>NC_142988.1:3750000-5000000 GCF_061535395.1 Colias eurytheme | reverse complement strand
ATTCGTATATTGATTATAATACACCTCACCCACGCTGTTTCGTCCTTCAAGTGTAAGTAAACTTTTGCCATTTATATTTTATTAAGAAATATTGAAACTTTATTTTTCCAACGAAGTTTGTTTCGAGGCACATCGATTGGAAACGATTCAAGCAAGTACATTTAAGTTATCGTATGAGAAAGGAATTTCATTTACACAGACTTATGAATTGTATTATGTGAATATGAGTTTAGTACGAATGTGATTTCTTGTATAGAAAACATTATAGAAAATTGAGCAGAACTTGAACATATATATTATTTTGATACATACTAATATTATAAATGCGAAAGTAACTCTGTCTGTCTGTCTGTTACTCAATCACGCCTTAACTACTGAACCAATTTGCATGAAATTTGGTATAGAGATATTTTGAAACCCGAGAAAGGACATAGGCTACTTTTTACCCCGGGACATAGGATAGGTTTTATCCCGGAAATCACGCGGGCACGGGAACTATGCGGGTTTTTCTTTAACTGCGCGGGCAAAGCCGCGGGTGGAAAGCTAGTTTTTATATAAACGTAATGTTTTTAGATTTGAGTATAGACGGGAACTAGTTATTGAGAGATATTTACTCATTAGAATTTTTTAATACAAGAAAAAAATTATTCCATAGCAACAGTTTAACAAAAGATGTATTATTAAACGATAGTATATAGAACGTTGACGTGTCCTAAATGTGACACAAATATCTCCACCGATCTTAGCTAAATGACATTTACGAACATTAATAAATCATGTCGACTTTTAAAATATGTAGCTAGAGAATTTTGCAGAAAATCGCCATTTTATATTACGCTGAAAGCTTTGATATTATATACCTACGCGTGTACTAGTACTTGAGATCGATACAGATTTATATTTGTTATTCGAGGTTCCTAAGTAATAAATATTGTAGGGATGAGGGAAAATTTGGCGAAATAAATAAAATAAAAAACTTCTAGAAACTTTCATAAATGAAATATCGTGTAATTGTTAAGGTCGAAAACATAGCCACATATAAAAATACTAGGGAAAACAGTAAAATAGAAAACTTTAAGGCGTCGAAGCTTTCAAATGAATAAGTCAAATATTTATCTTTAATATGAAATTGAAATAGTATTATCGTGTAGCAATTTTACGTTTACGTAGGTGTTACAATTCTAAGAAAATTAATTTTAACCAATCATAGAGATGTACAGATGGAACGGACAAGTGCAAAAAGCTTAATTAAATTCCGATGAGTATTTCGGCGAATCACGTTCGACTTTAACGCATTTAATTCGCCATGATCATAAATTCATATTGCCACCTAACACGTTTTGCGAATGCCCGAATTCGAAAATGCTAACTACGTAGGTACTAGTCGCCGTCCATGAAAATAAAATGCTTTTCAATACAGCCATTGAAGTATGTTACCGTGCAGCTGCATAAATTTTGCTGTAGTAGTACGCCATTTGAATTATTGCATAACTTGTAAACACGTCTGAGTCCTGAGACCAGCGCTTGCGAAGACGCCTTCATTTTTTCGTCTTATCGGCTCTTTTAAAAAATGGCGCGTACGAGCTGAATGCCGGGACTTAATTCCTTTGAAACGATATTCAGTATATTTCCGTGAAATATTCTAACATTTTACATCGGTTTTTTAATAAAGATTATAATTCTTAACATTATGTACTTATATTCCTAGAAATTTGAGCTCCTTAACTCGGATATTAAATTGTTTTCAAATTGCCATGTTTTCATCAAAGTATTCTCATATTAAATTACATTTTCTCAGACGAAAACAAATTTTATCGAGAGCTTTGTAAATGCATAATCTCTATAAAATTGTTTTAATCCAATGTAACATATTCAAGTGTTTCCTAATCGAACAATTACAAGCATAATAAACTCTCGTGGTCCACTATGTAGCGAAGCCGGCGTGTTTTTGCAGTGGATTACCCGTTTAAACAATGCGAGCGGCCGGAACACCAAATAAAGGGAAACACTAACCGAGGCCCGCGTTATTCTTCCAAAATTAACTCATAACGCCAAGAGCTGTTGATTTTTTTTCAACCGTAATCTGCTTTAACGGGCACCGGGCCAGTAGCTCTGTAAATCGGCCGCACGCGACCGCCGCGAAATGTGAATCTTTAAATGTTGAGCATACATTTTTAATGTCGTTTTAATGCCACGCCTCGGCCGATTGTGGCAACAATTAACGTTATAACGAGTTCATTAATAATGGACTATTCAAAGTCCGTTTTAAATAAGCTTTTACTGGTTAAGATAACTTTTAACCGCAAATGTATTTTTTTAACCGCGGTTCACATTATCGTTGTGCAAGGAATGTTATTTTTTGTGAGTTCAGACTCGAGACTGTAAATCGCAATGTTGTTTTTTTAAAAGGAGTGACATCTACGCTACGTTAAATTTAATGGATAACGTTGATGAAGTTACCAATTAACATAATGTGAGCAACGCTTCACGTTCGCTTTTTAAAATACAATCGCTTTACTATTTAAATTGATCGTTGTTTTTAATAAAAATATATGCAACTTAAATGTTTTAACGGAAATGCAGACCAGGTAAATAATGTAAAATGATTTATTTATTCAGGATACAGACTGTACGTCACATGAATGTAAAGTATTAAAAGGAAAAACAAGCTCTCTGTATGCGAATCAGCAATAATAAGTTAAACTATATGTCCCGCGCCCACCTGAAGAGATTGGGGTAAAGGAATGCTTAATATAGAGTCCCTTAGCACGGGGTCCCCAATAATAACACCGACTTCGCAAACGTAGACAACTCTCTGTTTGTGGTTTTATATCTCGTACCGTATTTTTCTGATAAAATATACGTGCATGAGATTCCCTTATATTGGATATTTGAATTTCGCTCGCAGGAACTTTAATTTCGACAGATTTGAATATCAAAGAATTTCAAAATTTTGAAGTTTACGTCGCATTTACAAATTGAATAGCGTATTAAAATTTGGATGGGAAAGTCCGGTTGACAGGCATATTCATTGTATGCAGCAAAAGTTTCTTGCAGTCGAGTCTGGGCTGAACTTCACTCGGACATCAGGAACCGGCGTGGATTCAGTTTCACAATAGAATAAAGTAGCATCGGAAGCTCGTTGGAGTTAATAAATAATACAGAAACGGAGTGACATGCGCAGAGTGCAAGGAGCGCCCTAAGTCTGTTTTGACTGCAAATATCTGCGCCGGATGCCTGTCTGTACTTTTCGACGTAGAGATCTAGATTCGCTGGAAAGTTTTAGACAGATAATAAATTATCAATAGGACAACCACTCACACCATAATGATTCACAATTATTATTAAAAATTCGTTTTCGCAGTGTAAATACAATATAGAACAAATTTAAAATGCATTTATATTCTAAGCCTAACGGAATCTAATTTTGTAGAAACATTAATTTGACATGAAAGACCAATAGGTAAAACTATTTCACTTATATAAACAAGTTTTACCCTTGAACCATGTTTATTACTTTTATTTTTACAAAATAACAAGTACATTTATTTATATTACAACAAATCATTATAATGCATCCCTGTAACTCTGACGTCACATCTAGCACAAGTGGAATCGGAATCTACAAATAGAGTCGGAGTTTCGAGGACAAATAGTGCGTAATCTTTGTCTCCCAAGACCACTGGCCACATCGCGTCCAGCTTTTGTTCAATCAGAATTGTCTGATAAGCTCCAACTGTCTTGATTTAAGCTGATTGTAACTAGAATTCAATAGAGTTTGCATCTTAATCAACTGAATGTTCTCAAAGCGCGATTGTTTCAATGTAAAAACGTTCGATTAGTTTGTTTGTTGTAGATTAACTGCTAAATAAATCAAAGCATCCTCACTTCGCAATATACGTACAGAATACAGACAATGTAATATGACGTCATCATAAATTCAATGTGACGGATGATACGGATACCGAGTACCTTTTGTTTGTAACCCCCGTCGGTATAGATATCAAATGAAAGAAATCAATCTGTGGTTCCCCTTAAACGATACCATCAATACAATATGACTAATGCTATTATATTACCAGAAGCTTATTCGAGAATAGTTATGATACAATACGAATAAATGATACTTATTGTGTTGTAAAGGCGAAATACCTAAGGATAATATAAGAGTCATAACAACAGAAAATTTAAAATATCAAATTGTGAATAAACTTGTTGCCACAGCTATACTTGTTCTCATTTCACCTCAGAAGCAATTCTATTAAGGAGATAATATTATAATAAGATTTGAAGTTTAGCTCGTATTTCAAATTACTAGATGTATTTCACTCACAATATTATGTTCTCAATGTTCAACTGATGGATAAGTTTTATTTTTCTCCACCATTTGCCCTTTCCAAAGTATTTAAGGGAAAGTAATATCTTACGGAGTGAAGGGAAAATACTTCGGTTGCATTAGGTGTGAGCCGTAGGCCTTAAAACGACAACGTGTCGGTTCCCACGCGAGCTCGGGTTACTCAGAATCTCATTTTTTCTCACAGAATTAAACCAGCGATAAAATTCTTGAGACGTCGCATGAAAATGTGCGTCACCTGCCTTGCATATTTATGTGTGTCCCAGTAATGACGTTTGTCGAGCCTCCCCAGCGAGGCTTCATTACAACCTGTCTCCGAGGGCGTTAAAGCAAAATCCTACTTTATAAACAATCTGTGTCAAGTGTTTTCCAATCGCGTCGGAGCTTGTTTGCATATTTCTTTATTGAATGACTAAAAGCTATAGCAATTAAAACAATGCTACGGGCTACGATTTTGTTCAAGTGCAAATTAATAATCATCATGAATATTCATCACATTTTATTCGATTCACCTTTAAATTCGTAGCTATGAAATACATTTTAATTAAACTTTACATAGGACAACAATTTCGCCACTTAAGAAACCGAGTAGTTACTTACTGCCTTTGGAAACTATGAACAATAATACGTACTCATTAAAGGTCATATAATATCTCGTGTAGAGTAAATATTGTTCTTAATTTAAGTGTAGTTAGTGCGGGCGCACACGTGCAGCGGCGACGCGACGTGCCCGCCCGCAAGTCGCGCTGCACCGAATATTTCAGAGGGAATGGTACGGAATATCGCAATAGCTCGCCCTAATCTTGAGCCAACTCAAGTGTTGCACCTGCAGCCAAATTCGTTCCAATTAGGAGGAGTTACAGTACGCGTCGCAGACTGAGCGGCAAATGATGCGGTCCCCACTTAGGCGGCCGACACTTGCGACGCCCGTCTGCACGTAAATAAATTCTGTTACCGCGTCTAGTGCACGTCATTAAACTTTCTTGTCCTTACCACCGCCCGTGTGACGTTTGTTAATTATCGAGATTTTACAACACGCTTGCTGATTGAAATTGCATGTTCTGAATGCTAGTTTCATTAAGCTTCACCCATAGTTTCAATACTGCGAATGCAATTAATTTTAATTGCTTCTAATAGTTCCGCGTATTGCTCCCATGATCACGTGCCATCATTAAAATGTCAAACAATTAATGTGAATTTCCTCAAATATCTTAAAACATTGTTTAGCATCAAACATTTGTATCGAAATGTGCACAAAGGGTTAAATTGTAAATTAATTTCGAAAGCTATTTCAGTACAATGGCGATGTGAGTAACCTTTTAATGCATTTTATGCGCGCTTCAAATGCCTTACAAATAGACGTCAAGTATTAGATACATCAAGCGCAACAATTCACTGTAGGGGACATTATACCCTCGTATGATAATAACCTTTGTACTAACTATGTAGAGAATGATTAGCTTTGTATTTTTTAATTCAAAGAAATAAGTAACACTTGTACAGATTTTCCACCAGAGAAGCAGACTAATAGTACCTAAAGATAAAATATACCTTATCATTTTATAAAGAAATATCAAAACCCGACAACATTTTAAAGCACCGTGCCCCGTATAACGAAATTACACACTGCGATTTTTCATAAATATATTCTATAACCCGATATCTAGTTTATTTCATATTAAGTGCAGTAGCTCTGAGGATCAAATAGCAAGCATGCAAGATAGCCGTGCGAGATCATTGAATCCATTTGTATCGTGTTCAAATGCTAAGGTGCTACTCAATCGACACCGGAGCTCTAATACATACAATATTACTATCTATTTAGATATTTATAAGATGTAATTTGCCATAACGCTATAATAATGCAAGCTGTCGCGTACGTAACAAGTTTGCAGAATTTGTAATTAATTAATATGCGGGCTTATTATTGATTGAGTAAACACTGATATTATATACTGTAATTGTAATAATATTATGTTGTTCAAATTCTTATTGTTTGTGTTGAATGATGAGTTAAAAATCTAAATAATATTATTCTGTCTATAAGGTTATTTTAAAACTAAGATGATTTCAGAAGGCAAGGCTATACTCTTTATAAATAGGTATAGAACCATTTATGAAACAAGACAAAGATTAGATTCCACCAAAGATTGTCTTTATTGTAATAGTAAGATTAACTAATAGTTGGTCAATCAAACTAGGTTATCCCTTACCCTTTATATATAAATCCATTGTCTTCAATGATTTTGTTGAAGTTGCTTATATACTACGGTCTCATCAAGACTTGATATAATTTGACTTGATATATGGGAAAGTTTACATAGAGCAATATTATAATTGAGTATTTGAATAAAAAAAAAATTATTGATTTTTTTTTATGTATTTTGAAACTTTATTATTAATAATATTGATATTTAATGCAAATAACTTACAAAAAAAAAATTTTTCCGTTAATTATAAGCAATTAAAAATTGATGAAATTTAAGTTAGAATCACGTGACTAAAAACGCGCCATGACTGGTCACCACAGTTGTGACGTCATAATGTTATAGCTATTATTAACTGCAGTACATAGCGTTTACATACGATTTGTTAGTTGGTTCCGAATTAGTTAGTTAGTTACGAATAATATTCTTGATGTTGATATATTTATGATCACCGATTTTTGTCAGGAGTTGCCTTTGTAGTATTCGTACATAATGGTACAAAACGATAACTTTTGAGGTTCGCCATTTTTAATATAAATTTAAATAATATATTATATTGTTAGACGTAACGTTTCATTTAATATTTTTGTGGATGAGTAGTTGTCACTGTTTCCTGTCCGAGCATGCTTAGCTGTCGCAAACTATAAATTGCCGCGTTCCTTTGACTCGTGGCGCATTCATACGAATCGTGCCTAGGGGCTCGGACGCTGTTTATACGACGTTCGACCCAACTACCCTCACTTTACTAATAGTCGTTGACTAGCTGCGTTTTGTTATCAACTACCTACATCAATTAGGTAGCTGTGTAGAATCGCAGTACATTTTTATTACATTCAAACTAATATTTAACCTTACCTCGCATCTTATTTCTTATAATATAATAATATATTAATATAATTAATATGTAATTTAATAATGACAACAAAATTAAATAGATCAAAACACTGTATTTATTATTAACACGCTTTTATTAGCTTCACCTGTATGTTTGTATGTAACCGACTCCTTTCGAAGTTTCGACTCGATTTTGACCCACTTAAAACTGACGGATTTTGTTCAAATTTTGAACACTTATCAAGGTCCGATGACAATACAATAATATCATAAATTTATCCTGATAAGGATCGCCAGGATCAGCTTAAAACATATGTTTGTATGTAACCAATTCTCCTTTCGATTCGATTTAGACCCACTATAAACCGACGGATTTAATTTAAATTTTGTATACTTATAAAAACACGGTAACAATACAATAATTTCATGAATTTATCTTTTTATCCTGTTTAGTTTTTCAAACTATATTTAATTTTCTATCAACTGCAATGAGTGAAAACTAACATTATGACGTCACACGCGCTCGGGTGACGCTTCGGGAGTTGTCGGCGTGTCTTCGGTACTGGATTCAAAGACTAATTTTTATTTTGAAATAACTTTTGAATTATTGCAAAAAAATAAAAATAAAAACAGTTTTGTTATAAAACTAATATATAATCTTTCCATTTATCACAAAAAAAAAATTTAATTCAAATACTCAATTAGGATAGAGCTCTGCGTCTATTTGATTTGTTATCAAGCCTCTGCTTAACGTAATTAGATGATTTTTTTGTTGATATAGTGATATATATAAGTGTAGAGAATGGAATACGAAGGAGTGAAATAATTGTAATCTAAATAACACACAGAAAAAGCCACAGAGAGAGCTAGTTCTATGTAGAAGCAGATATAAATTAATTTATAATTTAATATTTACAATCCGGGATTAGTAAAATTTGTGATAAACTGGAGAAATTTCAAACTTTTACCCCAATACACACACGCATTTCTAGGTAGGCCAATACGTTACTATGCAAAACTTTTGAAATAAGGCCGTTTATAATCCATGCTTCAATATAAATTTATGTATACTCACAAAATTATGCTCATAAAAATTGTAAGCAGGTCCCAGCGAGGTATTTTTGGAAACTAACCCTTACCTAGGATGTGTAGGATTAAGGCAAAACTCATGTGATATTTGCACGACCAATGGATTATGTTATTAAGGCCTTGTTCTAATATAGTAAAAGCAGCTAGCCGCATATATATTTTAACCGACTAAGCTTAGGTGTTATAGCCTTGTATAACGGCTAAACTATATGCACTTACGTGCTTATAAAGATTACATTATGATCAGTAAATTACAGCATGCTTAACCCATTTCCTCGATTGAATAAGTGCCCCTATTAAATTATTTATCATTCGATGATAAGAAATAAGAGACAATTTCAGAAATTACCATTTCAATATTCGTATGGAAAAGCAAAATCATACACAATGCATTAACCATGAACCGTACGATGAAAAACTACACGCGACATCAATATCGACTGTTTACTTAATATAAAATTTAACGTAATCGACGATACGACGAAGCCATCGCGAGTACATAAGGCGACATACCCGTATCCTACCAGTAGTGATATCCCACTAATGTGCTTTCTCCTGCAATCTTTTCTTGCGATGACACGCTAAAATTTCCGCCGCCGTCAAATATCGAATGTAATACGTACAGATTAGGGTATGTTTTTGTGTGCCTAAATACTTCGACTTAGGATAATTTGAAGTTTAAAAGCGGCGATGTCAATCTTTATCGCAAGGGAAGTAGTAGGTAGGGGGAGGTCGGCTGCCAAGGAGGGTGCGCCACTGCGTCGATTGTAATCACGCAAATGGTTCCATATCAAAACGTCACATTCGTAGATATGATATCGATGTTTCGCTGTCAATTTTGCGTGGCACAGGTTGGCCGAGTTTTTATCTGCATTGCTTGAATATGTGAAGCAATAATTTCAGCGTACATTTTTAATAGCGCTATTTTTGGTGGTTTCACCGCTAATCAAATTTGCGTTTACATTGCAGTTTTTTTTCATCATCTAAACATGGAAAACAGTTAAGGACTAATATTATTAGAACGTTACATAAAATACAAAAAAATAAAAGAATTAATTTTAGCCTTAAAATATCATTGTTTATTTAAAATATATCCTTAATTTCAATAAACCCGAATTAAGCATTCAAATACATATAAGGATAATTTATTTAACGAAAAGCACAAACAAACCGAGAAATTTCCTTGAAATATTATCCCACTCATTAGTAAAGTAGGAAAACTCAAAGACTCTTAAATAATTTCAAAGTAATTGAAGCTCCAGAAGGTAATGCCCTGATACCCAGAATGGGGCAGTCTTTGCTCCCTTTTATTTTTCTATCGACACAGGCTGCCGGCTAGCCACTGACTGCGATCGCTTCCATTAAAATAACTCGTTAAAATTTATCATCGACCCGCTTAATCGCTTTAACGCCACCATCTGGGGTTTTATGATTTTTCTGCTTGCTCTGTATACTTTCGCGGTCATTTTACAACGTTTACAAAATTGCTTGCGTGTCTCGCTTAAATGGTTATCATTTTTTTTTTTTTCAATTTTTTCCAATAACTGCCGGTGATGTATCGCCGATTGAGGTAATAAAGGTCGCGGCAAGTAAACGCGTTCCAAATATACTTCACAAACATGTATTAATTTATTTACCACAGAGTCGAAATAAATTAATATGAGCTTTAAAATAACTTTTTGTTAAATCAGACACATTAATAAGAATTTTTAATTGCTATTATAACAAATAACTATGTAATATTCATTCAAAAATTATAATTTCCATAAAAATTAAATACTCAGGCGAAATCCAATTTAATCAAATCATGTCGGATTTTCTGTGGCTGCGTTATTCCGCTGAGCGCTCAAAAGATAATTAAATAATTAAGAATGTATGAATGATGCTGTAAAGCTGTTTCTCTGATATTGTAATAATGCAGTCCTCTTGGGCGAAATCTTTTAAATTATTCTCTCATGCTCGGTACGTAATTACGCGGACCTGGATGCCTACGGCTCGCGCATCTATTGTGAATAACATAAAAAGAACTTTAGAAATTTGTTAGAACTCAACTTGAGTAAGTTCTTCTCAAATTAAAGCACAACTATGAAGTGGTCTAGCCATAAAGGGTAACGCACTCAAATGTCTACAAAACTGTACGGCTCTGGAGTGGATAGTAATTGCATTCGAAGCATAATTATAATAATAATTAAATATCATGCATGAGTCGAGACAGACAACGTAATAGCCAACCCTAATGTCGATTAAAGCTCACACGCTTTCGAGCGTTGTTGAACTAAAATATCAAGTGACAAAAAATCTAAAACAACGGCGCATTTCCAGAATTACTGCTCATTCAGCAAAATGGTCACCGCAAGTAGAAATGAAACATTTCCTTGGAAAATGTCAAAGGTTTATATTTTGCGTTTATAACGGTCAGCAAACGCGTCGAGATAGGAAAAAAAAGGCTCAAAGCGACCGCTGGTTGCCGAGAGAAAATCTGAGAGCTTAAACAGTGGCACGTATGAAATAGTGGCGCTCGGTTACATGAAAAAGACGAGAGGAGGAATCGAGTGACAGGACCACGGCGCAGGATTTTCAGTCCGATGCTTTTTTGCAGGCGGGATTTTCGGAGCGGACACTGCAGCCGCACAGCGCACAGGGCGATGGGAATTTATTACGCGCCACTCCCGCACCCCGTGATTAGTTGGCAAAATCTTGAGTGATTTCTTTACGACGCTGTGATGTAAAGGAAAAACTCCGGATGCACGGTTATTTTCTTACTTCTGAAGTTAAAGGGTTTCAGAAGCTTCTAAGGGCTTAAAATTCAAGATATTGTATACTGATATTTTTTATTAACGATTTAATATACTTATCTTATATATAAAATTCTCGTGTCACAATGTTAGTCTGCATACTCCTCCGAAACGGGTGGACCGATTCTCATGAAATTTTCTGTGCATATCGGGTAAGTCTGAGAATCGGCCAACATCTATTTTTCATATGTACCACGGGCGAAGCCGGGGCGGACCGCTAGTATATACATATACATATATTCTGTTTTACTTAGGACTTTAATTTAAAGCACAAAAGAAGTTAAAACGGTTTTTTTATTAAATAGATACATATCCGTTTAACTACTTATCTTGAACACAATGTAAAAGTTTACATTACCCCAATGCATATTAAACGCATATCTTTTAAGAATTCTTTCCATTTTTTAAAACAACAAATTAAACAAACACTCTATCTATAAGCAACAAATAAATAATATGCAAACCATTTATTTCCAGATTGACCCCAAAGTGGCCTTCCCGAGAAGAGCACATCCAAAGGTAAGCGAATCATATCATTCCATCCTTGCGGTACAACATAAACCGAGGAGCCAGGCTTTATTAAGCTCATTGATATTAAATTTTCACTACTACCTTAGCAAACTACGACATATTGTTCTATGTGAAATCTTGGTTAGCGCCGCTTGTTTATTTTCAAACATTTACACAAAATATTATTTTAGGCTGGACATAACTCTTGCTCGCTATTAAGATGTTGGCTCATGATGCATAAATAAGTGGGGGATAATAATTTAGTATGCGGGCTGTGATCTTGAGACCGTCCGTGCCCTGGACGCGCCGGGCTGATTGAATCGCGTAATTATGAATTTAGTCTATTTCCCTCATCTCTTAACTTTATTATAATTTGTGTAACTGCTCTTATGAATATTGCTGGCTTGTTTTTCCTTGTTTATTTTATAGAAGCGAATATTTTTTTATTAATACTTTTATTTGAAGAAATGTAATCATTGGTAACATGTAAAAACGTGCGTTAAACAATATTTTTTTATAGAATATAGAATATTAGTTCCATGAATTGACAGGAAAAAAATACCTTATAAATATAATAATAGACAGGAATTAAAACTTACACTTTAAATGAAGAGCGTAAACTACAATAATTAAACACTACAATAAAAATATTTACTCAGCGCATTCTCTAAAGTTGAACAAAAATAATAGTGTTATACAATTTACATTTATAAATTTATTATATTACTTTGCGCTTCAAACAAACTTCCTTAGTTGAATGCACAATTTCCGCTCCAGACAATTCTATCTGACGAATTTACTAGATAATGGGAATACTAGGGGACGCGCTGCGAATGAGATGATTTCCTACCTATATGAACAATTTGTATCTGTTTATTAACATGAAAAACTAACCACTCTATTATACTACGTTTAAAAAGAAAAATCGCAATACCATGTTAAAAGCCAGCTTTCATTTCGATGTTAGTATATTAATTCAAAAGCTTTGTAGATTCAGGCGGTATGACCTATCGCTGAAGGGGTCGACCGCATTTAATGTAAATTGGTTTCAGATGATACCTCACGTGCATTGCGTCGTTTTTACAAACACTCATAATTCTGATTTCGTCTGAATTCTGAACCCAGAGGAGAAGGTGTTGTCTCATTTTGTGAAGGTTTTAGTTTGAATGCATTAGGCGAGGAGAAGGTTCGATTTACAATTCAAATTATTGTGAAAGGGAAAGGTGAATCGGTCGCTTCATATTAACAATTTTACGATAGGAAAATATCTACGAATACCCAAACATCTGTGCGTGGATTTTGCGTGCCAATAAATTAATGTTAAGACTTCGAATCCAAAGCTTATCGGTTCGATGTTTTTGTACAGCTATAAATAAGACTTTTGTAATATTTCATGTAAAAATTGTATGTAGCATCTGGAAAATAAATTGTAAGCAGAGATTTTGTGATCAAAAGTTCATTACCTTAAACCGTCGATAATGAAACGATGATATCGTCGGCGGGATAATTGAAACACAGGCTGCGTTAGAATGTAGCGAATCTAAAAACAAAACCGCGGAAAGAGTCGGCACGCTAGCTCCTTCTTTTATATGGACATTAAACGTGATGGATGGTTTTAAAACATCACGTTATATTACTCCATCCGGGCAGCCCGTGCGGTGTTGCGTGGCCGGTCAAAGGGGATGCCGGCTATGCGAATTACATGAATACATTAAGGGAGTACTACCTCATACATGTTAGGTACACTATAATGCTCACGAATAAATTTGGAGCATGCTCCTTCATCACAGTAGTACTGAACGGCACCTATGTATGTAAATTATCATGTTCCATTGATCACACCCCGATAACGAGCTACTTGACGCTTAGATTCTTGGCGTCTATGCCACAACAAATGCCCCATTCGCTGACCTGTATAATTTCGCTGGAAGGAAAATGATAACTTTTTTGTAAGTGTAATTAATCGCGACGATAAACGATGCGCAAAATGGGATGGTTTTGTCCCGATGCTTGCGGCCTGAAATTCAAATTCGTGATTATCGTACGCCGCCGCGTCTGCGTTCCTTCTAATGCAAACAATAGAAAAAAGGGGACATCGTTCTTCAGGCGCAAACTAAGAACAAAACAAACGAATTTTTAATATCGTCTTTATCGATAATTGAGACTCTCGCAAAAACCTCTTATTTTGAAAACTTTTAAGAGACTGAAAGAGGAATCGAGGGGGAAAATGGAATTGGAAGAAAAAACTTTTTTCATCTTCTTTGTTTGACATTGTCAGTAACCAACTTTTTATTTTCACAGTAGATCTATTTAATTTCGAATCGGTTCAAGAAATTTAATTGTTTAACATTTGGCTAATGACTGCTAGACTTTGTTATTTGAGGGAGTTCGCGAGGTTCGGTCGCTTTGTTGGCTTTTTCAATTCTATTTTGTCATCAATAAATACGTAGTTATATTTTACAATGGGAAGCGAGGAGGGAACAAAGGCTAATATGTCATCGTGGGCAAGTTAATTGACGCGGTTTCCGCACTGTCGCGGCGGAACGCAGACGTCAACGTTTCCTCCTGTTACATATTTATATGCTGTTCGCTGCTTTACATAATATAATACCAGCTCCAAGCTCTTGTAATCGAGAAAGAAGACGATTATAGTTCTAGGCTACACGTCTTAGAGTTATTTGTTATGTTGAGTTATTTCAAAATAATAAGTTACAGCTTATCTTTTATTACACAGGAAATAAAAATGCTTTTCTCTTAATATACCTAATAAATACATTTATAACGAATGTATTGAAAATACCGAGCGTTAAAAATTCATGGACCATTTTATAGAAATTAGGTTTTATAAAAATAAACGTAAAAGACCCTTTATCAAAGCTCATGTCCACTCAAAGTTCAGTACAAATTCAATTAAAACACTCTAATCGAGCCCGAAATGGTCGCCAAAATCGGTAGTATTTGTAATCACAGTGGCGCGAGTTTATACTCTTTAATGGACTTTGCAGAAGTAGTTCCAACTCTCCTTACGGGTAAGATATTTGAGGAAAAACCCGCCACCTACCACACCAAGTGTAGTTGGTAAACTATGTGCTTGTAGGGGCCCGTGTACACTAATCGACTTCGCGCTTCCACAAAACCGTGGGTTAGTAGCAAAAATTCCACTGTACTTTTCTACCATATCTCCATATTTATGCGGTACCAACAAGAATATTGGTGGAAAAAGTTAAAAAAATATATTTAAAAATATCAATCTAGTTGATGATACAGTTCCAAAATAAATTTATTTCTAACATCCGTAATTTAATATTCACTTTGTAAATTGTCTATACTTTCAAAGTCGATATCAACTTAATAAGCGAAAGGAAATTTGAACTGTCTAATGTCTATACGTGTCTATATAACTCAATACTAAATGTAGACATAAATAATATTATGTTAGAGTCAAAAATTTTAAGACCTCGTAAATTGATGTATTTTCTCAACATAAATCTATCAACTGTCATGCGCCGGATCTCTTCCCAGTCTTGGTCGAATTCCATCCAATGTGACAATCGTGCACAGAGAAAATTCTAGAAGGTTGGACAGCAATTCCACTATCTGCAATTATTAAGCACTCCTTGGTCATCGAAATTTGTTCAAAAACTTACTTTATTAGATAGTATGATCCTTTAAAATTACCATAAGTTAATGTAATGCCGCGCCGTTTATAAAGTCATTACGCTATCATACATGGTCCGCAGGCTCAAGAGTATGATTAAAACCTGAAAACGTTTTGTCGGTGTAATCGCGAGTAATTTAAGTGAAGAAAGCCGAGTTTCCGACTTCCTAAGTATTTTGTGTTTTCTTTTTTAATTACTTCGTTTTAACTTTGTTGTCGGGCTTTAAAAGCTGACTGACAGCCAAATAACAAAGTTCCATGTAACTATTAGGGAGAGTTTAATGAAATCGTAGGCTTTTTATGCGATAACACCTCGCAATAGGTGCTTTGAATGTCTAGAAGCACGAAATTGTAGTGACGTTTTTTTTTCGCCCGGTAAGTCGCTCGTTAAAACTTTCAATGTACAATTAAAAATTTTTACCAGAAAAGTGTTCAAATTTTATTCTGTAACAGTGCTTACGTTCAAGTGATTTTCGTTTACTTACTTTTTAACAAACTAATTTCATTTTATTTGTAGGAAGTAGAACAGATTTTTGTTCACATTAAAAGTGTAACAACGTAATGTTATTCTGTTTTTCTTTTTTTAAGATTAAGCGTGTTTTAGTTAGTTTATAGTAACTTTATCGCTATTTATTAAATAATAACATGATGTAACAAAGTTCAGTGTAACAATTCTGCGGCAAATTTTCAGGTAAATCCACACCTCGTTCTCACGCACACATTTCTGAAGATTATTAATTGCGCCGCGGCGAATGAACAATTATGTCCAACAAGAGCCATAAAATGTCGCTCAGCTAAGTCCAATAGTGGGTCGTTAATTAAAGGTAAAATACGAGATATATAACATAGTCGTGAATAATGCGAGTAGCGGCGCGTCGGCGTCGGCTGCAGCTTCAGTTTGCGGTCGCGCGACTTATGCGCCGCTGGACGGTAGTTATGAGCTCCGAGCCGCCCATAAGTCACTCCTAACATCTGTTTCATCATTCCACTAACTTACCTTCATTACGGCGAGCGGCATTTTAGCTGATTTCCCTTATCGATGAAGTTGGATCTTTATGGATGAGGTGGAAAACTAGCGCACTATGACGTATTGCAATTATGCAAGCCCATATTTTTCATAACGAAGCTTATTTTACTCGCAATTCTTTAGCGAGATTTATACAGTATTAAGTGTAATGTATGGGAAATGTTTACTTAATTTATTATTATGTTATAATGAATGCTTACGACGATAAAGAACTCGATTTAAAAATCTAATTATGAAAAACAATTTAGAAATTGTGTTTAAGAGAAAATTTCGACTTTATAAACCTTAATCTCGTTTAATGAATAATATAATCTAATAAAAACACTCACATACCTACTTGATATTATCACACGAGCTTTAAAAATAATTCCAGAAAACGGTCGGTTAGAGCGGAGTACTCGCTACTAATCCTTATCTATATTACTAATATATACCCACACCTCTGAGTGGTTCGACGCCACTAAAATGTTCACCCTTTTAATACCTCCACAATCGCTCTCACATCGAGTTTAGAAACCGCTCTTGAAAGCAAAAGTTCCACATAGAAAGCGGAGCATACTTTGTAAAGAAATTGCATTTAATCATGTTGGGACCTTCTTATAACTTGCCTTTCTCTCGTATATTTTATGAATTCCTAACATACTTCTTGTCAACAATTACCTTAATACTCGACGTCATATGAGAAGCTTTTATACGCCTTTAACTATTTTAATAAAATAAATTGAAACTCGCTCGCTAAGTTAAGAGTTGCGAATCATGTAATAAATTACGTAAAAATTTCCGCTTTCATCTTTTAATCGATATTTTATTAAAAATTCTAACGTTGCGAAATAATTTCCATGACGTACAAATACTTGGATGATGTATGCCAATAACATATGTTGATACATTAGAAACAAGTTATTTTCCATTAAGGGCTTGGTCTAGTAGTGCAAACAAATGCATCCTGTCATCCTATATGTAAATAATACAAATGTACTAAGGGAAAGTTGCTCCACTTAATTTTTAAAAATTAAATCATTCGTATAATTTAATATTCGTAATAAGTACCAAAAATGACAATTTGAAACAATTTTCGTGAAAATTACACCGGGTGATTTTTTCTATCAGTACACAAAATTTGCGAATACTTTCTATTGATATCTTCAACTTCATGTTTATATAACTGATCAACTTTTACAAAGAAATTTGGACGAAATATAAAAAAAATAAGCTTTCCATACAAAATGCATAACTCTATACATTTTTTTCGACCTAAGTTTCTTAGTGAAAGTTGTTCAGTTTAACTAATAAAGCGGATAAACAAATTTTGTATATAATAAAAAAATGTAATGTTTGTGTTAAAAAATTATAAAATAGAAAAATACGCAAATGAAAACAAAAGATAATATTTATTTCTGACTAGCTTCCGCCCGCGACTCCGTCCGCGCGGATGTCAGTCTTCGGCTCTTCGCGTCTTCTACAGATTTATTATATTATGTATAATATATAGATTTATATTGATAAACCTAATAAATCTTTTGCTAGCATTCTGATGCTTTATCGGTTGCACTGGATTTATCTCTTTTTTTTCAATCGCTTGAATGATATAGGATGGGTCCTTGATGGGCATCGAATGCTGAAGTCTCGAATCAATCAATTCTGACAGTAGGCAATTTATGTAAAATCTTGATAATGGTCCATCATTTTATTTTGCCTAAACGTTACATACTTTTTTATATATTCTATTTTTAACGAATGATTCACTCCAGTCCAAACAGCAAATGAGCAGACTTCTGCTTCTGCAACGTTTAGTTGTCCCTGAATTTGGAAAAAATAGTCATGATTCTTATCTATGACAAAAGTGTTATTTTTTGCATTGTATTTCAAATATTAAATTTTTTTTAACCGCATCTTCCGCATTCATGTCTTTTGCCGGAATTAGACATTTAACTTCTACTAGTCCCATTTTCCCTTTTTGATATGGGAATTGGGAGTGTATAAAGTAAATTTTTTAGATATTTCTCGTTATACTTTTAAAAAGTTATTATTGTCATTTTGCTCATTAGGTAAAGTAATTTCGATATCAGTTTTAAGTTTTTTGATACCTGCAATAATAACGTCATAATCGCCTGCACATACTTATCGATTACACCCTGTATACAATCCACCATCCACATTCATAATGTTTTCCTGTCCTCCTCTCCTTTACGCTGTTCACCGATACATTTGAAATGAGTAAATCTGCTACCACTGAAGGATGTTTCATTGTGATCAGCAAATTTTCACCACTGTTGTCGATTATTTGTTTTTCATTTTTAATCAGCAATTGGGAATCATCAGTTTTGTTTTTTGCAGATTGGTGATGTACCCTAACCTCCTCCTCTTTACCTCCTAACCCTCGTCCTCTTTTTTTATTCTTCGCGTCTCTGTTACTTCTGTTTGTTTAGTTCTCAACACCCACTGAATTTTCTATGTTATTGTGATCTTCCATTACAATATCTGAGTTTTGATGATGTGATGATAATCCATTCGTTTTAATATTGGTACTTAGAGTTGGTAGACTAAACTAGAAATGGCGGACTAAATTTGTCAGCGCGTCTGTAAGATCAGAATATAAAACCAACATCCTGTATTTAAGTTACAAAATTAATAATCAAACAACATGCCGCTACGTTGAAAATGACTAGAAGAAAAAATTAAAAAACCTCGGATCAATTTTGGAGTAAACAAATCATTTTCCCCGTATGGGGATTTCCTCGCATGAACTTGGGAAGTTCAAGTTCTCAATACAAGTTTATATTATATTTCGTATTTCTCAAACGAAAAATAAACATTTTTGGAACTTCAAAAAAATTATATTATAAGAAAATTTATGAGCTTACTTTAGTTTTAAAGAAATATACATCCCTTTACTGACACCCCGTAAAATAAAGAAATTGTTGCCAAAAAATTGTTACCTTTGCAATCTATTTGGTTTCATTAACTTTATGTTCGAAGATAATTTTTTTTCTAGTATGTAGTTACACGCGTATTTTTTTCGTTTATTTCCCATATCGAAATCAAATGTTTAAAAATACGAATATTTGCACAAAACTAAGATAAAAATAATCAATTAACAAAAATATTAAATTTAATGAAGTAGAGCAACTTTCACTTCGGTATGAAGGAAAATCGAGCGTAGAGCACACGTCAGAACGCTCCGGCCCAAGGAGCGCGACTAAAGAAATTCGCTAGGATTTTTCCTAATTATTTTAAATATTTTTTTAATATTTAAAGAATTATCAAAATTCAAAAAAAAATTTTTTGAAAGGATTTATACTCATTGCTCTTCAACCAACTCGAATAAATTAATGGAAAAAATAAGTTTTAGCAGTATTTATCAATAGATTTTGTAAGGCAAAAAATGGGAAATTTAATGAATTTATAACGTTCTAATTAAGAAAATCATAAGTTTTTCGGCAATTGTATTCAGCAGTTTTTAATAACGACTATATAAGGATAATAATGTGCTGATCAGATTGTGTAAATTGTAATCGGTTGCAACGTAGTGAGTGCACAAACTTAGCTCGAAATGTCTTTGGGGGAAAGAGACTTATCTTGAAGGCCTGATTAAGGTAACATAAAGTAACTTTACAAATATGAAAAAATTCACGCGCATTGCGTATATAACACTAATTGATAAACAAGAAAAAAAAATTCAGTTTATCATTTCATTAGCCGGGAAAAAATTGTCAAATAACTTGTTGAAAACGCAATTTTGCTAGACTGCAGCCTTAAATACTTAAATACAATTCTTTCTTGAACGCGCCGAGCGCAATCTTTTACACTTCATGTTTCTTATTTCTCTTTTACATTTTACGTGTTCAATAGCCTTTTTTCTCCACTCAGATTAAGTTCGTAGTTATACTATGCAATACACTTTAATTAATACTCGCTTCATTGTAGCTTGGTAGTATTAATTGTATACTTTCTTCATTACAGCGAGATTTTACCTCTTAAGTTCTGCACTAATTGTTAGAATAGACCCCTATAAGAGTTCTACGTAGCCTGTGATTATTGAACGATGAATTTCTAACGAAATTGCTTTCAGGAAATAAAATAAACAAGACATCCTGTATTAATAATAGACTTTAGTTACATGTAGCGTTGTATGTAGCGTTTATATTTAAATCGAGCTGTGAAATCTCCTGTTTTAATACTTCGATGTTACACGAAGCTATTGTATAAATTACAATTCTAGAGAGCTCGATTTAAACTCGGACAAAATCTATACCGCAATCAACGTATAACAAGTGATATTAATGGTAATCCAAGTACCTTAACACTGTTCGCTTGTTCAAAGGAAATTAAAACCGGTGAGAATGGAGGCAAAGCGCAGAAATTATTCCCTTGCGTGCTGTTGCACTGCATTGACAGTCAGATCAGGTGTGCTGGCGCCGTAACATAGTTCCACCTTGTGTTCTTCGGTCACGATCACATCATGCTATGCATGAGGAATAACTTGTTTAATATTATGTGGAATTAAGCCCCTATTGCTACGAATGCTGCACTAACAACGCTAATTGCATTAGAATGCTATAACTCTTATATCGATGTGCTTTTATAGTGCGAACGGATGCACGGCCGGATTTAACTGTGATGAAAACGAAATTTAAATAGCCTTTGTCACTGACGAATATTGGTGTAGAAATGCCGGTGAAAGTATTTTCGAAATCTGTTTACTACTTTATCAGTTTATCTATTACGGACGTACAAAAATTTAACCATTCTTATTTACAGAATATAATATTATGGTAGAAAAAATACTTAGGTATAAAGAAAAATGTACATGCATAATAACGCACTTAAGGTATCAAAATGCGATTTATTCATTATTATTCAATCTGAAGTTTCGAGCACTTTACAGCGAGCGCGGTCACGGGTATTCTACACGAATAAAATGCATTTTAAAATCCTAAAAGTGTTTTATAATGTAGAATTTCTAAAAGTTCGGGTTCAACTTTTATCACCTATGTTTCACCTCGTCTGTCTGTAACAAGGAGGTATTGAGTTCGATTTCTGTTAAAATTTTATACATAGATACATTAATTATAATCCTGATAGGACGCACAAAGCACGCGGGTTCGAATCCCGCTTCGTGATCGATTTTTTTAATATTATTTATAAATTCATAAAATAAACCTAGCTAATAGACAGAATCATTATTTTTCTTTTATACTTTTTTATATTTTACAGAAATTATCTTCAAAAAATTCCAATAATAATAATAATTACGTACCTTCTACACTAATTCTAACTAGCGCCGTCCATACCGCCAGTCACTATGTTCTATTACTGCGTAAATAATAGCGATATTAATTAATAACTTGAACTAATAAAGTCACCCTGTCATTAGTTTGAACATAGACGTATGAGTGTATCAATCATTAGACTGTTATCGTCAGCGCACACCAGCCTGAGTTGTTGTTTGACTCCAACCCCATGTCAAAATACCCTATAGATTATGTAAGAAACGTTTGAATACGGTTAACATAACCTTGGAGGTGATGTTCGAAATGTTTGCATGTATTAAACATATGGTGTAGTAACTTAGATGCAGTCTTTTAATATACCAAAGTTTTCACAGCCCATACTTACCTTTAAAGGGCCGTTTAATGTAAAAAACCTGAAAAGTCCGCTTAAATAATACACTAATGTAAGGAAGTAATATAGTCAAATTTGTTACATGTTTTGTACTAAAAAAATTACCTGTAGGTATCTTGTTCATTTTATGTAGACATAAAATGAACAAGAACGAACAAAAAACAATAAATTCAATTTTTTTTAACACCTCTAAATTGCAACCCTTAACATTTCTAAAAACAGTTTACAATCACAAAATCGACCCTACAAAACTATGAAGAAAAGCTCAAACTGCAAAAACGCCGTAACAGTGTCGAACCAAAAACCCTTCCATATTTCATGCCAATATATCATCGAAGCTTAATATAAAGTCAATATCATATGTAGTCCTGATGAGCCAGTAACTCGCTAGGCGGACAGGCCATCATACTCGATGACACGCCATTAACCTTACCGAGCTGTCTTACTTGCCTTACTCGCCTTGGACGCATTGGTTATTAGACGATGTTGGAGGAAATGACCATCTATGTGCTAGTTTAAAGTTTAGTAATCTGTCATGTGATTTTGTTATTTAAATTGCAATGTATTAGTGAAAGTACAAGGATAAAATGGGATACGTATAAATCGAAGAAATGAAGAGACTTTTTAATGAATGTAGAGACGTTGTAATGAATTACATTACTTGACACACGTTTATTTATCTGATTAATTAATAATCTTAATTAGTTTGGCGGTTTTTTTGTTTTATATTAAGGCATTTCCCGTAAAACAAAACCTACAATTTATGCGATTTTTATAATGTGAAATTTTAACTTGCAAAAAGGCGATCAAAACAGACATCATTCCTCCTAAAGCCGCGCAAATTTCAGCACGAAGGAGAATAGTTTAGGCCACATTTTTTCTACGTCACCAGCGGCCAATTTAAGTATTAATAAAACGACAAAACGTGACCCCCGTACGCCCGCCATCCATCACGACCACACGTCAAGTGATGTCCGAGCGATTAAAAATTGTACGTAACTGATGCTCGGCTGTATTTCGGGACCGGTTAATATTCTAGACAAGGGTGCCATTAAATATTAAACGAGTGGTTAGAAATTTTGGCCTTAAAAACTGAGGGTAGCTAGCCCCGGTATCCGTATCAAAATTCAGTTTGCTGACCGCATCCGCTTTTCAAAACAATGTAATGTAATTTTTACTAGGGTCGGCAAATGCGTATGTTAAATACGTGATATTTTCGTGTGCTTTGGGTTAGTTTTTTTTGGTGTTTAGTAACTGGAATTAATTATAATGGTTAATTAGTTCAGTTTACTCTGTTATTTCTATATAGTTTATGTGTTGATTTGTTTAAATATACTTAATAGGTTTCAATAAATATTTCAGTGATTACTGTTTCGATCATAATTGCAATGTTTTTCTTTCTCTATTTCAATATTGAACCAACCTTCCTTCGTTTAAATAAGACGACGTAATATTAGATTTTGATGCTGCCCAAAGTACGTAATATAATATTTTCATTTGGAACGTAATTCATAACGCTTGCATTTGTCGACGAACTTCAGAATCATTTCTTTACGAGCGCTAGACGGAAACTGTAAACAGAATATTAAACTTTTATATTAGCAGAAAAATGCTACAAATTATTAATACACCGTTTAAAAGAAACGAAGAAAACGTTTTACAGTAGTAGATTAATTTTAAAACGGTTTTCTTTTTCAGTTCATAAAAATGCAAGGCGAGAAATCCGTGCGTTTTTGTTTCATTACTTTAACGCGATTTAAAAGCTTTAGGATTTGGCAAATAGCCTATATAAACTTCACTGAGTTTGTATCTTGAAGTTTATTTAATATTTTTGCTACTTGAAGGAGAATTTTTTGTGATGATAAAGGATTTAAACAAATTGTTGGGACAAAAAATTATTACAAAGTAATATCAATCGTGGCGTTAGAATAGAATTTTAATAACATAAATAAACACTTGTACATATTAAATAACTAATAAGTAATAATATATTAAAACCTGGTTGTTAATTCAATTATTATGCTTTTTTTTGCATATACTAAAATTGTACATTTTTAAATTATAATAAATGTCTGTACCATTTATATATGAAATTTATTACTAAAATAAATGATATTGGAATACTTATACAAATTGATTGAAACCGTCGAAATACTGAAGCATTATTATATCGAAATGCGGGCTAAATCCCAATAACATAAAAGCTAGATGCAACTAATATCTCTCGTCTGAAAACAGACAACGCAAACAACGTCGAGCTTTTGTTTCAAAATATACAACTTTGACATCTGCCAAACCAGTATAAACACAATCCTGCGGAAGGCGGCGGTACACACCCGACTTAAATCAAATAACTGTATTGCTTTTAGCTTTGTAAAGCTTCAAGTGCAATAGTGACGCAAACGGATGTTCTGCGCCGTCTACCATGTAGTCTATGATATTGCTCTCCGCCCTTTACGTGTCGGCCCAGGGCTGGGGTGAAGACGCACGCACGAAGCACGTCACCGCCGGGCGCTTCCTCTCCCGCCGCATCACGACCCGCTCCACTATATCCCTTTAATTGCCTTTTTTCTGCACACTGGCTTTCTCCGTATCTCTCACGTCGCAATTACAGCGACGTCTTATGATAAATCTACCGTAATTTGCATGATAGCATACGCTCTCAACTTTCGCGCGAATCTTCCTACTCTTGTCGTTTATTAAGTTAGGGTACGTTTTCAAGAATAAGAACGAGCTATTTAACTACCGACTAGCGTTGACTTCATTCGTTTGCAAGTATATTTTTTCACACTACGCACTCACTCTGTAGTTTCCGCCCATTCGTAGCTATCTTGTTTGTAGATAAGAGGGAGAATGGGTGCCTTTTAAACGAGTAGAATAAGGTAATATTCGGAGCAATTTGCAAATAACAATTTTGTTTTCACAAAAATTTTCTGTACGGAAATAAGACAGTAAGAGCAAACAAAACTGACGGCACAATCTCGTGTTGCAACGCGGCGATTCGACGGTCGACACTCCGAGACTCCGCTGCTGTACGCCAATCTCGACATTTTTTCTAGATAGGTACCTCAAGAAATTGCAACGTAGCGGACCGCCTTGCGGACTGCGACGACGTTCTATTTGTTGAACGATGTGCCAAAACATCGCGTCCTAATCGTACGGAAGAATTATTCGCCGTCTGATTGCTCCTCTTTGCTTTTGACGGTGCATTCGCATTTGCAAGCGGATTTCTATATTAAAATACGGTATATTTTGAATCCGTATTATCTTTTTGGCAACCGACAATTTCCATTTAGCTTGTATTTGTCTTCGGTATAAATAACGTATGCAAATTTTATGCTTATAACAAACATTAGTCACAACTTTTAATTTCATAATAAATCATATCAAAATAGACGAATGAAACTTCAACATTTTGAGCAGATAATTTTGAATCAATGTAATAGAAGTAAATAAAGTCTATGACTGCGCACATGTTATTAATCAGTCAATATTAAATGTTTGCTTGATTACAGCTGCAATATTATATATAATCGACAGTGATCATTCATAATCATCACAAAGTGGAGTCCATCAAAATAATCATTTGCTTTATGAGAACGTACGATATGTGACATTCGGTACCGTAATTAATGCAAATCAATGGTAGGACGTTCGATTGATTCTGGACTAGCGGAAAGCCGATCAATTACGTTAATGAGCTCTGAGGATCCGTATCGCTGACGTTTCAGTACTACGCAAATACTTATGTTTATTCCTCAGTAATAACAGCTGTTTGTGCAACGACGAAACCTACACTCTTTGGTGGCCCAGTGGGCAGCAGTTACATCGATGAATCGGTTAGTATATATTTTTAACATGACCTAGTCTTGAGCTAGAAGTTGTTGCTTCGAATTTGCTTGACGCTATTCTTATATTTAGAACAGTATCTGTTCTAATATGGATACCTAGTAATTCCTTTATCACTACATAGTATAAAACAAAGTCGCTTTCTCTGTCCCTTTGTATGTTTAAATTTTTAAAACTACGCAAAGGATTTTGTTGGGGTTTTTTTTAATTGATAGAGTGATTCAAGAGGAAGGTTTTAGTATTTAATTTATTAGGTTTTAGACAAAGAGAGCGAAGCCGCGGGCGGAAGGCTAGTAATTTATAAACAAATACCAAATGTAGGAAAATTACTGATATTACTCATACTACAAGATCAATTTATTAAATTAAGTTTACACTTTACGTCTGGATACTGAAAAATGATTTCTAAGAAACAAGTAGATGACGCTCGTACGGGTTAGGTATGGCTTAGTAACTCGATAATATTATGCACTTCGACAATATGCATTTGACAACAGAATCGAAACCAATATCGATATCGAGTTGCACCTGTAATATTCAATAGCGTAAGCCGATCATGAAGCTAATGAGCAGTAGGTGTATCGAGCCATTTCGATATTATGCAAATTCGATGCTGCCGGAAAGCCTCTGGCCGACTCCGTTAGCAAGCTTAACCATAACAAAGGATTTCTGAATTAGAATAGCCGTTTTTCATACTTTCCCGAGAGATTATTATGATTAATTTTACAGCTCAGATTGTAATAGACTGCCGATGATTATAATAAGATTTATTTTTAAAATAATGTTTTGCTAGTTTTTTCGTAAGTACTTATAGTTCTTTAGATTGTGAATTACGTAATTACATATATGTAGTATTATACTTTATAATTTATCTATACTTATAATAAATCTGTAGAGAGGCCAATTCTGTACATGAAATATATTAAAAAAAAAACTATGAAGGGGTGATAAGGGATCGCTACTGATGCCAAAAATGCAATCAGTAAAATTTTTGTCTGTCTGTCTGTCTGTCTGTCTGTCTGTCTGTCTGTATATTCGTTATAGAAACAAAAACTACACGATGGATTTTAACGAAATTTGGCACAATTATTCTTCATACTCCTGGGCAGGTTATAGTAAAAGAATCATGTAAATCGGTGTAGAAACACCAAAGTTATACATGAAATACGCTATAAGTCATCGCGCGTGAATTACATGCCATAAGGATTATTTTTGTGTATCAGTTGCCGCGTTCGACGCGCTTCGCGGCGGGAGCTATAAAAAGGCGGCGGGTCCGCACCCGTTTCGCGTTGTCACGGCATCACGTGTGAACGGCTGAACCGATTTCGATAATTCTTTTCTATTATATTCCTTGAAGTACGAGGATGGTTCTTATGTAGATAAAACGTAAATATGTACCACGGGCGAAGCCGGGGCGGACCGCTAGTCAGTAATAAATATAATATGTAATTAGGGAAGGAATCATTTAAGAATTATCAGGCTACCAATTTATATGGTAGGAAAGAAACATATTTTTTCGTAAGCGCCGACAGACAAGTCCTATATTTATAGCCGAAAAAGAATAAATAGAAAAAGCATAAGTGAGAAAAAGCTATACAGCTGTTGCAATTACGATCTATAGGAATATTTAGTATTTACTATGGTTACATGATTAAATATATTATCTAGTTATTATGATATTGTTTGTTATAATGCTTGGAAACTAATTATAGCATATACAGGTACTAATTAGAAGTATCACAATAATTTTGAAATACGTTGTACATACGACGATAAACTTTTCAATAATTTCCTACACGTAAAAAAATCAAAGTTAATATCACAATTGGATCACAACAATTTCGTAACACGTTTGCAAATGTGTGTGAGTTAAATCATGACAAATATTTATGTGTCAAAACAAAGAAAAAGTCACTGCAATAGAGATTTGATAGATAAAATCGCAATAACTCTCACTCTCGTCATTCCACTTATGCGCAATAAAGTGTATCAAACAAATAAAGGACTACCGCAAGTGTTCATGTTGGACGTAATATCCCGTTAGTAGTCATAAAAACTACGCGGATGGAGTGTAAACAAGGGCCCGGAGGTACGCATTGCACCAAGTGACGTGACTCCAATCATATAGATTAGAAGTATATTTGGAGATAATATACCTATATATAATAATATTATGCCCCTTTTACATGTCCGTACCAACCACACCTGTACTTTACCAATACCTATCGAAAACAAAAATAATGGGACGGAATATGCAACTCAGGGACTAATTTTTAGATTTGTACTACATTATTTCTTAAAAAAATCTATCGATTTAAAAAAATACCTTTCGGTTACTGATGTAATGAGAGACAGAACCATGAATATTGTAATTAAGGTTTGATTACTTCCCTGATCATCATGCCTGAATCGGGAAAGTTTATAGCAAGGCTTCATTTGAAGTCACTGGTTTCAAATATTGATTAAATAGTACGGAAGTTACAACTTAATCTGCTATGCACTGATGTCAAACAACAAGGAGAAACGTAGCGAAGCGAAGGCGAAAAGCCTTACTGAATAACATTAATATTGTAGAGCCAAAGTTAGTGGGACTTCTCTTCAAGAAATAGCTTATAAATTGCAGCAAATATAATTGAATACAAATGATTTCAAAAATTGCATAAGGCCGTATCAAAGCTCCAACCATTTATTAGATATAATATACCGCAGCTATTCTACACATATTATCGAAAGCGCCTATTACTTGCACGCATGATGTTAGCCTAAGATTATTGTGGGGATTCGGATTGAAGTTTACCGACTTGATGGTTCATATAATTTATGATGGCGGGCTTACTATGAGAGGTTTTGTTTTTGCTCACGCAACGCTCTGAAAAATATTTAGGTTGAATGTTGTTATTGCTTTGTGGCTACGAAATGTAGCAAAATACATTGTTTCTATCATAGCCCTGTGGAGCTTATATTGAAATAGTTTTGTCACGGATTTGTACAAACGTATTATACTTATACAGAAATTTATGGCTACTTTTTGTACAGAAATTATTTACGACTAGCGGTCCGCCCCGGCTTCGCCCGTGGTACATATTTACGTTTTCTCTACATAAGAACCATCCTCGTACTTCAAGGAATATAATAGAAAAGAATAATCGAAATCGGTTCAGCCGTTCACACGTGATGCCGTGACAACGCGAAACGGGTGCAGACCCGCCGCCTTTTTAATTTTTATAGCTCCCGCCGCGCAGCGCGTCGAACGCGGCAACTGATACACAAAAATAATCCTTATGGCATGATTCTGTATTCACGCGCGATGACTTATAACGTATTTCATGTATAACTTTGGTGTTTCTACACCGATTTACATGATTCTTTTACTATAACCTGCCCAGGAGTATGAAGAATAATTGTGCCAAATTTAGTTAAAATCCGTCGGGTAGTTTTTGTTTCTATAACGAATATACAGACAGACAGACAGACAGACAGACAGACAGACAAAAATTTTACTGATTGCATTTTTGGCATCAGTAGCGATCCCTTATCACCCCTTCATAGTTTTTTTTTAAATATATTTCATGTACAGAATTGGCCTCTCTACAGATTTATTATAAGTATAGATAATGTAAATGTATCCCACGTATTAAAATAAATACATATTTGAACGAGATGAATTCTAAAGATCGCTCCTTCGCTCCGAAATCTAGGTGAAAATGAAAAAGGTTAAGTACCTTTGCTTTCTCGCCTTTGTATTGTAGATTTGCTCATACACATCGAGAAACGGGTATAGATGAAAACTTATTTGAATACAACGCGAACAATGTAAATACCCGCGCGTAACGGAACGAAGGCATTTGACAGGAAGAGAATAGCCCGGCACATATCATAAGAAACAATACAACGTGCAATTCCGACATAAATCACATCTTTGTATTCCTATCGGCTACATATTTTTAATATTAAAAGTTGAGTCGGGACGCGTCTCATAAGATCGCCGCCTGTATAACTGACAGCGACTATTAAAAATAAAGAAACTCTGGATCATGTTCCACTTGTCATATTTCAAGGTTTCAGCGTGTATAAATATAAACACGTTCTACGCTCAATCATGCCGGTTAAGGCGGCGCCAGTATACGAATAAATCAAGCTTCTCACTTTTTCACCTGCCACACACAAAAGCTTTCTTACTGAAACTTGATTTGGGTTATTTCTGACGGAATATCAGCCTATTTGTTATACTATTGATACGGACGCACGTGTGCTGCGTGTTTGTACTTGTTGAAGAGGGGGATTGAGTGAAAATTGCTTTACGACACTGTGTATCGAATTTATTATTAACGTATCGATCGAAAAAACGTTCACGACGTACGGTAAATCATACGTCGATGTATCTAAAGCACATCCCGTCGCTTTGAAAGTGAGGTAAGTGATTTGTGACTACGACATCAACAGTTTATGCGCTGTCGTAAATATCGACGCGAATACCTTCAAGAGAGCGAGTAATAATTCAATTATAGCGTAAAAGCGCGTCATATAGTTGGTGATAGCGCAATCTCGTGGCGCATCTAGCCGGGGAAGCTGTGAGACATCTCATTGCGGTGTCGATAAGTGCCTATTTGAGGTTTCGTAGCCACTTACGTTCGACGCGGGCCGATAGCATAATCCGAATCGACGTATGTATTGTGCGTTGTGATACTGCCAACGGAATACGGCTGCGGCGCCAAGCAGCCTATTCTGGAAGCCTATAATCTTGCCGTAAATGGATTTAATGCAAATTTCGTCTCGACCGCTTTGAGAGGCCGAACAAAATAGAGATACACTGCTGTCCTGCAATCGATAATTCTAATGGAATGCATTGAGCTCTACATATTAAACGTACCTTATTGCACAAGAAATATTGAATACATGTAATTACAAGTATGATGTATTATAATTTATGCAGTAGGTAGACATTAAAAATTGTAACGTTCTGGAATTTGGGAATACGTAGTAGATAATTAATATAATAAAAAATGTGAAATTAATTAAATTAATTAAAATTTATATCTATAGGTTAGTTACATTCGTAAACATATTACGTTTAAATTTTAAAAGACATAATTAGATTACATCTAACAAAATTGTTTTCCCATCTAATTTTGTAAGCCGTTGTTTAACCCTATTATTATTCAATTACGTGGAAATAAATTAATTTTATATACTAATTAAATAATATTATTACAATGCGTCCCGATAATAACTTAAATGAAACTACCTTTGCAAAGTCTGTGAACTTTGGTTCATCTAATCGTTTGAGGGTCTATTAATTGAATCAAATTTACATAAACAGTGTTATGTCTTGCGGCTGTTATCATTCAATTAAATAAGATTTTGCGATACCAAAATTATACCTGTTTCACTGACTTTCATTATACCCTTGCACTATTGTTTTATATTGTGTTAATATTTCCAAGAAGGAACTATACTAACAACGTATATTAGATTATAGCAATTTGGATAAATCATTAATTTTAAATATTTATTAAACAGTGTATAAAATGGAATACCTATATGTGGAAATATCGATATTTGATTTATTTTCGTAAATCAAAATTTTGCTAAAATTATTAATGTTACAAGCTTAATGATCAAATCTATTTTATATAGGTAATTGATGAATGTTCAGCTCTAATGTAAAATAATTTGGTGCGCGTAATTCTAATTTGCACGTTAAATAATGTACATAATATATAACGTTACGATCGCCGTCCATTTAAATGTAAATTTAATACGAATTGAATATTCCTGGGTAATGATTTTTAGATTTTCACGCAAAATTTATAGGTCATAATTAATATCGTCTGTAAAAATCTAAATTCCAGTAAACAGAAAATACTCTTAATTGAAACCACTTCACGAGAAAATTGTTATTTTAAAATAATCATAGTTGCAAGCAATCTTATAGAATTCACATGAAAAGTTTCATTTATACAAGAAAAAGTAGATATCAATAATTTTTAAATAGCTCCTAATAACGCTGTGCAAACAACAAAAAAAACGAAGTTCAAAAAGATTTTCAAATAGGACCGTCAATAGAAAATTATATCCACCTATTGATACAAGCATACTACTGAACAACGCGCTCAATAGGGTTCTTTGTATCGAATGAAGCAATTTTTTCCTTCTATAAAATTCTATTGTACGTTGTTAGGTGATGTCAAGACTTCACAGTCGATATGATGTGTCTAACGTTTCGTGCCTTGCAATTATTTTATTTAGCATCCCATTTGAATGGTGAAGGTAAAACCGGCTACTCATCTACCTCCTCTTTGGCTCCTTAATTGTGATGTGTATAAGCAAACAGGGGCAATTTAGAGAAAAACTGAAATTGCTTCGACCGCCGACCAACCGAGATTGTTCCAGTATTGCCCCTGCTGCAGGTAGGTGAGTAGCAGGTTTAAGTCTAATCACTCCACCGTTTACCGGACTAGAAATGACGTCTGGATTGGCTTCACACGCGCATTCATTTCGATACACGGAACGAGTTTAAACCGCAACGGATTTAGTTCGTGTACATTACCCATTAACCACCTACGTACGGTATTAGAAAACGCCCCAATTTTGATAAATTCCCGTTTGCGTGGATGCTATCTTTCTTTGATGTGAAGATACACGTTTGGGATTGCACAATGGCTAAAGCTCTATTTGTTGTTGATTTATATTATGTGTATCTCAGGTTAGAAATTATATCGATCAGACGATAGTAACAGTTATCACGTCATATAGCTTAACAATATCCATATATTTATTATATACCGAAATTATTTTTAATTATCTGACTAAATCAATTAATAAGTATCGGTATCACTTATTCACTTATTCACACCTTTCTTTTTTATAAAAGTAATCACCGATCGTAAAAAGACTGTATAAAATACTATCTACGTTTTAACACTATCCAACTTTTAAACTGCGTCTCATCAATTGTGTGCTAACTTTACCACGTCAGCAGAACTGTTAAACATAGTACCTTATACGGGCGTCGTATCAGGCAGTAATCAATGACAAGGTGCAAGTATCGATCGCGGTAAACGTATTCGTCAAATACTGATGGACGATCCCACAACTATTAATCTTATCTATTCACAACGAGCCTTACCGGCAGTTCAATAGAATTTGAATATAGACGATAGAAAGGGTTCCGAGATACGCCTCTCGACCTATGTAGATACGTGTTTGTAATGCGTAAATAGAAACACCCACAACTAAATTATAACTAGATTGCACTATTTGCTGTACACTCGTCTGATTTACGATCAAATAAATCCTAACAATACACAAAATACCCGACGAATTTTTGTTTTAACACTAAACCTGCCAAAACTGTAACATAACACGATATCGAATATGTGACGACATTGATTTAAACGGCTCGATCGAAGCTCCGACGAAATTCGTTAATAACACTCAATTGTGAATAAAATTCTATCAGAACCGCATTTAAAGAGTTTATTAACTGCGTACAAAGCCAGAAGTGGCTTGAATAATTAAACATTTGCTTCCCACCCTAAATTGTTGTTTAAACTTGGCGTTGCATTTACTGAAATTCAGCGATTTTATTTATTAAAATCATAATTTGTTATGTGAATAAGTGATGGCGGAGTTTAATGTTCCATCGGATGTTTTATCACTAATTGTGTACGGTGAGGTTGCAACAAAGATTCGCGAGACCTTTTAGGACAGCGAATAGCACATAAATATTCCGAGTAATTACAATAAGAAGCGGGATGGTGGAAAATCACTGAGTAGCGAGTCGCAATTAGTGGGCGAACACCCAACGGAAATAAATAAGGATATTACCTTCTCTGCCTCTGGTGAGTAAGGATAAAAACTATATTATCGTATTGAGAATAAGATCTGTTAACTTCATTTTGCGATTTCCGTGCTCAAATTGCAAATGGACTACAAATGTATTATTTGATATAAAGTTGTGTTCTATTGTGAATTAGAAATTATCATAATGAGATTTTATTGATTGAATGATATAACAAAGCATGAGTGACCTACCTGTACTTTTATATGTGAGTGCTGAGCCAAGAACAAAAGTGTCACCTTGCCAGACTTCACGTCTTCAAGTTTTTATCTTAAATCCAAAAAATATAGCCGTAATTTGATTAGACACTGGAGTTATAGTATCACAATAATATGACGTGATGTGTGATTTATGTATCTTTTGTTAGTTTATAACTGAATTTACTATTGCAGGGTGCGTTTTACGATTCTCGAAGATATTCATAAAAAATACAATAACTATAAAATGTTAAACAGAATAGTGTTTAAAATTGTTTCATTAATTACTTTTATTACCTATAAATTGCAAAGAGAAAGCTCTGTGATTAGTTTAAATTATCAAATGCGATATTAATTGAGCTATAAAGTTCTAAATATCATTGGAAATAATAACATTCTACAAAAACACTAAAGAAGTTAGCTTGTTAGAAATATGAATAAATAACAAAGAAAGAGAAACTTGTACACGATACAATTAAGTCGGTATCACAAACGAATACGCTACATCAATTATGAACGTTACATGATAGCCATAAAGTTTCTCAATGTAATTATATAAATGTGAGCGTGGAAGGACGATCAAAGTATAGGAAAAGATGGCACCCGGGAATCGACTATGATTGCGTTGGGGACTGCAGTATGCACGCACACAACGAAACATCTAAATATAAGAACCTAAATTTTCCAAAGCATTTAAAGTATGGTTATAAAATTTAAAATAAATTTTATTTTGAGATGTATTTTGACTCAACTGCCTAAATAAATGATAACGTGTATGCATGTCTAGCAATTTTTTTAGTAGCTTTAAACCTATTTTAATATTCTGAAATTTAAACATCATTGGATCTTAATATGATGATCATACTAACTTACTAAGGTACCAGATAAACAAAAACAAAACATTTTATTCATGTAAACTTTTACAAGCATTTCTGAATAGTTTTATATGCAATTTGATTTCAATTCCTAGCTTCACTTTACATATTTACTCGGAGCACAAAGAAAATAAAAAATAAAAATACGTACATGCGTTTGAAGATAGATTTCCAATTGGAAGTTTCGCTTCAACACAAACCATACAAATGAAAACGTGTATTGCGATTTTTAAAATGTCTACGTCGTAGCACGTCGTAGCACCTCGTAGACGCCTTGCTTTATCAATTTAACAGCATTTCAGAAATGTAAAATAACGTGGTCATTATTTAAGCAATTTTATATTTTTTTGATTTTTTAGGGGAGTGTTTTGGTTTGAGGGGAGGAATTATATTTGGTTTTTAGTTATAAAATGGATGATTTAAATATTTAACCATCAGTTGAAAGAGCATAAAATTTAATTCTGTATGCATTTCATTTCTTTTTAAAGTATGTTTCTTACTTTTTATAAAAATACACATTATTAGATACACTTTGGTCTACATCTATACATATAATAAATCTGTAGAAGGGTCAATTCTGTACATTGAAAATATTGAAAAAATAAATAGCAGGGGGTGTTACTGGATCGATACCAAACCCAAATATGTGATTAAAATTTTTTTTGTCTGTCTGTCTGTCTGTCTGTATGTGAAGACATCACGTGAAAACTAACGGTTCGAATTCGATGAAACTTGGTATAATTATACCTTATTATCCTGGCCGTAAAATAGGATACTTTTTATCCTGGAAAAATACGTAGAAAAAAAATTAATCTTAATTTTTCAGTTTTATCCATAGACGTTGTTCTGTAGAACCGCGAACACACGTTGCGTATAATTATAGGCCTAGCCGTATTTGGGTCCAATAGATATTTATAAGATGTCATTGTCAGAGTTAATCAAAATGGAGACCATCCACGCGAAGACCGACATCCGCGCGGACGGAGTCGCGGGCGGAAGCTAGTTTATAATACAAATGCAGTTTCCATTTCTATTTCCGACAACTAAGGTATTGATTAGAAATAGTCTAAGGCAACCTTTGAATAGGTAAAATTAGATACGTACGTCAGCATGATATATATTTCCATTCAACTGAGTAATAACACAAATGAAAGAACTACTTAGAATATTAAGAGAGCTAACAAATTAGTCGGCATCTTCGATTTGCCAGCGAAGCGTAGGCACTCAGATATTTCTACTAATACTTCAAAAAGATAACCATTATTGCCTTGCTTCCATTTTTATTCAACAACCCAGTCTCTGACGCTTCCCTACACTAAAACCCGTTCCTTGTTACTCGATTTCTGCATTTCGAAAAAGCGTAAATATTTTCCTCTTGAGTGCTTTCCTATCGCTAAAGAATTCAATGGACGCTTTGCAGCCCTGAATTTTTAATTGCTTAAATATAAGAGGCACGTCCGACTCGACATAACTATCGGCAATTTTCAAGTTTATTTCGGCTCGTTCTGATGTTGCGATATTCGCAATACTTTTGACAGTGACCTATACTGGATGATAAATAACAAAAAAGGTATGGCTTGGATATATTCCAACAATTGACAAAAATATTTTTAAAATATGTCCCGGCAACATTGGCAAACAGTTAACGGTATTTTGCCATTTATATGTGCCAGTAACACGCCTATTATATATGAAAGGAACTGATAGTATCGGGAACTGACAGCCCTCAAAACATACATTTCTCATCATCGACCAACTTTTTCCGTTTGCCGTTTTTATAAGGTTTTTTTTACCATATTGACGCGATATCATTAAAGCGTTTTGTTTGTATACCAACTAAACTTCTTATTTTATACTTACAAAATATACGAAATTTCAAATTGTACCTTATAAATGAACAGAAAACCATATTGAATAAATTGATGTGATTCCAAAACTACCATCAATACTGGAACAATGAAAAAAGAGCCTTTATCTCTAAATCCATTTGAAAAAACATATTGAAAACGATATCAATCCCTTTTATTTCGTTGCACTGCATAAAAATTGAAACATATTTCGATTTCTAGTAAAGCTAAGTACATTCGGGGCTTTTTTCTGTACATTTTTCTTTTGTAAGAGATTGCGCTAAGTGATCACATTTCGATATTAAACCATTTGCCGAAGGCCGGTGCGGCTACGTATTTCATTTTACTGAGTGTCTGACGTAAGTTTTGGAGACTTGCTTTTTGTCCGAATTATTTTCCAATTCCTTTTGTTATGTCTAGTGTCAATTTTGTTGTCTCCTTCCCTTCCGGCTATTGTTGAACGCAATGTTCAAATTTACCCTTTTATAGTTCGTTGAGAGTCATAATTTTTGTGTACCCCTTTCAATATATCTACCTTTTATATTACTCGTAAGTCTAGACATGATTTAATATGATTGAAAGTACAGATTCCCTGGTGTACATAATAGTGCAGTTTGAGAACGAATAATAGTAAAATTAAATTGAGACCATCTTCAACTGACCTGACTTAAAATATTTTTTCTTGTTTTAAAATTTCTTTTAAAGTAAATTCACATATATGTGAACAGTACTGACAAATCAATCGACACCGTATTTCAATTTAACGTACCGCCTCAACAAATGTAACAAAGATGATGCTAGCCGAAATAATTTTCTCAGTCCAGCAAGAGCCCATCAGCACGTTAGCCATATTCAATTCCTGTGGGCCTCGCATTGGTCACGAATAGTACTGTTCGATATTCTGGGTACCACGAGCAAAATTTATGCGATCAGTGGATGACACGGCGCAGACTTACCACGCATGTGTAATTCCCATTTGTTTTACTCAACGATGCTGAGTGATTCTACCCTTATAGATCTTGAAGACAGATTACTTTGTCCTATAACATTACGACAGTTTTAGTATATTTCTAAGTAAGTAATTTATAGCTATGTTTTACCTTCGTTTCTTTATAAGGAATGTTTTAACGTTAATTAAACATTGTAAAATGTGTCTTAATGGTGACGACACTAAGTCGTGTTTATTTCTCGATTGCATTCATTTGTTCACTAGAAGTTTGCAAGCATTCCCAGAGTCTTGTAACAACATTCTAGAATTGAAAGTTGCGAGATGCTTTACCGAAGTTTCTTTCGCTATACAACTTCACTCATTAGCTTCATTAACAAGATCTGAGGTCAATATTTTTATGTTTTCCGCTCGTTCTCAATATTCCCTATTCGTAATTTACTTTAAGCTCAGTTCGACGACTGAGTCGACAAAAATATTCAAGGAACGCTTTGAATTGCCATGTTTTATGTTAACGCAAATAATTTAAGAACTTGTGAAAACTTCGCCCTCTTGATTAACAGAGCTCAATTAGGTGATTCAAGTTCAACATTTTACAAAAGCGCTTCACAGCGATTGTTAAGCGATGTTTGTTGGTTTACAGAGAGAGCGTTATGGAAATCTTCACTGAACCCTCGCCTTACGTTATTTATAAAACATTTTAATTTGGTGGAGTGCTGAAAATAAAGGACCATAATCATATTTCGAGGAATTCAGGATAAATAGCGGCTCGTTTCTACTCAAATTTTCAAATTTTAAATATTGCAATGTACTTCGTCGAACTGCAGTGCGGGCTCTGTAAATTCCATTTAGCTAAATAGCTTTTGAGAGAGATAAGAATCTAGCCATACAATACTTCCCTGCTTCGAGCGCGAAACTAAGAAAATTGAAAACAGAGTCGCCTAGTGGGACTGCAACGTCGATGGTCCGATTTCAGGAAACCTGAGATTTCAATTACTACCCTCGTAAAAATTTAAAGTCGATAAACACTCGAGTTTCATTCGGACAAAGTTTTTCTGCGATACAATCCCTTCAGTCTGGCAATCTTGGTTTTAATAAGTATATAACGTTGCTGAGATGTACCTGCGAGAGGTAGATTTACATAATCATTACCATATCTGGCGCACTGGCGCGCGTATTATGCCCGAGAGGTTAATAATGCTATTTTCTCGGCACGTTTTCACGTCGCTATTTGAAGTTATCGACCCACTTTATCTGCCTCGTCATTGTAACTAGCCACTCAAGGAACTCCGCCTCGCCCCTGTACTGCAAAGGTTACAATCTAATTTGATAGGCTCCACAATTTTCTATTACGCCATTGATTTATTTTTTAATTCAAAAGATTTCCGCTTAACTTCTTGTAACCTTTTGTTTTATACCACAATTTTGAACTAATTTATAGATTTACTTTAACTTTTATATATAATTTACTTTGTTAGATATGATGCTATTATAATAGTACATGAACTATAATATTATAGCCTGTCAGATTTAAAACAACCCACATAAACACATTTTGCCTGACACCACTGCAAGGAGTCGCATTATTATCATTTTCAAAAGCTCAATATTAATTTATGAATAACTCCTAATGCATAACAAATACACATACATTGCGTGCGACAAACATCTGTACACGCGCAAGTCGGCTTTTCTCTAAGTCTTATTTAACGGATCAGAGGATACGCTCTTTCAAAAATGTATGCTCTCTTAACGAACCATATCTCATTCGGGAAGCTTCTAATATTTAATACGTGAAATTTCCAGTCTGAGCCTCCTAAATTTCTCTTTTTAAAGATGTTTTAAAGGCATTCATACTGGCGATACGTGTACAAGGGTATACGTAATTAAAATACACATAATGCAAAAATGCTTCAGCCAGCAGTTGTTATTTTCTAAAATATCTGTTTATCCCAGCTTGATTTGTTCAATTATTCTGTATTAATAAGTAATTATGAATATACCTATCTGAAGTAAGATATGTAATTAGTTTTGTCAAAATAGAAAACTTTGCCACTTATAGACTGAAGAATAGATAATAACGAAAGCTTGGAATGTAACACGCGTAAACAATAAACATATTAATTTTAATTAAGACTCGCTGCCAATTATCGACTTATCTGCAGAACTACTTAGCAGTTTGTATGATTTAACGTCTTCGAAGGGCGGGGTCCATAAACATTCGATGGATTTTATGATGATTAAATACTTGATATTTAGTATTTGTATCAGAAATTTTGTTTTGTAAAGTAACAGATTTGTACCTAGGTATAAAGGTAGGTTTTATATAAAACGTAGATCATTATTTTTAATGGCCTTTGAAAACCCGTAAATGATCTTTTTATTGTTTGCTTGGTGATAGTTTTGAATTTTTAAAGTGTAAAATTATCGCTATAATTATTTTTACACACTTATAATTCTTTCTCTCGACGATTTTTGTGAGTTTTATGGACATTTTTTTTATTGTATCTTAGTTTTATTTATTTCATTTGCTATCAGTTACAACAATATGATTTACTATTGAAATCAAACATGGTTCTGCTTAGTTTCCACTTGGGAAGACCAATAAATCTAAACTTTGTGAGAAAGTATTATATCTGTGCTTATACGACATTCTTGCCACTTGAGATAACTTATAAATTATAATCTATAGAAACAATACTTAATTTGCAGAACAAATAGAAAGGACGGAACGGATTAAACTCAAATATATACTTGTTATTTATTATTTATGCTTGTTTTTAAAAGAGTAAAAATATTAATAATCTTTAGGTACATAGTTATACATTAGAATAAAAAAGACGTGTGGCACTCGGGGACTGCCGCGGTAAAGCTATTGCATAGCATGCCTTCAAGCCACACCTTCGTGTCCGCCGGAGTGGGGAGCGTGAGGTTTTTTCGTTACGAAATTTCTCGACTCGGTCCCCGCGCTCATGGCCCGCGATAGAAGCTATGCAATAGCTTAAAATAAAATCTTAAAATTACAAATACAAATCTCATCCTATTTGATTGTTTGGCAGAAATCGCCTACAGCAATAAGACCGCCCTCTGAACATTTTATTACTATTGCTCTTGTTTTTTTAAAGTAAAAGTAAAAAATATTTATTCAAAAATCAAGCATACAATCTCGTTGAACTTATTACAATAAAGCTGTTAGCACAGTAAATATATGTAGTGTACTCTATACATCATTTGAACCAAGATGCCCACACTAGACTCGTGGCCTGTATTGTGAGCATCAATACAAAATATAAAGAAACAAAAAAAACTAGACATGGATGTAAATGAAATGTCGATTTATTAATGTTTTAGGAATAAATTGCAATTGATATATTATTCTTTATGATTTATACTATTAGATGAAACTTAAATGAACAAAAAATAAATAAATATCAAAATAAAAAATATAAATAAATAGATACTTTTTATATGTGTGCTGAATAAGAAATGCTTGGGGGTAAAACTTGTGAGTAAGAGCGTTAGATTAAAGACCTAATCAAATTTTCCGTTTGTTGTTGTTTTGTAATATAATATTTAGTGTGCAATAAAAAAAAATCATTTATTCATTAATCGTGTTGATTTCCGACCCTGACACGTTCCTATAACGGTCATAGTATGATACGGTATAGTGGGTAGAGTCCTTAAGTATACGAGCGGCCCGCCCTCACTGATAACGGAATTGTCCGAATAACGTCATCCATCTTTTAAATGCGCACCTTACTTTTGCTATTTTTAGACGCATTGCGTTTTATGTGGCAGTATATATTATACATACAAATGATAATCTAATGGCTGCTGTATACGGGTAGAGTGAACTAGCTATACTACTATACTACTCTACAAGTTTTAGTACTCTACTCTAGCAATGGTATATCTACATTAGTATAGTACGTAGGATAGTTAGTACTCTACCACTACTCTACTGATAACTCTACCCGTGTAAAGTAATCATGATGGATCTTGTGGAATAATACTGCAATATATTAAAATGAGTTCGTTTAACGCTAATAATGTAGTGCTAGATAGTAATAGAGACATTTAAACACAAAAGTACTAATACAAAATAGTTCCTATTTAATTCTTAGGTGAAAGTGAAAATAAAACCGAAATAGCCATTAATTCTTTTTCACAATCAGTAATGTAATAAATATTACACCAAAGTATTTTCTAAACGCATAACCAGCAATACAAGCAACAACATCCATTACATTATCTGAACCGCATTCAAAAAACAAATAAACCCCAAAGAGAGAACTGAAATGATCTTGTAAATATTTTATTAAGACCAACATAAGCGTATTAGCGGTCGGTGTCGCAATTTAATTTGTATCAATATTTATGCGCATACAAGACCGCCGTCCGGTTTGCGCTAAACCGCATAAAGCATTAACTGATTACCCCGCTATCCATCTTCTGATGCTTAGCTCCTAACGTCTTTCTAGACCCGTTTGCGTGAGCTACCCGTTTGTGTGGGCTATGAATATTATATTTAAAGGTTAGTGCCAATTTAAATGTGTGGATTATTAAGTAATGGTGATGATTGTAAGAAAACTGTTATTACTTTTTCTGCGGTAATAGATTTCCGATACAAATACGCTTCTAAAGCATTTTCAAGTATTTTCAATTATTTTTCACAAGTAATATTTGAGTGTGGTTACCGTTAAAGTGGCAATAAAATAACAATAATTTAACGACGACATCCTCTCTTTACAGTGTAACAAAAAAGAAACCATGTAAGTACGTTAAAACATATTATATACGCATTTTACATTAGTTTAATTTTTCTCACACTTATGTGTGTATTTTTTATAAAATGATAATCTTATCTCGTCGCTAAAACCCGCTCAAGTATCATCTAATCCTATATAAAAAACACAAACATTACTCCGTGTTTTATCTCAAATCTTAGTTTAATCTGAATTAAATTTTAAATGCATATTTACTAGAACACTCGAACGATCTCAACTAAGCATTGTGTACGTAGACGATAACGACTATCATAGTTGAACACTTTGCAAGATACGTGTATCTATAATAAGTTTAAAGCGAGCTTAATTTGAAACCACGGTAATTACACCCGTGCTATATTCATCGCAATAATGATGCATTGCTTGGTGCACAATAATCATTTTTGAACGAACGATAAATCGTCCACATGACTTTTCATTTATTGCAAAGAAACCACACTCCGGTAAAATCGTGTTGTTTATGACATTTCCCCGTTTATTTATGTTAATTTGTTTCGAACGTCAAATTAAATTGTTGTATTGGAGCGTTGTTTTCAGCCTGTTCGTATGCCGAGCACATATCTGAAACTCCATTATTTATCCCCTTAAGACGATACATGTGAGCCAGTAAATATTACGGTCTGTTTAAAGAAAAATATGTAAAACACGTACCGAGGCAGCTTTTGTTGTCGAGAGACGTATTTGGAACGATGATTTCGTTTCGCACCAATGAACGGATTTTCCCCATTTGCCGCAAAATTCTCAAATATATAACGTCATCGAAATGATACGAATATGGGAATATTCCTTGTGACAAGTTCCTTTTGTAATTTCCTAATAGAAACCTGAGAAGCTATAAAAATATATTATTTATTTTCTCGGAACTTAACCTACGCATTTAATATTTATTACTGTTTAAGTTCGTGGCAATTTTAAGAAGATTCTACAAGATATTCAAATTGGATTTATTATTCAAAAAACGAAAAGCGTTTCAGTCTCTTGTCGCAAATTAATGTAAGCTTATTATTCGGGCAATCACAGCTGTCTGATTAAATCAACTTCGGCATCGTACAAATCGAATAGTATTAATGAATGATCCCTGAGCGCACTGACGAACTCCGAAGAAAGTTCTTACGTTCAATAAAATGACTTGTGTTTGTCGAACTTTTTCGAGCTCGCAAATTATAAGTAAGAAACACAAATAATAGCTGAAGGCCCGGGGCGAGACGGGACAATCGGGGAGGTGTAATCAGCCCGGACAGAAATTGGTGAGCCTTAAGGGTGTGATCAGTTAACGCAGACAAGGAAGACAACACTTCCATCTTCAGAAATAAATAGTTAAGTTAAACACTCGCAATGTGGTTTTGTTTTGTAGCTCTTTAAGATTAAGAACACAAGCTGCTATTCAGTTAGTTTGCGAAGTTCCTCTGGGAATGTACGCGGTCACGGATCACAAAAAATAATCCACCTTATTTTGCAATATCATACACCTACCAGTACATTCTGTTAGATGAAAACCTTTTGTAGCGAGTTGTAAAACTGTGAATGTAAATCAAATTTCGAAACCGTCCTTGAAAAAGTCTTACGTTAACCCAATTAACTTTATTCTGAATCTTTTGAAGGCACAGAAAAGAGAATACAGCAAGCAGCCTACGCAACACTCATCGGTTTTGAGTACACAGCCAACCATTGGAGGGCCCTCGAGCCTCCCCTTGTCGGCAGACTTCGGATATCTTTGCACCTTAATTACACTCCGCCTCAGTAAGAACGACACGTATAGTCTCGAACGCTATCAAAAAAGGGAGTGAATTTTTTTTAAAGATCAGCCTTTGCTTGAATTTCTAGAGCCTCTTATGAATATTGCAAGGTTCGGTTGAATTTTTGCTCCGTGGCGAAAATTCTGATACGCTCTTATTTATTAATTGAAATCAATGAGCCGATTTTTAAATTAATGAGCGTTACATAAAGATCACTTTCTCTATACGTTATAATATTATTTTTAAATTATTTAAGAATTCTTAACGTAATTTTTGGAGACGCTTCAAAATTAAAGAGTTATTTTATAGGTTGTTTATTCAATCATAAAATGTAAAATCTAACAAGATAAAAAGGTAGTAGACTCCAAGTTATCATTCTGAGAAATTTAATTTTATGCACAATATCGTATGCCCTGTAGCAGGCCACTAAAGTCGTATAAGCTCTATAATATTCAGGCTAACTGAACACGAAGCCCCGTAAAGCCCACCTTATCTGTGAACTTTTATATTATCTGTCGAACACCTCCATAAATTCGAGCTCCTCTTATCAAGTCAAAACTACTAAAGTACACATTTATTTGTTTCTATTTTCCAGCTGATTGATTCAGTAAGTTTCTTAAGAGACCCGGCATGGGTTGGCCTACCCGCAAACTTCTCTGATTCAAAATCAGTTAATGCAAAAGTTTATTTTTATAAGTAAGATTACACGGGAGTTCGGATAAAAGTTTCCCAAGCAGCTTTCTTTCTGAAATCCTACAAGGTACGGAACCGTTATTCGGGAGATTCGTGGATTAATACTGAATATCAAATATTTTTGCTGCTGTGCTGCGGACTTATGCAATGTTGAACTGTATTATGAAAACTTTTTAGATGTATTTTCAAGTACTCTGAGGAAATAAAACGTAGATTATGTGAGGCTTTTCGAAAATATCTCAGTTCTGGAATATAATTCTTTTCTATTTATTTCTAAATTTATTCAATAAAATTACTCATAGAGACATGGATAAATTTAATACGCAACGATTTTATATTTTCATAAATTAGAATACAATATTTTATACAATATTCAATCTATCTTACTCTTCATACTCGAGCGACATTAATTCGATGGAATATTTATTGATAAATTGATTTGGGTGTGATAAATATTTATAAAACGTAGATATTGCGATGTGTAACAATCAAGGTACAATAACGCGGACGAAATAGAAGTCATAATATAATTAAAATTGAAACAGTTCGTTGGAAATGAATACGGTATTCATACATATACAATTAGTTGGTTTATTGCACTTAAACATTCTCATCGCGACGGTTGTACACGTCCAATAGTCAAAATTTATGCTCGCTTCCCGATGGACCTCATAAACATTGTAAAATTTCCGGCAGCTGTTGGACGCACCCGATTATTTCGCTGCCGGACCCCACAAAACCATGAGCCGGTATGTTTTTACGTGAAAAATTAAAAAGGCTTATTTGTTTAGCAACGTTCAAAGCGATAAAGTCGGAGGCATGTTAAATATGTACGTAGATACGGGCGAGTATCATCAACGCGATACAATAACGGTTCAGCAAATACGTTTGCAATCTAATTGTTTGCGTTCTTTTCTCTTTTAATTAACTTTCTATCTATCGAACGTTTAATACGATTGTCACTATTAATTGTACGGTGGAAGTGTTGCTAAAAATGGCTACGTAATTTTTGCAAGCACTCCGTCATAATACACCATTAACGCTTGAGCGACGCGACCTCTAATTCGCGTTTAAAAGCCTGCACTCGACTCAAAGTCAGCACTAATTTCGTCTTACCCGAGTAATACCTTGCAAAAATCTAATTTGTCAAGAATTATGTGGCGGTCACTGAAATTGCTAGGTATTAAAGGGATTATCTCAAAAGCTTCCGCTCTCTAATCGATGTTCAACTCGGTTTTACTGTTTTAGATTTACAGAAATGTATTTAACGTAAAGAAAATATCTCGTGCATTTGAAAATATCTTTTGAGAAAAGAAATGTGCTCTTTGTTGGTAATACAAAATGTTTATTATATGTTCTTATGTTACTGAATGAAACATGGATACTACTTATTAAAATGTGATTTCATTTTTACATTCGATATATTTAAACACTACTATTTATTTACTACTTTAAGATTATACAATCGATAATAAAACAACAAATATAGCATTAAAAATTATACACAGCCTGTACATGTCCCGCTAGTCTCGATTTACGTAACATTTCACAAAGAGATGCAAACTAAACAATATTAGTTACGATTAGTTTGGAGAGCTGTCAACGCCAGACAGGTCGTGGGTCGTTTTGGGCCCTTACGCGCCGATGCACTTGACCGAGGGTGCACTCAGAAGTACTAAAGTGTTCTTAGCTATTTTAGTGAAGGTTAAGGAATGATTTATGTGCCAACATTTACATCTATACACTGTTTATAATTATACTGATCCATCAGGCAGCTTTAATTAAAGGGGACGGTAATAATTGTCGATTGATTAACATAATATAAGGCTGCCGAAAGGATTGTGCTTTCAAAGGATAGAAACCTTTTTAGTTGAGGGAAGCTAGCATTTTATAATATTTAAAATTTTACCTACACTGCTTCCAACGTAAATCGCCTTTTTAGTGCTATAAAACTGTTGCTTAAGTGAAACGTAATTTATTGGACGGATTAGAGTTAACTATAGCACCTTTAAAGTTTCTTTAGAGTTAAAATTTTGTTTTGTCACAAGAATTGTGAAGAGATAAAATAAATCAGCCTATATTATTTTTATAAAGATGACCATCGATAGCTTTTAATATTTATTATACTAAAATTAATACTTAAAAATTATTTACACTTCTACATCGATAACTTTTTTACCCGACTACGGCAAAGCAAAAGGAGGGTTATGATTTTGACAGGCTATGTATGTATGTATGTATGTATGTATGTATGTATGTATGTATATATGTATGTATGTATGTATGTATGTATGTTCATCTGTTCCCTCGTAACTTCTAAACTACTTATCAGAATTCGACAAATGACATATCATTAGAAGCGTCTTAATTGTCCGCTGGTTATAGGCTATATGGGGTTTCACAAAATCTAATGTGGCGCCCTCTAGCGGACAAAACATACAGAGTAAAAAAATAAAGTTAAGATAAATATGCCGTGTTTGGTATCATTTGAAAGCTTTTTACTTGCACATTTTGAATATATATATATTACTAGCATTTGCTTGTGACTTTACCTGTATTCATGGGCTGATTGCATATAATTCACATCTTTTCGTTCATAGCTTCTTTATTAGTTCATCAATTTAACTTTTGTTTTATACTTTTTCAGCGTCGTTTTTTGTCGTAGTTGGGTTTTAGTTGTTTTACTTTATATCTTGTACATTTAACATCTTTGAATTTATTAAATAATTTACATAACTACAAAGGCATTTAATAATAAATTTCGTCACTTTACAATGGATAATTAAAATATCACTAAAACTACGCACTAAATATTACAAAGAAAATATTTTATGCGTTTATTAGCTACCGTGTAGTGTACCGTGTACCGTGTAGTGGACCCTCTAATACTTTCACTGTAACATGGTCGCTACATTGCATTTGTCAGCATTGTTAGCCACCCAAAATATTCCCCTACGAATATTGGACTCTTTTCTTAAATCACCTTCTATGGAACTATACGCTGTATTCAATTATCTATATCCAATGTTCAAAAAAATTGCCAATAAGACGTTTCAACTTTATTTATTTAGGCACTCTTTACATTAGAAACAAATACACAAGTACATAGTAGTTTTTTATTCCTGAAATACATAATATTAATTATTTCATTTTATATTTATATTTAGAAAATACTTTTTATAATTTTAAATACGTTTAATTTAATCATATCATACACATTATTTTAACAAGCACTCTAAAATTGTATATTGTAGAAATCCAGTGGGCTTCTTAGTTGATTTAAAGCGGTGTTCCCTCCCATTTTCGTTACAATAGCTTCATGTAAATACAGATTATTAGCCGAAATCCTTTTACCTCGCTTGCTAAGCGCTTTTATATACAACTAGCGGTCCGCCCCGGCTTCGCCCGTGGTACATGTTTACGTTTTCTCTACATAAGAACCATCCTCGTACTTCATGGAATATAATAAAAAAAGAATTATCGAAATCGGTTCAGCCGTTCTCGAGTTATGCGCTTACCAACACATTTTGCGATTCATTTTTATATATATAAGAAGATTTGGCCAACTAAAACATTCCGTCAGAACGCGTTGACTACGAAAAACATTTATGAGTTCCTTCGCAACTTTCTAATACTGATGAAAAGCTTTTAGCTTAGAATATACTTAGCGAATTTGTAGTTTATATCTTCAATCTTGTTTGTGATTGCATCTATGTAAACTTGTATTTGTATCGATTGGATCTTCCTTCGTCTCTTTTAATAGAAGGTATTATTTATATAGGTAAATAGTATCATATCACAACATCGTTGTACGGTATATTAAAAGTAAAATAAGTAAATAAATTGTATACATGGGATAAGTAGTATTCTTCTTATTTAATTTCATAACATGATGTGCTTTATATAGGCGATAATATAAGGTGATTGCATAGTATAGACGAAACAGTAGAATTTGAGTTCTTGTTTTCAAAACTATTAAAAAAATATCACCATCATTCTTTTTTAGAGTTACTAACCCTGTAACATTTGTAACCAGGTTTAAACTGACTTAAAAATAACGCTTATGAAAATTTTACCCGAACACAATATTTAAAAAAATAGCACACACTCACATCTTTAACCCAGGGAATTCCATTCGAATAAACGCATCTTCCGCTTGACAAAGTCTTTACTCCTAAGAATTATATCATTCATCCTTTAAATGGATTCCAAAGAGGGAAGCAATTTCATTTGTAAGAACCTGCTCCTGCTTATAATCCGTCCAAGGTAATAACATTTCATATTCGTAATAGAATCATTCTGCGTCGCCTGGAACTTTATAGTCTCATTTTCATTGTGAGCGCTTAGTATATAGACTTGAGGAATTGTTTGGATATTGAGCCCTTGCTTCCGATCTGATCGGCTTTAACATCATAGATCATTCGGAACGATAAACAAATGTTTACAATAATACATAAATGTTTCATATTATACTTGAGCATTTATATTTGAGATGTAAAATTGCAAATAATTCATTTTTGTTTTTGTTATGATAACATATAATGCAATTTATAAATATTTTGACAAACGAAAGAATAGAACAAAAAATGCTTCTGATGCGAAGACTATTAAAACAAAATATACTTATGTAAACACTTTAATTAAAAAATGCACAAACTGACGAAAAAGTTGTGAATTATATTATGTGTAAATTATAGATGCCAAAGCTATAATAAAATCGGGATATAAAAATAACATGTTTGTGAGAGGTTTGTAAGAAAATAATGTACTAATATTTACTTTATGATTATCGAGTGGAAAAACTTTTGTTACTTTGTATTTATTTGTTATTGTTTCTGAGTTGTTATTTGATTATCACCATTTGTTTGTTTAGCTAAATCTATATTAATTTTATAAAGAATAGAAAATTATATTTATATTTATAAAGCATTTGAATGCCATAAAACCAAAAATATAATTTCAATAAATCTATATTGTCATTGTATTTTGTCTCAATTTAAATAACATCTAAATTAACATACAATATTTACTTAGAAAATTTTCTATTATTTAAGATATTTTATAGAGAACTTGAAACCTAAGAGCCAACATTATTCTTCAACATTTTTGTACCAAAATATATTACTCCACGGCTCCGAGGTTATGATATCGAATTAATACTTAGTTCAAAGGGGAGAGTGCGTACCTCTGGAGGTGAGATGGCCCGAGTTCCTTGTGACAAGATTTATGTAAGGACTTTTGTGTTTGAACGAGTAGTTAAGCCAGGGAGCTTAGCCGAGACCCATCTACATGCGCTCTCTTTCACGCCAGAAACCTAACAAAGTATAAAAAGCCCTTTTGTCTATCCTCTCACATCCGCTACACTTTTCTTCGACATGGAAAAAAACGGCTTGTTTTAAATTCCACGCATAGACAATCATATACTTGTGCATATTTTTTGCAATTTCTCGCCATAGACACATCATCTGGCGTGGATGAGTTTTTGTTGGAACGTAGGAAGTCCCTTTGTCTTCACTGTGAAAGTCAGAACAGTTGTAAGAAATATCCAACTCTCCGTAGAAGTATAAATAGGCATTGTTTTTGAGAAAAATCTCAAGCAAGACTTTTGTGTCGCTCCGCGAATGTATGTATTCGAGCAACATGTTACTGTTCTATGCCGTGTCTTTTAATCAGGTGAAACCACTGATGTAATGGTATTTTATGTATGAACGAGTTTTATTCAATAGGTAAATGTGACCTAATACGAAACCTGAAAATAAAAAACACACTGTTACAGATTCTATTGAAGGAGTAGATACTTTATTTATTTTTACAATTGTCTACAAAAAGTTACATTTATAAAAAGAGGGAAAAAGAGGTACCTACATTTTTTTCAGATAATATTATATTTAAGCTTGTTGTTTAGTTAATCTTCATTTAAAATCGTAAGGGATTACGTCTGACTTCCATATTCCATATCGAAAAATGTAGTCATATGTAAATTTCGCATAAATTATAATATTCTACAAATAAAATTGAATAAATAGCCTTCACTAAAACTCAATTCTCGCTCGACCAATTTTATTTTAATTGAATTTCTTATCTGATTTCGAATAACGGCTGGCAGGTCCTACTTATTGCAATCTTGATTTAGAAAAAGTTTCTCCAGAGACGCTTTCAATATCACGTTATTTCAGTATTTAGTACTGGAAATATATTTAGTTTTCCTAGAATAACATACACGTGGCTTGCAATAAAGAAAATAATAAATGAATGTCGTCTTAATGCGGATAATGCGTAATATTTCTAGAAATGCTAATATGATCGTATTTTATAGATACTTACCTACTTGTTTATTATCTATATTATGATATAATTAACTTTTATAGCTGTATAATGAATTTATTTATATTACAAATTTGAATTTCCGCTTTTATGTACTTTTTGTGCATACACAGAACCACTGCATAATTTGACAAAAATGTATAAGGTATATGTATGTTATATAAATTATTTTTAAGTTTAATATTTAAGTGAAACAAAAATTACAATTTTCTTTATACATAAAATGTAAATAAAGATCTACGTTATTTAATATGACTCCAGAAATACGTTCTATATTTCAAAGGATTCCATTCCGACTGTAATAATAACTAAGTGTACAAAGTTTGACTTTAATAAATTAGACAGAGTCGAGTGAAAAATAGAATAGTTTCAGAAGAAATAAATGCAAGTACGTAGGCTCTCCGTCTCCCGAGGTTTCAGCGCGACTAAGTACGGTGTAGTCTTCATATTATTGCCTCAATTAATCATAACTTTGTGTTAGTGAAATTTCTCTGGTGGGTAGACGGTAGACCATTGGTGCATGAGCTCACGAAAGCATGAAATTGGATCGCAGAACCTTAGCGCTCACTTGCGAAACTGGGACAGACTGATTTTGATATTATGACAAAGTGTGCTTTTTATTCTAATATTAAAACTAATTGCGTCTATCATTCTCTTGAACGCGCGAGATGAATTAAGAACTTGAATAATGTTTTTTTATTCATTTTCATTATGATGTGACGGACGTATTTAGAACGAGAAATTATTGTTTGCGTCATAATTAAAAAATAATGTTATTACTTTCAATGATGTGGCGTGATTTTACTGGGTCTTTTAATAGAAAACTAACAATTGCCATTTATATCAAGGCTTATATTAAATAAAACAGGTTTTCATTATGGAATAATCGCAAATTATTTTAATGGTTTTTAAAGTGAATAAATAAATCGTCCGTTCATTTCACGAAAAAAGGATTTTTAATACAATATAATAATAAATAAATTTTAAATAGGATGTACAAATTATAGCAGGGGTGTCACAAGTTGCGACGGGTGCTACGCTCATACCTTTGTCGACTACGCCACTTGCTACGACGCTACGCCGTAGTCGCGTCTTATTTATGTCTCCGTATAATTTAGAATAGTTTTTAGCTAGAATTTATTATCACTTATTTTAAACTGTTGCAAGAGTAATACGCTGAGTTAAGGAATCATATGTAAAATAATAGTCAGTTAGTATTAGAACGGAATTTATAATATAATTTGCTTAAATTCTTTAGAAGCGTAATTTTTTGTTTTACTTACTTTTAATAGACAATGTTATTTGGTCAAGGAAGTGTTTTTAATTAACTATTCATATGCATCAAGACGGATGTTAAATTTACAGTTGCATTATTTAACATTACATTGGTAACAAGATTACTTTTCATTTTTATATAAACCTAAAAAGCGGATTCGAGCGGTCCACTTATCAAATGCAATTAATCTCCTATTGATTGCCAGCTATGAATATACTACTGCGAAATCTGTGCTGTTTTCTGGTAGCCATCCTGTAATAAACATGACCCAATTCGTGTAAGGGGAAAACTTAACTCCCACGTACAAAAAAACACCGCGCTTTGCTAAAATACTTCTGACATTGATAAATTCATTGTACATTTTTTAGAAATGGACGAATTTAAAGTGTTCTAGTAATATAAAATACCGAGAAAATATATGTGGATAAAGTACTGGATAATATAAAGACTAATAGAAGATAAGGTATTTCTTTAGCTACATAAAAAGTCGATGATCATAATGTAATAGTAATAAGTACATACAATCCATGCACATGCACATAATTTGGTACATGTGGAAATTGAAGCGCAAAATAAAAGGGAGTAAGTAAACTCGTTTAAAGTACTATGTACGCTGCAATTAATTGGGATTAGTGTGTGAGGTCGTGCGTTTCGTTTCCCGGTTATTTTTCACGTTAGGAAACTCGGGGCCGGCGCTCGCGCCGCCGGATTATTGAATTAAAGTTGATAAGTGTATTAGCCAGTGTTGTTGCTCCATTCTCTTGATTAATGGCCGACCGTTGCTTTTTCTCTCTCATTTATATGATAATGAGTCAGCAGCCGCGACCGAACACAATTATTAAGTGTAAATGAATGTAGTCGGTAACGAAATCGCTTTTTGAAAAATGACTACGTTTCGAATTTAAAACGATCGCCGAATTGTCCGAATTTTAAACGCTCGACGTTAAGTTTATACAAAATCAACTTTGCTTATTTCCAAATCGGATTATGTTAATTAAGCAGCTGCCGTACGAACGGTGGAATCGTAATCGAAAACGCCTGTAGTTGTTGATTCACCTAATCAGTTTGTTTTGTAACTCGCATTGAATAAACTAATTTGAATGATGAAATCAAAATCAGGCTATTGCGACGCGCGAGCAAAAAACACAGCATTTACATATTAAATTGGCATTTACTTTATAATATTGTTCTTGTGTTTCGTAGGTGGAAAACTTTTGATACTTTGGTGATATGAATTTCTTATGAATTTGAACTTAGTTTTTGGTAACAATGGCTGGTATTAATTGCGTCCAACAATTTGGTTCTATTGTGTTTATAATTTTAAGATGAACTTTTAAGAAATTTTAAGATGAATTTAAAATGAACAGTATAAAAATGATAGTATTTAATCAAATAAAATGTTTATATTATTTTTTAAAGCGCTTCTAAAAAAAGTATTGAATTAATAAATAATTCAATTCGAGTTTATTTTATCTTAAAATATAATGCAAAGTATCATTGGAACAATATTTACTTATCTATGAGGGATTAAATTGGAATACATTTCTACTTATATAATATTCATAACACGGTTCGCTGTATTACAATGTGTATATTATTTACATAATGAAATAAAATATAAATTCTATCTTGTGTTATATTGTATATTATGCTAATGAACGTTTTTCCGGTTTTTACACAGAAAACGATTCTTAATAAAGTCATCAGCCTGTTTTGTTTCTGATTTCTAAAATGGCTGAAATGATTTTGATAGGAACTCACTAGAACGTAGTTTAAGAAAGTTGAAAGTTATGAAGAAAATAAACTAGGGTTCCGTGTTATGGATAATTTTGCAAACAAAGTCACAGGCGTTAGTTAGTAGTATTGCAAAATAACTTAACTTATCAGCGTGACCTTAACAAGAATATAAAATATCGATTATATTTCAGTGAAATATGAAAGCTCCTTCATATTTCAGTTCTGACGCTATCCAACACTGAAAGTTTCGAAGACCGCCAAAGCATTTATTTAGTCTTATCTGACGCGATAACGATATTGATGGAGTGTTGTAAAATTCTGTTTAGTTTGAGGGGCGAGAGCTGTCAATCTGGGATAGACGCGTCGACAGGTATCAATGGCCGATCGCTGCGGGCTGGTTCAGTCCCTGACGGACTGCCATACTACGGCGACAAAGGATTACCTAACTGAAAGGCTGCAAGCAATTTTACCTGTCCATAACTCATCGGCTGCTTTTTTCGGAAACAAAGCGCACTGCGACGAAACGTATAACGCGTACGGTTTTAGCTAACTTTTTCCGTAATATAAAAAAAAACTACGGCAGATTGTAAGCGGATAAATTCTTTCATAGTCGCATATTTCGGTCACAAGGTAGTCGACATCTATTATGTTTTAGTTGCGAACACTATGCAGCGTACGGCAAACTCGTAGCGCAAACTTTTAAAGTAGATTTTGAAAATTGTTACAACAAACCGAAGTCCGTAAAGGAAATCAAAAGCTAGCTGTGCTTCTGTCAAACACTATCAAAGTTCAACCGAGGAGCAAGACAACGGTTCCACACACGCCGAAAAGTCGCCCCAGCACAATAGCTAAGTTTATTTGTTAGAAAAACTGTAACAAAAAAATATGACGTTTGAAAAATTACACGCATTCACAAATCATGCGGGCCCTCTTTTGTGAAAGTTTGGATGCTTTCAAAGGACTTAAACTCGTTCTTTAACCGACAGATTTTCTTCCCTACCCGTATACGTCAAATGTTTGTTGTGTCGCAGTAAATAGGATTACAATACACTTTTCTTTAAGTCAATATCTGAGAACTATCCCTAAAGTGTCTCGTATCTTTTTGTTACCTTCTTTTGATTGATCAATTTAATGTTACAATGAGAATTATTTCCTGTGATTAAGTCATGTATAATAATATAAGATAAATTAAATATATCTTTAATATAATCATATGAATACATTTTCAATAGAGAAAGCAAAATAAGTATATCGATATACATTTCTTAGTACTCAAATATTTTAATTTCGCTTGCCACGTGCCGTACGTACCTTTTTGATAGGTCAGCAATATACCATGCCAGTAGCTAATAATAAACATAACAAAAAACACAAGTGGTCGGACGTCACCAGTGTCTGTGAATCGAGCTTGGATTAATCGAAGACTGCAGTTACGATTAGTCGATGATTAATGCTCGCACGGCGACGCCATCTGTCGAATTAATTGCTTCATTTCCTCTAGACGGCACAAAATGGAATTTTGTACTCCGATTCGTAACGTTCGACGGTTTTTGTGCGGAATTGTACACTTGTTCAGGTGTGTTATGGACTCTGTGATTTATTGCTATTTTACAATCAAATTGGATTTTTTTGCACTCGTAGGTATGTATGACTACGCGTGCAAAATGTGTCGAATTTAACAAGTGGCTTGACAATTTCACGTATGTAGATAACTTGTAACGATATAATTATATGAAGTAATCATGGTTGTTATAAAGATTTATACGTATAAAAATATGTAGACAATTTTTAAAGGAATCACTACTTCAACATAAAACTGCTTGTTTTACCTACCTATAAGTATTAAAAGTATTAAGAAAAACAATTTCTTCAGAAAATTCAAACAAAGTTTACAATATCAGCTTTAAAATTTCGTTATTTTGATTTATAAAGACTGTATAAGGAATTAGTAATGCTAGGCAGATGGCAGAGATTGAGAAGGAGCTGTCAATATAAGCCTTGGAGCTATTAAATACGGATCAAAAGAGCCTTCAGCTTTAGCGAGAAAACCGGTCCAAAATCTTAAACCAAGAATTACATCAATCAGTAACAAAAGTCTTAGCTGTTTCTTAAATAAATTAACATCGATACGATCTATTGTCGCATCGCGGCCTTTGAAACTTGTTATTGCAATTAATTTCAGCTTGAAAATTTAATAACGGCACAGTGAGAAGGCAATTAAAAATGGATTACACGTAAAAACGAAGCAAGTGGCCCGTTTAAGTTGGAATCGAATCGAGTGAGATTAAAGCACTTGTCCGGTGGGGATTATGGCCAACCTAGTAGTAATGAAGTTTGCTTCGTGAAAATCGCCAGGCCTAACTTAAGCCTTGTCCTGCCCGGTTTTGATTGTATTTGATGAGTGTTTTATCTGTTTTGTGGCATCGCACTCGAATCATCCGATAATCGCTGGAATTTAACTTGCTTTTAATTATTAAAACGTTTATTCTTGTTTGTGTTTGTCTGGGGTCTGTTTGTTTAAGTTGTGGGTTATTTTCATATCGATATTTGACATTATATTTGCCATTATTATAAGTATTTTATTTATATATTGGTTGACAATACTCTTAATATATTAAAAGAAAACTCAAGAATTCATCACACTTATGTGACAAAACTATTCTATAAAACTTTTAATTGAACGTTTTTTAACGTTCTTTTAAGTCAACGTACTCTAATTACCTTGTTTGCAACTAGATGGCGTTATATGTACACATCTGAAATTATCTCTATTTATTCATCTCGAAGTGTTATCACAACATAGCATGTGTATGATGAGTTTTGTAAGCGTTTATTTGAATTTGAATGGTTCCTGAAATCAGGGATGTGTCGATGCGTCTGAACCCCTGAGGTATTCCTTAGCAAAAGCCTGTCGTTACGTCACAGTAGGCAATTGTAATTCGATTAGGAAGCACTGTACGATCCCTTACGTACTTAACAAGATGGAACAACCTCGTATAGGATTGTTAGAATGGTAGTGTTGTAAATGTTATCGCTATGGTGGTTTTACAAGTACATACTATTCCATTGCCGACCATCATAATCTAATTATAGTAAGTGGGAAACAATTGTTATGTGTCGATGATTCATAGAAATTGAAACAGTGATATAACGTGTATTCCATAAAATTATTTATAGTAGAAAATAATTAGCATTATCGTTGCAATTGAAGCAGTAATATTCCTTCAGATTACTGCCGAGTACATAATATACGTCTTATCTATATCAAAGATCGAACAGAAACGACGGATAAGACAAAACCGATATCATTTAAAGTATAAGATTGTACAAAGAAATGTATCGGAAAGCGGGCGATTTACAAAACGCCGTCCCCACTCAAGACGAGGTGCGTAATCGCTCGCACATCCCGTCTCAGCCGCAGATATGCGCCTATTATTTTTCATATCTGTTTCCGTGCCGTGTTGGTGATTATTTTTAATTCCAACCGTTTCGTTCTCGGAAAGCACACAGTACAAACTGTTTTGTGGACTTTTTTAATGAACGCCGCCAACGTTACGACTTTGACGTTTACTTTGCCATTACACAGCAGCTATCAACGGATGTTACTGCCACTAGAGCACTCAGTGTGAAATAAAAATGTGTTATTATTATTTCTTTATTTACCAGCCTTGTCACTGAAACGTGCTTGCGCTTATTTTGATGTGCGCTTTGGACCGCTCTAAAATATTACTACTAACTATTCTAGTTATAAGTGAATTCTTCATTAAAATTATATTTTATAGACTTGATCTTGAATTATATTACTACGTTGAAAATATACTATTATGAGCCACGTTGCTGCATTCTTTAAAGATAAAGTCTTAAAAGTGTACAAACTTTCTTTATTTCATAACTTAAGAAATACAAATTGTATACATCTTATACTAAAACGATATTGAATAAAACAGAACTAATATTTTAGTGTATGGACGATTTAATATTAAAAATATTAAATCGTCCATTAAATTTGTTCCAGACAATCAATAATTCCAAAATTTTATGAGTGAAAAGTATCAAACTCCTGAATTAAATATTTATAGTCTTTTTACATAAATGTGCAACTGTGTTGTACACTTGATATAATGCTTGAAAATATGCTAGCTATCTCATTATAGTATGTTTAATACCTATCTTTATTCTTTGTTTACTGAAAATTGAACACTCTATTACTAACAAATAATTTTCGAATAGGTTTAAATATGAACAATGGGTTTATCGCGTAACTTACGATATTGTGCGGCGTAACTTTAACAAAAGCACTGGGTAAACTTTCTTAACATTGTGTCATTGTGAATCGAGCATAAATCCCGATGTAGGTATATTATAATCTAGATTACAAAATAATTTCATATCACAGTATCCAATATAACTGATAAATACAAGTTTGAAGAAGTTTTATACGCTTTGTGCGCCAAGTTCATATTGCATTCGTCAGCGTCTTTAAAGTTTTATTGCACCAGTATAGGTACTCACAACACAATCTCGACAGCCTTCATAGCTCTTTGCGTGAAACTAAAACGAATCCGCATACCGGCCACCGAAACAATTTCAAAATGGAATAAGGGTACCTCATACTTTGCATGGAAATGTCGAGACGTCAACGTTTACAAATAACTTCTTTCTGTCGTCAAAAGAGTTTTTGTTTTCCCCTTTACGGAAAGTTATGACACAAATATGAAAACATTAGAATTGAATCGCCGCCAAATATTAGGAGATAAACGCGACTAGAATCGGTGCATACCAATCATTGGACAACCTGCTCGTTCCGTCGCGTCGTAAGGCACTACACGCGCCTCTACGTCGTAGACGACAGCTACGGCATACCTACGTACAGTTACAGCGTACCCAATGATTTTATGATTAATTAATATTATATTACTATACTAGCCTATTTAATTTCAGTATGCATTATAAAATTGTTATTTATGATACCATAATATTGCTGAATATTACAAGAGAAATTTCTATAAACTAGCCTCATTAGATATTTGCTAATTTCGATAAATCGATGCTAATCAGAGGTGAGAGTTCGACAGCCGGTACCATCGAAGAATATTTCAGAGCCGCCGCGGTGATAAATCAAACTCGAAACCGTAATGAAAGCGAACGGATCGCGTCGCGAGGAGGGAGGAAAAAATATCACGGAAAAAATCAGGTGCGTCCCCCGGTCGGTGCCGAGAGAAAAACAGTCGGGCGTCGTGGCGCTGGGAAGGGGGGGCGCGGTGGGGTGGGGGTGGCGGTCGATGCGGGGCGGGCCGTGCGCGCGCTGGCCCGGCGTGTGGGGCGCGTGGGGACTCCTCGCTCGCGTTCACTCGGCCGCGCCGCTCCTCTCGCGCCGACGCCGGCCGCGCCGCGCGTTCTCGTCACGTGTCCGCTCCGACTTTACATGTCCAAAGTGCTCAAGTCAGTGCTCCCGATCGCAACCGCGCGAGTGCTCCAGCCGATCTCCGAGCCCGACCCGACCCGCACGCCGTTCAGGGTTAGTACGCCAGGAGCGTCTTTCGCGCGTTCAGCTTTTCGGTGATCGATAGCGCGCGTTTCAAAAAGTTTATTTCGGGAGCGTAAAGTTTGTCGAGTGGAGTGCGCGCCGAATGCACTTTGCGGGGCTGCGAGTGGCCGCCGACGGGCGCGCGGCGCCGTTGTGTCGCTCTTCCTTACCTACTCTCGGCCCTCGATAAAAACAACAAACAGATTAATCGACCTGACCGTGCAATTTATTCTGTTGCTAATCTCGAGCGACTCCTTACGTCGCGGGCGACAATAATAATCGGGATTTGGCCGTAAAGTTTTGTTGTAATTTACGAAATTGGCGATAAGATAAGAGTCACTACATTAATAGGCAGAAATAAAATTGTAGGATCGCATGTAACGGTGATATTAACTGTGAACGCTTCAAAGTCGCCTGCTTTTTCTTGTGTACGTCGGTAGGCTGATTTATGGGAAACTAAATTGGGGAAAACGAGTTTAAATTAACAAATTTCGGTCAGTATGAACGAGAGCACATCGAGGTGACTTATTAATTATTTTTTTAGTTTATTTTATTTTTAAGCGCCTCATTGGTTTAATATTTTGTTTGCAGTGTAATGATGCATAATAATCATGTATAAACATGATAATAACACGATTTCTAGATTTTATAGTTTTGTTTAGAGCGTAGAAATATTTTAGTTGAAGTAAAAAGTAGATTGCATATTTAGAACTTTGAAAATAAATAAAGAAAAAAATAATAATCGAACAAAACATATTAAAATTAGAGTCAGTTTATAAATAGTGAACAAGTAACAACAACAGTAATATTCTGGTAGAAATTAAAAAGTTATTAATTATTTTCAATGTTTCATTTATTGCTCGCCACTGAGTTAAAAATATCACCTGTAGCTGCTCGGTGCATCGCTTTTATGTGTTACTCGTTCATACTGCCGGATGCAACGACTCGGCATTGTTTAAAAACGCGCCAAAGATCTGTCATGAATACATTGCATTATATATCTGTTATTAATGTGTGTGATATTCGTGACACAATTCTGTGAAATAATTTATCAGTGATCTATTTCAGAAATTAATAACGGTCAAAGCGTAGATAAACGAAAAATTAAATTTCAACAAGTCGCGTTTTACAAAAATAAATCACCATGACTGGTGTGGTAAGTTCATGATTAATTTTAAATTTTAATAATATTTTATATAATGTGTTTCATGTTCATACAATCATAATATTGCATCAAAATTTTTAAGCAATTTCCATTCAAGAAATAACAAATGAATTGGCCTAAAATCACATAGAAACATCGAATCATCGTATCCACGACGCTTAATACATGTTTTGCGTGACTTCTCATAAAAAACTCAATCATACAACACAGAATGTATTGTCTACAGTTCCATTGTCAGCAGTTGCATGAAAAATAGTTTTTGTAACTCTATTTACATCGACTCCATTGTGCCAAGTATCTAGACTTCTACTTCAAACCTGGATAGAATTGCAATTTTTTACGATTCAGATATTACTGATGTAACATTCATCAAAAATAATGATGCTGGTTCTCTTTCAGAAAGTAAAATTAAATGAGCTTCGGCAATCAATAATTACATTTTTAAGAATTTAAATTAATTAAAAGGAGCTTTATTTAACATTATAAATGCGCACTTAGACAATTTAGAATTTTAGATAGTACAGAAATATAGAGTTGCTTATGAAATAGACGGACAGGAGCACATCACACTATAACACAAAATCAACATAGATTAGATATACCTAAGGCTATAACGCATGTTAACCTAGACATATTTATAGATATATATATTTGTGCAGCGAATATTGTAATATGTACCTAATTGAAATACTCTATGTTATGTATACGGAAGTGGTAGATTCCGCTAATGCAATTGTTCTATCCATAAATATACATAGATATTATACAAACGACGGATCTTCTGAAAATGGAAAAAAAATATTAGATGTAAAAATTATAGAAATACGAGGCATTTTTTATAATCATTTTATATAGCTCATACGAAAAATAAAGGTTTTATTTTTTGTTCAAAAAACGATGGTAACAGGTGAAAATAAATTGTATTATAATGCGCATAGATAAATATATCGCTTCATACGAAAACTGATACATTTAAGAGTTGAATAGAGCCAACAACGAAACAATCAAATATAGAAAAAAAAATGCAAAACAAGAATTTTTAAAACAAAAATGTAACTAGAACAGTTTCACCTGTTGATCGCATCAACTCATTTAGAAGTTGCTCAAACGCTATCGTAATGAAAACGCTGTGTATAAGAAACGTGATCGTTTAAAAGTAAATATAAGATACGTATTTTTGTACAAAACCTTTGATAAACCAACATTCACTGTCTATACTTTTATGGTATCGGCTTGAGATGCGGAGACGATTCATTGTTTGAACCTTGTAATAAAATATTATCAATATGAAAATATAAACGATATTAAATTAAAAAAAAAATCTTTATCTTATTTAGCGGTGTAATTATTTTATTTTTGGTATTTCAAAACTGTCCAATGCAAATAAACTATTGAAAAAAATATACACGTGAATACAATGTATATAAGTATTGAATATTATTCCTTAGAAGAATTATTGATCCTTACGACTTTGCTATCAAAAAATACTACACCGCGGTGTAAAATTCATCGAGATTGAACTTTACATTATAATATTAAAACTTTACCTACAAGGTTTTATATTTTTTCTGATGATAATTAAACTTGATAAATTCGATATTGACTTGAAAAAATGGTAAACTTTATTCCAAGCAAATAAAATGTAAAACGCACTACAAAATTCAATGAAACTCGTCACATCTCTCTCGCTATAAAGTTTCAAAGTAGCAAAAAAACCTTTTAATAAAATATTATAAGCATTCAACTCTTCAATGAAATATTATTCAAGTTAAAATATTTTACATTCACAATTTTTATCTTCCTGAAAGTCTTTTTTATCGAAAACAAATTCGTTATTTTGTGTTGTGGAGGTCAATAGTATAAAAATAGAAGGAATAAATGTTTTCCTATCAAAAACATCAAAAAAGCTTAAGAATATTCGAACTTATTCTATGAAATATACGCGGCGCTTCGCTGTATTAAAAATGTAATGAAAATAATATTACATGTATCGAAAACAGTAACTATAGATAATAAAAGCTTTATATACCTTAATACTAACTCCACGATATTTTACATTATAATTGATTTGGAAGTATACCATTTTGAATTATAAAGTAATAACGAAAATAAAAGTTCGTGCGATAACACACATACAATTTGTTTGTGTCAAATCGTCGAGATAACAAAAATTACATCGTCCAACTAATTAGTACTTGATTCAAACTGTCACTCACGAACACTGGCAAGCCATGGCAACCCTTAGCAAGCGTTGTAAAGTGATACCTATAGGCTTGGCGAGGTATTGGCCAAGTTCCGCCATCCTAACAGCAATTCGATGTTCTTGTCTCTTGTAAGAAGCAAACATCTAATGATTGAAGAGGGGAGGATGATAGATGTTACTTAAATGTCTTACGCACAGATCACTTCTGACCGAAAGGATGTGATAGATCATAGTGCGTCATTAGTTTTACGCTATTAAGACGTTTGTCCGGGAACGAACCTTGAGGAAACTCTTTCGCTGTTTTTCTTTATAATACTCACATAATCGTTGAAACCAATAATAAGAATGCTATTACAGAAATATTTATAAGCCTAGAATTAAATTTAATTAAATGTTTGCAGGAGGGTGTTTAAAACACGATTTATTCATAATTATTTCAACCGTCGCAGACGTGTTTTTCACTTTACGGGCGACAGACAGACTGACAGGGTTTATATACTAAAAGTACTTGAAACGGAGGGTGGAATAATATTGAATGAAATTTTAAATCGCATCAAGAGAGTTTAATTTACAAATATTTTTGTTAATAAAATATACGAATAGACGAGTTTGGTATTTTATCAATTTCTTAATTGGTAATTAATAATATATATGTACTATGTAGATATAATAACGCTGATCAAGGTTATTGTTTCAATCTTAATTATTATTATAAAATAATTTATTGATGGAAGTAGAGTGAGAAGGAAAATTAAAATAAAAGGTTCATGAGCTTCTAAAACAAAATATACAAGAAAATAGCAGTTATACGATTTTAACTATTTTAATAGATTTGTAAAATAGACAACGTAAAATTGAATCAAATAATTTTATTACGAATTTTCTGTTTTTCGGCAAATGAGTGGGAGTTACTGAAGCCTTTATAGGTACTATTTTCCAACAAACATATCTAATTACTCATTTTAATTATCTATCCAAATTTAGAGTTCATCGTTTATTTCTCATATAGGTTTTAATTTTCTACGAATTCCCTTTTCCTACTCAGAAGGTATAAAGAAAAAATGAGTCCTGTAAAGATTCATTTGTAAAATGATTTAAAAATTGTAATTTTTTTTTATAAATTTTTCTCCCTTCACATGAGTCTAAACTAGCTTGCACTGAAATTGTTAATATAAATAGAATAGTGCGACTATCAACTCTATCCCCTGAACTTAAGAGCACCCAAAACACATTTAAAAACCCATTGAAATAAAGTGAATCTTAAACCACTTGTCTCTGATACCCTAGCATTCTAATTGACCGCTACTTGTAATTTAATACAAGAACATTGCCTTAAGTTGTTTGACGAAGTAATGGCAGTTGTTCTTGTTGTAATTACTTGTAGTTTGTTTAGAAGCTTATTATTATAGCGCGCCCACTACTTCCCTTGGGAGCGAAGGGTTCTGCTTGTCTTTACTAATTCAACGCTTCGGTATATCCGAAAGCATCTATCTTCACATTATGTCGATTAAAATATTATGCGTTCGAGGTAATTTTTGTATCAGTTAACAACAGTATAATATACATTTTATCGACTAAATAACAATAGTAGTTTATGAGCGTTTTCGAATAGGTACATTATACAGTTGGGTTTCCGAATAAATAATTTGATAAGAAACACGAATATAGTATTGAAGTTTAGTTTGTGTAAGATATTTGGATTGTTATTTGTAGATACAATAGAGTGGTTGGGATAATAATTTTTCTAGATAATGGTAGAGCAATTATATTTGTATAAAATTAAAAGTAAATTGTCGTAAAAATGTTTTAAATTAAATTAAAAATGAGATTTTATAGATGCTCAGCAAAATATACAATTGTTCTTGCCTTTTTCGTCTTTTTAGCTGAAATCCAGGCAATTTTTATGAAAAATTTCAAAGGCAATTAAAAAAACACCGTAAAATTATAGTTCATCTTCACAATTTTTTTCCTAAATTGTATTTTAATACGCAAAAGACTGTAACACTTCTACATAAGCTTCAATCTCCTGCGCATCTTTTAGTCCTTCTAACATACCAATAATAATTGAATTAACAATTTACAAATAACAACAAAGCAAGGAATGAAACGTTTTCCGTGTATCGTCCACTATAACGATATTAATATTAATAGTAGTCTGGCAGCAGATTCTAGTTCGCGCCAAGATAAAGCGTATACACGAAGACCGTGTTTTGGCACCGTGTCTGACTTCTTACGGGTGTATTAAAACAATGGTACGAAGATATCCTTAGAATATAAATAAACGACAGCGTTTGATTCATTTGCAGTGTATGGTAAATTAATTCAAACAATTATTGTGCAAGTTTTTCTTGCACAAACTTAAAAATAATGTTTGTCTAATATTTTTTTCGTATTCATCAATAATGTTTCTCAAATCTAGAAATAGTCAATAGAAATTTAATAGATACAAGAAAATCATATGAACATTTTAAATAAATTCCTAAATCTGCTCTTCATAAACATTTTCAATAAAATCTAGAGCACAAATATATCACGCTATTCTTAGACACAAATCAAAGTAGTCATATATCTAGATTTATACCGATCTAGCTTAAATGTGGATCAAAACTTCATAGAGCGCTCCACGGCGCATAAACGTATCCATGATCACATATAATTAATCGCTTTAACATATTTTAACTCATATTAGAGTAGAGTTAAACTCGAGTAGCTCTTACCTCAGAGCGAACTTTCATACTTATATAGTTTCAATACAGTTGTAAAGTTCCTCTATGATGGTAGCATTAATAACGAACCGCTGGCGGGAGAGACCAATAGGGCGTATATTAAGTTGGACGTGTAGATTTACGATCAACCCTTTCATTAAACAGGTATTACGCCGACAGATAAGCCTACATTACGCACTCGTTTATACAAGTCAGGACTCTGTTCGAGCCGACATACTATTGTAATTGGCTCGACCTCTATGTAAATTTTATGGGAAAACTTAAATCTAAAACTTAATCGTGATATGTTGTTACATTAAAACTGAATGTTATAATGTAATCTCTCGATTCTATAAAACTTTATGCGATTGTAAAAGCTCGTTAGCTATCCAATTATAAGCTTTTAAACCTTTATTGCTTTATTACTTTAATTTTTAACGTACAGTAATTTCATACAGGATCACGGAATATTCGTTCACACAATTTAAAAACGCTAAGCAAAATTGCAGCGTTTTAAAACAAACATTATTTCAATGTGAAAATGATGACGAGGTAAAACTGTTAAATGTTTAATCAAAATTATACCCCGTTCTCACACACAGCGACGTTTCTACGCGAGTAAATTTGATCCTGCCACGCGAAAATTGTCTTATTAAAGCGTTAATTTAGCTATGGTGTGGGGCGATGCACGTCTGACGTGAGTCCCTTATTTTGTTTTACACACAGCAATCGATTTTAAAGCTCGCTGAATCGAAAATTATATGAGGAGCCTCGGGAAGGACGGGTGCGGGCGCGGCGTTCGGGAGCCGCCAATGCGCTTGTCTTTCGGTTCAGTGGGCTTTCTTTAAATTGGCGACGGCTCCGCTAGCCGCACCGCTTATTGCATCTCTTGCCCGCAGCGTCGCGACGTCCACAATATTGCCTTCATTCGACGTTTAAGCAAATAGAATTTCCAAGTCTGTAAATAGGATAGCGTTATAGGTAAATCTTTGTCGTGTCCTTGCCTCGTTTATGGGAAAGAAATTCAATTTTTATTGAACGCTTGTTGAAGTCGACGTTTATGATCGTCCCGAAGGGTATTGTATATGCACATAAATCGCTTACGTAGAATTTTTAGGGCAGGTTTTCTTATGTTCATGTTAGGAATGTCGAGGTCGCTAAAAGCGGAGTGAATATCATATAAAAATGTTTTTATTTAGAAGAATGAACGGCAGGAGCGTTGCGTGACTCTACTTACTGTATAGAATCATCGGAATATTAAGGTCGTTCGGATTTAATTTTTTGCTACTAATGCGGAATAATATTTATAATATTAATCTTTATTTCCGACCTCGCAAAAATGTTTATTATGTAAAAATAAATATATTTAATAAGCATAACATTATGGTAGGAAACAACTACCTACTTTAATATTTACTCCAAGAAAACTTTCTGTTACGTTCTCATAATTAAAGTTTTATCTTTAATAATAAATTATAAGACCAAATGAAATATTCCATTTGCACTATAATGAATTTAATGAAGCCTTTTATTTCTTGGCATGAAAAAAAAATGTAAACATAATATATTAGAAAAACCACAAGAAATCGAAAATAAATATTCATATTGTGATGTAAATTGAATTGAAATCAAAAGTAATTAAGTAGAGCTTTTATTATTTACCTATTCAAAAAAACTAACTAGTAATACAAATTTTCGTGATTGTTAAAATCTTAATTAGTAATCCAAATAAAATAATAATCTTATTAATAGCAAAATCAAATTTACAATATAATCAAACAGAAGATCGGCACATTTCGTCCAATTTATTGGTAAGTGCTTATATAAACTATCTGATTCCAGACCGCATAGGAAATAGCCGCAAGATTTTAATGCGAAATTGAAATTGAGTTTCTCATAGTTCGAAGAACTTTCGGAGGAATTCATTGTTATAACATTTTGTATTGATTTTATTGATTAAAGCTTCAGTGTTTTAATATAACAAACGTTGTGTTTCAATTATATGTACTTTATAGCACTCGCCGTAAAAACCTGTTTACGATAAAGCGCTTCCCGTGAATTCGTGCGTTGCGTATTCAATAGTTTTTATTGCAAATGGAAAGATAATTAAATCTGCTTTTTACTTTTTCGTTAAACTGTTACGTTTTACAATCATGCGTCAGTCCAAAGGGAGTGTATATTGCTTGATTACGTTATAAATTTACTGTCGTGGCTACATTTGACTTTATATTAACATAATTTCATTATTTCGCTGCATAATACGACTGTTCCTTGAATGTAACAGCACACAACGAACGTGGGAAGGCAGCTGAATTTCCGTCTCGGCTATAATCAAATCTTGTACACCAGGGGGGTTATTATAAATGCATCTAATAACTCGGTCGAGTGACAGAGGCAGGTTGGGCGAGCCGAGCGGATCTATACAGCGTCATATCAATCACTATTGCCGCGAAGCAGCTCGATCCCTTGGCACTTGGCCTAGATTCGAAATTACACAAATTTTCCTAGTGGGACTAAAGGCCAGCTAGGCGGGGGATTAGGCTACCCCGAACAGATTACAACGGATAGTAGCAACTTCGATACCACGCTTAACCCCTCCACCTACCCACTTAATTTTTCCATCCCATTTACTGACCTCGAATGAATACTCGACGCAAATGGAACCGTAAATAAATCCTTAATAGGCAAGTTAATAAGTAGAAAAGTTTGAATAAGCTCGTCTCAGATCGTCAATGTTTGAGCCATCAAAAGCGACCGACTACTTTGCTGAAGTTACAGTTAAGTAGGATTTATGTTAGACTCACGCTTCTCGAAAAGGATTATAGAAATATCATAATATTGACATCACATTTCAGTGAGCGTAATTAGACACGGGGAAGGAGTGGCTCTTTGATGAAATTAATTTATTATATCTTAGTTTGTTGTGGCAAACATATAATTAATTTGAGGCTTTAGCTTCGAGAATTTTGTGATGAGAGTAATAATATTTTCTTAATAAGAGATACATTGAATTATACTCTGATATATTATGAGAATTCCTTCAATATTAAAAGCGAGAGCGGTAAACATTAAAGAAAATGTTTTACAAATTGTATTCGCGAAACGAAAACCATATTCGGGCCGTGGTGGGAACATATTTCACTCCGAGCTAATTATTAAAACTATAAAGGAATTAATTTGATACGGTAATAGACGGTTAAATCCTAAGCATTATTTTTACAAGTTCCTTGTTAATCGCTCGTTCTTATAGTAAACACGCGTAATACCCTTTCATTTATAACTCCCGCCGCGACTCTTGATACAGGCTTGCCCTTAATTCCAACTTAATTAGTGTCACGCAAGTTCCGTAATCCTAGGCTCGAGGATCGTACGGCCGTTCTTAAAATGGAGATTAGTACGGCAAATATCTCGAACTACAATATCCGACTAATAAAACCACTATTAAAGCCAGCTACCATTTATTAAAATCGAAACTTTAAAATTTATAACTGTCAGGGCGACTATATTTTCTACTTCATCGCGAAATGTCGGCACGAAGAGTCGACGACGACGAGAAATTCTAAAAGAACTACATGAACTGTATTTTGTGTACGGAACTCCTTCCGTGGTCGCATACAACGGATGTACAGGAAAACGCTTGCATACTGAATAGGCGTGCCTAAAAGACACTGCGGACTTCTACCTACAATGGATTACACGAAACTTAAGTGTGTCACCTTTATCAACCACACCCAAAAACAGAAATTGTGGCTCATCATAATAAGGAATAAAAAAGATAACAAAACCTACTTTTGAAGAGCAGCAAAGGATATGATAATTAAAATAAATGAGTAAATTTACTAATTAATCTTCACTCCAGATGAAAGTTTATTCAATAACGTATTCCTAGGTAATCTCATTAAATTTTTAATCATCATTTTCAACCGTATCGGCGCGCCATTGGAAATTATTTCAAGACCGTCCTCCCGGCGCGTCTGTCGGCAAATTAGTTAAGAATTTATTCGTGTCAATTTACGAGCAATTTTATTTTTGACGATACATCAAACATTATCGAGGGCCTCAATACGAGTTGCTCAAGCGCGTGTTTACAAATAAGAAACGTCGAGGAGACGAGTGCGTAATAAATTTTATAGCGCAGTATCGATTTGGATTCATACGAAATAATAATATATCAGATCGAATATAGGAATGTATCGGTGCGCTCAGCCCGAGTCCCGAAATAGACCCTCATCAAAGACAAACAGGTTTGCAGCTGTAAATTGATTTCAGTGTGGATTGTCCGCAATATAAAATATGCTACCGTCTTTATAAGAGCCTTTAGAGCGTATTGCATTGTCTATAATTTATATCTCTCTATTAAACACAGTATTAATTGATCAGCAGATATTTCCTGCTATGAGGCATTACCAATATTGCAATTTGCAAAATTATTGCGTAATGGAAGAAAATTACTTCACAATAATGCATTAGAAATAGGAACCTGACAAAATACATAAATCAATCCTGCCATAATAATGGGTTAATTCAATTTTGTTTCAATTCGCTTAATATGAGATTTATATTTGAACATGTTTTTCGCTTGAGTCTACGCAAGAAAACTTTTTTACGGTAAATTTAGCGTCAAATGTTTGATATTTTCTTTGACGTTCTCACACCTTCTCGCACTCGGTTAGAAGAGAATTTTATTCGGAATATAATTTCTGTACAAAAATGTTTATTCACGGTAAAATTATTATGGGACATTTGTTTTTATTGCGAGAGAAAAATGCGTAAATCTATCACTTTAATACAAACGCTTTTATTCGTTTACATATTGTTTTCTGGATTCTTCTTATTATCTTGACAATGTATAAATTTTTTGAGACGGGTCTATGAAATTAATCACAGTAATAATGAATTACAAGAACACAATATTATATACAGAACACATATACGTATAATGTGTCGATTACAAAGATAACAATATTAAAATTAATTGAAAATTGAAATATAATAAATACAACAATATTAAAAGCAGCATTGTGTAAGTTTGTGCAGGAGTAACACCAGCTCTTGAGATACAGGTTAACCCAGTTTCAGAGTTGGTCCACTCATGTTATTGCAGACGCTTGTTTCAATATATTTTTATGAGTGTTTATACTTATTGTCAAACGAGTATTTATATAATACAATGTTGGTTGTACTAATTATAGAAATAGATAGGATTAATTTTAATTTTCATATTACATCAAACAAACATTTCCTCAACTTAATTCAACAGTTGTTGGCGATCTAAAGTTAAAAACCTCATAAAATACAACAGAAGCGTATAAAACTTTCTCAATATTCTAATAAAGGTGTCAGTTTTGCATAAAAAATATAAGTATTATTAATTATAATGTCATCCCAACTACTTGCGTATGATAATTCGAGTCAGATTGCATTTGATGAAACCCGGCGCGCATCCGCTAAGCACTCTAGACGACCGCACCGCATAGATTTGCATTTTAGCGTTTTTGATACGTGGGCGAATATTCAGCGCGGTGTCGGTAGGTATCTTTTCAATTCGAAGCGGCGGGAGCCGAGTGGCCGTCGAGGGCGCTCGAGGCGCGGCGCGTGCTCGAGTGCCCGCCGCGCTGCGCCTGCGCACAGCCCGCTCCCCCCCGCCCCCACACCCACGCCCGCCCCACGGGGAGGCGAACTCACCAGAAGGTTATTACAATTAACTGCAACCCCAACTTAAGCCTCAATTTGGCACTAGCTGCAGATTTATCCAACACGGCGCGCATTTTACAAACAATTTTTATTTTATATTTTATTCTTAGCTGCGAAATTAAATTTATAAACGAATTGTTTGTTGAATAATGCATGTGATATATAATGGAAAGTGTATATTTTACAAAGCAATTCAAGCTTATTTCTTTACATTTTAAAATCAAGAGCTCTTTTCGATTGAAGATAGTCTCATATTGAACAGATTTTCACTACCATGAAATAAAATTCATTTAAACCTTGAAATTAATTAAAACGCTACAGTTAGTTTAGTGGGGAGTTAAAGTTTTTTTATGAGCGACTTCGTGGTTAGAGTTAGACCATTTCCTATTACACTTAGAGCTTGATGGTCGATAGCTCAGGCGTGTCTAGTGTTCAGTTTAAATAACTTTTATGTCTTACTACTCGTAAAACTTCCCAATCTGACGACCTCGTTGCTTTAAAACTATTAAATAATAGCTCAGTTTTAAACTCAATTTAACGAAATAAAAAGGAAGGCATATAAATTGCGATAAAGTACAGTAAAGAAATAAAAATAATAAATGAAAAGGAATGAATTAAATAAGTTTAGGGTGACTTTTTATATCCAAGCAAAATAATTTGCAACTCATAGAAATTAATAAAATAATATTTCTATAAATAGTAGATACACTGGCATATAAATGTAAATACATACTTGCTTTCGCTTACCAATAAATACCAAAGCAATACATATAAATGATTCAATACAAGTTTATACAGAACTTGATACGAATAGGTGTAAGAATTTAAAATGTAAAACAAGAGTAGCGTAGCACTGAGCTCCCTCTATCAAAACTGTTTAACATAACTTTATCCTTTCATAGTTTGGCTTGGTTTCTTTTGATGTTTATTTTACACCAAGATAACAGATCTTTATCGAAACTTCGATTGTGAACGAGTTAATTTCAATGAAAATGCTTTATAAGTCGAACGTTTAAAAAACATTTCTTATTATGTCTTTCCAGTGCGTTTTGATAGTGAAAATAGTAAAAAATATTAATTTTTCAACTTCAAGGACGATAAATAATGACACAAAATTGTCTTGATTAAATAATATTTTGTAGGTACCTAACAAATAAATATTTATGTGATGATTTAAATGTTAACGAATAAATGTTACAACAGAATAAATCAATAAAGTAATAATAATAAATGGAAAACATTTTAATAGTATACCATTACCAAATAATAATCAATGAGCATACAACCGCAATGAAAAGAAGGAATTTGTCACAGTCGGGGTAGGACAAAAGTACTGGGGCTCGTTCCTTCATTCATCCGAGATTGTATTGAATCACAACACCATCATATAGGCCGTACAATCACAGCCAATGATTTATGCTCTTTGTTTCCCAAATATTTATATTTCTATACAGGTTTTTCTACACATAAAAATATATAAACAATTACGTGACGTAGTAAAACATAAACTGAGCAGCTGTACGCTAATTGCCTAGTAGATATTTCACAGATGACATTTTTATCTTGAATTTAAAAGATACTTAAGACGCCGAGCTCGTCCTATGATTTCCCATTATTAAATTTCACAAGAGATTACGATCCCGTTATCTTGAAAAATAACGTTCTATTCCTTTCACCACGCGCGTTTTAGAAGAACGCTTAAATTTATTGGCTTTGGTCTTCCCTCGCTATGAAAATATAAGACTTTAACGGAAAGCAAAATTTACTACAAATTTGTTTTGTTGTTAACGTAGTTAAATACGACTCCCACGCATACAATTTGAAAGTTCAAGGGATATAAACGATTATATTGTTACAACATTAATTCTACACTGCACCATTGCCAAAGTTCTGTCGGAGCTTAAAAATAACATATGACGCCAATATTAATCCTTCAAACAATTTCATAAGTACGGTGCTCACGTGTTTTTCTCCGACATTAAATATTAAACCCACTCATATTATCATCGCACGATGTCACTTTCTACATGTCTAATTTGAAATTCTATTTGCCATTCAGCCCTGTAAAAGATGTAATTAACTAATTTCTAACTTATGTTCGAGAGAAACAGTAGGTACGTTGTCGTAAGTGATACGCGACATACCTTTTGTATAATTAAACTGCGGGCAAACCCAGTTTAAGTTTAATCCTATAGCCTCTTGACACCACTCTCCCGCCCGGAGGGGAGATTATTTTGTACGTCAACACTATCGACCGAAGTAGAGACGAAAACGCTCAACCCACGTTACATGCGTCACACAAAATACGACTGTCAGCTGCGTGTTACACGACTTATATTCCATTGCTTAAATTGGTTGTTTCTTTTAGTTGGGATTGGAAAAAATACAGTTAGAAGAAGTGCAGAGTTCAGTGAAACGGTAATCATTCGTAGGGTTTGCATGTTTTCCAGACGTAAGCTGTTTTTTCCGTATATAAATATGTATATTTCAAATTAACATAATATTATATGCGTACGATGTTTACACACTTCAGAAATAGGATTACCTTGTTTGTTTGTATCAGGCTACATAATGTTCTAGGTTTGCTCGACCCATATTCTGCCATTTACCTGTATTTATTTCCCTAAAAGCCCACATTGTTACGTGTATTTATATTAACCAGTTTCTCGACACACTGAAATGTCGTAATTATGTCGGAGTCGAAGGTCGCTCAAAACATATCCGATTGTCCAAACCCTTAAAGCATAAATGAATGCTCTTAGCGACCCAGCAATGGCTTACAACATTTAGGCCCTTATTATGAATTCTCGACATTTGCTTAATGTATGAAAATTTGAAAGAACGAACCATGTTGATGGTACTCGAAACAAAATAATTGCTACGGTCGCGCGGTCCCGGTTTCGGACTCCGCATTCATTATTCACTTTTTATTTCACCCTCCTCTCGGCTTATAATTTGACTCGAAACATAAAATCAAGTTTCATTTGATTATGCCCCAAATAAAAAAAATATACTGCTATAATTCACTTTTAACGCAAGAAATTTTCACAATAATAAGCCACGTCAAAAGAAACAACTTTGAAACACATTCACAAGAAAAAAATATCCTAATTTGAAACATATTTTTGCTCATTGTTTTTAAAGGCTTGCATAAAGGAAATTTGACTTTTGTCTACGTCTTGTAACAAAGCCGTCGTAGTCAATCTGAACAATGGCGTGGTATTCTTAGTACGGGCATAGTTTCTGCATTTCGTAAGAAGAGAGAAACGAACGATAGGCGTCCTAACGCTTAGCTTTCAACTACTTTTTATGCGCGTCTGTATGAAAGGAAATAAGTAGGCACACCTACACACTCCACGAATGCAACCCTTGAATATATACCGTCACTCAGATGTGTTTCGAATAGCTTTCGATGACAAGTGCGCGGAACCATTTCTCTTTTTAGACGACTAAATGCGCCTATTGTTTCGCGAACGCTTATGAGAGTATTTCTGGAGTGGCACGCTCACATCTGGGCATTTTTCTCGGTTAAGTAATTATTATAAAAGCCCTCATTATTTTAACATGATTTTAATACGTGATATTAGTTCTTTGTTAGGTTGCTAGTAAACTTTTTGAATTATGTAGCATGATAAAATTTATTGCAGCTTTTAAACACTTTTTAAACACTTTTTATTCATATTAATTCGGGTTTTTAAGAGATAAAATTGTAAAAAATAAAACCTCTTTTATTTGAATTATATACTTAAGGGTATAGACGGATAAAGATATGAAGATTGAATAGTATTTATTTACCTACGTATCTGTGGAACTTGAAAAAAGCCGTCTTTTGTTCGCGCGTCAAAGGCTTGAAGTACGATTATAAAGAGTGAAAGAAGTAAAGAAGCCACTTTTGTCGTTTCCACGACGTATAGAATCTTCTTTTAATAATTTTCCATTGCTTTCAACTTATCGATCTTTGGATATTTATTCACCTCACGATGTAATTCTCAGAAGTACGTTCATTTACATGCATGCGCTTTTTTATTTACTTGTTTGTGTTCGCTTTATCGGATATCGAATGAAAAAATACGTTAACTCCTATGAATTTTTATTTACTCTTTTATGTTTATAAATGTTCAATCTAGGATAAAATTAAATAACTTCCGCTGTAGTGTTTGTTTTTATCGTTGCCGCTATCTCTTTTGTTCCCGGGTCGAGTGAAGTCGGCGAGTGATCAACTATATTGTGTCTAAATATTTTAAATCTCCACTTCGTAATACGTCTGAGCCAAGTGTAGTTATTCTCGGTATTAACAAGTCTGCAAGCAACAGACAGCGAGCATCAGAACGAGATAAAGATTAATTCCGTGCAAGTGTCGGTGAAGTCGAGAAGCAATAATGTTTCATTAATGTCTGCCATTTAGAACGTACGCGGTTACAGTCTTGCGTCGTCTGACATCATTCTTACGGAGTGCCTATTATTTCAAGTCCTCAGTTTAGAGTCCTCTCGAACTAACGAGACAGGCTAAGTCCCGGTGCGCATTTGCCATCCGTTCGGTTTCGTATTGTTACAAATGGCACAGATCTGTCGCTGGAGCCGTGCGGAGGCTAATGAGCTGTGAAGGAGATAAGGTGTGCCACACGAGAAGACGGGATGATCCCCCTATCTATGCGAAATGCTCATTGCTCAGTGCGCCCAAGCAAACGCTACAGATACTTACACAATGTCGTGAGGGGAGACGAGATAAATGTTATCGGAAGCTTGCTTTGACCCGCCTTCCATGCGCCTTCCAAATATATGATAATCTGTGTTAATCTATAAAATAGAACACAAATCAGCGAAATATATAAAAATTCTTTCATGATTAATAAAAAACGAGAATAACCATTCAATAAAAATAAAAGTTCTCATTCATATAATGGATAAAAATGTGGAATTCATGTTTTCGATTGCAAATAGAATAAAAGTTATCAGTTTAATAACCAAATAAAAATACATCAATGTAATTGTATCTGCGTCGCAACAGCATTTATAAAATTGAAGCTTGTAGCGGATTTATTCGAAAGACAAAGAACGAGTAAAATAGAGATTGTGGGCGCACAAAATGAAATGCAACGTCAGCCGAGTGGCCAGCGGGTGGCCTTTTTGAAACGTAACGTAGGCCAAAATAATTTCCTCCCAGGAAAAATTGATTAATATTGCCCCGGCCGCATGTAACCTAATAAGTGACGGCTATGCGCACCCGCTAGATAACTCGTAAAAATGACTTAACTGAGTTTCGCACTGGGACCAACCTTTATGGCGACTAACGCCTGTTTCACTTTTGAGCAGATTTAAAATTTATATTGAATTGTAATATCAAATATTATGATTGAAAAGCAATAATAATAATATCTTCATCAGTAATATTATCATGGAAAAAGAACTTTACTAAAATATGGTACAACGTGCATAAATGTAGCGATTAAGTAGTAAAAAAATATTAGTGTCAAAAGTTGTATCATAAACATTAAAAATTGTGTCGGAGTAAGTTACGGGTCTGCCAAGGGACATCGCGAGTGTTGCCCGTAATTGATGTGTGTAGCTTTTGTCGCTATGGCCGTTCGGTGTTTGCAGTCGCCCGTGGTCAAGTTAGACTAAATTAAATTGTTGTATTTTTCACAGCAAAATGACTGCGAGTAACCGAGTCCCGTTAACGAGGGGGCGGTAATGTCGTTTGTTCGCCGGACGCGCTGTTTGCCCGACACGTTCGAAAAATTTGTGTCACGGGTATAACTTACTGCCTTTTCGTTTTAGTTCCCGACTTAATGTTTCATTTCATTTAACTAGTATTTTTATTTCATTTTCACGTTCGTGTTACATTCGCTAACTGATTATTGTAATTTATTTACCACTCAAACTCGAGTCGAATCGCCTATCGCGTAACAAACCTTTGTTATCGCGATGCGATAAATGGCTCCGAGACAGCGAATTAAATGCCTTTAACGGTATGTCCCGACGATTAGTCAAGAGTTAATCACGACAGCGAATAATTCGTGTAATCAAATAGCTATACGTTTAATTATGGGGTAAAAAATTGCCTGCATGAATAATATGTTTCCCAGTGGAGTGAACTATTTTGTCCACGTTTAAGGTAATTGCCACCAGTTTCAGCTGACGTAGACAACGGCAAACCTGACACTCGCTCCCTAGAGTCTACCCTTTACAATACAATTAATGAATGGCTTTTATTAAATTTTTATTTACCATGTTTTAAACGCGACATTCTTGGAGGATGTTTTATGAATTGTTTCGATTGTTATCTTTAGTAATTGAGATCACGTCAAGGGAAAATGATAAATCGGTCTATTTTTACATTTCGGTCAACTATCGAAATTTATTATAGTTATTATAAGCACATATCCATTGTTGGGTTAGCAAAACTATAAAATAATTAATGCGTACTCACAACAATATGCTTGAAAATAGGTGTGAACAAGTAAGTTTATCGCCACAATAAAGGTAAATAAATTGGAGTCTGCTTATTCTCTAGTGGGAGGATCGCCCACGCATAATGTACTAGAGTGTTGTATGGCTTGTATCACTTTAATTAAAACGTTTATAATTACAATGGAATATATTTCGAATTATCCACTTTAATGTCAAGCACATTAACGTTTGATACAAAGCCGTGTATGTGTTTTCCGGTTTCAAATTTCATAATATCATGGTACTTTTAAATTATCCATCCAAATTTATTTTGTTTTGTGGTTTCATTTCGTTAACATTATTACACGTAAGTACAATTAATATTAGTACTGGGTAATAAAAATAATTTTCTTATCCAATAATTTAATATTTTTTAGAACAAATGTATCGACAGCCAGAACTAACTTAAACGAATGAAAAACGGTTTGATTTTAGACGTGACAAACGGTACGGAGCGAAAATATTGTAACACTAGATTTACACGGATCGTCCAGAAGTTTGGGGGGTTCGAGGGGCGAGGGGTCCGGGGGTTCGCTACTTGGACACGTACAAACCCCCTTTCAACGCTCCATGCCACTTATTCATCATTTACGCGTATTTTGAGTGAGATTTTGTTAGGGATCGGAGGGACCTTCTCACTTACATTAGTTATATTGCACGTTAGGAATCCTGTTCATTCAATTTGGCGGATCTTTTATCACTCGGAATAATGAGTTCCGTTTTGATGTATAGGTTTTTATCTTTATCAGTATATAGTATTCTAAGACACGTGCCTGAGAGGACTTTTTTGGGCTCTCAGTGCCTCATTCATTTGGATATATTAGAAATTCAATTTATCTAAGGTGATGGTAAAAAATTGTATGACAAACAAAACTTACTCTTTACTTTCCTTAAAATGAACCAAATTCTGTGTCATATATTACCTATATTCGATCTCCAACTACTAATATATTAAGGTAGCAAAGGATTATTTAGTAGAAAACCTCACTCATTAGTAATTTAAAATCGATGACGTAACTTCCGTCATTATTGATAGGAAGTTCTGTAAATATCAATAGCCATTGTTGTGCCGTCAGTTACTTTTTTCCTTCGTTACTGCCTCGTATAAATATTCAAGAAGAAAACAGGTACGGCCTTTGAGACCGCGTCGCTATATTGACATTATAATGAAATCCTCTTTAAACGTCTACGCTTTGATTGATAAAATATGCATTAGATAAATATATTACAGTATCGTTACATTTTCCTACAAAGAAACACGTTATTATGCTTCCTACCCGCTAAATAATTCAAGTATCATTTATGAAAATAGAAATATTTTTGATAGAGTTTCTAGCTAACAAAAATTAAGTACACCGTGCATTGTAAGTATTACTTTAGAAGCTATGACAATTAATTTTAACATTAGACGTTATTTTATTCTATTTAATTTTCAATACTCTTTTAACTTCAAATATGAATTAATCACGTTAACCAAACAAGCGTTGAGTGTTTTATTTTTCAAAAGCTGAAAGAAAAATGCATATTCGATATAAAAAAACTCAATATCTCGATAGAATAAATAAAAAGCTCGATACTAAACACTCAACCTCGCTAACGTATCTAGCGTTCAATATATGGACAATTTTAGAATAAATTTAAATAAAAACATTTACAAAGAACGAGCTACATTTCGAAACGAAAGTCTACTTTCAAAGTACACAAATATTTATAGACTCTAAAACCAGCATGACGGAAATCTACGACCGCGGTTATCTTGAGAAGCAATTTTGTCGGCATTACGCGTTCTTGTGGACTATCCCTTGCTAACCTGCGTGGGAGGATTGCATAATGTATAAACTGTAATTATTCTTTCATTTCGAGCGTCAGTTCTGACTAACTTAGCGCTCACAATTGACTTTATTAATATCTACCCACATATTATTATCATTACTCTATGCGAACATTTTTATATCTTATAAGTATATCTATGTTAACTATGCGAAGGTTTATAGCGACTATTACATATATACATTTATTTCATAACACATTCACGACATTATGCACTGCTTGTTATCATTATAAAAGTCTTAATTGTCTCTCACAAGATAATACTCGTAGATGAATGAATAAAACATAAAGCTTTGAGTCAATTCAACTCTCAACAAAGTAAATATAAAGTTTAATAATATTATTGCCCTTTAACCCAGAATCTGACCTTTGTTCTTTATTTTCAGATGGTGACCAGGACAAAGAAAATCTTCGTAGGAGGGCTATCAGCACCCACAACGCTGGAAGATGTCAAGAATTATTTCGAACAATATGGACCGGTGAGTACCTTACCGTGCCTTTATTATTTAAAATATTATGTCCTCCACCAATTTTATTTTCTGCGTAGGTAATAAGATCTGAAAATATTCAGCGATAAACTCAAATACGTGCAGAGTGGTTCAGTAAATTTAATAAGTTATTAATTTTCCCGCAAAATACAACCTACTCAAGGTTTTAAATGTAAAAGTTAAATTTCACAGAATCGAATAACGTCATAGCATTTATTTTCCATTTAAAAAAATTGTACACGTGCTAAATGTTTCATCCAATTATAGAATATCGTAGCAATTACTTACTGCGTTATTACGGACTAATTAGTTTCAGGTAAATAGTTTTAAATCAAATAATGATAGACACTATTATAAGGTAACGTAACAGCTAACGAGGTGCAGGTGTGTAATCAAAGTAATTTTCAATGAGGCTACAATTTCTTTACGATCGATATTAAATAGCATTCGTTTTAGTACCTACCCATTACTTTGGTAAATCAATGGAAAATCGTCCTTAAGCTGCGGGGATGAGGGTTTACTTTTGCTAGGGCGGCGCGTGTACGTCTGTAAGTCTGCGATAACTGAAGTCATTGTCTGGCACCCGCGACTCAGAGCAGGTGTCTATCTACAAAAGTTTCCGTAATTAGCCCAGTATCTAGCATGGATGCGGACTAAGGAACTTTTCAGAATTCAACATTGGCTATAGGCGGCAGTCATTGTGCCTGCGCTCAAAGTAATCGGCTGGAGCCAGCCAGCCGCGACGATCAAAACCTTCATTACCTATTATGAGAGTTTAGAATAAAGCCAACGAGTTTTTCGGAGTGAATGTGATTGATGCCGAGCGAAGGAAATATCCCGGGAGAGATAAAAGGAATTTAATGAAGAGTCTTTAAGAATAATGATTAAGGGAATGGTTATTCCTTTTGGTCGGCAGCCTAATGATGGGGTCCTTTGAATTACTTTTTGTGTGTCTACGTAATACTGTACAACCACAATTACGCTAATTATATCAAACGTTGCTATCTTTGCTTAATTATTAACTAAACAAATACTGTTTAAGATTTAACTTAATTGTTTCAATTCATTAATTCAAATAATAATTTTGAATAGGTAGGCTTAATAAATGTTTTCGTTACAATATTTCATTTATGAGAATAGAACTATTGTACCAAATTGTACTATCATAAATAAGATTAAATAAATAACATTGAAAACTGAAATTAGAAAATATGACTTTATCATTGGCAAACATAGCGAACTATGCCATTTATTAAACGGTATATTGTAAAGGGGTATCGTAATCCTATATATAATAGAGATAATAGCCCGTTTGATGGAAACTATCAAAACGTGTAATATCATATCAAGTTAGTGTAATTTTCTGTTGAGATAAATAAATTAATACCATTATTGGATATACGAAGAACGCACAGCGGGAATTTTGATTACGAATTAATTCAATTTAAACCGTACACTGCTCGGCTCGGCATCATTTCGTAAGGGTGTCACATTTTGAGCAAGTTTAATTAACAATCTAGTCGCTTTTGTAGGTACCTTCATTAGTGTATTTGTGGATAAACATTACGCAAACTCGGCGCAATCCAAGGTACGAAGTGCGAGTGCGTATTTAGGATGGTATTCGGGAACGGACGCCCTCTGCGTGGCCCGGCGCGTGACGCTCAGTCTACAGTCTACGGCACTCACGGCGTGTGTGTGCGTGCTCTCCGTGACTCCGATGCTTCGATACCGTGCTACGCTCTCCCCACGTGCGAGCTTTCCGAATGCAAACTGTCTCTGAATATCAAATGAGCCACTTAAATACCGAGCACAATGAAACGCCCACCTGAAGCAAGAGCCGTGGTACGCGTGCACGCAATGCCGCCGTAAATGAATGCCTGTCGGGTCGATGGGTGGGTGAGGTTCGACCCCGGTAACGATTTCCTTCAGATAATGGGGAATTTTCTGATGAAAGCTGCTCAACAGTACCCTTTCAAGGATTTAGGAAACGTCGGAACGAACGTTTAGAACAAATTTTATACGGATATAGAACGGTCGTAGTCGCATGAATGAATCTATGCGTAGAATGGACGGGAAACGCGCTGAAATAAATTATTTTAATCCCGTAACACTACCGTACCATAAAATTACTCAGAAATTACAGTATTAATATTATGCCGATATAGCTTTTATACGTATAATATTGTAAGTGTTATACATATTATATAAACATTTCTTGCTTACTATTAATAATATGTGTCCCCTAATTTATAAAAATTTATAAAGTATAATCGAAACTATAAAACACACTCATTGACAAATATCATATAGCTGTAATGTTAATCTTTTAATATTTGCTCAGTGACCTGAAAGTAGCGTTCATTTGCATCTATTTAATTAAAAGTTGATACAAGAGGGTAAAATCACCGTCCACGACAATTTTACTCTGTATAGAGAGGACGTCGTTTTCAATATTAATATGTAAATCACAGTCAAATTCACTTGAAAAGCAAAAGCCACCAGCCGGCATCAAGATGCCGACTTAAAAATTAATTAGCCGAACGACCGGTGTAATCTCTGAAGCCTACACCGATTACGGGAATTGTTGTTTTCTAATGTTGATTCCATTCAGTGGGGTGAAGGTGCGGTTTTAAGTAACTGCCTGTGTCGTTTATGTCCTTTCGATCCGAACCCTCATTTTGTCGATGTCGGTCCTATCGACAGAAACGCACACAAGGTCCTCAATTTCGCTCGGTTCTAGTCCTATTTGTTCTGCTCTCTCATAAAAATGTATGCTGTCTTTATCTATCTTTCTGGCTCGCTAAAGCGATCTTATATTTAATGTTAAGCGGACAACTTTATTCACAAGAATTTCGAATGAGATGTTTAAGTAAAATATCTTCTCCGCGAATATTATTTTTAGATTTACAAACGAGGGAAAAATAACCGAATCTCTTTATTCCCCACAAATTTATATTCGTTTTCATTTTTAGCACGGTAAATTATATTTGTAATTCAGCTAGGTGCTTAGGGGGGCTTTGCTTTCATTAAAGCTACTCTTTTCGGGTAATAGTATGAGGATTTTCATGTAAACATTAATTGCAATCTCGGTGGTAATCTGAAGCTTGATATTCGGATCAGAGTTCCGCAAGTAACGATCAAGTTTCGTAACCAATATAAAGTTAGAGAACGGGTGTTCGCTTAGCGTCGCACGCATCGGAGGGTGTCTCTGGTAAAGTTCCGCTGCATGCCTGATTCGCTATTGTTTTAGCTGAACGAGTCACAACTCTGACTTTGACCGTCCGCGTCGACGTCGCCAACGTCGATAACTTGTACGCAAGACGTGTGCTGCTTGCTTCCTCTCAACTATGAAACTTTCACGATTCCTTGTTATCTTAGTGTTTGCTCCTAACTGAGTATCAATTCCAAAATGTATTCTCTCTATAAACGTACCTACATATGTATGATGAATGAAGTTATCATGTTCCTCAGAATTTGGGTTGGTAAAACATAAATTTTACCGCATCCAAGTTACTACATGCTATTCAATACGCTCGGATACTATTATCAAGAAATACGGACTAGAGGCAACCCTATAGACGTCGATCAAACTGTTCTGGCCATATCTCGTAAACTCTTAAGCGTTTACATTACTAACTAAACATCGTTTACTGTCAGCAGCACTCCAACTGTAACTGAAGCGGGTCCGGAATTTGGCTTAACTATAGGTACGATATCATCGCAAGCCGTATATCAATCAGTTGTTACAACGCTCTACGATTGTCGTTTATCTTCGAGGCCACTCGGATCTGTCTGTCCAGATTCGTGCATTGTTCCGACATTAGCCAGGGCTGCCTAAACTGTGGATGTTTGAAATGCCAGTGCGGTAGTAGGGCTCCCGTTGCAGCGCGGCGCATCGAACGCCCGATAGCGTTTCCAATTTCCTGACTTAAATTGCTCTAATTTGGTTATGCGCTGACGGGTGATCGAAGGCTGCTAAAGCTCCCGCCACTAGCGACATTCGGTTGCGGCTTGTAATTTTTGTTCGATTTCGATGTACCGTTTGCATGTTCATGTTTTATTTCTTACAGTTTCACGTGGAATAACAGGAAATGGAATTTTTTACCTTTGACCACGGTTAGCTCCACGTAACGTGCGTTTTGTGACTCGTAGCTCTAGCTAAAATTTAACTACAAATTCTTTAGAAACGTACGGTAACTGAAAACGCATTCGTGCAATATTCATCGAAAAGTTCATATTAGTTTGCGTTTCAGAAAACGCAATATTTTCACTTCATTGGAAGAAAATTTAAATGGAAAGTAAACATTTTCATCCAAAATGATTTTCAGGAGTCTAGCAAGGAGTTTAAAAAATACTACAGATTTATTTTTAAGATTGAGCACTTTTTTTTTACTTTTCAATGGAGCGTACAACCAAAGTACCAATATATTAGACTAATGGCTTACTAATTACTCTCTGGAGTCGTTTTATAGGACCACATAACAACCACTCAAGAAGCTCTGTTTTCTACTATTCCAGTGTAAGGTCTTCTTTGTTTTTATTCGGAATATTTTACTTTGTATAATTAATAATTCAGTTAAGTATTATATTGTCTAATAATTAATTATATAATGAGGGAGGCATATTTCAAGAAGAATGTATTCACCTCATAATACCATTTTACAGTTACCAAACTTAATAGAAAACCCAAAAATCGTTACTCCATAATGACCGAGTAAGTCAATAATAAGTATGAAAATCTAAAAAATAAAAATTCATCGAATCCGAATAAAATCTTGTTCAACACGATCAACGCGATCGAAACAAAACGAACGCAGTAGTCGGGCGTATTGTTTAAAATTGAGGCTTACGGCTTTCACATAAGAGTCTATTTTTCAATGAAGCAGATCCCACGATATTATGAAGTAATGATATTATAGCTCCCGAAGCGGCGCGGGGGGTGCTTCGGATAAACGCACCCCCGAGCGAACGATTTGTTTTAGCCGTCTAGTACTATAGTCGTAATTGTAGACGCCCACGGCTATTTTGTCGTGCATGGCAGAAAAGGAATATCGAAAATGTATTATATATCCAATAGCTTACTTTAACAGTTCATTACATTTGAAATTTAATACGAAAAAGTTTTGTGCTAACGCTGCATATGGTTTTTCTCAAATGGATACTTTTCCAAAACTAAGTCGATAAAAAGATTCTAAGTGTCTTATTCGTTTGATGTACATTTAAGCTGTTTTTGAATAAAAATAAAGGCAATAAATGCCTTATGAGCTGACATCAAAAGTTTTATCATTACGTTGTAAAATAAATTGATTCTTATTCCTTTTCAATTTTCCACATTTTATTCCAAAATAACGTCAGATTGATAAAAATATGCCGTTACTTTTATCCTCATCTTACGATTTTACAAAAGGATTACCTTTGAAATGAGAAAATCAGCGTCGGTATTTGAATCACTCACAACAGAACATCAGTCTTATTCAAAGCTTTAAGAATCGAATGGGTCTCGTTACACGCATGTGTGAATACGGCGTCTTCAATCCGCAGTCTTTTTAAACCCCCAAAACTGATTTCACTGGCTATTTTTTCCTTCTCCCCGTCGACGTTAATTAAAATATTTCCATCTTCCCCCGTCTGTTTAACTTTTATTTCTAAACTTTCTCTGTTTTAAAAATTGTATGTGCATAAAAATTGATGAGTTGTTAAATTATTCGTAAATTTTGATTGCCTCGTAGAAAACGTCGGGATTGAGGTGCGCTCAACTTTTTTATTTCGAGAGACAATTAGGTATGCTAATTCATTTATAGTATGACAGCTCGGAACGAAAAATGCCGAGAAAAGATCAGTGGTGGGTCCTCGATGAGGGGTGGGTGGGGAGACAGAAGGATTGAGAGGTTATAGAGGTGACGTTTCGTATAGGGACCGGTTGTAATTAATGGATCGTGCGTGGCCTCTTCGATGACAGCCCTCTGTCGATTCTACACCCTAATATAATCTGCAGGCTATTAAGAAAGGTGTTTGAACTTACCGTATCGATTTCCTTTTCGTGTTTACAAAGTAGCTTGCTTCAAATTAGTAGGGAAATACCCACAATTCCTTCAACACATTGTATGACGTACTGTATGACGACGTCATATAAGTTATAGTTCTCTTTACAAAGCTCGAATTAACTATTTTAACGAGATGAAATAAATTGTAATGAAAACTAAAAAGAATTCTCTCCAGTTAAAATTATTCAATGGAATTTAATGATCATTTTGTAAGAAATACTCCAGAAAAATAATTGACCGAGCAAGAATGCAGTGAGCAACTCGCGAATTCTTCAAGTTTATTGCTTATCCGTAATAGATCCGTATTCTGAAGAAAGAAAAGAGAAAGCGAAGGGACACAGTAAACATAATTAGGTGTTAGAGACGACGGCCACCTTGATTGAACGGGACGCTGATATCTGTAAAGACAAAAACGATTTCGACCAAATTGTACTAGACAAAAACAATTTCCTCGTATTCTGTAAATGTAATAAGATTTTTTTATTTCTTTGTCGTACATAACATATTGTTAAAGAAATATACACGCGACATCGAATGTTAGTTAAAGCTAATCCAAATTAAAATGGATGACATCATTGATTTTCTTTATTGTCACTGTGCAGCTGCTTTATGTTACATATCAATTATCTCCAAAATTCAGAATGATTCGATTAAATGAAAAGTGGAAAATAAAAACAGATACGTGCGGCTGTGACAATTCAAACTGTCAAATAATTCAAGGTGCGGCACGGCGTATCTTACAATCAGTGAAATGTATAGCCGGTTCTAGCGAGACCCCGTATGTTTTTTCCATCCATTCGGTTTTCTTTATTTCTCCCACCTCCTTATAAATATAAGAGTTCGGCATCTTCGCGAATTCCCTAGATGAAAAGGTATTTTTCACGTAGCGAGCGAGTTTGCGGCAAAACTAATGTATATTTGTTGCAAAGCTTAGATATCGCCACGACTTATCTACATGTAAATTTGTTCTTTTCGTTTCTGTATCTTTTCCTGTCGTTATCGCTAAACATTTTCTGTGATTCGATAAATTATTTTACAGATTACTTTGTTAATCTACTTTTATAAACGGCTTATCATCACTCATCATCTTTCTAATAATTATAATGGATCAATAAAATTACTTAAATCAGTAATTTATGATTCGTTGTATCTATTTATAGTACGGTGGCTCATAAATAAAAAATAATTGTAAATTTCTGACTATATTGATAAAAATAATGTAAGCGATTTCGTTAGCATGTGTAAAACTTAATATCGTCGTTGTACAGAACTTTATTGTTTCTTTTTCTCTTAGGTCAACTTCCTTACTTAAAATACCAGTATTTGCGAATGGAAAGAATCTTTCAAGCATTTGCTATAGGCATTTATTCAATCCAAAAGAAAAAAAAAAATAAAGCATAATATTTAATATTTTTAATAACATTCCATTTGTCATAAATATATCGTACATACTTTAGGAAATAATTATTATAAAAATAATTAAAGCAGAATACATTTTACAACTCGAAACCGTAAAAATATTAAGTACTGGCAAAGATTAAATTAATTCATAGTAAAAACTTGAGCTTAAAACGCTATCAAAGCAGGTTTATGATTTCTTTTATTCCACTTAATTCGCCGACTCGTTATTACCCTGTACTATGTGTAGTTAGTGTTATCGTCCGAGTCAACCGCAATATCTTTCATGATATAACTCGGTAACGTGCTGTGTTAAAAACAAAACAAAAGTGAGCGCAGTCGAAGTAATAAAGCAGCTCGATTTCCGCTATTTAGAGAGGCGAAGAGAATTAAAGTTCTTTTAAAGAAAACTTCTCTGCACAACAAACAAAACGTATCCAAAGTGAATAATAAGAATTCTATGGGGATCTGTAGGAAAGCCACTTTCAAAGCGATGATGGAGCACGACCACTCCGACATCTACGCGTAACTGACAAATTGCCCGGCATTTTTTTCGTAAAATTTCTTTTTTTTTTCGGCAGTAATTGTCGAACATTGGCAATAGATTACCGTGAAAATTTGGACCTCCGAATACTATGCTATTTTCCAATAAAAGTGTGAATTGTGCACATTCAGTCCGCCATTTTAGAAAAACAATTTCTATTTGATTTCAAAATGGGTCCAATGCATTTCCGTTAATGTTAAATTCATTATTTTGAATAGGCTTCGCACTTTTGTTGCATTCAAATGCAAACCATGTCCGATTCTGTTTATTTAGACATCGTATTGTACCTAATATATTAATAACCTAATATAAATTTTGAGTAATGTATAAAATAGTCCTTTAGCAAAAACAGAAAACTTAATGGAAATTAAAAAAAAATATTTCTTTTGACGAAAAACATTTTACATGAAGTCATAAAAGCGTTTTGATATCGCCAACCCTCTAAACGGTACAAAGGTACTACAAAACACTAACTCGATACAAACCGTGATAAAGGTTCAATTGTATGCAGTAAATAAAATATGACTTGGCCATATTTCCACTTTCGTTTCTTTCCGTTTTATGTCCCTTTTTTCTTGGTTCGCTAGAAAACCGTTCATACAAAATACCTTTTCGATATTGCCCAACTTTATTAGCATCGGGCTCGTGTTTTTATACCTACAATATCTTAACACTCTCCGTCACTTTTCTGTAATAATGATTTTCACCTGTTCGTTTAAATGGAATCAATTTTATTTCAATAAGTAAAAATGTATATTTTTTAGCCATGTAGCCATCTTAACAATTTATATTTTATATTCTGATATGCCAGCACTGTTATAAATAATACTTATATAACGCTCCTTTTCTTTATTATTTCTATCATTCACGCCCTTATACTGCCGAGATCTTTTGTGGTTACCAAAATACAACAGCTATATAACTCACATTAAAAACGTACTGACCTAAGTCATTAAGCTTCACATTGCTTTGTAACGGCTTCCTAAATTTATTCGCAATTGAATTTCGTCGGCTGAAATATTATTTCAGGACCATCCATAATTTAAACTGCGTAACCTTAAGTCGGCCGCGGCTTCGTACGGTACAAATAAATAGCTTCTTCAAAAGCTATCGTGAAAGCGAATTAGAATAATGCGCTGCGATTTGGCGTTTCAACAAACGAGGACGTAAAATGGCCCTCAGTGGATTACTCGGGCGTTCGGGTGGGCTCGGCTAAATTTGGGTATAAATGGAGGTATCGTGACTTCACTGAAGCTTACTATTAGCCAAAAGACTACACAGATTCAAATGAATGAGTGCACGAGTCGATTTGTTTTCTATTACAAGATAACGGACTCATTTGAAGCTCCGTGCATCTATATTTATGTTAATGGTTATAATGATTGTATCGAAACGCTCGATAATGTAATAACGTTGTTGGAAAACAGACGGAATATATTCGATTATAAACGTTCGCGTTATAATTATAGAGCGTGTTTTTGTTTAACAGGATATGGAATCACTGAATAAAATTAGACAATGTAAATCGGTGCGATAAGAATTATTTATGAATAAGCTTATTGCTTAATGATATTTGATTTTCATTTATATCAAAGTATTTTTTATCTGCATTATGAAAATAATATCAATAAACTGTTACAAAAAATACCATTCAATTAAAACAAAACATTCACATTTTCAAAACAATTACAATGATATTCTATAGCACATACCTTATGTTGTTTATTTACGTAAATAATATTAAAAAAATAAGGATAGTCTCGTACAGATATGAAATAGGCGCCGACCTGTCTCCTCGATGCTAATGTTTAAGATTAATGGAACTACCTACGCTATGAGACCGAGCTGTAAGTACGTGCAAAAACGTAATATAATACAATTGAAATTTAATTCACTGTTGCGATTATATTCAAATGCCAAGCGGTCGAGTGCTCTTAAAAATATTTTATTTCTATACCTAGTTATATTTGCAGTTGCGGCATGTTAGTAAAATTATGTTTCATTATATTTCATTCATGAAAAGAGAGCACATTTTACATTTATCTATTTAATTTTAGATTAAAATAAATGTCCTTGAATTCTAATATAACTTTGTGGCTTTAAATTAAAAATTTAGCAAAATTATATAGGTAAATAAATATTCTTGATTAAGGTCTACGCTTTATTAAGCGTAGCACTATTGAGTCTACGCTAAAGTCTCTATATTTTTCTTTAACTGGATGTAAATTTAATTTAACTAATAATTTTATCAAATCTTACTTTACAGACTAAATGATTGATTTATTATTGTGTATGTTCAAATAAAAACATCAATTACAAACCCATAATATTTCATCTCCTGACGTAGCATCTCGAACTACGTCATACGAACTCTTCCAGCAAATTAAAGAATATTAAACTTTATTTCCTAGGCTACAAGCTTTTATTTTCATTACACTTTTATACAATGTAGGAACGCTTATTAACGGTGCTTAAAAAGTAATGTATCACACACGCCCGACCAAAACTTGTTCGTTATTAAACAAAAGGCCGTAAATCAAAACTGCCGATGTATAAGCTGCAATAAACTATTCCATCAACTAAATCCGCACTCATTTTTAAACAAATTTAAATTAATAATCCGTTAACACTAAGTTATTACCTCGTTTGTTTTTCAATCTTTATTAAATCTGTTTGAAAGCCTGTAATATATACGTGAATAATACTGGACTTTACTTTGAAAAGGTAAAAATGTTAGTTGTTACATTTTTACTCTGATATATCAAAATACTAGATTTCCGCCCGCGGCTTCGCCCGCATAGTTCCTGTTCCCGTGGGATTTCCGGGATAAAACCTATCCTATGTGTTAATCCAAGTTACCCTCTATATGTGTGCTAAATTTCATTGTAATCGGTTAAGTAGTTTTTACGTGAAAGAGTAACAAACATCCATACATCCATACATCCATACTTACAAACTTTCGCCTTTATAATAGTATTAAGATTGTAAACTAACTATTATGTACAATGCGCTACAATTTTACATACTAGCTATTTCTATTTATTTTTTAATTATTATCCATTCTACGTAGGTATATTGTATTTATTCCTATTACTATAAATAAAGCAGATATTTAAACAATGTAATCAGAATTAAAACAAACAATTAACTTTCGCAACTTAAACTTTTATGTACGGTACAAAGCTTTAAATACTTTGGAAACGGTGCTTTTAAAATCATTAAAAAGCCTACTTTCATCAGTGCCGAAGTAATAAAACGGTTTTACTGTTATCCACGGCAATGGATTTGGACAATATATCTTCAGATTTATTGAAATTTTAAACAATCCTTATAAAAAGACTATAATGTTGTTTATTTTCTATTTAAATAACAAATTAAAGTGTTTTTATTTCCCATCATAATAACAAAAAAATATTATTACTAAAAACAGGGCGTATTTAATTAATTGACCTCAATAAATCTTTTCCCCAATTAATTATGAAAAATCTCAATCAGGTCTTTGGACAAGTGTCCAAAAATTAATTACAAATACGTACTTATTCAATGAGAGTTTTAATTAAATTTAATAACCTTTTTTGTAAGATAAGTATCTTTCCTAAATATCATTATTTTTTAAAGCCCTTATAATATTATTTACGTTTACAATATGCGTACGGAAAACATTGATTACGATCTTTTGACTTGCATTACAGCATTACAAATTTCTGCTCTTTACTCATAATCACCTATATGAAAAAATACAGCTTTCTACAAAACCTAATCTTTCGAGAATGATCCATATGTAGGTACCAAACCAAGCTGTAATTTACCTAATATACAGCTTTCTACATAACCTACAATGCTTCTAGATTGATCCATACATACAAAACATACATAGCCTAATATTATAGCATAGTTTGACAGATACACTAAACCTCAACGTAAAAGCTCAATAAAGAAACATCCATTATCTGCGCCTGCGTGTGTTTATAGTATCGTAACACCCCAATAGATAAACTGATTACGATGTTTTTCTTTCAAAGTTCTTCCTTGTAAGTTCGATCTCGGCAAGTTTTATGGAAATGCGAGGGGTAACGTCTGTTGTTTTAAATTAAAGATATTCCGGTGTAGCCTGTAACGTATTATGGTATTGCGTTGTTCAAATTATACTACATTATCATGTTGTATTCTTTACATATTATAAGTAGACTTTAAAGTTGAATATGTATTATGATTGATTTTTCATATTTGATTGACCCAGATAAGCAAAAATAAAGCTTAAAATAATGAAATTAAAATTGAAAATACATTTATAAAAATATCAGCAAATGTAGAGCAAAAGTTCCAAATATACTCTACAATCTCTCCATGATATAAAATTAGCACAGCAAAAGCCAATCGATATCAGCGTCTCGAGTAACATTTTCGTTAAACTTTATACGAGTATCTCCCGTTTTATATTGCTCACATTGCATTGAGATTGACCTTATCGAACCGCCTGTTTGAGGCTTTCTGCCCGGCTCCCCCGGGAACAACCCGGCCAACTTCCCCTTGATAGCCCAAACTTAACGTTTCTGAAATAAAACCACAATTATTAAACCATGTAAACATCACTTATGAAGTATTTACGACCACCACCACGAAATTTTTCTCTTTCTATAAACACTTCTCGTATTTATCGCTGTTATATAGCTCTGTTGACTGCGCCAGCGGTGGAGGAAAATAAACAATTGTATATAATGAATAATATTAAGAATCACAGTTGACATTTCTCGCAAAGTTAAAGAAATCTTTGCTCACGAGGCAGCGACGCTGGCGCCCTCTGCCAACCTTAATTAGTTTTTTCCTCCAAAGTAATCGCAGACGGTGGAACATGCAACTTTGTAGCCCCTTAATGAAAATGCTCTTAAGTGTTCGTGTTTAATGTTTATTTACTTCCACTTTGTTTTTCAACTGTCTTATTATGGTTCCTGTAAAACCAGTTGTTGGTGTACTGCGGCTTTTAGGTGACTGTTCTGTATTCACTTATTTAAAGTACCTCATGCTCTTTAATGGTATGTAGTTATTTTTTATTTTGGTACGCCATGTTCGCATGTTAGTTATGGTTGTTTTAGCAAGGATTAACGTGACTCTCTTAAGTTATATATCTAATATTTTTAAGACTGCGCTATTACTTATGAGGATTTAGAAAATGAACATAAAATATAATTTGCAATAAGTACCTAACAGATTCGTGATTAAAATATAAAACTCAAAGTATAAATAAAAATAAAAAGTTTCTTAACGTTATTTCGGGATCACAGAATCCAATACAGACAAGCGACCGATAAATTTGATGCACTTCTGTTCAATCTCACTTTGAAGTTAATCATCAACATTTATGTCAATTCCTTAAAAAAATAACATTTGTCTTGTAATTGATAATAATACTTAGATTCTTATTTCACTTCTTACCCATCAATTCAGAAAATACCATTACCATGTTTTATATGTATTTGAGTAGATCATAAGAATATTAATATAATATGAAAATAGCCTTTCTAAAGAAAACGACCTATTAAAGCACTTCTTATGATTGCTAAAATCAAAAACCTAAGTCTGAATGCTAATATTTCTATTGAAATGAAACGTTAACTCAAATAATATATAGCAATTAAAATGCGACGAACTCTTTGATTTCTTTACGTTAAAACGCGCGTGAAATCAAACACAAGAAAGTACTAACCAAAGCATTAACCTAAAATGTTCTCAGCCAATACATTACTGACGAAAAATTCATAAAAACTTCAGTTCCATGAATTCTTTGCTATATAAACGTTTTCCCTGAAGAGGCTGAAACACCGAACCACGCTTATACACTAAAAAAAGATGTAAACACACCGTCGCTTAAGGTATGGTAACGTTTACAAAGACGTTAAGTAAATCGTGGCAGCCGTTGATAAACCGTAAATCTTTAGCCCCAGTACAATAACAATATAAATCAGTTACCTATTCTCTCCGGCACAAATTTCATTAAGCCATAATAAAATTCAATTACCTTATTTAAATGTTCCGTTTAAATGTTTGCGTTATTGATTTTATCTCGTGTTTTCTGGTGTTAAATTGTAATAAAGCTGTGTTTGTACATACAAATAATTGCGTTCAAACATTATTATTATTTTGAATGCAAAGCTAAATTTATAATTAATATAAATATATAACTTTAATCAATTTGTTTGTCTATTTTAAATGGAATATATTTTATTAAAATAATTTCGTATTCATGAAAGTTTTATAATGCAATACAAATATTCAAATATTTTGTCGATCATTGCTTGTAGATGGTCGTCTATTAAACTGCTCTTTACAAAACGGATATCTTACTCTACTTGTAATATTAACAACACTTTGCTCCTAATAAACAATGGAGCAATATATAATCTTCACAAAATAGTGCACTTATCTTACTTAAATAAATGTTTTAATTATAATTTTTACTGCGACGCGTTGAATAAGTGTCAACAAGGTTCATTTTAATTTACGTGCATGCTTCTTATAATATCATAGAATAAGAAATATGAATGATAGACGTGAAAGTAACCTTTTTATGCTAAATTATTTTTAATTATGTATAATTAACAGTTGCTTTAGAATAAAAGTCTTTTAATATTCAATTTAAATGACATGCAAGTCATATAATATAACAGAATGTCAACACCTCTCCAGCGAAACTGCCGACGTCTACAAGGGGAGTGCGGTGAGTGGCAAAAAATGAGAGGCCGTTTCACCTTACGTCGCAAAATAAGCAAATTTTACCTTCCACTTCTATGAGGCCAGAAAGGAAGGGCCTTTTAGCTTTTTAGCTTGCTTATTTTATTACAAAAATGAATTTCACTCGACGAGACAAACCGAAAGTAAACACGACTCCAGCCACGGAATATGTGCGGTTCGCCGCGCTGAAAGCATTTACGTCATTTGTCTTTGGCGAATATCACGAAACGTAATTTGTGTAAATTCTGTTTAGAAATATCGCGGTCTTTAGCGGCAAAATTTACGCGAGAAGATTCCGAACACGCACCTGTATCGCAAATATACGACCCTCTCGGCGTCCACACATCGTCGTCGCCGATGAAATTTATAGGACATTTTTATAGTTCACTACGGACACTCTTGTTTTAATTTCGCGTAAGGATGTTGCTTCACATCGGTTCTATCTAGCGCCCCTATTTCGCCGCAAGCCTAATGTCGCGCGCCGTTGAAATTTATCGCGTCGCTTGTAATTTAGCCACCCAGCGTCACCCGCGTCGCCCGCGTCACCCGCGTCACCCGCGTCACCCGCGTCACCCGCGTCACCCCGCCACATAACGTTTTCTAATGAAATTGTCCACATCCACAAACTCAACTTGCCACAACGCCCGGACGGCCGACGCCGCCGGATGAACCGAAAAAAGTACAGCTCGCGTTACTAATGGCTTCATTTATCACCGTCACTAACACTGATACACCACAACGACGTTTTATATTTAATTTGGCGCTGTGCGGAATAAATTGCGGTCGTATCAGGCCTATAATGAAGGACGAGAGCGACTCGAATAATCCGAAATGTAACTATGTTTGTATGTCCTATTTTGGATTAATTTGTTTTAGCTAAGTGATAAGTTAGATGCCACGCTTCCATGAATCAGAACTTTACCAACTTTGTAGGGGCAAATACGGGAAAACTTCCCCGAATATTTGTTTTGTCGTGTTCAATACGTCAAGGAAGAGAAACAAGGAAGCTTTTACGAAGACTTATGTAATTACATGTGCGGGATATATAGCCATAACATACCGGATAGGTGAAAGATAAATGAGATATTTAATTTGTTCTTATCCTAAGATACTAATGATCAAATATTCGATGTATTAAAAACAAATAACAATAATAATAATCAGCACAAGACAAGCATTAACCGGTCTAAAACTAGCTTCGTTACTCACCTTTAAAACGGCACGGAGAAGTAAAATTTAAAGCGCGCGATTAAACAAGATTTTCATAAGCGTGCTACTGTTCAAGTTAACAGATCGGTTTGCCCGTAATTCGGTTTAAAGCCTGTGTAACACAAGTTATCCCACCGTTTTACGGCAAACGATAAATGCATCGCCGGTAGGTGCAACCGCACGCTCTGCATATGTATTTCTTAGACCCAACGGTTTTATCTCACAAATAATTTCCCGCCATGGCTTAGACTTGGAAAACCTAGTTATAAAACTTTTAAATCCCGCATCTTTTTGGAAGATGCAACATTTATTTATAACGATACTTTACGTGAGAATTTTCTTAATTTGCGTCGCCTGTTTTAAGTACATATATTGATATTTGATGAGGTCATATTTTTTTTTAACTTTTTTGTTTAGACGAGATTGATCTTTATAAAGTTTAAATTTAATTTTTTTATTATAAAATCTAAAATTTCCTGAAAGAGAGGTCCTAAAATATACCTAAACATGTTGAATCTATAATCTATACTGCATTAATATTCATTTTTTGTTAAAATAGATACACGGCTAGTATTTGAAATCACAGACGAATTCACTGTAGCGTTACTCAAACACAAACTATAAGAAGCGAAATTGGATTCAAACGTTATCGTGCGTTGGTCGTAGAATTTTCTACCGTTTCATGAGATTAAAGTAAGCTCACATTTAAACAGCGAGCCGCGTAATTTGGCAACTGAGCTGTGATTAGATAGTGCTTCTGCCTCGTTACCCTAATGAGAGACTTTAACCCCTGTTCACCATGCTAATATTATTACCAGACTTTTATCTTTGTTTGATATTCAAAATGCAGAATTCTAATTTTATTACTCTCGGCTACATCCCTTTTAGTGTCGCCGTGTAAAGTAACCTCGTTTTATAATTATGTCCCTACGAACACAGGCAGTACTATCGTGTAGCAGCACGGCTATAATGTATTTCGGACTGCAAAACAAAACAAAACAGACGACAGTTAGTATTCGGTGTATGCTGTCTTAGGCAGTTCCTTATTCTACATTTTGGCGAAAGCCCCGCTATTTCGGAAGTAATGTAAATCGTCGCAGGCCACGGCGAACTTTCCCAGATACCTCGCCAAAGGGACAAGACGTTAATATATGCGCAATCCTGCATTCTACGTATTGTTGCTTAATGCTGGCTGTTTGTTGTCTGCTCTCGTCTGCTCTCCCGGTGACTTGCAGATTTGTTAAGTGATGTTTCACTTTCCATAATGTTACCCCATACATATATTATCAGCTAAATTGTTAATAAAAGCATGACGGGATAGAAAATGTTACACGTATAACAGTAACATAAATAAAACATAATAAAATCAACGTAAAGTGCCGAATCGCAGTTTATTCTTCGACCCTTTTATGTCAGATATTAATTAGAATAAATTTCTCATACAATGTTTTACATTTAATTAGGCAAGTTGAATGCCCATTTTCATTCCCTCATACTCGTAAGTAATAGTAATTAAGAGTACTAACATATTTCGAATTGAAATTCACGGGCCCGCTGACCTTTGTACGTAAATATTCCCAAAGGTTTTCCTTACAAAATCTGCTGCATCGTTGTTAATCCAGGGATAGTATTTGTATTTCATTATCAACAAAAGCTTTGTTGAAAAGATGACGCTCAGCACAATTTCGAGATACAGCCACCTACACAACCCACATTGGAGCTTGAGCAAAGATATTTCGCAGTCGTATTTACTCAGGCGTACCAAAATTGTTTGCTTACATGTTTGACGCGCCGCACGCAATGCTCATTACGACGAACGGGCTTTGTTCAGTCTTAGAAAATATATTGTTACTCCCGATAGAGCCGGGTACCCTTTATATATTTTATTTATCATTTCAGGTAAGTTATACGAGAGCCGTGTGGGAGTGCTAATGGCTACGGATGGGTGAGAATTTTGCTTTGAATCTGCTAGCGATTCGTACTTGGTGGTAAATAATGCAGAGTGTTTGAGTTAAATCTAAAGAGGACATTTATTCAACAAGTGACCGGGGTAGCTATCACCATACGTACTACTGTGAACACTAAACATTCATTATGTTTCTTAACGCGCGCGGGCAGGTTGGAACACTTAATTGTTCATACAACAAGCCAGGAGGGAATTGGCTCTAAATGCTTCGTTGTCCAGGACGCAGTTACACCGCAAACTTGCTACGCGATAATGGCACGAAGCTTCCGCAGTTGCCATCCGAAAATAGACCGCATTATCTCGCCTCAGGGGTGAATTTAGAGAAAACGTGTAAGCGGTAAAATTTTGTAAAGAGAGCCGTGATGGAAAGCGCTATAGACGACCATTTTCACCTGCGATTCTTCTTCATCTTACCCTAAACCGACGCACCGCTTTACCTAAAGTAATTATGCCACATAACATATTAGTCTTTTGGGAGCGAACACATGTTCGAAACGCTTAATCACTTACTTTACATTTGCGTACACAAATAATCCGTTAATTTAATTTCGGTATTTATGACGTTTATTTAATTTATTATCATATCAAAGTGTAGGCTTCATTTAGTTGGGTTTGTATGCGTGCGAATAAACGGTAATTACATAATCATGTTGTTACCGTACACAAGGGAAAAATTTTAACGATTTCAAGAGCTTTATGACAAAAAATTTCAGTCTGTTGAATAAACATTATGCACGTGTAATTGAAGACATGAATCATTATTTTTTCCTTTTTTGTTTAAAAAATATAAACATTTAAATTTTATTCATTTGTATTGTAATGCAATAGAGAGAAAAACTTATAGTATAATATTGAATTATTACATAAGAGTTATGGTATTCTTTCCTTAAAATGCTTTGAAACGCAGATTTGCGAAATGTGCCCAGACATTGAAGGAATATATTGATCATATCAATATTATATCTCGTAAAACGCATTGCAGTACCCGATTTCAAATCTCATTGAAATAAAAATATTTCTAGCGTATATATCTATGAAATGCGCAGATAATTATCGATGTTTATAAAAAATACTATCACATTTTTATCTGTTTAAAGTTTCATGTAGTATGGAGAAATATATTATGAATTGAATTCAAATTATAATTTTGTCGCCTATATGTTACACAAATATGCTTCTAATTCAACGCAATAATATTACCAGACTCGCATAATAACCAAACGCTAGTCTCTAATATAGACAGCATAATTTAAACATAATTACGGATGTGGTTTTTGGTAAACACAAATAATTGTAATAAATTTGTGAACCCAACACAACCCGATAGAACATTAATCACAAATATGTTCCGACTTTTATTATAGGCACCGAAAATATCCACTACACAAAATAAAGCACAAAAGCCATTTTATCTGACAGGACCTTGTTTGAAATCATAACAAATAGCCCTTTAGAAAACCGCATCCCAACCCGAAAAGGGACCCCTTTAGACATTACAAATCTTTACCGCGTCGCGCACTTAAGAGACTGTCAATGAAAATCTCCGCTTTCCACGACTACGTTATACATCTTAATGGATTACATGAAATAAAGTCGGATAAAACAAGAATCTGTTAGGAAAACCTTCAACCGCAAATAGGTACCTACGCATGCTAAAACAAAATTTATTACGTTTGCCCTTGGTCAGAAGAAGGGGCAGTTTTGCTTTGAAAGCCGCCTCGCGTTCGACCGTTGTGGTTTTATACGCAACAGACGTATTATGAGTTACTAAATAGTTCAGCTTAAAGTATTTGTTTATTACCTTTATACTCGATCATTGTTTTCGTTACATCTCTAATCAAATTATCAAAGTTTTGATCGATTGAAACATTGTTGTTATTGATACATATTCTCTTTCGACGTTTACAAAAACAATATCATATTTAACTATTAATAATGAACAATATATACGTATTTTAAATCTTTAAATATATTAAGCACCATGTTCCTTCATCGATCAAGATTAGCCACGCACACATAACTCTGTTCGAATGAAATTCGCTTTGAACGTGTTCATTTCGCGCCCTTTGACGCTAGATTTGATGGCCTATTTAGACATTTGATCTGAACTCTTTCGTCATTATTCCCATTCGGATCCCTCGCACCAGTGCAGCCTTTGAATTCAGAAACAAATGGAAATGTATGAGAAGTTTTTAATTCGCCTAATGCACGCCCTGTCTCCGTCCTTCCCTGCAGCGCTATGGTTTCGTAGCGCGAGCTTCGTACGGCTCCCGTCACATCAACTTTTGTATTATAGGCAGTTTATTTTAGCTTCGTCTTGAATACATCCCATTTCGCTAAGACGTAGAATTTTAAAGCGGAATTTCAGCGCGGACATGTACCTACTGTTTTGTTGCAAGAAATTCTATTCACGTCTAAGAAAATGGTTTTGAAAAAGTTGTTGCATTATAGTCGTTCAAAGAATAACGAGGAGAAATAAAATTTTGCAATTATATTAAAGCTTATAGAAATTGTTTTACTTTCCTTGTGAATTAAATGAAGTAGTTTAAAATTATTTTATTTAAGTATACCTAGTAGGTTATATATATAATTGTCGGTAATAAAATTTCAAATATTTTTAAGTTATATAGATTTCTCATATTAATAAAAAGTATTCTAACTTCCAATAAACTAATATCAAGTTAGTTGAACTAAGTTGCTAAGTTACAAGCCCGATGCCACCTCAACCCACCTGCCATCTAATTCTCATATGAATGTGAAATTATATGTAAATGTCGACCAAATGCTGCCGCATAGCTTGACAACTCGGCAGTGCTGTAAATATACGGTAGCATTGCAATCACTTTACCAAAACATGCGATATTGTAGTTTGCCATGCGTGTAAATCATGTAAAATAAAACGCATTTGCCACCCCTCATTCGTAAAAACCGCTCGCTCAAATGAAAATCAAGATTCGGTAGAAACTTACGAAATTATCGTTCGCCTAATTGCATTTTATGGGGTAAGCAGGTTATGGTATAGCTTATATTTTCATGGAACATTCGGGAAAGCGTAGCAGAGTAATAATATTACTAGAGTTCAACTACGACATCTAAAAGTTTGCCTATAACATTTATTCTCACTAAAACAGCATACAAATAAATGCAAACTGTAGAATGTAGCAATTACAATCTATGTAAGGGGACGTGGATTCATATAAGTAGACAGTTCATATAATGTGCACGAAGCTCATACCGCAACAGTCTAACGAGTGCAATATCACCTAACTACGTTCAGCAGAAGTACCCCTTCTGTTTTAAACTAGAATCCATTTCACGACTACAAACTCCACAAATGTGCATTTTCTCGAGCGAAGCGCCACAAAGTGAAGTTTAACCACTTGCCGTAATTACCAATAAAACATGTTACAGTTGATGTCAACGAGTGACATCGGATTATTTTGTTATTTCACTGACGTCGCGCTCCGACATTTTCATTTCTATCATATTTAATTAAAAAGTTGTTTAGACGTCTTTAATTTGCGAATTAATAAAAGAAAGTCGGTCGCAATGAAATTACTATCTTTATTAAATTGAAAGCGGTCGAGAATCAACTGCGAGGGATTAAGAACTATGATTTTATAGGCTTTAGAACTAGTTTTATGCTCTTTGTTAGCGCTTTGTAGTCACATGGTTCAGTTTAAACGCATCCTATTCGAAGAATATTGACAGATATGATCACTTCTCGATTGGACTCCAGCCAATAAACGTCGGGATTTTCTGTGCGATTTGTAACTCGATACTATTTCAGTTTCCGCTTGGAACAGGTACGCCATTTTGTAGTGTTCTCATATTCGACATGAGTTTAGGAGCATTTGCAATATTCTTACAGCTTTATTGTACATTATTCGGTGCCAATAATACCGTATTTATTGAACCAAAAATATTGCTACGCTCAAAATAACTTTTATGGTATGATACGAGGGTGCTTATAGATACGTAAACATTTTCACAAATATTTTCTCTATTAACTAATATTTATTCTGAAAAAATAAGAAATGAAAATAAGAAAATAATAAATTGAATTCTAAGGTAAAGTTGTTAAGAAATAGTCACGTATACAAATTCGTTGAAAATCGTATATATATGAATGTGTCGCGCGGAGACCATTGCCGCTCGCGGCTATGTGATACTTTTTTATTTATTTTAATCAAATGTGCCAGTTGTTGTTTTGATGCTGTGAGGTTTGCTGCGGCGGTAGTTTTGTGTGCTCTATATTCACCCATGAATTCCGGCGCACGGGCCTGTGGGTAAATGAATATTTTAACGTTTTACATATCCGATGAGTGGATTCGTTTTGCAACCCTTTTTTCCTTTTAAATCACTAATTTTAAGCGTTTAATATTTTATCAATTAATCTGTTTTTAGATAGGACCATGCGCTTTGAAATGTTTGAATGCAGTAAATCTCGTTTCGTTCGTGAAAGTCGATGTGAAATAATAAAATCTGATTCTCTTATTTCTTTTGTCTAATTGATTCCGATCCTTTGTGGTGGATCCGATGCGTACAGTCCGATTGAGTTGGCGCAATCAGAGGCTATAACTTCGCCTACAAAACGTAGCATACAAAACCTCTTGCACAACATTTTTTCATATGGATGAAAATATAAGGGTATTTTTTCATAAAAAGTATAAGAAATATAATAAGTAGGAATATTAAATTTTAAATCTTTAATTTAACTATGCAGTTTCGTATAAATACTTAATGTTTGTTATACACGTGAAGAAATAGTAAAATCAAGTGTAAGTATAATTTAAAAAATGTATATATTTGTGGGGAACGCTCCACCGTCTGCTAATTAAAGCCATCATGTAATGAATCTTAGCGGTGAGTCGGAAAATATTAGCTTTTTAACTTCGGATGGAAATGAAAGAAATCACTCGATGCAGTTTCATAAAATATATGTATTTTCAACATTTAATTTACCTGCTTATTTTAATTTTATGCACATACTCGTATAATTAATTAAGAATTTATTTTTTTATACTTGCAATTTTACTAATACTTATGAATGTATGTTTCGTTTAATTCTTCAAAAAACGACATACAAATATTTATTTTAGAAGACTATTTTATAAAAAGTAAATTTTTTATTAATATTGTAATACTTATCTTTGCATCTTACCTATTTCTATAAGAAACTTGACACAAACGAAAACAATAACGAACAAATAATACCACCCATCATCATAATAAGTAACGTGTATAAAACCAAATAAGCGCCACTGATTGGTACTTACGTGTACAATCAGGTCGTCCTTTCGTATCGACTTTTTCCACTTCGTTTATTACGCTCAGTTCGGGAATAGTTTTTGTTTCTGCCGTACTAATCAACGCCTGTACATAGCCATCCGAGTGAGATTTTCCATTCAGCGATTCTCAATAAAATGTTCCCCTATATTGTTGGTGCCGGTTTCAGTTACAGCATCCCCTAGTACTAAACGCAGATTGCGTCCCATCCCGAAGGGCGTTCTGTCTAAACTGTATTTGGGTCGATCTAAAAATACAATCGGAGCGTCTGTTCAATAACTGATTGCACTATGCAAATAACTTATCGATATCACCTATCGTTCTTTGCAGATGAAATATTCAAAGAGGAATTTGAATTTGTCAAACACGACCGGACTGCGCTAGCTCAGCTCGTCGGTAATCTGTAGTCCAATAATTACAATTGCGGCGATTTCAAGACCCTTCAGTTACAATTCCATTCATTCTTCAAATGATTCGGCGAGTGCGGTATGCGTTGCGAATATCGATTTACATACCACTGTATAATTCAAAGGTTGAATAATGTATCGCCTTTCATTAGCACATTGGGCAGCCGAACCGTATTTGCACATAAATTCAGTAACCAACCTTCCCAAGGCAGACGCACGTGCGAACGATTATCCATTTAGATGCCGAGTCTCCTGCTCCTCCTTGAAAACTTTATGAATAAGTATTTACACATGACTATATTTTACGTTTTATACACACCCAAGCCAAGTACAGCGCGATGCTATTTGCATAAGTCTATAAAAATCCCCGTTGCGTGTTCACGATAAGTTATTTTTAATATGTTAATTTTAGCTCCGTGGCGTAGAGTAAATAATTTAATATCCAATCACATCGTAATAACAATTTTATTATTATACAGGTAAAAGTGATTAGTAAACGTACACACATAATCACAAGGAATTATCTTTTGGGCATACAAGTACCTAGTAATAATCATAGAAACTTGAGGCAATCTACAATCTTAGTTCTAATCGGTAACAATACGATATTATGAGATTAGTTGCGTAGTAAGAAACCCTAAATTGCGATTCCAATTTCGCAGAGGATATATCTTTGTTATTAATGAATGGTTCCGATAATTACAAGCTTAACGCCACGTGCTACCTTTAAACTGGTTCATCTCAATCATTTTAATGCTGGATTAATTATAATTTAGTGCAGCCGAGCTCCTTTTGAATTATACAAGAAAAAACGCTCAAACATAAATAATTAAATGTTCTGAAAGATACGGCATGTTAAATTAAACGCTATTTTCTTCGCTAACATTCAATGAAAATTATGGAGGTATACCAAAATAATATACAAAGTTTTCAGGGCACGTAAATTAAAGAAGTGAACAGAGTAAAACTAAATGCCATTCATTTCTGTGACCTTTACAACTTTGAAGAAGTTATTTTATATTTAGATGCTTAGATAAACAATTTATCTAGTAATGTCAATTTAATTAAATTCATTTTACACAAGATATTTAAATTGAATAAAATTGTGTATTCTTTAAGTATAATAATAAATAATTGAATACTCTACAATATAGGTACGTATTTTTAAGATTGTAAATTTTATAAAGTTTAAACAACTTTTGAAAATGTTTTAATCCACATACGTTTATTATGTAATAACAGAGCTGTCACGATTTATTTTTCCGAAGTTTTAAATTTAATTCAACTCTTCACTTTTCTCACTTACCTACAGCAAATTAACATTTTTAAATACAATACCCGTTTAATGAGTGCAAAGAAAGCAATGTTGATCAACGAATTTACAATCGTTTTAGTCTTAATTGGATGGAACATTCTGGATGCAGTAAAATTGAGTGGAGATACGTCAAGCGTTAAGTTCACCTTAATTTACGAACTCCCATTTTGGTAATCATCAATAAATTGGACAGTTCAATGAATATATATGTCAATGAGCATACACACAATATACACACAGGGTTATAAGAAAATAGTTTTCTTGGAAAACGTTTCAAAGCCTTTCATCTTGAGAATAAACTCGGGAGGAAGATTGACAGGACGGTTCACAAAAAATATTATATATAAATCTGCTTATTATTAAGTTTTATCGAAAGAGTAGTAAAAGTGGAGTGCTGGCATTTCTCTGAAAACAATCGTTCGGATATAGCTTTTTTAAAAGTATCTAAAAAGTCTTTTGATATGCAAATAATAATTCCAGTAGATATTAAAATACATTTTATCAGTAACATAACTACCTATAAGCGCCCGATTACCGCAGGCAACCGCAACAATGCTTTGGAATTTCAACGACTTCAATTATTGAGTGTCTACAAAACCTTATGGGGTTCTCGAGGGGCTGGACTGACCATTCCGGTGATAATGCCGCATTCCACGCCAAAAGGGTATACCTACTACACTGTTTGCTGCGTTTACGTTTAATTCTTGTTAGATAAAATACCTATTGCTTAACTTGCTTGGAATTTGTAAATTAATCATGTGCTTTGATTAATTAGATTTAGCAATGGACATGTAATTTGTGTTATCGATTGATTTTAGGCCTACAAATTACAATATTAGCAGCATGTGTGGTCTAGCAGCATGTGTGGTCTACCTAGCGTCGCCATGGCAGGGCGAAAGATGCGGGTTCGAATCCTGCCATCTTCATTTTTCTATTCTATAAAATTTATAATATGCTATTTTGCTATAAAACTGAAAATTAAAATCAGCATTATCATTATAATGTGGTATTCTAGTGTCACAAGCGCATCGTCACTCCTTATACCTTTTGATCAGCATAAATCTCTCTAGCAAACTCGCATTACACAATTCGCAGAACAAAACCCCACACCGTATAGCGTATGAATAAAATAATATTCCGCTTGTCACGAAGACGCAAGCCTGTCACAGGACTGACGACTTGATGGTCGGTAACTGGAGTGCGAGGATCTAATCCAATTGAGGGCTTGCATAATTCGCACGAGCCTCGCATCGCATTGTTTAGTGCATTGAACTAATAGACGCTATTACCTTAACTGCCTCGCATCGCCGGGATTAGAAGGAATTATAACGGGGCCAGTTTTGCTTTATGGGAAATTATTTTGCACCACTATCCAGGATTGTAATTCCGATTTGATTGTAAATGTGCGTGGTGGAGATAAATGAGATACAGGCAATGGCACGTTCAATATACGTATACGGTATAGGTAATTGGAATGTAACTTACCTTAGATTTTATCTTTACCCTGATTACATTATTCGTTGCATCAAATATTAAGGGAAAGTGTGATTTCAAGTAAATTAGGTCACTTACACACGCGTCACGTTGTTTCTAATCACGCTCTTATCGCAATATCTAGCCATTCCAACGAAGAAACAAAGCCGCCTTTCAGGGTAAATAAAGACGAAGTAACAAAAGAAAAAACTAGAACCGTAGTGCGGTACATTATCACCCACACCAACATCGTATATGAGACCTTTAAGCATTAAAAGAAAATAAAACAGCTGCTTTTTTGTGAGAGTTTTCTTGAATTGATACTTTACGTTTTCAAAAGGCATAAGAAAAGATTATTTCAATGACTTCCTTTAATCCCATCTTGAAACACATTCAAAAAACTTGATTTTATTTCTCTTGAGTATGACCAATTATAAATACAACCGTAGGACCTTAATACAAAATATATTGAAATTTTGTATTGATATTTACAAAAGTTTCAGTGTAAAATCAATTATTTACAATCCCAGGCTTGCAGCGTTCTATGCTAAACAGGAGTTAGTCGCTCGAATTTTGTCGACTTTTTTATTTATGATTGACAGCACACGAGCGGTGCTCGGTCGCGCGTTGCCTGCCCACTGGACCGTGATCACTACTAAGAGACCAACCTATCTGTCGGTCTGCCCACATTGTCACACGTTGCATAATACAACAGCTCTCTGAATCCCGCTACATTCGTACGTAACATTTTTAAATCACCGAACTATTCATAAAAATCATCCTCTTGAAAAATACTGAACACAAAAGTACTGCCCTCCCATATGGCCACTCGTACACGTCTAATTACGGAAATACGCGCGCTTTCACTTGTGTCTAAATGTAGAAAGAAATGTGTGTTCATCTCGTTAAAACTTTCATCTACAAATATAAAATTCAATTCCTGAACGAGCGCAAAAAATCTTCTACCTTGTTTTTTGCGTTCATTCTGCATCAACCGACGTAGAATCCTAATTATCTTTCCCAGTTAAGCTTAAGTGAATTATTCCGGCCGCCCACTGTAGCGCACAAACAAAACGGCTCGGAGTTCACAACCTCAGTCGAAAATACTAAAACATTAAAGAGATTTCCTGGCACACGTATAATATTTGCTAAGCAGTGTGTACGCGGCGCTTAAGCCTGCTATCTTGGCGGAGGTAACAGAGCCACGCTTAGCCGGCTCAACTTTTAATAACGCCCGCAAAATCATCTAATTAATCTGATTACGGACGGACCCGCGCACTGACGCAACACTCGCCACTAATGCTCACTCCTGAGTATTAAACAAACTTATTTGTCCCATGCAGTGCCTTTCGGATTAGTCAAATGTGCCTTGGCTTTCCTTTAGATAAGGGTGAACTAAGCACAATCCCGGCCGCCTATCTGAGGTTTATCCTAATTAATATTCCAGCCTTTAGTGATTCATTCTCTTTAGAGTATTAATCATCTCGTTCTTTTTACGGAATGTACTTTTTTAATATCTTTGGATATTTTTTATATCTAACTTGTACCTAAAATATTATGCCAAAAATACAATTGCAATAACTATATTATCTTTGAGCCGCACAAAGTAAGTAAAACCGTATATAGAAAATGTGGCATTTTATTTGTATTCATGTGAGACCTCACATGAACGTAATTACATGGGTAAGTCAGCTTCGAGTCGCAGAGGATGAATGACTTCTGCCTCTAATGGAGATCTTATCTTTGCCTAAACGGAGTAAAGAGGCTCGCTTTAATAGTATAAACTATGTTATGTAGGAATTGGGGACTTATCTTGGCTACATAGAACAGCTGAGTCCAGGTCATAAATAAGGACCGGCTTTGATTTCTGAAGGTGACCCTCTTTATACGTTACTTTGGGTTTGAGGTCATGCGATCCCTTTTAATAGATTATACGGAAATCTTGCCTAATTCGCATAATGAACACGTGATTCGCTTTTATGTGCGTTTTATAGAGCTATGATACTATCAGCTCACCCGTTGATTGTAATAAAGTCATTAGAGATATTTTACTTCGTTTTGTTGACCTGAAAGAATTCCTAACAATTACCCGCTAATCCGTTTTCTTCAGAAATTAAATATTTAAGTCGGCAATTTGTGGCGCTTCCGTTTTGCGGCGTTAAGAGAGGACTATTCCTTGCGAGTAATTTTCGGAATTATATTATTACTTCGCCTTAGGATCCTGTAATAATTATCTCTGCTCTGCTTTAACAAGCACTTATTTAAAGCAGGAAATTAAGCCGTTACGTTAAATTGAGGTCGATAAAGCCAAAGTTTAATTGTAAATGTCAACAATTTCGTCTCATTGTTTAGGAAAACAGTACTTTCAAAAGATTTCGGGATAATATTTTAGATTGAGATATTTAGTTAGTATTGAAAATTATAGCAGCTTTAAAGTTTTCCCTATACTTTATCAAAAGTTACATCAAAATGTGGTATAAAATTTTAGTAGGATATTTGAAAAGCAGTGAAGACACTTTTATAAAGAAAGCAAAGCCTATTGGCAGAACGATTCGAGCGGTAAATAGGAAGGAGGTAGGATGCGAGCTCCAGATAGGCAGCCCAAGCGACGCGAATGCGACATTTCAATTTGAACATATATTATTCATGGTAATGCGTTAAAAGCAACGCCACACGGCGTGCTGCGAGCGAGGAGCGAGTAATCGCGTGGTACGTGCAAACTCTACAAACCTTATATATATATAACTATATATTCAATGTTGTGCTTTAAAATTGTCGTTTTGCGCCATTTGCAGCGACCGGCACGATGTGCTTCGTTTATAAAGTAACACTACTAAATGTGGGCTCCGTTTTTATTTATCGTACCATACACAAAATCGACGATTTTCACCTATCGCTGGAATTTCAGCTGAAAAACTATATGAAATCCATTGAAAGCGCGTTTCTAACAATATGCTCGTATTTTCATGTAATGAAATTGGTGCGAACTTTTTTGTAAGCGTGTTTGTTCAATAGCAATCATTTATATGTGTCAATTCAATCGCAACCGGTGACTCAAATACGTAGTTAAATTGAAACTCTGGAGAGTAAATCGGTGTAGCTTCAAACAAAGAAGTTTAAAACTGTATTGTTGTACGGCAACAATAGATTTCACTTAATTTATTTATCTTAATAAATATTTTGGCTTTTGGTTTGCTTTTGTCTCTTAAACGAGTTACTCTTTACACGGGTCTAGACAAATTTTTGGCCTAAATAATAAAATCAGATTTTTCTTGAAAGAGAATATAATAATAGAGCATATTATAAAATGTAGAGATTTATAATTTTATTACATTCACTAAAGATTTCATACGATGGACGTGCAATTTGTCATAATATGATAGCTTATGATATCCAGCTGGCTACAAGCCATTAATTATATACCCCAGCGAAAGCAGGGCGGGCCCGATCATTACTATCGGTAGCATAAAGATGAAAGATAGCCACGGGTCGCTCATAAAAACAAATACTCTATTTTTAAACGTATTCATCTTAATACGAAAATAAAACGCGATACCCTCACAAACAAACTTATTTACCTTTTTATGATACCGAAGTAGATAATAATTCATTATATTTACTTACATTTTGTGGTCCATTTTCCTCGTAAGGGTCGAATTCGAGTTGTGGGCACATCTATTATTCATCGCTGAAGACACGGGCACGAAATTTGTTTAAGTGCGTTGTGATCCAACCAATCTCCCCATTTTTATTTCATCACAATAAATGGATTACACGATTCAAATCTCTATCGATAGTTTTATTTTGTTTTTAGTTCCGATGCTGATAGTATATTCACTTATCACTACTAAGTAGTTTAGACTACTTTATATAATTTAGTTATTTTGAGTAAAAAACGCAGCAAACAAGATTGGAAAATAGTGTCAATGTTTGCAATTAACGCATAGAACAATAAGGGATAAATCATTGAATAAAAAGAGTTAAGGACATTAGAAACGATAATGCTAATCCTTTAAAATGTGGTGTTTGATCAGCAAGCGTGCGTGCGTATGCATCGCTCCGGCTTATACCACGAATAAACTGAGCCGATGCCGGTTACATGTTATGCCTACTAATTGCGCGGAATAATACTAGATTAAAGCTGATTAACTATTTTGGTACATAACATACAGAATGGTCTTTATATCATAAACTTATTGATAATGATGATTCAAGTTACTTGAATAAACTATATGCTGTTTTTGGTATTACAAAAAAAATGTTTTATTGTTACATAAATTATTGAGGACACATCATGCTTTTTGGAACTTTATACTTAGAATAATTCGAAAATCAGTCAGAAATTGTATACCGTAAAACGCTAGAAAGTAGTAGAAATAAAAGGCCTCTGAAATCCGTTATCAGATAGAAAAAGGTCGCACCTGAGTCCACTACCATTTTCGGTAGCCCAGGACATAAATTGCAAATAAAAGTAATTGTTGAAAGTTCCGTATGAGCGAACGAGGTCTAAGCTTGAATTTGTGTCGAATTACCTGCCACTAGTTTTAAGACTTGTCATTTATCAGCCGACGGTCCGATAGGCCGAAGGTCGGAATGGAAGGGATAATGGACTCCGTCGTTATTTTAAGATTGAAGCGATATATTACCGAGATAAATTTAATTGCAAATAAAAAGAAAATTACGTTCTTTGAATAAGATGTTTTACGTTTTTTAGTATTATTGTATTGCTGAAATGTGTGTTGTATTGACGCCAAAAATAGAACTTGCTTATTTGATTTTTCAAAAATCCGAGAAGGAAAATGAACCGAGCTGATAACATTTAATTGAATGAATAAAGTATTTTACTCCCTAATAACATTCATATTAGCTTCAATAACATAATACGAAATCCAATAGGCTTTATTCCATACATCACACGGGTTTATTGAAAATAAGTCCGTATAATAAAAACATTACGCAAAATGTTTGGTTGGTTTCGTGCGTATATTAGAGGATCGCACAAAAAGGAGGGTTTTGATTGACGCCAGCAATCGGCTTAATGTAACCTCCGGGCAAGTTTTGCGTACAGCCTACTGGTTAAATTCAGAGGTCGACGTAAAGCGACGCCATCGCTCACACGTCACGCAGCAGTAGAATTCATATTTGTCTTAGAAGTTGATGCGTACAATAAAAATTCGCTCTACCACGTAGCTATGACCGCGGTTCGCGTTACATGTTATATTCTTGGATCGTTTACGAAATTACACTACTTTTTTAAAGGGTTGTGATCTGTTAAGCCTGCGACATAATATATTTTTCTTAGTTTTGACATGTAACGTAATGTTGCTCTATGAATTATGTTTCAGTCTGAGTAAGTTTAAGATAAAACCAAATTGTTTAGGCTGCTCAATTCTTCGAGTTTATTTGTAATCAACATAATATTATATAGATTGTGATCGATTTAAATAATAAACACGAGCTATATTATAATAATGTAATCAACATAAACTGCCCTATAAACTTTATCCTTTTTCTGTACATTTTTACTACTTAATAAACATGTATTTCCTTTCCAATTCATACATGAATGTATTTTTAGTTTGATTAAATGCTTAAGCAAAGTTCTATTCGGTGTGTGGTTTATATTCGTTCAAGTTTACGTGACTAGAAATAGTAAAATCGGATGATGATGTTGATAATGTGCGCTGTAATGGGCCATTGGCAATAAAACCTTATAGGTAAGCGATGGATTAAATAGAATTAGGTCAGGGCAAGGCCCACACCTTGTAACAATGTTTCGGAACTCCTGGACGCCTGTATGATAATTTTTATACGCACTTTCGCGACTTATATCAAATGTATTTTGTTCGCTGGAGTGCGTGTACTATGGTATTAAAACTTAAAAATATTCACATCCACGATAATAGCTTTATAAATTGTTCCATTTGTCGTATTTTACAATAATAATAATCACTTGTTGAATCTGTAAAAAATATAGAATTCCAGTTATTCATTAACCGCTTTCAATTGAATGAATTCGTTCATGAAAAGCAATTTATGTGCCATTATAAAACTATATTCAACTACTTGCGAAATGATAACGGTTAAATCATTTGTTTTTTGTTGATACTCATAACCATTTACGGTTATTTCACTATGAATACAAGGAACAGTAATATTATTTCACAGTTTTTGATACGATTGAATATGACTGGACTTTAAAATGTGTGAAGTCAGTATAACATGTGTGCTATAAAAGTACAGAACAAACTCAGTTTCGAATAGATTCGTTGACCATTATTCCGAACAAATTTCACTTGTGAAACGTACAATACGTGCAGTACCACACAATGGCTAACAATCACTTATTTATACGCCTCTTTTCTCCCAACTATATAACATTGTTAGGGATAATCCGAAAAGTTCGATACACCGCACTTCCTTCCTCAAAGATACCGTTGACGAAACTTCTGGACGAAAACTTGGCGACCACAGTCCGAGTTTCACGTAGATAATTTGCATAATAGAATACGGTAGGTCTATTTGCTATCGGGGTCATCCAAACTTCTGTGGATTAGTGCTTTCACGGCCCTTATCGGGTTCTGAACGAATTTCGGGCTGCTTACGATGGCGATGTCATTATGGATATCCGATTTATATGCAGATTGGAAGTGAAGTGGAGGAGCGGGGATTCACCGCTACCGCCGCCCTTGCAAGATGCACCGTAATACAATCTTGAAGCTTCATTTTGTGACCGATTTGATAGACTGATTCGTGGTAAAGGATGATATCACAGCGGTATATCGTGTTGCATGGAAACGTCTAAATTAATTGGTGGGAATTAATTTAAATAGGCACGCACGCTATTTCAGTCAAATTAAACGATAGCGATAACGAGGCGTTTCCAGTCAGCGGACAAATGACAATTCTTCCTTTCTAACTTCCTTATTTTAAAGGAAATTTTCAAGTATACTATAATTAGCTTAATGTAATTAAAGAATAATATAAGAGCATAAGTTTAATTCATTAATTCTTCACTTTTGTCGTCGAGATCTCTCAACTTTTCCTCTCCCAACGATGAAGACAGAGCCTCTATTGTAAGGTTTAACAATTTCCCCGCCCGGTTGCATTTCACAGAATATTAATAAAATATCACAATGGATGTCAACTCTATTCAAGATAAGTGGTCAAGATGAAGCGCGTCAGTAGCAAAATTCACGAAATCAAATGACGAATGAATTATGTCAAACTGAAAAACTTTGTAAACTCCACTCCAAAATAATACAACTGACTACTCACGCCTTTCAGTTTCGAGTACATTTATATCTTGAAAAGGGTCATTAAAATATCGAGTAAAAGGGTAAACTCCATCTTTATTTAATCAAATAAATGCGAGCGAAAAAACAATAAAACATTCAGATTCGCGCATTTCATCGATTATAACGTCGCGTAAATCCTCTTGATTGTACAATGTACAATATGATATAAAAAGATGTTCGTATTAAATAGTAGCTTAATTACAGATGGTTCGTTGAATAATTTAGGGTCTTAATCGACCCGTATTTATTACTTGATGTGAACGAGCGAGCAGCCAGATATATTACCTGAAACAATTAACACCTGAGCCAATACAATGGAATACAGCTTACATTCGAGAGAAATTCATTTATTAATGACGTCTGTTGAGAACTGGTTATCTGCAATGATTTATAGTGCATATAATATTTGCACAAAAGAATTATTAAGGCGATGAATGATATTTATTAATAAAACTGTGAATAAACTTTTAACACGTTGTACATATAATATGCTTTCCAACAAATATAAAAAGTTAAATCGATGCATAAGCTTAGAGTCGGAAAAATATGCCATCTTGTTTCATACAATGAGGGATGAGATGAAGAAAATTACTTTCTTAACTGGATTATTCCTAACATTTTCCAACTCTTCTTAAAATACGCTCGTCGGATAAGCGTAAAGCATTTGCATGTTTTTTAAAAACCAACTGTCAAATCCAAGTTGTTTTTGTTCGACCATTTTTACGAAACTTTGAGGGGAAAAGTATAATGAAAAAGCCAACACATCATTCATTTTTCACCAGCGCTGTCTATTATGAATTGCAGTTTTTAAAAAGTTGGTAATTAAACATCGGGCCGCAGTTCAGGTCAGTCCTAACTTTTAAGTGATATAAAGTTGATAAAAATGCTAATCATTGTCGCTATTTCGTTATTTTCAAAATTAACATTTCACAAACATAATTTTTCAAATATACACTTTAATAGATAGCTTCATTTTTCAAATACTAGATTTATAATGGTTGTTCGGCTTATATTATTGTTCAATACTTTGTTTATCTTTCCGAAAACAAGGAAATATTTCGTTTACATTGCAATACTGGAAAGATAAAGTACAAAGAAATAGATGACAAACGTAAACAGATTATTGCGACTTTTTTATTTGATCATGAAGACACAAAAGATAAAAACTGAACAAAAGCAATAATATTATCCTTTCGATAACTTATTCACTTTGTATCAATATAGTACAATAGTACATCGGATCGGTATTATAATATATTGCGAACTTTTTCTCATACACAATATTCCTTTGATACTAGAACCTATTCAATAGAGGATGTACTACAATGAATGTACCTGAAGTGTTTCATACTCCAATAATGATTTGAAATCATCTTTTAATTTTCTTTTGTGGGTTTCTGCCATTGTACTAATCCCCATCTATTCAATTGTAGTGGAATATGAGCGAAAATCTGACATTGAATTGATTTTGGATATACGAAAATTGTATGCTTGTGTAATAAGGGCAAATGTCAGAAGTAAACCGAATAACTTTATCTGTAGGTATATTTAAGTGTAGAGAATGTCTTGAACATTTAAATTCGTCTTGTAATAAAAATAACTAGACAAATATTTTGCTAGAAAATGAATTGACTTGATTTCAAATTCCCATCTTTGGAATAACTCAGTTTTTCTTTCCATTCGGAAACTAATATAAACTTTAAAATAACACCCCTAATTTACAAAACTAATAATGCTCTATCCAAAGTAGATTTAAAGTTGTCTTTCGTTTAAAGACCCTATCCGCAACTCAATTCTAAAGGGAATCATTTCTCCCTTCGACGGCTCCTATTTGTACTGAAGCACAGGTTAATAAGTAATGAAGCGGATTCTGAGTTTTGTTTGTTAAAGTGATTATTCAAATACGTAAAACGTTTTCGGCTTTGCCTAAACTTCTTTCATATTTTATTCATCGATCCTTCACGGTTCGAGACATCCGTAATTGTTGATAAGATTCTGTTGAAGGTTTTTAAGTGCGCAGTTTCTTAGTATGGTTATAAACTTTATTAGTACGATTAATTGGGAAAATTTCTAGATGTAAAAAGTTTTATCACGGGAGTTGTTGTTATGTGCAACTTTTTAATTAACCGTTTTATTTTTTACTATTGCTTAGTTTGTAATTTTCTTTCTTACACTGTAACAAGGTGATCTATTTTATACCTGCAAAGCATTGCTTTTTGTAGCTAATAAATAATGTTAAACAAGAAGTTGTATCGCCATCAATAAATCATGTCTAAAAGTAAAAATAGAACATTTTAATAAAATCAGAACAGACTCATTTGAGATACATAATGATCCTAAAGCAATCCAATCTCTTCATTATTTATTCCGTCGTCGTATAAACTTATCTATAAAAACAGAAGCGCAAATTATCCCGGAATTCACTCCTCAGGGAATCATTACGTAAATACGACAAAATTGTTGAGAATCTGTCTCCAGAAGGGGTGTTATTTATTGAGGGCAAGGGCGGAGTGTATCCGAGTGGCTCTATTAGCTCAACTAATATTTTGTTCTTCCAGTTAATTGTTATGTCGTCTTTAATACCAGGTGGCTTGTCCCATTAGGCCGCCGCGGGCGAGTTAATGCCGGCACGAAACTTGAGAAGCAACGAACTTCCACCCGCGGAAATATTTAAACAAATTAAAACTTTTTCTTTATACCATTTCCCGAAGAGTCTCCTCATTCTGATTCGTTTTTATTGAGTTTTCCCACTTTCAACGTACTCGTCGAGAGTAGAGGGCTTAATTCGATTTGCCTGTATAATGTTGTGTGTCCACGCGTATCCGTCGGCCGAAATCTTGTTTGAATGTTATTTACTTGTTATTCCACATTGTGGTTTTTGCGTGATTTACATTCGATACAAAATGTTTGTCGTGTTCATGCAAAATAAACTGTATTATTGTACTATAGTACAATATTTGATTCTATAGGAATACTGATTCTATGTAAAGGTCATTTCATAAAAATCACAAAAACATTTTAATGTTATAACTAAATCAGAACAATAAAATTATCAATTTCTAAATCAATTAAAACATAATCCGTAAAACAACAGCATAATTCCGCTGGCGATCGAGCGAATAATCCTTAACCTATTTAGAATTGGGATTCTCCGGCATACTGTAAACCAAAACATTCCAGAAAGTTCTTCAAATTAAACGCAAGAGTCATTGTTGGGAACAGTTGGTATTTGATGGACAAGAAGTTGACCATTACGAACCAACTGTTTTGCAACTACCGAAGTAACTGCTTGTGGTCAAACTGGGTAAACATTGCACTGTTCTACAGTTATAGTCTATAGCTGACAGCTTTAATTTAGTTTCCCTCTAATAATCAATCGATTTTAGCTCAAATCTATAATGACGCGATCTCTTGTTCTCAAAGATAAAATGCCCCTTAATTTCTCAAACAAAACTACTTTGTAGGACTTAATTTAAGCAATTGAGTAGGTAATTAATTTAGCTCAAAATAGACCTGCGGCTAAAATTTCAAACAAAAGCATTCACATTTATGTAATACTTATGAAAGCAATTTAAAATAAAAGTTTTTACACGTTTCAATATTTAAAATTCAATATAAGTTGTAATTTAATTATTTATGCATTAGATACATTTCAATAATTCAAAGGTCTATCGTCATCTTATCTCTTTCGATAATTCTAATCGGTACTTTGCCGCCTCCTCATTAAAATGAGTTTAGATTCTAAAATAAATAAAAAAATACGACTTTAAGATTTAAATTAAAAAACTCTCTAACTAGATAATCAAAGCTCTTGTATATTTTATAACTTCAATTCACTTCATCTTAAGTGTTTCATTTCGACCTACTTATTTCCATTCATTATTATTGATAGCGCTATTTCTCGCGTTGAAAATTTATTTGTTAAAAAGCAAAATAAAAGAAAATAATGACACAAACATTTTAATCAAGAACTCGATGAAATTTTATTGTGCAAATGAATAAAATTTTCTTCGTGAATTAATGATAAACCTATATAAATTTTAATGATATATTTAATAGATTCATTCATTCACAACTGTATATACGATGTATATTGTATATGCGTTCGAACACGATATTGTCGCTGTTTCTATAAAAATCTACTGCTAGATCTAATGGCGCAGCACTCTGTATATCAAATGCCAATTGCCAAGCGATTTCTCGTATGCATCATCTACGAAATGCTTGCATATTGATTATATTTTATCGTGCCCCCGAGACTCAACCGCCTATCCCATTAATTGTGCAGTCTCTAAGCACACGCACACACGCGCCTACGAATCAATGCGTCGTACACACAAAGAACGCACACAAACATACAATTTGTTCACATATTAGACTCCGACAAATGCTGCTGCACGAATGATATCGGTAGGTTTTGATGGATTGCGGTACAGAATGTGATATTCGTAATTCATCGCTTGTGTACTCGCAATTTCTATTTACTGTTGCATGAAACCCCTTTTTTAGACGCGGAACAAATAAATCGATTTTTGCATGTCAATGATTAATAACGTCGGGTTATGTCGGTAGTTTATTTTGATTCTGTTGTAGGCAACTCTACTTTGTTATAGAATAATTTTTATGCATTTAGACCAAAATATAATACACAAGAAACTACAAATGTGAAACAAATTCAATAAATCGTTTATAAGTTTAAGTTTAGTTTAAGGATATAAACAATAAAATAGGTATTTGAAATAACTATCACTTAATAATATCCTTATAATTATATTGAGTATAATAATCAGGTGCGTTCTATTCTTATACATTATTTAATTGAACAAACTCAATTTCCAGCTTTCATAATGCTTAGTCAGCTCTAAGCCCTAAACCGAAATGTAATTTCACCAGAAAAGACTAGAATAGGCATAAAACAGAAAACGACTGGTCTGGAAAACACAGGGATAATTATTATGAAGCGACATAAAAAGTATCAGAATGTATAAAATCTCTAGAAGCGTCACAAATCTCGTAAACGACAAAGGAACGGTGAAAAATTTAAGGTTTAGTAGGAGCTCTTAAATGCGTACCTACATCGCAAATTAATGCGACAGCTACCTCTGGGGACGTGGCGGGAATCTCCCCTTAAATAAAATGCTTAATAATAGAGCCGGCTGCTTAGTAGAAATGAGAAGACATTAGAGAAAATTGTAACAAGTGTGACTTTATTGATACTGCTCCTTGGGTATTCCTTACCTTAAACTGTACCCCGGCGTAATCACTTTTCGTATTACACCATGTTTTCATTACAATTCCCGTTTATCTCAGGTAATTTCGAAGAAAACATTGCACGAATTACGAATGATTAATGATAAACTGGGCCGATTTCCCTACCTTAATTATACAATATTTATGTACGTGGGCTGTTGTACTTATGTCAAAATTGGAGAAACCTACACGAGGGTTCACGCATTGTCCGAATATTAAAGGCCGAATTAGACTGGTCACGCAGCGATATGTTCATAAACGTCCCTATTAAGGCACAACTTGTTAAGGTCCATTTCAACTTACGTGACTCAAATTGTGACTCCGAAGTTGACTTTTCACTGGCACTGAGGGATGGACCGGTTCACTTTACGTCATACAATATCAGACACATCGAGCACAAATAATAAATTACAGACCACTTAAACTTAGGTCCTCAACTTACGCTATAAACGAAACTTAAACAGGGACACAAGATATAAGATTAAATATAAAACGAGAAAAGTACTCGAGTTATGAAGTTAAGAAGAAACAGATTGTTTAAAAGGGAATCCAGTCTACAATACAATTTCTTCCTTGTTATTTTTAAATAAAATATTATGTTGTTAGAAAGATGCTATTCAAGTTATGTAAGGGGACAATAGTAATGACAGTGAATTTATACTTTGCCTTTGTCATAAAATAGCTTCTTTATGCAATTTTTAATTAAATAAAAAGATTGTAAATATCTTCTTGTTTTGTTTTACTGTTAATTTAAAATGTCTGCACTGAATATCATTTTCAATAACGGCATGTTGTGTGAAATGTGAGAATATCTAGTTTCTACGATTTAGCTTTGAAATACATACCTAATTGTGTCGGCAAATTTAGTTTGAGATTTGAAAACAAATCAACGTTTAATTAGCAAATTGCTATCCATTTCAATCAAGATATTTATTGGTACAAATTTGCCAATATTACGATTTATTTCGACTTGTATCAAAAGATTTTAGCTGCTGAAAGCGATACTTAAGTATTTATAGAAATACAAGAAAGAAATCAATTTATGTGATTGATTTCTCTATTTGATTGAAGTATTTCGCTTTCGATTTTAAGTATGTTTTCTGAGAAATAATAATTTATAATACTTAACTGAACACTAATTTTATTCAAAGTCTAAAATTTTCCCAGCGTGTTGTAATACGTATTACATCACGAGACTATAAACATACACTAATACGGACATAAAGTAAACGAGCCCAAGGAGGTCTAACTCAATTTCATCAAATGTTGCGGAAAATTTTTCGTTCGCCGCAAAAAGGGTTGTCAGTACGCGCGTAAATAAAAGCTTAGCATTCCCGCGCAAACAAATCACCACTAAACAAACGCGTCTACAGGTAAGAATAATTGAGGGAAAGGTCACCTGTTACGGGTATTCGACATCGATCATCGGGGGTGTGTCGAGGTCCGCGAGTAATGTCGCCCTTGGGGGTAAACAGCGACTGCGAGACAAAACCCTGGAGGCCACCTGTCAAACGAAGTATGCCCACTTTTTACAAACACTTGTTTTAACGCGAACAATTTGGTCCTGCGGGCGCCTTACGCAAAACTGAATGTTTAATACGCGTATATACGTCGTGAATATTGCAATGCAATTCGGATTTTTTTGCAGCCGGAGAGTTTTAAAGCGTACGAACGCGGCCAAATTTTATACGTTCGTGTTAGATGAGTGGTGACAGCGCATCTGCTCGCGTGTATTGTTCGTGTCCTAACCGCCGACTTTCCATTTATTTCTCTATGAATACGTTATTACCTGCTCGCCCCCGCTTATCAAAGTTTATTTCCAGCGTGTGGTTTACTCTGTACGGTGCTTATTCGTTATTACAGCACCGGAGTGTTTTATTGCCTGGGCGGGGCGCAAATCGTGCACGACAAACACGTTTTTCACTATTTCAACGTAATCATGCAAGATTTTAATTTTGTTTATCATTTGTTTCAGATTGAAGACGCAATGCTCATGTTCGACAAACAGACCAACAGGCACAGAGGTAAGTCATACATTTTTTTAAGTACAGTGTCGCCGAACACGGATGCCTGGACAGTGGACACGTCTGCATCATTTATAATGATAATAAAATAAAAATATAAATAGCTGCAACTTATATTACAGAATTTATAAACATTAATTCATCATACGAGCTTGAAAACACGACATTAAAATACGGATCCACGAGTTATTTCTATTATTACAGTACATTTTAATAAACAAGTCTCTCAAACCCGACGATATGCAAACCCCATCTAAATTAGCATGTCGCAGGGGAAACAAAATATTGTTTCATGCACGTCTCGCCTCATTACATCGGTTTGTCGTATCGTCGGATAAATACACGTAAACCCGCGTAGAATATTGCAGCAAAAATACCCGCCAGCTAATGTAAATATATTTCTAGATGACTAATTTATTTCACAGGTAAGATGAAAACGTGCACAGGGAAACCATTTTTAAATTGCACAAATTACCTTTTTTATGCACAAAATAAAAGCATTCTTCAATATCGCCATTATCAAACGAGAACGGAAAATGTTAAGTTTATGAACTACTGCCATTTATTCAATTTTGTAGAGGACTTCAAGATATTCTTATTGACATAAAAATGTATATAGAAGAGCTTTTGTATCCGAGAGTCTCATTATTCTTGCAAATAACCTTTGAGCCCTTCTTGAAAGAACTTGCTATATAGATAGGTCACAGATTATCTACGTTCTCTTTGGGCCTCATTTATGAACATTTAGTATTTTTTTTTCTTTTATCTGTACCTTCAGTTCACATACACAATTATTTTTTATTTGTACATCACATCTGCGTGTAAAATATTTTAATTAAGTAAATTAACTGAGATAACATAAATTATTTCGGTTACAAGGACCATTTGAACATGAGCTTACAAATAAAGTGTGCGTCTAAGCACGGGGACTTATATAATCAGATGTTTTGATTATCCTCACAACGCGTAAGATTTTAATTAAAATCCACCAAAATCCACGAAATCGTATCAAGGACGACCATCTTTTGTTGTTAACAAAGGTTCCCTTGAAGCGGTTACAACAAAATGCAATGTTAAATTTACTTTTGTAATTCTCATTACACAAAAACAGGTTGACCCAAATATTTAGGCTCTGTGGAATATCGTTGCGTCGTCATTTATGCAAGTTCGCAAAAACGAATCCTCTCTCAGCCAGAAACAAGCAAAAATCAGCGTTAAAGTAATACTACAAGAGATAAAATGTCTTGTTCAAAGCTAACGGTCTTTTAACATCCACGCCCTTTGCGTGTCATTTGGATGATATTTGCGGTCCCCTCCACTTTGTAATTAGAAAAAATGTGAAAGGAACTAAGAAAAATTCGATAGCTAAATCTAAAATATCAGCTTACGTTTGCAGAATTATTTTCGATCGGCTTATCTATATTGATAAATGAAATCATGATATGAATCACAAGTAACCCGTTTAATGTAGGCCCGTAATGTCCTCTATAGCGACGTCAGTTATTATCCCCTGAACGTAATCAGTTGGGTCGGGCCATTTTGGTAAGTAATGTAAAAATATCCGCTGTTTATTTGTATCAAACTCGGGCAAAAGGCAACCCAAACGCGTATTCATATACTGAATATGAATGCAAACTGCCCCAGCGAACGGCCGGAATGGCGAAAATCAAATTAGGTATGGCGTGAATACTTCACGGCGACGTTGGAAAAAAAATTGAAATCAAATATTCATTGACTTTCAACCGGATAAGCCGGCCCGCTGCCATTTCAATACATTTTATTATCTATTTTTCGCTACGAGGGCCCGGTCGCTTCGACCCCATAAGACGACGATTTCTGTCCATTTGAATTATTAATTCCGAAAATCAAATCATATAGACGAGGCGATTCACCCAAATTCGTTTAGCGTTTTCGTTCTTATTTCTTTATAGGTTTCATATTCATACTATCCTGAATTTATGTTTTATGTAAATAATGTTGGCTTAGTGTGCTTTGACAAAAATAACCCTCTATATTTTACACCGGCTCATAACTTATTTAACTTTGTTTTGGCTTTTGTTTTGTTTTATTCGCTCCCAAATCTGTAGATTTTTACCGATAAATCACGTGTTGAATGGAAGCTTCATTTAAAAGGCGATTTTTATGTAAAGCTGTTGAATCTGTAAAAATGTGAAACCTTTTACCCTTTTACTACATTAAATATGCGCGAATAATGCTTTTAATAGCACCCTTTATTTTATTTACGGTCGTGACCAGTGAAAAAATATAATAAAAGGTGTCCCCTCCCGACTGGTTCCCTTAACAAAAAATAATTTATTGAAGTATGATGATGACTGCGAAATTATTCAATTAATTTCTGGTCAATGCAACAAATGTCTAAAACATATAGATCCATAAAATATACAGCAGTTACTAAAATAAATTAAATTTGAACCGAATTTGAACAGATAACATTTATAATATAAATTTAAATACATTGGCGAGGGTGGAAAATTTCATGAAAGCAACTAGCGTAAAACTATTGCTACCGAGGCGCACGCAATGTAATAATCAAACTTTCCGTTCCGTCGTAGGATTGACATTCAAAACGTAACTGGGGCTTGAAGCAAATGCCATTACGAAAGGTAAAACGACACGTGAGACACAAGTTCATAAATATTAAAGAAAAAAAAAACTAGTGGAACCAATCTCAGTGGGGCGGATTCCATTTGGCCGGGCGAGGTACGCGACGCCATAGGGACGTATTTCTAGCAGTGCGTGCCTCTCTACCGTGTAAATTTTACCTATCACTTTGCATACGAGCAGTTTTATTTATATTTCATTCGCAGCCCGCTGTCTAAAGACGCGTATCGCGTGAATCATAAATGATCGTTTTCGTCATACGTCATAAAGCTTTTGTTTCGCCTCCGTTATCCTTTTTACGCGTTCGTTTTATTTTTCTCTCGGATACAATTTTCCGATTTCATTTGTGTATTCGAAACGGTATTTAATTGCGCTTTAACACTACTTAAATCTAGCAACTTTATTTGTTCGTATACAATTCAATTTACAGCGCGCCTCGATTCACTATTTTTGTACATGTCGAGGCAATTCTAATACATACCTAGTAGGAAAGCTTCTGAAGTGGAGCTCTCTGTCGGGAACTCGGCTATTTTATTTGGAGCTGCGAACAAAAGAATTTGGTCTTTATTCCTTTGTTTATAAGAGTCGTTGGAGAGTACAGTGAGATGTTTATTCATTGCTAAGTGGCAGCACGTGGCTCCGGCGGGAGACGAGAATACACCGGGCTTAGGTGTAAGGGTACCTTGCGTGGAACCACCGCCCTCACTAATAATACGCGTATTACAATTAATTTAGTTTAAAGTAATGCTCATTTCAAGTGGACTTATTTTATCTTAGGACGTTTCGGAAGTGGGGTTTATTAACCAATAGAATTGTTAATTTACTCCGTGACTATTACTTGATACCGTATAAAAATATACCATTAAAAAAAGTTATTCATTATTGATTACTATTAGTCTACTATCTATCATAATTAAACATTATTTAAATATTGCCTTAATTAGATAAAACGTTATTAGATATTTTCCTGAACTAAATTGCTACCACTTAATATGTACAATAACGGGAGTTCATGGAAGTGAGTTAAAACATCGATACAATATCCAATTCAGTTCGACCGACGCGGACGTCCCCCGAGACGTGGTTGAGGATGCAGCACGCAATGTATAAGAGTTAAAGCGAAATACCAACTCTTGGGACTATTCAGTAATCACACTAAAACATATTATTAACTCTTCAACATAAATTCTACTAATTCAGAGGTATAAATTTCAAATGATAGCATTAGGTTTTCGTAACGTGTACGCAAATACGTGCGTGAACCATCACCGAGTTATAGACGAATTTCGTCACCTTTTGAGGACGAAAAGCTTCTATTTAAATTGCAAAGCTAGTTCTATTTTACTATAAGACTATTCACACATCAGCTGAAGACTTCCCTCTCGGGAGTCGCGGCGAGAAGTGGTATAGAAAATACGAGGAAGTATTTTAACACATCTCTGTTCCCAACATTAGATATCTCCTAGCCATTTGCGAAACTGTCCACTTGTGTATCTATGGGTATTACCTCGGGGGCTTGACAACAGAAGGATTTTGTATAGACAGAGAAAACGTATCGAAGTTTGCGCTCTTTCAATGCTTTAGATCGCACTGTTATCCCAAATTAATGATGTGGAGTTTTACTTATATTTTGTTAGGCATATTTTATTGTTGACTATTTTAAGAAAAAAAATTGAATATTTTATCATAACTGCTTTATATTAAATAAACATACTTAAGTATACATTTCGACTATCATAAACAACACAGTAATATCGTTAAACCTAAAGAGAAAACTGAAGTATTGAAAATGGATTAAAACTCAATAGTTGTTTATCACAATGAAAAATTTAATGATAGAACGAAATCGTATTACGATAGAACCGTAATATCTCGATATAATTTCATTGGATTCTCAACAATGGCTCTTTAAGAACGGATGGCAATAAATTGAACCACGAATAGGTTGCTATTCAGGCATTAAAGACTTGGCGCTTCCACAATACACATTAGTAATGTGTTTCGGCGAATCATTTCCTACTAAGAACGTCCCAAAAGGAACGCTTTAAAAAGTCGTAAGTACGGGAAATGACATAGTGAAAACCCACTTCCCATTAGAGTGGTAGCAATTGAAAAGTCATTCATTCTAAGACCGGAAAATATCGAGCGCTTTACATTGTCAGGCGTTCGAACAATAAGCGAAGCACTCGTCCAACAAATGAGGCAATAGTGTTGTAATTATGGCGCCAATAGTTTCATACTGCTTTGTATCATTTAACGACAGCTTTTCATCGTTATTACTTACGTGCTCCCACCGGGGGCGATAATACCCTGGCCAATTTATAATAATATGAAATTGATAGGTTCTTTTTTTAATAATAATAATTTTTAAACCGTTTACCTTAGCATAAGAATTTTCCATAATATATTTTCCATAACCTAAAACATTGCATAAACTATGAAAAGCATAATAGCGGCTATTTGGCCTTTATTTATTCATTTTTAGTTATGAGAAATTCGTTCTTCAAAGTTTTCGATGTTAGAAAGTCGTAAACGTTCTTAATAGGTACACGTATAAGATACTTCAATGATTTATTGCGGGCCATCGAGGGTACTTAAACTTGTAATATGGCCATATTATTTTAATTACGCTCTTATATTTAGTTGGTAGAGTTTTCAAGTTCCCAAAGTGGACATAGCGTAAAGCAATTTATACTTTATTGCCTCATAGAAATACGGCAGATTTTATTAAATAAATTAAACTTGAAATAATTGAACAGTCCTTGATTTGAGAAAGTAATTATTCTGAAGTAAATGTTAATAATAACACAAAGGTGTACCCTAAAATATCAACATAATAGTTTTACTGTTATAATTTCGCAAACTTAGTGCAGGAAGCTCGCTTATTTTGCTTATATTAAAGGATTCCTGACATAATTATCTCAAAGCGACTTACTACGCACCCATTTATTAACCATCTTAATTACTAAGGCCAAGTTAATTACACCCGGTAAAACTTAGCGTCTAAAGAGCGTTATCCCGTTAATTTAGTAGGAAGACGATGTCTCGAAAATCTCTTTATGTTATCCCCTTGGATCATTGCCCTGTGGGTGATCACCAAACTTGGTGGACATACCCGAATGTTATTCCGAGCGTGCCCTCAACTTTTTTTATAATGAAATTATGGAAAAAATCCCTCGGCCACTTGGAACAATTACTTTTATTTATGACCCCCAATAATTTACTGTCACCAGCAATGCCGTTACATAGAATGAAGATATTTTCGTCCTTATTGGATTTACTGTATAATCCATCGATAACTTGGAAGAGCGTAGAAATTTTGACGAGAAATTTAACAATACTTATATTGAAATCGCTAAGGGAGTGTTTAGGGTAATCTAAGAATTGTTTCCCTGAAGTTTAGATTGAAATACCCATTTAATTATTGTTCCATTTATCAAATTAAAATTGTTTTAAATCGTTATTATAATTTTTTATTGTTTTATTGACTTCATAATATCACATAGGAGAACAGCAGACTTGTATAGATTTTAATCTCTTTTAATGATTTAAAATTTACATTAAAAATTTAAAAAATTGTGTCAACATAATATATTTTCAGTAGCAGTTGTTTGAAAATTGGATTTATCGTCACATAGCACTGAATAATGTTTGAAAAGAACATTGTTAATGAGAAATGCGCAGCAAAAAATGCTCCAGGATTTAAATTGACATAGAATAAGGAGTAAAATAAATCGTATCGGCATCCCCGCTGATATAGCGGTTGTCTGCGCACGACAGTTAACAGACTATATAAAGTGGACCTATCCTTTCTCAGTACACACAAAATTAAAGCGTATATCCTGAGTATAAAGTATAATTCTATTTGCTTTAACTGAATCCAAGCCGATATCATCGTCATGAATAAAAAATGTGCAGCCGTTCTCTAAGCTTATGTTTTTGACAATTCTGACGGGATAAATGACAAAGGTTTGCAGAGAAATTGGTAGAAAAGAACATCTAGAAATAGGTTTATCCTCCACGCGTTTCTAATTCCTTTACATATTTTGTGGAATAAATGTGTGGATTTATATGGTTATATTTTTGTCCATTTTTCTACAACATGCAATATCATTTAACAACTTTTACAATCAAACTACGTCGTAGAAGTTAATGATAAAATTAAAATGATAATAATTATTATCCATTTCTTTGGATACAGAAAAAAAATAATATTTAAATGCACGACTATATCCAACAAAATATAAGCGGATTACTAACTCAGTAACCGGATCGTAAAATTCCATTCGTGTCGCTATGCAAAGCCACTCTGATTCTCATGCTAATAAATTAATTTCTTTACGCTGCAATCGCATTCCCTACTATTATGCGGTGTGTTCCCGTAACTTTGACAGATTATGTGGTCGACTTATTTCTAGAGGGCTGTGTCGCTGCGTAGCAACTAGACAATAGAACGGGGTCACAGTCCCATCTCATTACCTTGCTGACCACACTTGAGTTATGTAACCGAGGTGCGCTGCCGTGAGCCACGATTTAAACACTTTAGAGCCTTGCGTATGTACTCCCGCCTACCTTATGTGGAACAGTGTGATAAGATTGCGAACAATCATATAGGTACGAGTTTCAAGTTTGAGGATGTTTTGCAAAATTGCACTAGATAAAAGTAAAAATATTACCTATCTTTTAATTCTATTAAGTTGTAATATTTCTGTAAATTGAAATACTTATTAAATAAATTTCATACGCATTGAATAATATGCATTATTTCCGTCCATTACGTTGTCATGAACAACAGTCCGTTTTATCCAAAGTCATTGCAATAATTTATAGTTTTTATCACCATTTATCATCGCGACCACATTATTTTCGTATAATGTAATACCTGCGGTAATGAATTAACATATAACATACATATTTGGAATTGGTGATCCATCACGGGGCGATGCGATCGGGCGAGGTGTGGTCGTCGGCCAGGCGCTCCGCTGCACAGTTGCAATCAGTCTAATATGTTGAACAGTAGGTCCATCTCATTATCATTGGTGACCACAGGTGAATGATGGGATGGCGTGAGCGCCACCGCCCGTTTTGTTTGCGGTCGATTTAACGCTCAGGACAAATTGCGTGTTTGCCGCCACAACCGAGAGATCATTCCGGGGCCGAGAGGTATAAATCGGCTGATTACTTTTGCACAATTTCGAGCATAAAGTGAATTGTTCGGTACACGGGCGCCGGTGTTAATAAAATTCCGGTACATGCCAGCGAATTATATTTTTTGGGCGTTTTTTATTGTGACAACGCTGTATATGCAACACGCGCGCGCTAAAGTTACAGCGCCAGGAGTTAATAAAATAATAAAACTTGTTAATCATTTTCGGTTTATTAAATAAACTCTGGCCGTCTCCAGATATAACTTTAATTACGAAGGAATAAAATTTTACCATCTCGGCAAGTTTAAATTAAATAACGCCCATAAAAGATATAATCAGACTCATTGTACGGAAAATTAAATAAAATGTTATTATTTATTTTCTTGACGAATGAAAGTCTTGTTTCATCCTCTTAACAAGAAAGTAATCTGTCGACCTCGGTCGAGATAACGCGATTTTTATGTAACAAACTCGACTCGCGCCTACCCTCACCTAGCCGGAGGCTCTTAAGAAATCCCCGCATTGTCAGTTTCTAAGGATTCGGTGTAATATACATTTTCGGTATTGGAATTTCAGTTATATTTCGCTCGTCTAACATAAAATTGGTGTAAAGGCGCCGCCCTCGAGAACATCTCTGGTGTAGTCTCCATTTAGTTAGCAATGTAGCGATCCTCTGAAAGTTTTAGAGTCACCTATTCGGTTGGTTCATAAGCGAGACACCGTAAAGTCTAGCTGGGTTGCAATGCAACCACTATAGAGACGAATTTGTCCGCTACGTGCGGTGCCGTGTTGCACTTAGGTGACGCTAACTATAAAGTTAAGGCAACGTGACACTCATACAAACTCATAAAACAAAGACTGTAACGAAACAATCAAATTGCTGTAAAAATACTAGAGAACTGCTTCTAGTGTTGATTAAATTGACCATTAAATTTTCAAAAAAATATCTTAATAAATAGGAATAACGTGTAGAACATCATGTTACATGGAAAATAATTTTTACCCTATCAGTGTCGCAGCCTGGTTGTTCTGTAATATCGGTTTACCGACGAAATTATACACAAGTGTCGCGTAAGGCGGGATACTAACACGTATCGCACTAAATTTTAGTTAAAGTCAGAGGCAACAGGTGCAAGAGATGAGCCCGCACGAGTCTCGTAATTATCATATCACCCTCCTCTGTTTTAACCGCACAAAAATAATTATCCTAGTAGTAATATAAATTCAGTTTAGTACGGGTATCTCTCTTCAAGTTTTAAACTACGTAACAAATGTTTATAATATTTCAAGTGGTATTCCGCTTTGTTTGGCTTAATATATTAATTTCAGATTCAAAATAGAGGCGAAATATCAATGAAATCGAATCGATATCATGGGTAACGGCTATTATTAAACACGGCGCAGCTTAAGGCTTATACATGCGCTAATAACCTTGACCATACTAGACGGATCTCAAATCTCTCCCGCTGCACCTTCTTTTTTCCTCGCATTTTGTATTTAAAAAGATACTAATCAGTGAAACAAAAAATCCTCGTCAGGGACTGTTGTGTAACTGATAATTTATTAAACATAAAATTTTCAGAGCTCTAAGTCAGCAGGTTACGAAGTTTATAGAGTATTTGCGGAAAAATCGATGACCACGGCACATTTTTTTTCTATAAATCTATTAACTTTGGAAAAAAATCCTCGCGAGCAATTAAAGATCAAAGACCATCCTATTTTATATATTTTTTTCGGTATTGTGCTTTATGTTGTACCAGACTTTATAGAGGTTGAACATAGTCGAAATTGCCGGGTAGCCCCTTAAACGTCAAAAACTGCGTCCAATTACTGGGGCCGTTTGTGCATTATTATCCAATAAAAACGTTGATCCAATAACCACTGAATATTAATCTCCCAATTCGTTTTCATAAAACAATTTCGATTAACTATTTACAGTGACCCTTTACGTGGAAGTATTGAATTAAGTTTATTTGAACGCGGGGTATGACAGTTCAAATCGTAGTATTGTGATAGCGTCGTTGTATTAACTGAATTTACTGACTTGCCAATTAAACGTCACTCGATGCGTTGCGAATTTGCCCAGTCGATCGCGTGTATCAACTGTCCAATGGATTTGCATAAAATACTGGGAGTTACATTGCATTGCGCCAACCGCAACATCTAAAAGATTCACGACGCGTTTAAACTTTGTTCACGTATATTTTTCAGTCTATCAATCTCAAATTTTTCTGATAATACACGCAAAAATGTAGAAGTACCTATTGAGAATACATTTGTGATTAGACAATGAATTAAAACTATTAATATACGTCTAACATCAAAATACATTGACGTTATAAAAACACCAGTCTTCAAATTGATTCTTGATGTTATCAGATCAAACAAAACCATCATGTTATTAATATATAAAAGATTTTCGTAGATAAAAGTTTTGAAAGTAAATATTGTTCCACCTTATGAAGTCCGAAGATAATGAAATAAACGATGTGATTTTATTCTTTTGTACAAATGTTCCAATGCGATTAATCTTTTTTCGATACACATTACGGAAAATAGTACCCGGAGGGTGTTTAAAAATCACAGAAATACTGGAATGTGATGTATCAATCGGGAATTAATTTAAACTTTGCTGGCCAAAGCGAGCAAAGGGCTCGAGGGACGTAGCGGGCATCAAATCGAATAGAAGCTTATAATTGACTAGTATCAAGCGAATAACGACTGAAACACCACATTGCGCGTCAATTTAATGTGAACTCTACTTCGTTATGTGTATAACACAAAATACTTTGAATATGCCACGTCCGTATTCAAATCTTACTCGAGTTGTAGGCGGGTGTCGTGGCTGGTCCGACACTCACTTAGTGGATTCTACACAAAAGTAATTTGAATGGAACGTGGTCGAACATTTAGATCTGTCATTTACATACTTGATTATCGTAGTGTCATATAATTACCGCATAGGAAACGAACTTAGCATTTTAATGTTAAATGAAAATATTTGCGATGAGATACGAAGTGAGCTGTGTTGGCGATAATATAGTTCTGTAAATTAAAGCCCGTTATGTGACGTGTTTGATGTTACCGTATATTCGTACTGTTGTTTCGTAACATTATTTTATACATTTTCACATCCAGTTGCCATCGCTGATGAAAACTGACAGATGTAGTACTGGCAATAAAAACTGAAATGTTAGCGAAGTATATCATGTGTTAAAACGGAATTTGTTCAACATTTTTGTGTACAACCTTATATTGTAATCTCTGCACAATTGTCGGCTGTATTTCATTATAAATACGCAGTTTTAATACGTGAATTTAATGAATAAATATTTCAATTTATGTAACTTACATTTATTTTCATGACGAAGCTTTTGTTTAAAAGATAAACTTATTAACCTGCCGACGATCATTTAAAGTGACAATGAAAGAGAATTTTTTTCAACAATGCGTAATTTTTTTTTAATTATTAGATTCTAAATCTAATTACACATTGATATACTTAATTTCCACAACGATTTAAATCCGTGTATAAGTTTCCGGCTCGCTATAAACAAAACTATCAAACTATATGTTGACTAGCCCCGAGGACCTGACCGTTTCCTGTCCGAACTGACGGGCCCAGGCGCCTCACAGTTCACCCTTAAACTTCGCATGTAAATTAAAAACGTCAATCAAAGCTTTCCCAACTAGCCCATTACAGGCCAATCATACACCTCATTATACTAGTCCATTAATATTTCGACCCGAATACACCAAATAATAAGCTCTCATTTCTTGCGGCGTTCCACTTTTTCTCAATTTACATAGATAATATTGTAAAAAGACTTTTGTGAAACAACAAAACACTTCAAAGTGCGAAATAAATGGGTGTAGCGGTAATAAAAATTAACATTTGCCTCGAAAAACATTATTGTAATCATTGTTAACAATGGCCCCCGGCCGTATTGATGTCCGCAAGGGTCTTTCGATTAATTTCGCTTTTACTTAGGAAAATATCAAAACATTTACTTGAAAGAGCCCACCTATTCATAAAGGTTCAGAATTTTAAATTATATAACAGATGTTTTGTTGTGTGACGACACACGAATTTTAATTTGCGTTGGAAATATACCGTTTCTATTTATTAAATGTGTTTTTGTTTATCAAAGGTTTCAATATTTATATTCTATGGTTGGAGGATTTTCAACGAAAATATTTTTAATATCAAAAATATTTGTATAGACCACCTAATGGAATGTTATACTCATAATATTTATCATTCATCAAATTTAATTGTCTGTTTTATTTACTTTCGGATTTATACCTTTTTTCATATTATATTTAAGACAGTAGGTTTTGATTAAATGAAAATGTCTTGCCCTGTTTCTATTTAGAAAATATAATTAATTCATTGTTAGTATTTAAAATAATGCATTTGAAATAGTCTTTGAAGACGCTTTAATAATAATTGATTGTATGTATTGCTCAGATATCGAGAAATAACAACAAAGTAACTATTTTATATTTAACGTGTATTCGACTTCGACAACTATTCCCGTAACAAATTGTAAAAGCATCAGTTTAAAATCGGAGATTCTTACAGACGCTCCGAGTGGTTTGCGCCATTAAAAATTTACGCCTGCTAGATAGCGCTTACATTCTGTGTACTACTTCAAGATTTTATGGCGATTTTATTGTTAGTTCTGATGACTAGTTGCCTGCTCACCCAGTTATTTTACAAACAAAACGGATTACGTTTCATTGATAATTAAAACTTCTTTCTAGATTGTCAGCTAAAACTCCAGGTAAGAATTTTATAGCCGTATAAAATTTTAGTGATTCATTAAAATGATCTTTGATCACATCTTATAAGAACCGTTATATAACAAACAGTGTAACAACTTCCTCATTTTGTTTATAACACTTTCCCAATATTATTACGACGTGCATTTTCATTGTTGCAGCGCCGAAAATAAGAATTTTCTTTTAGGACGTATATTTCAGACTGTGTTCTTTTAGTCTTTGACAAAATTGCGGTTGTGTGGGAAGATAAGTTGACATAACGCTACATGTTTCTCTAAGCTCCGTTCTTAAGCCGAGTGGTCGCTTAATAGCAAACAACACAAAAGGCTACATAATGAATAGTCCAGAAAAACGGCGCGTCTCTCGTTATGAGCTACATGCATAAATGATACGACGAATCTGACAAATGGTACGGCAAAGTATAACAATGCTGGTGCTTCCAAGTGGCCGTTCAATTATGCAAATAGGCGGAGCGATGTTCGTCCGGCAATAACAAAACTGTTTAACAGCTGACAAACGCCTGTAACATTTTCGCATTCACTCACTCTCCTGAGCAATAAAACGAAAAGTACATCACCCGCATGACGACCTGTCCACGGCTCGTATTAAATTAGACCGCTTTCGGCCATCCACTTTATTTTTATTAGAATCCCATGAAAATATGATACATGTTTGCTCGTTCCCGCTCGGGTGTATGAGCGTCATTTCATACGTGAGTCAATATTTATGAATTTGTCAATAAACACCAACGTTGCCGGTGTTACCTTTAACAGTTTTACCTCAATTTTTGGCCGTGTATAATTATTTTAAATGGGTCCATTTTGCCGACGTTCATTTGTTAGCTCTTTAGTTATTATAAATCTAGATAACATAACTCATTTCCAAGTTCATTTGATACATTCACAACAAATCAGTGACAAATCAATACATTATGGATATTTTCACATCGAATCACTCACCTTTCACTTTGTTTCACAAAGAAATATTTCATTGAATAAAACTAAGGCTCAACCAACATTATACAAGATAATTAACGAGCAATTAACGGCAGGCGCTAATAATGGAAATGAGATTATAAATTAATCAGGAGCAATTTTTCGTTCGTAACTCCTCATTAAACAGATCCAACGCTCTGGGTGCTTTATCACTCAGTCAAATTGCGTTTCGCTTAATTTTCTTTCGCCGGCAGGTGTGTTCGACAGAGCAATTATTTACACCGTCAGCCATGACGTCACTTGCCCGCACCCCGTTCCCCGCACCCCGCAACACCCCGCTGTATGTGCTTTCTCAAAACTTTCGTATCGCGTCTAGATAGTTGCAAACAGTTTCTTCTTCCTTCAAGCGCTCCTATCATTTCGATCGAGTTTGCGGAATGCTCAGAAATTTATCGTTTCACTGATCAAAATGTGTACGTTTATAATTGGGTTAGATCGCCTTAATTAGAAACAGAACTTCAAACATAATATTGAATCAAATCACAGAGTTATATCTGCCAATCTACTATATCGGTTCTTTATACATGAAATTCCACATATTGTATTAAATAATAATCAAAATATTTATCTTAAATACGTTACGTAGCCATTAATCCCATATACATTACGCAAGAAGCTCTTCTAAACAATTGGTAGTTCGAAACCCGCATGCTTACTAAGCATTACAGCCAAGGTTGCTAAAATACTAACTAAATGTCAGAACCATTCGAAGTCCTCATGTTTAGAAATGTCACTGTGGCTGATACGCGTACACTAAAGTCAGTTTAGTGTCATTAATTTGACAGTGACATATCGCATTAAGTAACTATATCATGGCATATAAACGAATCGCGCAAATTGAATGTTATTTTAATAATCAGAAATACCGCAGCTCGTGTTAACCGTAAATATTTAATGGCTAAGCGCTTAATTTTATTAGATTTGTAAGTTAATTATATTCATTTGATATTTAAATTTTGCACGTTAAAATGAATATTCTAATCTAATTTTGGTTTATTTTTAAAAAAGTTATTATCAAAAAATAAACAAGGCTTATTCGCAGCCCTATTAAAACCTTCCTCTAATATATTACAAATATTATGTCGATCCAAAGGTATGGCATTTACGCCGCTGGGTTCCTGACATTTTCGTCCAATAACTACTAAAGTAACATGAAATAATCGATACCGTTGACTAACCTTTAACGTGACTACTTAGACGAGCTATAATATGTAATACATACGTTCAGTGTATCACGCGATCTCTGAAAATGGTTCATAGTTCCATCGCTAATGGATCTTAAGAAATAATTCATATATTTACTTAAGCATCGTTAATATTTCTTATGTTATAGGTTATTATTTTTTGAAGTGGTGGTGGTACTTTGAAATATTGATGCTTAAAAAGCTCTACGTCGTAATGTAAAAATAGAAAGAGACAAAAAAAGGAGATTCATTTAATAAAAGTTTTAAAGAGTAAAAAGTAAAAAGATAGCACACAATTATTGGCTTAAAATGTAGCGATAAATATAATTTAAATGTAATAAATAGTAAAAAAGATATACTTCAAATTCGTATTCAAGTTTTCAAAACACCTCTCTAAGCAAAACAATAAAACAGACGTTAAATCCAATTAATACACCAACTAACGTCTAATAACCAAAACAATTTTATTCCAATAAAGTACGTCGGACGTAATAAACGAGGGAATAGCATAAATATCTTCGCGTAGACCGCACCGATAGCACCGCTGAATACACCGGTGCATTTTAAAGGCTCGGACGAAATCGTTTTATAATAAATTCTCCCTGCTGTACCTTGTGGGATTAATCGTCTTACTTTCCTCTCTCGGCCGCTATCCTCGCAGGGAGTTGCTTTACAATCTATTTTGTCATAACTCTAAAATATTTAAAAAGGCGTTTTGCCAGCAGTTTATTACACGAACATGGAATAAACTAGAGATGTTTAATACCGCGCGATTTTTGTGAACGATGTTCAGGAGGAAAAATACATGTTTAAATTTCAGAAAATAGAAATATTTTCTATACAATTTATCGAGATCAAGTATTTCTTGACATATATACTGAAAACAAAGTACATTGAAAGTAACAATGATTGTGATCCGGCTGCAGGAGCTCACATTGCAAAGACGTAAGAAGGGATAGTTTCGAAGTACGCTCATAGGATTTACTGCATCACTAGTTGCGCTCAGATAACTATCGTCAGTACGCTTTAACTTATGAAATGGTCTCTTTGTGCAGCTCTCCCATGTCTTTGTTGACTGAATGCGAATAATTGCGTTCATTCTGTCGGGATATGGATCGCTTAGTTTTAATGGAATAGTGCCGTTTGTATTCTTAGCTAATGGCTTCGTCTCTGTCGTAATAAAAACTCACACTTCGCATTTACATCGCTATTTTAGCTTTGATCTCGATTTATGTAGATGACAGATTACTTGATTGAATATAAACTGAAATTATCTTGCAATCCTGTTATAAAACAAATTGAATTAAGCGAGCGTCTACTCAGAGCTGGGACGATATTAGATTGTACCCGCACCTGATGGGTTTTACTAGTGGCAACAGGGTTTAGTTCATGTCACAATCGGTCGCCACTGCCGCTTCAGAATTAACCAGCGCCAGTCCGTTCTAAATGTCACTCTTATTATCATCTGACACTCCGGGATTACGTACGATAAATTGTTTTAGCATTCGCCCTTTTTACTGAAAGATCGGTGTTATCTTTTCAAATCAAAATTCAAGGCTAGTTGGAAATCAACGGTTCCTGCAGTTTTTAGGTAAACTAGTTTACGAGTTCATTTGACGTTCCAGCTATGTCAATTAAGGATTTGATTGGTTGCAACAATCACTTACGTGCAAGTGTCAGCCGAATGAACTTCCACACGAGGTAGGGCGTCTGCTGATGCCATTTTCCGTTCGGCTAATATGTTTAGCATGCGTTATTACCAATCGGACACTGAGTCAATCAATTTGTTCACGTTCGAGCGTTTTGATTCTGTGAGTGTAGGGACGGCGCATTCAATTCATAACTGTTACATGTCTTTTATAATGCCCAACAAGTACCTTTCATTGCTTTACTTCCGAATGTTTATGTTGCTTAAGTACAACTCTTTCCATACACATTAACAAATTCTCTTAGACTTAATACTGATAGAAAGTATACCTACTTACTTTTTAGTCATAAAATCCGCTTAAACAAAATCGCAAAATGTAAATCATGGGTCGTGCGCTGCTAGGACTATCAAGGAACAAGGTTCTACTCTATTTCTATTGATATTCCCAACACGAACGCTTCGAACATTGTCCCATCTCAGCTCCCACGCTGATCGCATTAATTTCTCCGTTTTATAAACGATTTAATAGACAATTTACGGATTGTATTAGTCACGCTTCGTATGACCTTAATTCATACCTACAAAATTCCGATTTCAAATTTCCAAATATTCAGTAATACTTTTCAATTAATTTTAACAAAATAACGTTAAATTTTTATTTGATTAAATTTATAGATAACCAAATAACCAATCTATAAAATAACTGACTTTCCAATCTATCCGTAACTATGCTCCGTAGAACTACTGCTAATTGAAGACTTTCAATTTATTCATTAAAGTGAACTTTTTTCTTTAAGCACCGTGATAGAGTGCGGTTTTCTGCTTGCTGGCTACCTCCGATATATCCTCTGGAGTATTCAAATCAATCTCTGAACATTTTCAATTTATTCCGACGTCCTTATCTGCGACGGCCTCAGCTGAATTAATCTGAGCGGACACCCCCACCCCCCGCCGGAAATTAAACGAATTAACGCCATCCAAACGTACATTTTTCACTTTGAAACTCCCGCGTCCTATCGATCTTCTTTTTCGAACCATCGGCAGATCTATGCGTTTATCTGTCCTTGCTTAGATTGAACAATTGATACGTTGAATTGTAAATTGAATTCACGATATTGATTCTACGCTCCATTTATTCGGAACGCTATTTGATTAAACGTTAGAGACAGTTATATCTCCACGCGGCTGGAATTATATTACTAATCATGGTAAATAGGCCTAATGTAGACCAATTGATTATAGAAGGTCTGATTGGAATAATATTTGAAATAAATGTTTAACTTTGTGTGATGTTACATCATTTTATTGAGTTTATGTTTCATCGTATGATTGTACAGGGGGTGAAGAGTATAGTTGTTTTACGGATATAAATCGTGAAAAACACATCAATTGTTATAGAGCAATCTGCACATTATATGGCGTGAAATCTAGGCTTGCGTTCGGTCAATCGCTCAAGCATTTCAGCTGGATATCCGCACCGTAATAGGGCTATAAAGCCCGACCAACACCTGCTCCGATTCTGCGATACCCGCTAATTAATTCAGTACAAACCCGTACTCGAAACCGAAACCTACGATTATTTCCTCACAGTCTAAAACTGAGCGGAAACACTATTATACCTTGAAACAAACATTCCATTAACACGACAGATAAATTACAAAAAAGAGTATATTTAAACGACATAATACCCGGGATTACATTACGCTACCATTGATTAAAACTACATCAATTAAACAGACTCATAATGCTCCAACAAACCCTAATTTAGTATTTGTCATTAATTTATTTATTTGCCTAACAAAACAATTCGTAGAACGGGAGCATTAATTAAATGCATTATGCATTAAATTAAAAGCCATCGTGTCAAACATGTCAGTAGTGTGGAATTGTTTAACACATAGATCAACAAACACTATTCATATTAAATCAAACCGGCCATCTATTTTGAACTATCTTGGTAAATTTAGATGAAAATTTTAAATTTAAAATACAAATTCACGTGTACAACATTCAATTTGATTATCGCGTGAAGTAACAGTAAACATACTATCGGATAATGTCGGTAACTAAACTAGAAACCGCCAAATATGGTTTATCTGTGGAATAACGTTCGCACAGTCATAAAATGCAGCATAGTCAATAATTGCATAACAACGTAATAAGCAAAAGTGATTAAATTGACCGCTTGTTATTTTAAAATCAAGGACATGTTCATTATGCACGTAGCGCGTTAGCCATCGCGCCGTGGGTGGGATGAACGGGACGTAAATTTATTTTACTGCATCATCGGGTTAACGTACATGATGTGTCGAATATGTAAAGTACGTCGAGGGCTGGTACAACTTGTGTTTCAGCTCGCAACAACTCAAAGGCAACATTTAAAGTGTTATCGCGCACGGGGAGCAGCTGCTTCGCTAACTAACCGTGATTGCTTCCCCGCCCCGCGCCCGTGTATCATTTTTTTCAACCCTCTCCCAGGGACGGGCTCACCGTCTTCTTGAAATTGCGATACTTAGCATTAAATTGTGGGGCACTTAAAGGGCATCTGCACGGATTATGTCGGGTAGTATTTTTTCGCTCCCATCTAGATTGCGCCCGCTTAGATGTTTTGTAAATTCTTACAAAAGTATCGGTTCTCATAAACTGGTCGTGAATCCGCGTTGACGTTAATGAGCCGGTCCCTTTCGTTATCTCTGAAACGTACGGTTATTATCGAGGAGAGCCCTATTCTTGCGCATAATCTGTTCGCGCTGCGTTAAACTCGTTATAAAATTCCACGCTACTTCATTTGAGGAAATCAGCAGTTTTAATAGGGTATCTGGTTTCATATTCGACAACATAATGCCCTCTCATCAAGTAAATTATGACTTTAATCTCATACAAAGTTCCGCTTCGAGTTTACTCGACTTTACTTTTAAACTTCTCCCTCTCTGCTATTCAGCGCAGGGTGATTTATGAAAACTAGAAAATTTGAAGCGTATAAAGCATTTTTCATTGCTTCAGAAACTTTGTTGTCATATTTAAATGCGATTCAATACGTAAATTTTGTACTTTACATATGCAGAGCATCGGTAATAAATTAGATATATGACATCGTATTTCACGATTCAATGCATTTGGCTTCATTCCGCCTACATACATACGGAACGCAGATAGAAGCATTTTACTTATTTACTCGGAGCCAATAAAAGAAATGTTTGTACATCAGTAAAAAATAATGATGGCACTGAAAACAGATTTACCGCACTCGTATTTTTAAACAGCGTAAGTATTTTTCGAGGCATGAACTCATATCGTGCCAAAAAGGAAAAGAAAAGTATAGGTTTACGTTCTCCCCGTTAGGTATAAGTAGTTAATTATATAAATGGCCCATTTGGGTATGGGTAGGTAATCTTGCGTTTGTCGCTATCTGGTTATCTGGTCCAATTGGTCAGAGACAGATAGTGCGGTCGACACGCAAGCGACGATTGATTAGCTGGGCCCGCACTACCCTGACGGGTTAATAAAGCCTACCTACTGATTGCCTTGTGAGCCAGCCATTCTGCTTTCTGATCAAATACGCTAACCTATAACTACGACATTGTGAGCTCCTAACTAATATACCTCGATCCGAATACCGCATCTATTTTCCTTATTGATATTAAATAGATATGATTAATTAAATATATGAATTATATCCAACCAGTGTTCTTGTTGCGAAAAATATCTTATGTTTTTAAAGGATTCAAATTACACAATTCTATTATAAAAAAGAATCTGCCAAAAAACAATATCCTTGATAGCATCAGAGATAAAAAACACTGCCATCTGCCCAACGTTAATACGTTGCCAGATTTTATAAATTATACGTCGACTTGGCTTAACATTAGTCTCGAAAATATGCCTGTTAAATTTTTATTTCTTATAAATTACCCGACTGAAATTTTTGCATAATTCGAATTTCTTTTTCGTTTCCACATTATATTTTAAAGAAAAAAATATGTTGCATGTTTAAAAAATATGAAATTAGGTAAACAAAATCAGTTTATTCCAGTCCCTAATAACAGTGGAGTTTAGCAGAGCAGTGAAAACAGTGATGCAGATTAACAATCAACTTTGCGAGCGTCGCGTCCACCTATAGGATTAGCTTGTTGATACAACAGTTCCGTTTTAGCATACCAAACTTTGTCCGTGTGCGGTGTGAATTAATCAGTGTTTTGAACGTTTGCGTTTATAAAACGCCCGATACGAGTCCCTTCACGGGTCAGATTAGACTACTTGCGGTCGCAATCGGTTCTCGACACAGTATACGTTTCACGAAGTTCGAGCGGAATTAGAAAGTCAGTCTAGCACGCAAATCTGGATTTACTTCGCTCTCTGCAAATGTCATTTCAAAGTTCGCCGATCCGGTGGACGCATGAGCGCATTATCCGAAGGCTGAGTTAAACTTCGCTCGGATTATGAAACAAAAAATGTGCGTGAAACCCTTTTTTATGAACGAGTTGATTCGATGCGAAGTTTCTTGGGCCGCTCCGCCGCGCCCTCCGCTCGCGAGCTACGCGGGTACGCCTAATTGTTTGACGAAAATAAATGATTCCCTAAAATATAACCAAACGAGACTTTTGCGTTTCGTAATTTTTTAACATAAATTTTATCCAGATTTAGGTACAACGTAATTTTGATAACATCGCTACACGGAATTTGATATTTTATTGCTCGAGTCGTTCTGTTTTTGTAAAACATTAAAAACGCAATAATCATAACTGTATTAACTAATAAAACTGTCACTTGAATGTCTTCATTTCATAGTACAAAAGCGTCACGCATAGCTGCGCGTATATATCTAAAGCGATAGTTAATTAAAAAATTGTTAACAAGTTTTTTATGGTGCAATAAATTAGCTTCTCACAGCAGACAGATAGGAAAAATTAATTAACTTGTATTATGTGTAAACATAAAGCCATCTAAAACGTGATTGTTAGCACGCACGTCAGCGTTAGCACGAACGAGTCACAAATACCATGAGTTCACGGTTATTACACATACATTTTAATATATTTTCTGTGAGGTTTAGCGTTTCAACTTTTTTACAATCGCGATAACGTTGGGCGGATAAAGAGTTGACGACATTAAGCGACTCGGCCTAGACATGTTCAGGACGTATGAAAATTGAATTTAAATTCACAGTCGAAAGGAGTCGCGCTGTCAGAATTAAAACTACATAAAATCTGAACATAGCCACGCTACATTTTCGCATAAACTCGCAAAAGAAAATCCAAGGAATTATTTTATGATGTAATGTGGAGCTTTTATCGAAAAAATTAATAAATACAATACTTTAGGGATTATTGTACACGCAATATTGTACTTAGATTTATAAAAACAGACTTCATTCAATCTATATCTATACTAATATTATAAAGAGGAAAGGTTTGTGTGTATGTATGTATGTATGTATGTATGGTTTTCACGCATAAACTACTGGACTGTATTTTGATGAAATTTGGCACAGATAATCTTTAGACCCTGAGAAAGAACATAGGCTACCTTTTATTGCGAAATATGTACCACGGGCGAAGCCGGGGCGTACCGCTAGTATCTTATATTTCTATTAGAGATACTAAAACATGGATTCGCTACAGACCATAATTAAATTAGAAACTATCTACGCTTTATAAACTAATAATATTTAATTACACATCTTAAACGCTTGATTCACTACTCCTAAGTAAGTGAATATTTTCCCCAATGTAATATTATAATTACATAAAATGTGTCAGAAGACGTAGATGTATTAATACATTTAAGTCTATCATGAAACACTTTAATGTATGCAAAATGGGTCGGTAAGCCTGAAAATCCTTTAGTAATTCACCGGGCTTACTCCATTAAATTATCACACAATTCAGGAAAACCATTAAGATATTATGCTGCGGTTACATTTTTTACTCAACATGAACAACAGTGAAATTTTCACGCTTATTTTTTTGTTTTGTTCGGGCTACAAAAAATTTCTTCGCCACCTAACACGAACATAACAACTCTTTATTCGCGTAAAAACGGGTTCTCATTCTTACAATACTACAATTCGGTTATGATGAATATTTAAAGCTAGTACTCCATATACAATGGCGGGAGAGGTCCTTAAGCCAAATTTATCTTTAAGCTCTCTTATTCTACGCAGAGAATTCACTTTACAGCGAGAGTTTTGCTGAAAATTATAGTTTAATTTTGTACCGCTTTATTTAACTTCTCGTACATAACTCCAAGTTTTGTTTCTTGCACAATTACGGTTAGTACTCCAGATTTTTTATTATGCTAACATAATAATAGCGTTTTACTTATTATCTAAACATTCATTGATAGGAAATACGTTAAGCCAGATTTATACAACGACAATTTCACTTTAACGTTATAATTATGTTTGCTGCATCAAACATTATCATACGTATTCTAACGCAAGGTTTCCAAGTAAAGCGTTCAATTTAAACTTTGTTTATAAAGTAAATGTTTGCGTATCAAATCGTCACCATCGGGTTGCAAAACAGCGAAGCCACGCGAGGTTAATCTGTCTTCATTTCCTATCTATCAGAATCGTGGACGGCTCGGAACGAATGGTAAAGCATTAGCCACTATCGCGACCTGTGAAAAATGATTTTATACCACACCTCACCAACGTCTTTCTGTTTACTTTGCTTTAAATGCTATCTATCGCTTTTAATGGCTTGCGTGCGCTATTTACGTGATATCTGTTTATAAATTTTAAAGATTCGACTGTGTATGGAAAAGATAAGGAGGTTAAACAATAGGCCGATTGCCACATGAGTGATTACAGTAAAAAACGCGAATGTCTGAATTAATCAACGGGATATTTATTGCCATCTACATAAGTAATTGTAGCCGAATGTTATCGCGGTCGTAAAAAAGAATTGGGTGCTACATTTTTGTAGGATCCCTTCACGAAACGGGGACTAAACGTTACCCCAGATACATGCATGTTTAATTTCAAATCTGCAGTATCATCGTACACAAAGTGACCATTTATGAGCCTCCCTCGAAACAATAGGATAGTTATCTCCGCATTCGAAAGGTCTGTCGGATGATGTGAATTTTAATTACATTTTTACGATACTAAAACGGAGGCTTTTAAGTATGTAAAGGGTTGGACCCTCCATTGGAACTAATGCTTCCGGCGGGCGCATACAAAAAATATAACCTCCTACGGTCACACTCAAAGGGATAGTAGGGTAGACAGGCCTTTACAATTTTTCTCAATAGACAATTTTGTATTCGATATAATATAAAAGCTATCACGTTTTAAATATTTTATAGCATTGCTTTAAGTGTTATGTCTGTGTGTATATTTTTACTTTCATCTTCAAACTAAAGGGGACTGGAATACGACAATATTCTTATATTGTAATACGAAAATAAATTCGAAGAATTTTAGTATAAGACATTATTTCAAACAATTATGATATCTTTAAACTGACTCATAGTATTTATATATATTCACTATAATATGACACTTCCAAATTGTCATTAAACAACCTCCTATGCTGATTATAAATCATACAAACGGAACTAAGCGGCTCGAAAGGGCGCACTAAAAAACAAATGATTGTGAATGCTCCAGTGATCACGAAAACACCATAAAAAGACAAAAAAAATATTAAACGTAAAAATGAAAACCGACAACAACAATGAATCCTGGCTTTCCATAAATAACCGAGCAGGCTTTCGTTACGGATGTGGGTAGATTTTAAGAGTTTATATAGCATTCAAAGCCTGCCCAAATAACGAGAGAAAATTTGAATTATGAGATTTAGTAAGTGCTTCTGTTTCGAGAGTGTGAATAGATTTTAACATTTGAATCGGTTAGGGCTTAATCCGACCCAGTATCGATATATTGACCGAGAGCGATTAGTATGCGAGCTGAGCGCGGTTTTTTGCGAAAGGGCTTATAATGATATCGTCAAGGGGAGATAAGCTCGAGCGTTCCGTTTATAACGTTGGATTCAATTGAGATTTTTCATTTTTAACGCGATTTCACTTTGTAAAACGTTGTAAATGAGATATGGTGCTTTTGCAACTCAATTTAACAACGTAAGATTAGATTTATTCAATCTTAATCCTGAAAATTGCCTTACATTATATAACGCTTTTTGTAAATATTACCAATTTATTAATGTGTATTTTAAATCCTCGTTTAAAGTGGAAGGTAATACGCATAAAAATGTAAAAGCTTTATGAATTTTTAGTCCATAATCGGTTTATCTTAAGTTGAAGCAGATGAGGTTTATGCGTGGGGCCGGATGCGTTTCGTTTCGAGGATCACTCATGAATACTTGAGCGGGTCGCCCTCACAAATTTTAAATTTGCTCCATAATGAGGCTAGAATGTATATTTGGATCAAAAGCATTGTTTCAGCAAGCCGTACATTGAAAGTTTATGAAATTCATTTTCGCAAAAAATACGCCGCCTGTAAGCATTCGCTACAATGCTTTTCTACTGAAAATTGAGTGAATTCGCTCTTTGAGTATTTCTCTTGCATTGTACCGTTCAATTTACCTATAATTGATTCATTATTTTCTACTAAACTTGTTAAGTTATTCATATATCACACTGATTTTGATGTCACTCGAGAGCTGGAGGAAATTTATTTAGAAATATTCTATTTATCTCGATTTGCATTTAGTCCCGTATCATCAAACTGTCGCATTGCCATCGCTGCTTATCGAGACAGCCGCCATTACATTTCTTATATAGCTCTTTATGTGTCCCCGACGGGCAGTAATAATCTGCATTGTCGTTTACATGGACAATATTTTTTCATTCCTCGCAAAAACTCTGCCACGAATGGCTTGCCGTCGGCAGTGGCGTTTGATATGGCACGTTATTACATATAAATTTTTTGGATTCAAACGATATGTTCTCGAAATTGCCAGAATGCACTTATATTTTTCACATTATCTTTAGCGCAATTTTTATTGTTCTTTATATTCTTTTTTACATTATGTATGAACCCTTTAACAAAGCATATCATTTATTATGGCTTTCTATTTTAATGGTAGGACGCTATCTTTATAATATACCTGCAGTAAAATTACTCGTAGAAGGTTTTAGGAACGAAGAGGAAATATCAGTACAAAGATTAAATGTATAAAACGATTAGGAGCTCTGAGCGGACACGCGGTCACCTGATACGGTCTACCTCTAATATGAGTGCCCGTACCCGCACTCTTATCTCTCGGGGAGCGCTGCATTTGATCCAATTTGCCAATACAATCGGATCTCGGCTATTGCAGTAACATTATCTCCAGCGTCGGTGGGCCGCACACTCCAATGCGATAGACGCGAAATCTTTTCCTTCCTATTCCCGATACTTACAAACGATTTTAGAAATAACACCACTTCACTACACAGATTAAACTTGGAAACATATTTTATAACTGAAAATAAATTGAAATTCGGTTTCACCTAATTAAAAACTTATTAATCGAAGTTCAGCGTGCGGTAATGAAATTGGAAATTAGTTTGAATTTTTGAATCAGCTTAAAGTATTATCGTATTACAAACCGTTGTGGTGAAATGCGATTTGATTTTTAAACGTCCAAATACATTTAATTTTGTATTTGTTTTCATTGTTTTCTTAATTTGTGAAAGTTGAGGTTTAAAAAATGTCAGTCCTGAAATCAAATTTCTATTTAAGCGCCACGTATTCTATAAAGCATTTCGTTCTTAAAAGGAGCTTTAAAAATGTAAAACCTTTAAGGGGCTGCACGCATAATAATTTGAAATCCAATCGACAAACCGTACCGAGGCGCCTGGGGAAATCCTCAGAGGTGAGAGCACCGGACAGTGGAAAATCTTCTGCCTCCCCTCACTGATAAGATTGTCCAGTGCAACTCCCAAAACGCGGAGGGATTGAAAACTTGTACCGAAACGAAACCGACACACTATCCTTCGGGATCAATATATTCGAAAATATTATATTTTCTATTTCCATTTCGTTCAAGGCCTTATGCTTTTTGATGGAATTGCTTTATCCTTTCCATTTAATACAGGAGTCTCCGTGAATAGACTTCTCGGAAAACATACTTTGTTCTAAGTAATAACCGTACCGAGATACGTAATATTTTAGCAGGGAAATAAGGAAATGAACAAAACTAAGCACTTAATAATATTGCCTGACTCTTCAAATAAGTGTGCAAATGTTGAACCGAGACGTTATGGCATCGAAGCGTATGCCTTGGAGACCTAAATAAAAGGGTTTAAGAATTCCGCACTAAGCTCGGACTCTGCTTGTACGGAACAATGTTTGTTTGCGCTGAAAGCACTCTCGTTTGCTTAAGACCGGGAAAGACACTAACGTAATTATAGCTGGTCACCGTTTGGTATTCTGACCATTTAAATTTGACATTATTTATTACAATACAAATACTTTTACAACGAAAATCTTGCAAATACTCAGTATAAGTAATTTAAATTACACACATATTACACACTGTAAGGTGTAAGTTTTATATCTTCACTCGGCAAAGACATTCGATTACACCTCCGAACATTTCTAATTTCCTGGTAGTTCAATGTGGTTAACGCAATTTCCGAAACTAGATGCCCGTGCTAGAAACCGCTTTGGGACTATTATATTGTTCTATATAATCTCTTTTACACTTAACTAGTGTATTTAGTATATTGGTGATGTAATTAGCAGCCAAATTTCACGGATATATGAATCAGTATCACGTTTTACCACCACCAAAATATTAATAATTTAAGGATATTCAAATGAATATTTATAAATTATATTTATATTGATAAAAGATAGAAATTGAATAACTCTATTATACTCTAGATATAAGAATTTTTATAAAATAATAGAGCCTCAATTTGTCCTGATATAAATTCTCACAACATTTTTATATCGAAAAAACTAATAAACTATATTTAGAAATACAAGATATAAAATTGCGCTTGCATTTAATCTCTTCAAAGAAATAGCGGTAGGAAATTTTTTTATGGAATTAATTACGGCTTTATTTCAGAGAAATTATAATAATTGGAGAACCGGAGAGCTTTGAGGTCCGAAAATTTTAACCGTGATTTTTAACTTTGCTTGTTGCGTGTAGTTAAATATTACGTTTTTTCAATTTGCTTGAAGCATGTATAATTTCAAGCTACTAATTTTCAGTTTAAAAATCCAGGAGAGCTAAAACATATGAGTTTTTAATTCTTTTCAATTTGTTTACGTTCTGTAAATATTCAATTTCGTTATTCAGTAAAATATTTTTAGTTTGATTTCTTGTTTCTCATTTGTCTGATGGGAACATTTATCTGTATAAAAGCACATATTTTTTCAAATAAGTCTTAATGAAATTTGTAATAAATTTAAGGGGTGCGCAGAAATGAGATAATTTACTTCGAAAACTTTGCACTGCCTCTTGAATTTAGAGTAGCCGAGAAAAATAGAATAAAAATTGTTTTCTTATTTAGATTTGGAGCTGTTGTATAGAAAGTGTATATTTTCTCTTACTCTCTAATGTATTATTAATATTATTTCAAAGGTATATAAAAATGAAATTTAACTTTTATGTTAATAAAACTACAGAAAACACTATTAAGACAAGATCTTCTATATCGCAGCGTCATTAAAAGTTAAAGTTACATTACTCAATAGTTCCGACTTGATATTCCATTCAAAGTTGGTACTTTAAAAATTTAATAAGATTTGAAATGAAGGAAATTTCTAGATACTTCTCGGAAGATAGTACACGTTCTTAGAATGGGTTTAATTTCGAAACTTAGAGTCGATCGACGCTCCGCGAATTCGTCGCCATTTATCATTAGCTCCATTTATTTTTGCGCCTCGGAGATATGATTTATCGCACTAAGGCTGAGCGTAGGTTTGTTTTTGCTAGCAAGATATTAATCGTTATCATGCGCGTGCCACCCGTCGTTTGTTATCGTTACAGTGGCACCGCCCATTAATTATCAATGAACGTCCGTCGTCCGGCCACGCTATGATGAAGGTAGCGCTGTGCTCTAAGCCTTCCAGGTGACAAGGCTACTCAACCCTTTTTAAGCCGCCGCATTTAACGCGTGGTGTCCGATGTCATAAAAGTGTCCGATTTGGATACCTTCGTGCGTCGACGTTAACGCCCGCGATTAACTTGTACCTTCTGTATTCCGCATTAAAATTAAATAAAGGCTTTTATCCCGCGCTCTAAAAAAATCTGTAAGATCTACGATTATTTTCCGAGTGAAGGCTTAATAGCTTTAGCTTTCACATGTCTGAAAACAATTTCCATTTGTTGAGGAAACATCGAATGTGAAAAAACTACATGTTACATTTCATCCAATCCATATACGTACTGCACCAAGCTTTCAAATCGATTGCGCTATATTTTGTTGACGCAACAAATGTTACGGGTATCTTATGTAGTTTTTGCACGGCATGCCAGAATTGTGCGGAGCGTTCCACTGCACCCTTTGTGTTGACTTAATCAGTAATAAATATTAATATTGCATTGAATAGCTGAGCCCCTTCGGGTTTCAACCCTAATTGAATATTTCTGGATTCACACATGCTCCCGTCATGCTTCCTTCATATTGTAAGCCTTTTATAAACTCTATTATCTAAATATAAATATTAAGTTTAATACCTTCTGAAAAATTTTGTAAAAAATATTGATGAAAATAGAAATTGGTTTTTAATAACTCATCAGCCGGTGCTGCCATCTGGCGGTGCGCGTCAGGCGTGACGTATTGATAGATGGCATTAGTCTTGATTGATTGGTGTCTCTGCCGCTTCCATCCTCTGTCACACTATTTACATTTAAACGGTTAATTCAATCAAATCTTCCATGAACTACCCCTATGGATTCATCCTATACCAATTGAACATAAACAGACTTAATAATTATGAAAATGAAGATATTTGTCGCATGAAAAAGATAGTCATCGTCTTGTTCACGTATTCTATATTACAAACTTGATTTCTATCAACGGGTTTAACAAAGATGAGAGTCATAATAAAATAATTAGTACATACATTATTTCCTTTCTTTTAAAATTGATTAGTTTTTCACCAATAAAAGCACATCACAATCCAAATCCATCTCAAGACACCGTTTATCAAAAACCTTCTCAAATGATTAACCGTCAGCTGATTACCATCAACTAATATTAACAGGTTTAAGATCGATTTGAAACTGAAGGTTCTCTAATTGAAGATGGGCTAGGTAGGGTTGAACGCAATTTCAGCGATTAATGACGCGAGTGTAATCCAACTAAGCAGGGAGACGGAAGATCATGGTACTTCGTAACTACGTGTTCTCGAAATATGGATAATATGCAAATCGTGGTATTAATAGAGTTGAGGGAATGACAAAACTCCGTGTTATTATTACGCTGTTATGATGTATGCGTTATGTTATGGTTGTAGTAGGTATATTAGTTTGTAAAGGATGTTTTAGACGATTAAAAAGTATGAGCCTATTTAGTAAACAATAAAAGGAACCGCAACAGTCTACGCTTATTTGAAATCTGTATTAGAATAGAAAATTCAATACAATTTTACATTAATCATGACTTACTAAGCTGTTTCACACGACTGCATTACTTGTTTACATACAAACTCATAGTTATTTTTGTGCGTAGATTAAACTCATATTATAATGAACATCAAACATCCACAATCTGGTCGAGTTACCATAGTAAAGCCCATAAGATACGTCGCTTCATTAACTGAACTGTATTATCGTGCTTTCATTATTTCACGCTTGCTGCCATTGCGACAACTTTGATGGCTGGGTAGTCATATCGTGAATTACGGTTAAACTTTAAATATTTTGCCCAGCTACTCGACTAGAAGTTCCATCCAGCTGTAATGTGTTTAATCGATATCTCGCATCTTATCTTTGAAAATTAGTTAAACTTTGATTATACGGTTCGCGTCCGAAATCGATTAGGGGCTAAGTGGTAAATTCAATTTTATCATTTTCTACGAGCTTGCTTTAATTTTATTTCATCGTTGAGAGGGATGAGATGTAAACCGTTCCATCGCCGTGTAATGAATGCTGGGGAATTTGTTTCTAAAATACATGATATAAAATATGTGCTTTAATGGCAATTTAAAAATGAATTTCCGTAAATAAAACAAAAAAAAATTGTTGTATTTTATAAATAAGTGCTGAAATGAATCTAAAAATTAAATAATTAATTCTGCAAAGAATACGATACCAAATTTTTGTTCATAATTACACATCATACCATTATATCAAAAACAATTTCCTACACCGGATTTTGCAATTCAATTCCTGTATTTGCGTACTCTATCACAAAAGCTAACATTTACAAAATAATTGAGTCGGAGAAAATCCACTCAACAAACACGCGTATCTACTTAAGAATCTTATCGTTCCACTGTTTTCTATAAGCGCATACATGAGATTACTCAAATTCAACTTAGTAACCGAAATGGCTGCTTAAAGAACAAAGGAAATTAGCGTTTATATGTGGAACGTTGAAGGCGTGAGAAGGACTCCGCCGGCGTCAGGTGAACCTACTTTATTTGCGCGAAGATAGTAAGATACGTGGTTAAATGTGCCGTGAATGCTTTCGCTGTATAAGCTATTATATTATCCCTACATTGAAATATTGAGATGTTTCTTTTTTTTTCGATTTGCAAGAATTTCGGCTCAATAGAGATTATGCCGTCGTGCTTCGAGGGATCAAGTGAGTTGAATCAATTACGCGAATTACATTCAATTTTATTTGATAGAGTGGATTAGGTTTGGGTAAATTAGATAGTTCGCCCAGTGACACGTATATGTTTCGAATGGGAAAATCTTTTTTGTAGCAATCGCGTGCCAGACCTTTATCAAGCTGTCACACGAGGTGTTTTCACTTGTCACTTACAATGCAGCGAGCTTTTATGTGTATCAAATTCGATTTAAATAAGGTTTAAATTTAGCAATTATTCGGAACCCGTATATTTGATATATGGATTAGAATTTTTATTGTTGCCCTTTTTCTGTACTCAATTTTATTCTGATTGTTTTTATGTAAACAAATATAGTATCTGATAGAATTTATAACATTATCATGAATACAGTCTGTTAGTTCTCCCAATCATTTTTAACAAATAAAATATTTAAATGCAGACTAAAACGGGCTAACTTTGTTCTAATTCGATATAATAAAAGTGGCTTGTCTCACTTAGTGCTACACTAGCACTTGTGCTACAACGTAGCGTATATGGTTATCTACGAGCTACGAAACGTAGTGCCGTAGCAGCGTAGCACCCGCACTGCGTTACCGTGGTTTGGTATAAATCTCAAGCTCGAATTAAACAGATCTCAATGTAAGACCTTACATCCCTATTCCCTAGTATATGATAATTAATTCCGTCTAATTAATTTATAAATATACTAGCTAAACAGGAAAATATTCCATTGTTCTTATTGAGCTCATATAATAAAGTTATGTATCGTATCTTATATAAATTATTTTATATAAATCAAAGAAAACATATAATATAGCAAGTGAATTACTTAATACAAAGCTTTCAGCAGCGACATCGAGATGTTTGCAAAATATCTCTTTTACAAACCATTAAAAAACTCTGAACCAATTTCCTTTATAAAATAAAGTAGGTAACGCGATACGCCCGGGGCAATCTCCTAGATACTAAATACTATTTTTTAAATTTATCTCCCGTAGTTTACTTAGTCGTTGAAAAACACTGTGACTGAGACGGTCGTCAAATATTGTAAGAGCTGCTTGCAATATCAAACAAAAAATAAGATTTTAATAAAATTAAAAGGAACTTTTGAAAGTTTTAATAATAATTTATTTAAAAGCAACACGAACATCTTGGAAATTGTGATGTTTCGTAAAGATTTGCACTTGCAAGTTGAAATTTTAAACTTGTTATTTCATTCTAATTAGTTTTTAAAATATTTATATTGTTGTTACAATGATTAAATTTAATAGTGTTCTTTAATAAAATATAATGTTTTATGACACTTAATACAATCGAAATTACACCAAAAATTAGTACTTATTTCAATGACTACAACTTTGTAAACATGTCAAGAAAGATGGTCTCAATATAATATGCTGACGTCATCTCTCAGTCTAAAACCACTCAGTTATTATTTACACTGGTCCGCTTGAAGCTCCTTTAACTTTAATGGACTCGGTTACTGTCACAAACATCTTTAACTGCCACAAGTTAATGAGAGTTCTTATGCTACATCATAAATATTTGATTTATGTACCTTTATAGAATATTACGGGAATATTATTTCTTTAAAGCTATTTTGTTGCTAATGAGATTTTTGTGTTTTATTCGGGCCATAATACAAGTTCGACAACTTGTATTAGGTAAGAGGTATAAAAAATATTGATAATACAAATATGATCATTAGATATAATATATGAAAAATTAAATGATAAGGTTTATTTCTGCTAAATATTATTATACTTAAAATTAAAACATTGTTTAAAGAAATTGTAGATCCAAAACAATTTCATAGATTTAGCAATTCATAAATACAAATTAAACAAATGAAAAACACATAATTCACTCAAACAATTTTACGACCAATTAAATGCACATTTGAAACTAAACAATACATTCAATTACTACACAAACAATAAACTAAACTTGATAAATGTATGCGTTTTTGTATTTATGAAGTGTAGTGTCGCGTGACTAGCTGCACTATATCGAACCCGATTACAATATAATAGCCGTAATAAAGCAAGTATAATTGTATCATTTTGATGTAGATTACGATGTTCATATTTACACTAATCATTTAGAAGCGATGCAAGCGACTTTTTAAATTATAGACACAACGTGAATGTCATTTGTTATTCATTTGTTTAAATAGTAGTTGAGTATTGTTAAATTATAGTATTAACACGCAAAAATAATGAGACCAAAAAAAAAATAACTATTTTTATCAAATAGGAGATATTAACTTAATTTTATCCTTTTTTTAAGTGGGGAAATCTTGCATAGATACCCACGGCCTCCGGGGAAGAGGCCGTAGGTTATTTCGGATTCTTACCGTCCAATCTTAATTTTATCCTGATATTATGTGCCCTAAAATTAATGTAATCTATATAAAAATGAGAGAGAGATTAAACATAACAAATTTACAAAATTAAAACTACGTATATCTACACGATACTCAACATAACAATTTAGAATTTATACGTAAAAATATTCAAAGCGCTTCAATTTAATCCCCAAAACAATACATTCGTATAAACAATGAAATCCAGTTAGCAGCGACATAAATAAAATAGTTTAATTTGGATTATAATCCTACATGTTTCGAAAAGGGTCACGAGAACTAGCGAATATAATCCCAGACTCCATGTAACAGTTCTCGTTCAATTACTGATAAACCTCTAACAGAAATGAACTAACGGCTGCTGAAAATGTTATTAGAAACACATTTACGCCGCACTCTTAATTGCTTTTAGATTTATTTGATCCGATTTTGTTACGTTCAAACGTTCAAATTTATACATTTTTGTGTAACGTTTCATTGTTGTAATTAATTTGTTAATTAACTAGTTATTTGTATCGAAATAACACATGTTAAATTTGTTTACATAGTATTAACGTTTTAACTTAATAATCATTTGCTTGTAGGTAATATTTTTGTAATTATTTTACAACTTACCAAACATGAAACACACCCGTGCTAGTTACAATGATAATAATTCATAAACAACAACAGAATAGAAGTTACACTAAAGTACTCCTCTTGTAGAACTTACCTAATTATGGAAGTAGATATCGTTACAATTAGACATCGCGACATGTGCCACCTACCAGTGCAAACATTACCTCTACAACTTAGGCGCTTTGCGCTGGAGATAAGCCTTATTTAAACAACAATACGCACAAGTTTGTTAAAGAGATCTCAAAACTATGCGGTGGCATTGTTCTCTAAATTTTACATTCGCATTAGACGGAAATTTCGTCTTGCTTTGATTTATGATTAGGGTACGAGCGTCAGAGTTGTTATTTACCGACGTAACGGGGAAACGCAGCGGAGGTGACGCCAATTTATGTTAAACAACCTGCAACCCAAGTGTAGCGCACTCAAAAATAATTTGCATATTTAAACAAACCACGGCAGCATTTGCGCGAACTTGTTAATTTTGATTAGCGGCACCCGTTGTCATTATTTTTGTAGATAAATCAACGCTACCGAGGCGTGTCCCTTATTAATATCTTGGAGACGAAAGAGCTAATGACGTTCCAACACGATTGTTACTAAACCGGCGGAATTTTAATTCATCTAGGAGTTTATTAAGTGCGTAAAGTTTCAGTGGGTCGTCCGCGAAAGCAAATTAAGTGAATTTTCTCGTAGGGAAGACGGAGGTCGCGCCATTTTCAATCTAATAACCACTGTATTAACAATTATAATTGTACATTCAAATTGAGTTCAAGAGCTACTTTTAATGATGTTTTCTTTTTATTTTCAGGTAAGCATGCTTCAATCTATTTTGATATAAGAACGGGACACGTCATTACATTGAAATAAGGTACCGTACAAAAAGGTAGGTAGTAAAGTGGAGTGAAATGAGCGAGAACCGTAAAACTCTTTTCATACAATATTCAATAGAATATATTTTATTATACTGAGATTTCCACAATTTCCCAATAAATTTATGCTATATCTTTGGTTTTATATTCTTCTATAGGGCAAATTTGTTTCTTTTCCACGTGATTCAGTTATAAATCTAACGCAACGCGTACGCTCCTTTGGTTACGAATCTATTTTATGACCGCATACGCCGAAGGTTAACCAATAAAACCTTTTAACAGCCGTAACTATTTCGTTATAAGATCTGAGTACGCAATAAAAACGAGGAAACAGAAATAAATCTAGGAGCACAATGGTGGCCGGGAGGCGCAGTGGGCAACGCGTCTTCGAAACGAATCAATCACGGTAGGGCGCACGGTTTAATCGCTTCAATTTAAGTTTTTCCTTTCTTGGTGCTACAAATTGATGGAAATAGTTGAACGTTAAATATTGCGATTTGTTGAGCTCGAGAGTACAAACTTCCTCTTATGTATGCTTACGGCGCACCAATAAATCTCAGACGCTTTGTGCTCGTGTCGCCCTCGACATCTTCCTCCATAAACGGCACGTGCGCCAGTTATCTGTATATTTGTAACGACTTACAGCCGAAAAAATATTGTTGTTGTCGCTTCGCTTCCATTTCCTTGTTTTCTTGTTTTCCAGCGATACAGGTACGGGTCGTTTCGGGTAGAGCAGGGCCGGCGCCGAGGCAGCTTCGCAACTTCGCTACTCATCGTTTGTATTCAGTTATCACACGCAGCGCTTTATCTTTCCTTCGAAAACGCGTCCCTGAATTAGAAATAAGTCGTCGGCCGCGACGTTCTGTCGGTGACAGGCTTCGCTCTCTAAACTAACCCAAGATAAATTATTCCGGCACATTTCTCATCACGATCCATTCTTTTCCCCTACAAAGCGGGAATCCGTCGGCCATACGAGCCGCCGTCCACAAATAACACGACGTCTGCCGCATTTACTAAGTAACATCACACTCTGGCGACGCTCGTGTGTGTAAGTGCTATTCTCTTGTTGTGTATACGGCTCGTATGAATCAGAGCTGATAAGCAAAGTGCGCAGATTTGCAGGATCGTGCGACCGCTTGCTGGCTGCCAAGTTTCTTGCCCCGCCCACACATTTGCATGTTATGAACGCGTGCTGCTGTTATTACGTTTTAATGTGTGTGCATCTTTCAAATGAGCTTCACTTTAAGTACGATTTAAGTGAATACTTACCATGAATGGACGCTCATTTCCATAAATGCGTTTATCATTTCAATTCCGTAAAATTGTTTAGTTTTGCCAAGTTTTATAAAAATTTAAATGTATGAATCCATTCAATTATCCTGTATTATTTTTATAACATGAGAGGTTTTTGTATCTGAATATGGCTTATACGCTGTATAAGCTAAGATTTCAAACTCAAATTAATAATCAATTTGTTTTAGAAAATAAGTTATTTTAAAATTTGTTTCATTTCATTTGTAAATAGCGGAACATAATTGCATATATTTTTTTATTCAGAAGAAACTCACAATTTAAAGTTAAATTTATAATAGCTCGAAACGAAAACAAACAAGTTAAAAAAGAGCAAAATTAATTAAACATAAATGCAACTACTCCGAGTCGCAATTGTCAAGACTAATGAATTTATTGAGCACTTTTATATTAATTCGCTCGAAACAAGGAACAACCAAATAAGGGAAATTGCCGGACATAAATCAGGGTTTGTTGTGAACGAAAATAACCGCGAAGTTCGCTCCGAGTCCAATCATTAGTCAAAATATCCGAATGCAGCAAAAAGCGAACTAATTGCGCTCTTGAAGGACAAGCACCACTCCACTCTGTCGCAAATGTACTTAGTCACGTTTAATAGTTTTTCTATCTCAAGAATCTTGGCCTTAGCTGGAAACTTAACGATTTTTATTTGCTTCGCAACAATTTGTATCAATTATTCTGGGCTTGAGTACGTTCAATTATACCCCGAGATCTCTCGGACTCGACTTTCTTGCTTTAATGAACGGTGCATTAATTTAAATGAAATGTAATTAAGATCGTAATCGTTAACGATTACAAGAAAGCTTTGTTTATAACGGTGTAATGTAAAAATCTTACACGACTTTAAAAATGGGAAATTTTCGAGAAAAGTTAGTTGTAGTTCACATTTCCCCGTCGAGCGCTCGCCTCAAGTAAACACCTCGCAAGTTGCCTATTCCGAAACTTCTTAGAAATTGATTCTTAAACTGTAAACAAGTTGCGTCAAGAAAAAACTAGGAAACATGAAAAAACCTATTCTAACAGAAAGTTTGGAATGAAATTAGTTTAAGCGACAAGTTCATTCAGTTTTTTTACCGGCACCGTTCTGCAATTGCATGAAGATTCCCGTGAAAAGTTTACCCGTGCAGATTTTGATTACACACGCTCTTTCAACAAACTTCCTGCTAGATAGGAATATTAAATCTTATTTAAGTTAGACATCTGCGGGGGCTCGCGTTGTTATTTCGAATAAGGTGCTTTATAAACTCCGTGTACATCCGCTGTAATCTTCCCCCGCTACATTTAAACCTTCTTCGAATCGCCTTTTAACAGAATCTGACTTTTTCATATCCCGCCGCCTTGACAATAATTCATACAGTTCGCTATTCATGTCAGATTCCATTTGCTAATAGCTTTCGTCCACGTAAAGGAACTTATTTAAACTATTCGCTTCATGCTTGTACGTATTCTGAAAATTACTCAGATTTAACATACGTATTTTAGGGGCGTTTGTTACGCCTCGTTGAAATGAAATAGAGCACCCCGCGAAGCTCCGTACAATTTAAGGAACACTTAAAATTTAATTGTGTACTAAAAGTACGTTTATATAATCATTATGGGGAACAATTCGGCGTGAGGCAGCGTGGCGGCCCTCGTTCCTGCCGACACAAGCGCGTTACATGCTGCATTTGGTTAATTACATATCATTTCAGTGGTGTGACAATTCGCAATTAAACCCGTTATTTTGAGAGATATTTGCTCTTTCGCCTCTCAAAGCCAAGTCGCAATTCAATGTAATATAATATCAAAGTAGGAACGTAATATTTCTAAAGCGGACGCGAGCACCATCTTTTCACTTTGCTCCAGTTCTTACTTATCTCATATTTCTAAAAGTATGTTTAACAAGTGGCTCTAATATAAGTCAGCCATACTGGCAGGAAAAGGCAGTCGAAAAATAGAATCGGTATAAAGGCGGGAGGAATCGATGTGCGGCGCCGTGCAGGCGGTAAAGCCTCCCGCCCGTGAGCGCCGTATTTTTTAAGAATCACAGAAAAATATTCTACGTATTTCCTCATCAATAAATCAAAACATTCACTACACTACTTAAAAATAAATTTATCCAATTTAAGTCATGAATCGTGTTTATAACGTTTCTCAAGAACCCTAATAGTTACCAGTCCATTAAAACATCGTCTACAGATGAAAGAAAATTAGAATCGAAATACTGTACCGTAAATATCGAAGGGGCCTCCTCAGACTCAGACGTTTTAATTTTATTAAACATCTCCTGGTGCCCGAGATAAAGTAGATTTCTTTCGCTGCCAAGTAAGAATTTCGACTCGTATAATAATTTAGATTACGTAGCAAGCAGTGAGCGTTCATTATCGTTCTTTTGTACCTGATTTCGTAGAGATCTCATTCGGATAGAGCGGCAGTCCGCGGCGCGGGCGTTCTCTCGAAATGGAAAGTGCGAAAATGAAATTATAAAGCCCCGCGATAAAAATAAATTAAATCGGATTTCACGTTTCCCAGTAGCCAGGGACGAAGAGCGTTTTGTAGTCTGCGAATTCCTTTCTCTTTTTAAATATTTGCTTTAACAGTTGATTTGTGGCGTAATGAGAAAATTCTCACTGTTTTTATTTTCCTTCCTTTTGTGCTGGCCTGTTTTATTTGTCAAATAGATCTGTGAGTTATTTTAGTCACGCGAGGAGGCTAGGTTTCGGTATCTAGATGGGTCGTTTGTACTTGTATTTGCGTCTCAGTTTAAATCTCGGAAGTGCAAATGATTCCGTATTCTCACCTGCGATTATTCAAATAAGGTAACGGTACGACAAAGACGAATGGCGCTAATATCATTCGCCTCGCGATCGCCCCGTGCGATACGCAGTGCTACGATCCTTACACACGCGCGATTCTTCGCTGATAAGCTAAAGATTGATCCGTGCGATACGCTTTCTGCGTACGCTACACTAATTTTATGCATTGACCTCAAAGCATCTGTAATGCGGTCAAGAATTTAGATACCGATAATTAGTGTGTTAATGGTAGAACTAATTTTGAAGTTCAATGAACGAAGTTGATTTACAGTTGAAGTTCAGTGTTAAGATGAAAATATACAAAATGGGAAGTCAGCACTTAAAAATACCAGTAATTATAAGGTCATAGATAAAGTGTCTATAGGGGAGATTGAGAGCAATAACGCAATTTTATGTATAATTATAATTTACAATACACAAACAATACCACATATTGAATACTTGCTATAAACATAACATCTAAGTGTACAATTAGCCAGAACGTAAATTGTATTAATGTATCAATTACGTGAAGTTAAACTGAAATCTTTACAAGCGGAATATCCATTATAGTGGCATTAAGGTTTGTTGTTGCGGTGAATAAATGAAACAATTTGGATAATTATTACATTTATTGACCATTTTGTGTGAACTGAAATGAGCACGCGCGCCTTGGGAGCCTTTTAACTGTCCATCCGTGCTTAGTATTGCCCCTTCTTTGGGGTCAGCGAAATAAACCTTTTTTATCGTAATTCTATGGATTTTCGTTAAAGTTTAACCGGTGTTTCGTTAATGTGTATGTCTGCTTGTTGTTCTGTAAATCTTATACCGTATATAAAAATGAATCGCAAAATGTGTTGGTAAGCGCATAACTCGAGAACGGCTGAACCGATTTCGATAATTCTTTTTTTTATTATATTCCTTGAAGTACGAGGATGGTTTTTATGTAGAGAAAACGTAAATATGTACCACGGGCGAAGCCGGGGCGGACCGCTTGTATATACTAAAAATAATAAGCAAATATAGAAAATAACATAAGACAATGATAAATCGTAGTTCTTGTTACCTATTTATATTATGTAAAACGTTACTTCTACAAGAATGTGTATGGACACATAGTACCGTATACCAGGTGCCTACAATACTACAAACTAAATTTAAATATATAAAATGTGAAATTCAATTCTGCACATGAAAATGTTTTACGAAATTTTTGCAAACATTTTATACAGATGACTGAATTCATTCTTAAATGTGACTCCTCTCGAGATAATTTTGGCACAAAGATATCAGCAATGGACAAGCAGCTGCCGTTAAATTTTAAACCTTCCTGTGATTTTTCACTTTAAAGAACCTACTTTAACAAATTACGACTTATCGTATCGAAATCTTATCGAATCCTTTACGTAACACATGAAAATCTATCCAATTTAGTTAAAATATTGTATTATGTCTCTTATATGAAATTTAAAATGTGAAGAAATACTCATTTTAACTTTTCTAACGGAATCATTAAAACGATACAGAACAGGGATTCCTGTAGTACTCACAATTTTATATTACAACTTCTCTGTATTTGAAATGTTTATATTTTCAAAAAATAACGCCTCTGGAAATAAAATATCAAAAGAGGGGTGTCGATGCTTCACAGGTGTCTGCCCTTACCTCTCAACCCCTACTAACAAACTATATTTTGAGTTCACTCTTACTTAAATTAAAATATAAAAAAAACTATATTAAATTGTAAAGATAGTAAATTAAAATCTTCCGTATATTATCATTATACTTATTAATGGTAAACATAAAATAAAGTGCACAAGATAGATTTACATTGTAACAAATAAATGATCGGCGTCATATCAAATTAAATGCCGTCACATTAAATCACGTTAATGACTTATTAAGTTGATGGATAGCCAGAAATGTATTATCGTATTAAATTTAAAATGAAACACATGCAAGTAATTACTTAACAGTGCTACAGCTAAACCAAACGTGGCACACATTCTTGAGAACCATAGCCTTTATTCTAAATTTAGCTGAAGACGTGGCAGCGTCACTAAGAGAGCGTCTCTTTAATCTTGTCACAAAAGCCTTACCTGAATCAGTGAGGCCACGAGCGTCGAGCACTCTACGTACGAACGTGGAGGAATGAACCGGAAGAGTGCCCGGCACTCTGAATTACTTCCTAATGAAAAGATTTCAGGAGATGCCTGAGTAGGATGGAGCGTTCTACACGCGCCCGCTAACGAACGCGGTAGCCCACTCGTCTTTAGTGAGCACTACATACGTATACTGTATCTGTTCGCTTATTATAATGCAGACGGTTTATTTTTTGATTCTTCTAGAATATTCCATCAGCTAAGAACATGGAGCTAAATGTTTTTGTAAGCGTGCTTCCGCGGTCGATTCTTGATAAAACTTTACATGAGATTAAACGATAAAACTTTGTACTAGTAAGCGATTAATGAAACTTTGTAATTACTTGAGTAACCTTTACGAGGTGAATTTAAGAATGGTCTAATGCTGTAAGAGGTTTTTTAAAGTACGGCGTTTGGAATTAACAATTTTATATAGAAAAAAATATTCTGCTTGGGTTCTCATGCCATCATTCTATGAAAAATACTGATATATAATTTAGATAGGATAGAATAACATATTAGACGTAAATTAAAAAAAAATTATCATTAAAAAAACAAATCATATCTTCTTCCTTGATTCCTTGCATGTATAAAATATATTTAATACCCTTATAGACAAACAATAAAAGAATGTATAAAAGTAAAAGTTCCAACTACAAAAAAATCGTCGTTTCAATTTCAGTTACAAATCCTGTAACAAACAGTTGCATACAATTGTTTTAAATCCCTACGTTTCATTGCTTAGTCATTACGATCAAACATTAAATTTGCAGTTTTTATTTGTCTGACCACTGAACCGCACGACTGAAACTAATGAAGAGAAGTTTCGATTAAATTAATACTGCTTTTATTTCCGATACGCTGTTGCATTCGTGTTGCTTTTTACAGCAAACGGATTTAGTTTTCAAATAGTGAAGTTATGAGTTTGAATTTCCATGGATTTTAATCCGACTTTTTTTTGGAACTGTATAAAAAATAGCTACCGTTGATGAGGAATATATTTTGTAATTTGTAGAAAATATAACCTGAAATGATAAAAATGTTATATGTCTATATTCTATACATTCATGATTATTTCATTTTAATCAGCTAAACAATATTATTTTGTATATACTTAGTTTGAAAATAAATTATGTATATTAAAGAAAACTCACCTAAACTCGTCAAAAGATTTCCGTATCAAAATTGCAAAGATAGATCGTTCAATAATAATTCAATAGCGTTTAACTGCAATGCTGATACATTTAATAGGATAGTACTTAAACTTTAAGGAAAGTTTAATCAGCAATAACCGCATGCTACTTTCGTGTTATGATTCTGATTCGAGTTAACGAGGTGTGCAAGCCTTAATAACAGTTATAAACTCTTGTTTGGTGATCGGGTGATAAGTTCGAACGTGCTGAAATATTACCGGATCATTGCTTTTGTATTTACGTGGTACTACAGTCTACAAGCCAATTTACATGTTTTAGGTAGGCTCTACAATTTTCATCAAACACAATTTGAACAGAAATCAATTTATATGAAAAATAATGTCTCTGTCTTAAATTTAAATGAGTATAAGCTCTATGAAATAAAGTATAACATCTTCTTTTTCATACTTTATCTCATTTGTGATATTTCTGAGATTGCGTGCTTTGTTGATGATTAGTGCCTTAATCAAGAAACACATCTACTCGTCGTCGTTAGCGCTCTTGTCTCATTAAAAAATAACTTAACGAACATTGTAATATTCAATCACAAAAGAAATTAATGACGACTCTTGAAAATAATGAGATTTATATCAATCACAAATGGTTCGCAATATTAATGATTCGCATTACTTCTTCGTGGATCTCATTAAGCGCGACTCCCGATTACCAATTTCTCTTCCAATCTACCAAAACCTTAATATGGAATTAAAATTCCAAGTGTCGGTGAAATTCCAGCGACAGATCGATGGAAACAGGCAAAACTCCGTGCAAATCGAACAGTCGTTAATGAAACTCGCCCGCGCAATTAGGTAACCGTCTTGGTTTTATTAAATTTAATCAAGAACTTGTGTAATATTACACAGATTGGGCCAATCGAGCCGTGTACAAGTTTCGATAACGCTGTAGTTGCCAACTAATTTCCGAAAAGCGGACTTATCTCGCTTTAAGCGCGATCGCTTCATAAAAATCAGATTAACGCTTGAACGATACGCTCGGTGAATTTTAATTTAAATTAAAACCTCACTGTGTTATTTAATGCTACCAATACGCAAATAAGTATTTATTTTGTACACCTGTACCTATACTGTACTGTAACTAGTTAGAACGCGCTTTAGATAAAGTTAAATCTGTAATATTGGAATTTAATGGAAGCGTACGGGGTAAAGGCTACTTATGTAGCGGACCTTATCGAGGATGATAAGCCGGTCCGGAACCGGGCCGTCCGGGTCGTCCGACTAGTACCGCTATATCTATGCGAGCTAGATTACTGCAGAATCATTTCAGTTTAACATTGCTAAGTCGCTCGCCCCATATTCCACGTTAAATAATCTCACACCGACCGAACGGAGCGGCAGAATCGCGCACTAATTTCAATGAAAACAAACAGATTCAACGCGAATTCAGATACTTTAAAACTACATCCGCTATCCAAACAAAGATTTTCAATCTACTCCCTGTGCCATTGTACGGGGTACCTGAAACCCACGAATGCAGTTCTGAAACAAGTATTGCACAAATTTAAACAGAGCCATGGTCGGGACGGGGCGGCATTACCATAGCCCGTCGGACGGTAAAAGCGCGAAATTGCTTTTTTGAACTCTCACAATGTTACCACTAGTAGGAGTTAAGAAAAAGTTGAATAAAGGTGGCGAGGATTCCGCATGCGGTCGCGATGCTGTAATCACATTTCCAGCCCGAGTTGAGTTAGTTGATGCAAAATAAAGTCACCTCGCCCCTGTTTACAAAGCTTGCGTGCAACTTTGCTCCGAGCGAAAGATTAGAAGTATTTGCCTAACTCAGTTTTAGTCCCGCGAACGTGCTTTTTAGCATTTCTACGAGTCCATAGTACTTAAACAGAACAACTATCAAGATCCTTCTTATTTCTTATTCAGCACACGATCCGTTCGGAATGATTCGAAGCAATCTAGATGTTTTGCCACGCAAATGTAAGTCATATTGTTGATTTACACAGACGGATTGCCGCAATATCGGCATCAGGAGGAGATCTATGCCCCTCGTAAAGTTTCTTTCCTTTGTATATTTCGTTATGAACGATTTAACATCGCATAACAACGAATGCAGTAGATTTGTACGTATTATCAGTATTTAAATTACACTTGGGAATACGCATAAAGCCCCGGAAGAGTCAGTTCCGCTCGGCTTCTATCAAAGTTGCGTGAACAGAATTATTGTTCCTTCACACTATAATTACCTATACGTGTTACGGGCCCATAAGACTTAGCCCTTTCAAACGAACATATTGTCGATGATTATCTGCTATAATTTATTCTGAAGTACAATTAATCGTGTCATTTATTACTTGTACACTTCATATCTCCAACTCGACACCTAACCGCCGCTATTTAATTACAGTTGTTGTTCAAAAACATTTCTAACGTTAGGCACGTGCTACGGAAATCAGAATTTAAATTATTTTCAGTTAATTGGATGTTTCTGGAAGATTATCTTCGCTCTCATCCCCAAGAATAACAAAGTTCACGATTTATATCATTATGATGGGTCAGAAAATATCCATTACATTTGTGTTCATTAGTGTTGTAACGGGACCCCGTATCCTGGGCCTGCAATTAGGGGAAAATAATTATTTACATAAATACGAGGATTTACCAATAAGTTTATGTGTAATATTTACGGGAGACGTTAGTATTAAGTGGACTATTACAGTAATTGCTTTACGGCTCTGGATGGTAATAATTGAGTCAAGATAGTCATTACGAGCCCTCGGGGAGTTAAGATAATGACTTTAAATAATTGTATACAAGCTTACTTTGAAATAAACGTTCGCCCGGTTTGAAAAGAATTAATTGATAATCTGGACCGTAATTACCTTACGAGCATAAATGTTTTGCTCTTTTAAAAGGATTTAAGTCAAAAAATCTTAACTTGTAGTAAGAAAAAATAATCAACAAGTAAATTTTTCTTAAATCAGTTGATATTATTTTAATTTTACCTAAAAATATCAAAAAATTATCCAATAAATGTATTATTTAGATTTTGCTTAAGTATCATTAATTTAAGAGCTTTTGAAGTTAATTTAAGCCTCATTAACACACATAGTCTTAAAACCACGCGACGTAAACTAAAGAACGAGGGAAGATATTTATTTTAGCTAAAGCGGTACAATTTGTTTGCGCAAAACTTCTACCTGTCTCAAGTTTTCATAATAGTCTGTAGCCACGGGCATGAGGCGACAATTTGGTATCTCGCCGAGGATTTGTTGACGAGCATGTAAACATATTCTTCCTTTATGACAAGACGATTCCGCTGTATGTCTGATGGCAATATCGCTTAGCTCTTTGTTTGCTTCGTATATTTATCCACGTTTATTTTACTCTGAACGAACGATAGTTTTGCCAGTTAAATGCGTGAGAATAACTTGGGAATAATGAAGATTGAAGAAAATTAGGCTGAGGTTATTGCCTGTATAGCACGCATCACGACTCGTCCTACGCGTGTATTAGTACGAAATTTATTCAAGCTTAGCACAGCATACACCCCCGGCATTCCGCCACATAAATTAACTTGTGTATATTAAATATTAATATCGCAACACACGACATAATATGACGCTCAGAAACAATCTTATGAGTACTGCCGCCATGTGTTACAGCCAATATCCGAACATCCATCGCATGCCAATGACCCGGTAAAAATATGGATAAATACAATTTATTGCTATTCAAGTAATAGGTAAACCGTATTATTAAAATATTCAAGCTTTACCTGGAAATGTTTGGTTTATTGGCGGATAATCTCTCAAAAATTGTTATTATATTTACAGATATTAATTTTCCTTTCAACGCAACAAATGTAGCTGAAACTGATAATTTCAATAATCTATCGTATAAACAAGATATGATACCTAAGATTAATTCCCACTACCAAAAAGAACGCAAAACAAAACATTAATACTAAAAGGCGTGTTAAAATCGTTACCCAGTACAAATTGTCGCCCAAATTTTACGTGTTCGTACTTTCTTACCGTTGCCAAATGCAAGACGAAAGTTTGCAACTCGACGCAAACATGTTTCGACGTCGTGTCATATTTTCCGCTGTACAACATCATTTTAGTGTTTACTTTAAACAGCAAACAAATACGTCGCGTGGGGTACAATCAAGCGCGGTGTACTCAAATGTAAAATATTTTTAGCTCTGAATTAATGTAATGTATCAAATGATATTGCGTTCTAGTTTTAAAATGGGATGTGATTCGATTTTCATTCGTTTAGAGATGGTTTTACAATCAGTTAAAGCGGCGTAACTGTTTCAAGTTTTTGAATTGATTTTAAGATAACATTCTTTGAATAATCTCCATCTGACATTAATAAAATAAATACAACTGAAATATTAAATTCTTTCTTATACGGTTACAATAAATATGCAATATAAAATAATATTAACACGATGCTGTACTTTAAAGGAAGCTACCAAAAAGTATCAACAAAAATTTACTGTCATCTTGAGTGAAGACATCATAACGATATTCCGATATATTCAGCATTTCAAAGAAATTCTGAAAATTGTTTCACATGTTTATAATTCCTTCAGGCAAGAGATCAAGTACACACTTGTCACATATTTGACAACGTTTTCCTTGTATTCATAAAGCATTTACCTCAGTTGTCGGTCTCAAACGATATTATATAATAGTTTTGATGTGAAATTATAAAAGATGCTTATTTCATGCTCGAATGAATGTCTTTATTGGGGAGTATTTCTATAGGAGCATGTTGTTAACAGGGTTTTTATTTACACAGATAAACAATGGTATAACGAAGACGAAGAGGTTGTGTAGTTGGCCACTGGGGGCTTTATTAAGACGACCATACAACACCGGGGAATGCAATGTCACTCTGCTACAGAATAGAGCACTTTCTACCTCGTATGCTTGTATTTATATTAAATTCTTATATTTGCTTGAACATTCACAAGTATACAGATTTGCTTTAGTTTTCTGACGTAGTTTTCTTTATACACAAATTTTCTAAAACACGACATTTAAAACAAACTGTAATGTATTATAATTTAAATGTTACCAGATTATATACTATGTATCTTTTAAAAATTGCTATGTAACGTGCAAGTGTACAATTGCAATATTTTAAAATAATAGAGAAAAAAGTAATAATATTAAAATATTCACGTTTTAAACCTCAAATCAAAGCATCGATATGAAAATGGTAAAATGTTTTTGCAACTGTAGCTTTTGATGTATAACTAAAATGAATTCAAAAATATTTTCCATTTTAAATATTGTTTCAAAAAATGTATTTATTTACAAATAGTACGATGCTGTGTAGTCGCATACAAATTTCTTTATTTAAATTCACAGGTAATTGATTTATTTAAGCGTAAGTTTGACGTGTAAAGATAAAATATTTTTCATATTTAAATCGTTTAAATCATTCAACTCGTGATAAAGCTTTCCACGTCATATACGAAGAGTGTTTTAAAAAAAATTGTAGAGTCAATACCAATTGAAAAGAGTTGAATTTTATTTTTCAGCAATTCTTTCATGCACTTCCTTATTAAGTCTAAAAAAATGAAAAGAAGAAAAATTATAATAAAACTCATGTACCGCTAACTTACAATATCACTTAGTAAAAAATGATATATTTTTATAAAGTTTATCATAAAGTAACAAAGTAAATATCATCAAATCTCATGTGCGTTGTATTCAGCATTTAGATAGCTCCGAAACAAAGTAAACTAACAGAACTCCAAAAGTTTTATTGTAAATACTTTGCCACTAATGAGAGCTAAGTCAGTGTGCATAATGAGACTTAACTTGACTCAAGTTTGAACTTCATTACGTGTATAACTGCGTAATTGAAGATTCTTAGTGTTTTAAAACTGTATTTAGTTAACATAATTAGTTCGTTAACTTATTCAAACTTTATAACCAAATTAATTGCGATTCAAAATGTAGGTAGATGAAATCATGCAAGTATTCGTTTTTATGTTCTTTTGTATTAATATTGCAATTCTTTTAAATGTCAACGTTTTCTGGAAGTTTATTACTCGGATACCTTTGTTAATTATCGCTGAAAACATGATAAAAAAAGACGTGTGGCACTCGAGGACTGCCGCGGTAAAGCTTTTGCATAGCATGCCTTCAAGCCACACCTCCGTGCCCGTCGGAGTGGGGAACGTGAGGTTTTTTCGTTACGGAATTTCTGGATTCGGTCCCCGCGCTCTAGGCCCGCATAGAAGCTATGCAATAGCTTAATAAACATGACGTCGGTTAAAAATCTATTTTAAAACACAGGTAGTTCAACATTCGAAAAATCTTACCCCGTTATAATAAAAGTAATGTACCAAATGAGTCTATAAATTAACGGCAAACAAGTACTGAAACATTTTCAATATGTTATACACATTACACTTATTAAAAAAAATCTGCAACTTTATTAGGCCTAAATTTATATTTCACATGTAAATGATTAAAATGTATATTAAAATATTAATCTAGAAATTGGTGGATTACTAAAATATATTTGGAAAGCTATTTCAATAGATCAATTAGGCAAATGTATTATTTATTCATAGCCTTATACCGCAGCATTATGCGTTATCGAATTTCAAATGCAACGACATAAATACGATCAGTTTTGCGCTGTAATTCAGTGGCTATAAAGCCGAACTATCAATCAATGTACAATTTCATACAACACCATAATATTACTCCGTTTTGATGGACATTCGCTACAAAATTATTATAGCCATGCATTTCCTTGTGAAGCTCAGGCCATTAATTTTCATGTATCGGCGAATGAATACCATCTTATTTTACCGCACCGACGGTATGAATATTTGACGAGCGAGTCTCATCTAAGTAGCTTAAAATTGGTATCCAACATTTTTCTTTACAAAAATCCTCCTGCTTCAAATATTAATTACTAACCGCAGATGAGAAGAAAATAACAACACCGTAAAAATGCATGCCTGGTATTTCAGGTGTTACTTTTCTAGATGCATCATTATGAAAGCTGGGGGCGGCGTGTTGAGAGTTACAAGAGCTTGGATAAGAGGTGGCACAAAAGACTACCTATAGCGCGCTTTCCTAGCTACATTGTATGCATTGAGCCTAACACTATAAAGAATAAAAGTACCTATAGGGTAATGTAGGCACGTACGAGCCATTCACTGTATCTTTCAAAAAGCCTCCGCGAAATAAAGTTGATTCAGAGTGAAAATCGATGCGCTCCTATTTATGAATTTCGCGCAACAGTTGTTAGGTGTGTTGAAAACATATTAACATTTATTTGAGGACCATTATTTATATACTTCTGGAGGCAAAAATATAATTCGTTTAAGTAAGCCAGCCTTGTAGCTGTCGTGCAAACAATTCTCGACAATTATTGACTTTATCTTGGTAAAACGCTTTCAAACATCCTACCTCTGAAGTATTTTAAATTAATCCTATTAAAAGAAGATATTAAAGAGTTTTCTTAGGTATCTTAACAATCATTGTAAACGAATTATCTATTAATAGATGATGTTTTTCTTCCAATAATAGCTCTATAAGAGGAACAATAAATGTTATGTATAATAAAATATGTATATTTTAAATGTAAGTTTTACAGCTAACGTTAACAGCTTCATGCTCGAGAATATTCCAAATAATAAATAGCATTAAATTAAACAAACATGCCACAGTTGTCCGTTAATGACTCTAAAATTGTAGACGACATACATTTGGATGGGCGAAACTAACGAAATTCAACAAAATATCATGGATGAAAACTACGGCATAGTTGATTTGCAACTTTCAGCATGTGGCTAACCTACACGAAAACGACTGAAATTGCCTAAATTGAATATTTCACAGACATTCGCCGAGCGCACAGCAGAGCCAGTGACATATTTTATCTTCACTATTTATGCGATACGAAAAAGTTTTTTGTTATTTTTCAACAACAACAAAATATTTCGTCTGGGCTTAGCTTTCGCTTATAAAATGTAAATACGGGCTATGAAATATTTGATCATTCATAGAGCTTTGTTCTCTAAGGTCTTTGTTGATGTGAAAACGAAAAAAACTATTGTTATAAAACTTGTGAACGTATTCTGCAAATTATTGTACAATACCTTTTACTGTTAATTTAGATTTCCCTTGGAACTTGCAGAATGTCAAGAGGGGCTTAGAGATGAGGGATTCATAATATTTGAATGCTACCTACACTAAAATAACCGTTCTTCAATACATTTTCTTGAAAATAAATGATACTGTAATAGAATGTAAAAGTGGAGCTAAAAGCTGTTTTAAAATTCGATGCCCCTTCACATTTAAATTTGAAAAGTTGGCCGGTCCATTCGTGCCGGCTACATTAAAAGGGTATTACTTATGAATCAATAGTTAATGAGTATCAATCGAGGCTTTGGAAACTTTGAGGCTCTGTGTGCAGTCTGTGCGCATCATTAATATTGAAACTTACTCCGTCCATTGTCTCAGAAGTGGCCGTCTTTATATATAATACGTAGTCTCCTTAGCGAAAACGAACTGCTCATTTCCTTTCCTCCAAGTTTTCCTTAATATTATATTAGCTTTGAAATAATATTTCCGTTCATTGCATTTAAAATGATGCAGCTTATTTGTGCTGGTTTCCAGTAAGTACACGTTTAGAGAATTTCCTTCAAGTTTCCAACATTAATTAAACTGTACAACTGATCTTGAATGTGAATATTTAATTTGTGCTTGCATCCTTTTGCACTAAATTTATTATATGATATTCATCGTTTACTATTTGAGTAAATTATTTGATTATACGTTAGCTGGTTTTGAATATGTATTATGTTTTGTTATAATGTGTTGAGGTTTCAATTATACAACTATTTTGTTGATTTTATTAACTTCAAATATTTTTAAAACAATTGAGCATATAAATTATGAACGAAGCTAGATAATGTGCCTTCTAAGTTCTAAAAGTTTGTATTATGGCTTTCCTTTTCATTACGAACTCGTACCTACACTTTAACAAATAAGTAGTCTTTATCATTTCCTACATCATTAGAAAGAAAGAAGTCATTACTCTTTCTATAAGAAATTTGCTTACAAACATTACCACGACCATACTTACCAATATAACAAGTCCAGTTTCTTTCACATTCATATCAGTATCGATACTTGAAGAACAAAGACTGTGGCCAACCGATCTCTGGTTATAGCAGCTCCAGAGTAATTGTCGTGGTCATTAATATTTACGATAATGTCTTGGCTCGGATTGACGGCCTATCACAGCGTCTTCGACTGCCGATATCGACTTAATCCTCTCTACGCCTTTACTATGTTATCATATCAACCTTGCATAAGCTAGGATCTTGGATCGCAAGTCGCAAAATAACTCAAGTTTCATATTATTGGATTTGATGGGTGATTTCATATCGTTCATAGTCTGTATGCATTCAACACAATGCATTACAATAATTGTAAAAAGCTATGTTGTATCATGTATGAGGTAAGAAATAATTAAACAAATATTGTACACCATTTAAATTGCGAATCATTGTAGAAATTATATATCGAAAAAAAATAAAAATGCTTTCACGGCTATTTTGGAAAAGACTCATATCTCCGCACATATTCCTGTCCCATAATAATAACCACAAAGTCCTTTATATCAGCAAAAATTATAGTAATCCCGCTTACTAAGTTCCAAATCTGAATAGCAAAATCTTCTAACAATCGTTAACAATACCCAAGCGACTTTTTCGGTTTATTGTTCCAGCATCTGTTAGATTATGCAAAGTCCGACCGTAAAACCTCGCATTCAACACTTACATCGTCTGTTAACTGACTCTTATATCTTTATGGCGACCTGGTACCTGTAAAAGTAATAACTTACAATCAGATTTCGAAAAGTCACCATTTAATTATTTATTATTCTTCATTTTAATAGCGCGAAGTTGAATCCATATTTAGAAAGACTGAAAGTGCTTATTAATTAATATGGCTTTTAAATTAGATATCGATAGAAGGAAAGACGATATTAAATAGCTCATTATATTTCTACTTCGATCTATAATTAAATGAACTTACGAATCTAATAAACAATTACATTCAATAAATAACTATGTTACAATCATAAATCGCAATCCATCTGAAAAGAGTCACAAGAACACTCTAAAGTAGTTATTAAAACGATCGCAATTCATAAAAAGAGGATACAAAGCTTCACTCTCTACACTAGACTTAAAACATCACGTATGGTGTTGCAAAAAGTAAGTACATAATACTACATTTAAGTGAAGCCATACCCAGCACCTACAATGTAAGCAGTCGTTTGCATAGAGCGATCCATACCGAGCTCCGCGTAATCGCACACAGCAAATACATTCTGCACTTATTGTGCGCCACTTGTATCTGAGTAAGGGACAAAGCACCGAGCTGAATAAAATCGACTTTAAACATATCGCAGTCTATACGAATCGAAAGGAAAGAAGACCGTATTTTTGTATGGAGATGTAAACCTCAATATCGCCAGAATCCGCACGAAAACTGCTCTCAAGTGTTCAGCAAACAAGCGATGCAATAAACCGGATGGTCACTCGTAAACTGAGACAGATGGCAAACGACCCTTCAAGCCAGCTTTTTCATTTGTTTTATATTAATTATAAATGTGTATTCATTTTAGCGTAGAAACTCTACCAATGATAAAATATTGAATGAATATTTCTCCGCCGTTTACTACACTGAAATTAAATAACCTCAAACGGCATAGAACGTGTCGTTAATATTGACAGTTGATACGAAGCTGACTTCAAGGTGAAACGAGTCAGCGACTAAATATTTGATATACACATTACACGTGCCAAGAAATGCAGTATTGATTTAACCATTTATAGGATATGAAAACTTAGTGTATTGAACGCGGAGCAATGTAACAAGAGTATTCTGATGTTACGTTAGATGATCTCGCAAATCCCATAGCTCGCGTCTCGGGCACGTCTTCCGTGGGATTACGACGCTCACGCGGCGATCTGATACTCTCCGAATGACCACAACAATCATACATACAATGGATTTACGCCTCCCTACAAGTTTATAGCGATACTCTTGGTCCAAACGATATTAATGACGTCACACCAATTTTGTCAACGCGCAATCGCTTCGTACTTGAAAGGCGAGCTTTAAACATTTTTGCGAAAATGTTACCTTTAAAAATGTGACGCCAAAATATTTCTGTTGCGCTTGTATTTTAGGCAAACGCAAACTATTCGATGTAAAGCTTCACAAATGATTTAATATTTTATTTTCGTAAACTGCAATTAGAGTTTAACAGAAGACGAAAGAAATACTCTCTTAAAGAAATGAGAACCGCATTGTAATGTCAAATTGGACCTCATTAGTGTAAGCACTAGTTTTCTGCTAATGTCCTTAAGAGGGATTACAAATCAAGAGAAATCTCTTTGAAATTCAACAAAGGAAATAGACTGCAATACTAGATTATCTTAGTATACTAAGTTTAAGCTCTAACGTCTTGATCTATTTAAATACTTTGAATTATTTATTGCTGAGTAGCATTTGTTTATTTAAAGATATACATGTTCTACGCTATTTTTACAGACTGAAGTTCGTGATTTCGTTTCTCAGAGGAAAGTTGCTGATTAAAGACGAAAAAAAAATTTACTCACCAAAAAAAATTTTTTTATGAAATTTCGTCATCATCATCATCATTATTCGTTTAATTTTTAAAAGAAGTTACCTATTAGCGCTTTGCCCTACCTTCACCTACATTTCGCAGAAAATAAAAAACATTTTTTTGTAGTTTAGTGCAGACGTCCAGTTTCATTTTACAATTCCTTTTCATTTTAAACCGGAATATTTAAAATTGTTAAATTGGACTATACAATTCGGGAATAAATAGACCTTTCTAACTAAATACGATTTCAAAACGAAGCCCGCATCAAAACAGGATACGCGCGGTCATCTATCTCTAGTATAGCAAATACATAGAAACAATTAATTTGAAATCGAATAAACAAAGGGACATTATGTATAACCCACATGTCCATTCAGATGTAACATGATAAATTGATAACACGGCTAATTGCTCTGATTAGCGATAAATAACATACTGTAACATTGCTTTCGACACATCACATATAAAATATGATTGAATGAAGCTTTGATTTATTAATAAGTATTAATACGTGACAAATTTTGTTTATTAATTGTAACGGTTGAATGTTCGAAATGTTGACTAATGGAACTAATAACCTACCTTCTTTATATTATTTTATTTTAAGTATTATAATTAAATATTTTCGTTGAACAAATGTTGTTATATTTTTTATGAATCAATCAAAATTACCAGGATTTAACCGATAGTTAACAGAAAGACATGCAGTAGATTTTAACAAACGTTATGTCCAAACTAATGAAAATTAAATAAATGTCACTTGTTATATCAATTCAAATTACTAACAACAGTAAACAATACCAATAACTTAATTTTTTTTACAATCAATTCGAATAAACTCATCTGCAGTTTTTATGTAAGATATGGAAATTATAATAATTCTAACAACATAATATATTAATACACACAGACAATATTAACATGTTACGCAATATAATTAATCAAACCCATATCGAATAATTTGTTATTAAAGTTCGGCGAAACTACAATAACTACATTAGGATAAGTACTTAGCGAGGGTAGGGAAATATTCCCGTAAGATAAATAAGTAACGCAGCCATTAGTTTAAGTCCGTCCTACGTCCTAAACCAACACCAAAACGATCTTATTATCACAAGAGCACCTGCAAAGCGGTAACCCTGTCAGAAACAAATGTGTCAAGGAATTTATATATTAATACGAAAACTAAATTATTACTCGGTTACCTTAATGGGACTGAGACCTGAGTAGGTTACAATTTAATCTCGATTTATAAATAATCTATATCACTTGCATTGGTACACATGTCTAAAATATTTAAGATTTTAAAATGATATTGCGTATTTATGTTAAATCCCTCAATAATACCATGTAACACGCCACTTCCGCACTCTGTTCCCAAATTATTGATAGTAAAAAAATACGCACGCACGCTTCCGATGTCTGGTAATAAGAGACCAAAGTGTGTCGTAAAATAACGTTACAAATAAAAGTGTAGAATCTTATCAAAGTAAATATTTATGGCATTGCCATCAAGCAATTGGACGAGGGTTCTCAGCTGATGATAAATTGTTCCGCCGTTGCCGCGTCACGGTTACCTGACTAATATTTTATTCGTTACGTGTACCACTGAAGATTTAATACATTTATTTTTACGAACACGTAATTTTCTTTCAGCCCGATAAGTTTTCTGCGAATTTAAATATAAATGTAAGAAACGAAGGTGATTTTTTGCTCGGTAAATCCGTGAATTGAGCCAGAAAAGTAGAATAAGATTGAAGTTAGAGAATTTAAAAGTTGAGAAAGCCGACGACGCACAAAGTAGCGAGCGAATTGTGTTTCTACTTTATTTACCTGAGTGTAGACAATAAGGGTGTCTCCACACAATCAACTCCACGAGAAAGTTGATTGTTTGTGTTCCATTCAACTTCACAATAGAGAAAATGAAGAGGAGCCAATTCTTTTTGTAACAGCTTTTACTCGGTATTTTCTTCGCCGAAAGTTTGCATTTGGACTTCACCTCGCTCCGAATGCATTAGGCTCTCGGCACATATTTGTCTTAGAATCGAGTACGTATATTATTTTTCGAGCAATCCCAATAAACTGTTTGAACTTATTCCTAAACATGCCTTCACAAGTTTTTGCGATGTTTGCATAACAGCTGAACTGCGCCCCATTGTAAACAGCTACTTGTGTAAATATTTTCATACTAGCTCTAGACAAAATGAGACCTTTATTGTCTGAGTGGAGTCAAGTCGGCGTAGTATGTAGTAATAAATGAACTTATATTTTCTACGTTTTTGGAAGCAAGTTTAATTTCGAACAGTCGAGAAAAATTTTTCATATTTGCTTACCGATGTAGAAAAGTCTCTTCTATACTGAATAATAATATAATGCATTACGTAATGGCGAGTCCTCGACATCGAGCCATTTTTCTTACTTACGGCCATCTATTCCGCGCTAATAACTATCGATATTAACTTATTATCGAGAGAAGGTGGAAGAAGCAATCCGGCAATTATTTACGAACCAAACATCCTGTCAAGGGAGTTTGTTGGAACTTTTCTCGAACTATTTCATCTGATGGGACAATTCCCTAGCATATCTTAATTATGGTTCTGCTTATTTCGTATTACAATAATGAAGCAAAACAATAACAAAAGTTTGGACGTCGGAGCGCGGCCAGTGGACAACTTCAGCGCTGCTCAGCTGAGTGCTTGTTGAGCTCCTAATGAAAACTTGCTTGTTACGGCTACGATGGACCATTATTTGTACATCGTGGAAAAATTCGCCCACTGACTTACACCCACTTAATTTACGAGCATACTGACATTTTAAAATAGTATTCGTAGAGTCGCAAAGCGAAGGCCTACGCTTGTATAATGTCAGCTATCGGCGCCTACAATAAGTCGCGTTTTATACGGTTATTATAGCATCATAAATGCCACCGGCCGGTGTTTCATACAGTGGCGGGGCAGATTATACTGGCCTGGATGTGATACGGGGGGCCTCCCTCTGTCAACCCCACTCGCCGGCAGATGCCTCTGATATTCGATATCGAAGACACATTCATAATCTGTACTTCAATCTTTCATTTCTTATATTAAAAAAATAACAGGTGTGAACGTGACTTACGAAATACGAGACTTTCGGAATATATATTTGATAGAATTATGTATTTCTTTCTTTTGATTTAAAGCACCGAATAATTTTGCTAATACATAAAATGATTCGCTTTTGTAGGATGGTGTTAAAGAATACCTACTCGAGCAGTTGATCGATGGCCCACGCTTTTGCTATGTAGATTCGCTGTAATCTGCAGATTTTAATTAAAGAATATCCTTAACAACAAAGGTGCTCTAATTGAAGCCGAGAAAAATAAAGTCGATTACTCGAACGTCTCCGAGAAACTTTCATTAGCGTATTTCTGTGTAACAATTGCGAGTTCAAATAATTATGTTTACGGAATCCTTTTCTTACGCAGAGATTATTTATCTTCTCCATTGTTACGAGAAGTGACGCGGACGAATTTCACGAAAATGCCCCATTTATCTACGGGCTCAACACAAAGGCGATGTGAAACCCAAAACTTTTTACGTGGTCAGTGACAATGCTATTCCTCTCTATTCTCTTAACGTTTCATTCCGAACTTACAAGAGTATTGTGTTTCCATTCATCAACTAGCCGTAGCAAGTAAAAATAGTCGCCCGATAAAAGCGGCATTGTATTTGTAGCAAATTTATTTATGTCCACGAGCAGGCCGATCGAGTGTTTGCGCAAATGTCGCGCCCGCAGATAACTTTACAAGTTGAACAGGATAGTGTGGCTCACTTCCTACTTTATCCCATTTGCAGACCCGCATGTATGGGGGGATCGGTTCCACACACCGCAGCCCGCTCACATAAATATCTAAGCCCCATATTTATTTTATTTATAATGTAACTATGAACTTTGTCACGCATCCCTTACATTGTTTCGAATCACATTCATGCCGTGCAGTCTACGGCGTAGACAATAAAGCGGAAACAATTTTTCTTCCTACATAATACAGCCGACCTTATAATGCATAAAGAAAATCCAACCATCTATGGAAGTCTACTGAACCCCTATTTGCCTTTTTGGGATGTTACTATCTTTCCCTCAATTCCTACGCAAAGCTATTCGGTCGCGTGTGAAATACCAAGTGAGCCCTAGTTTTTGGGAACGGGTCGCGTTATTCTTTTAAGATATCTTGTTATAGCAACATTGCTATCAGTTTGTAGGGCAAATGTCCCGGATTTATTGCGTATAAGCGTATAAGTAAAATCGTTAAAATGCTTTATATAATTGCCGGTGATGTCACCTTCTGTTTGTGGAAACGCCGGGTAATGCTATTTGCAGGGAGGGAAGGCCACGTCACGTTGTGTGTCTTAATCGTTAGCACGCAGGAATACTCCGTCGCATTTTGTTTCGCTAAAGAAAACTTCAGCGTCAGGTGATTATGTGATTCGCAGAAACACGTCGCCCGCTAACTTGACGGATTTATTTCTGTGACAGATTGTAAGCTTAAAAGTTGTTGTTCGGAATTCAGTAAATATCGGAAAGCAATTCCGAGTTTCGAATACGTAATTCAAATTTGTTACTCATGAATCGCATGAGGAAAACTTGGCGGTCTTTTGAGTCGGAACGGGAGCGTATCAGAAGTTGGTCGTTGCATCGGCCACGCGGTGAATGTCTTGCGACGTTTAAAAGTAATATTCGAGAGAAACTCGCCGATACTTTAACCACTTATTCAATTTTCACTCGTAACCATGATTTTATTGCATGTTTAAAATGTATTGGATATAATTTATCGGCATTAAAGCGATTTCACATATTCGAAACCTATTTTACTTTTGGTTGAAATATTATGTAAAATTTTTATTTCATAAAACATTCATATCATTGGCCATAATTACGTTTATTGTCTTCATCTTGGAATTTATGTTGAACGTCTTTGATGGAACGAGAAATAAAAATGTGAAATTTTAATAGGGAGGCAGTTTTATTTGATTTCTCCCCTCTTTCCGTAGTGCGGACAACGTTGTTCCTTTTTACTGTCGTCGCTGACGTCATACGACATTGATTGCTACAGAAATATCGAGAAAAAGTTTCTAGATTTCTTATTGGAGACCTTTACAAAGAAAAAAGATTGTAACACAGCCGTCACTCACGGGATATCTCTCTTTGTTCAGAAATGTAAAACTATATTGCCTCACAAATATAATATGAATTATAAACATCTTAGAAAAAACCTGTTTAATAATTTAGTATCTAGTATTTTCAGCATCTTTTTTTGTTCTGTATGAAAGTTCTGAAATAACACAAGCTACCTAAAGTAGTTCGTATAATCTGGTGAAAGTATCATAAAATAATTTGGCAAATGTTTTATTCCAAAATTTGTTTGTAAATTATTAACATGAATTTTTATTGTTTCAGGTTTTGGTTTCGTCACGTTTCAAAGTGAAGACATAGTAGACAAAGTTTGCGAAATACATTTTCACGAAATCAACAACAAAATGGTGAGTAATATTGTTTGAGTTGCCTACCAAGGCTTTATGTGTTGAAATATTATGTTTTTTCTTCATTAGTTCAAGGTTAAAATAACATTTGTTTTGAAATTCAACGATGTCCATGAATTTGCGCGATTGAAAAACAACCACTAAAACAACCATGGGTAATAATCGCAGCCATTTTTCTTCTTTCTAATATTGATGTTATAGAAAATTGAGATTGTTATCATTTTGAACGACAAACTATACTTTTTCCACGGTCCATATTGCTGTAGTTTTTTTTTTTGAAGTGAAACTTCTTTATCGGGGTTGGAAAAAATTTAGTGTAACATTTTTTCGTTACGTGTGACATTTTTCCGTTACGCGCCATCTTTTTCTTATCCCTACCACGCGTGATTCGACGTATTTCTGTAAAGTTGCACTTCTTACGTGTGTACACTAGTACACGCACACATTTTTTTTATTTTATTAGTGACTTTTAACCAACTCCGTGTTAAAATGCTAAGGCTTTTATGATAATGTCAAGAGAAAAACATAAATTTTGTTATATTTAAATCTACGGCCTACCGCAACAGCCTATCTAAATACACACATCTTATTTAAAGTTTTTGTTTCTCATTTATATGGAAATTGCGTGAAATTTTTTATGTTGTATAGCTTTTAAAAGCTTTATGTATATAATTTACAAAAGAGTTTGATTGAAAACGAGTTTTTCCATATTTTTTCTTTATTCAAAACATATTGGATGTCTTAAATTCTTTATCTCAATATTGTTTCTACTTACCAAACAAAAAACGCATTCATTTCCTTGGCACGAGCCGAATAGAGAACCCGAAATCGTTGTTATTGACACATCAATCACGGTAAATCTCGAAACAAAACAGTATCTTAACATAGTCGGTCCTATATCAATTAGAGGTGAAAGAACTACTGGCTCCGGTCCAACGGAGCCAATAAAATGCCAGTAAAACTCGATTTTACTGTGTTTAGATTTTTGTCTATCCAGTGTCGTGCTTTGTCGACTCACGGGTGACATCTACATTTTGTGTACGGATTTTTATAGAATAAGAGCCTGTTGCAACTACGTTCGAATATTCTTAAATAATAATTTTAATTTGATGGTTGAAAATGAAAGTAAATATCGTAAAGGTTTTATTCAAATTGCTACTTGAGAAATAATTAGAACTTCAAACTTGTTTGATTAATGAAAATAGGGAAAAGAACAGCGTTCACGTTGCAAGCTATAAATTAGGGAGGTCAATAAAAATGTTTCACGTCAAATAAATAATTGTTCGCCGTATTTGATAGGGTTAATAAAAGTAATTACTGTATAATTAGTGCAGCACTGAGTACAAAATTACAAATTAACGTATTAACTGTATATGTAATAAGGTCGTTTTACTAGATTAAAACGGCGATTCTGTGCGATAAAGCCTGCTTTAACGCATTTTAAATTAGTGTTCTAATTGCCATAGAAAACTATTCCAACCGAAATCTGTTTATTCAATAAATAGCTCTTTTATATATATATATATATATTTTATATCTTTTATATAAGCTCTTTTATATATTCATTGTTATGTTTTATGTTTATCATACAAAATAACATAAAAATCTAAATGAAGTATTTAAAACATGAAAGTTTAAAGCTACCTTTTAATAATTTATTAATTAAGCGACACATACGCACTTTAATAATTATATTGGTAATTCGGTCATTATGAACAACCACTATTTTGTGAGCCATTTAATAAATTGATAGGATTCTATTTGGTTTCTAAGCGAGAAAATTGCTTTTACATAAATTATATTATCTATCAAAATCAGTTAGGTATATAATATTCAAAGCTATTTACATATCTCCCTTATATACTGTAAGAATTCACCGCAGAGTACAAAAAAAGTGAAGTAAAATTATTATTGTTTTATAAAATTGGCACCGCAGACCCATAGCATCTACTAGAGTTATTATCTACGCACTTGAAGCGCCCTCTGCTATTATATTTACGCAGACACAAGGGAACTCCCCACACTGTCGATGCGTATTCCAGATTATTAATGCGAGTTTTTTGTTCCATTGTATTGTCTCTTGCAGTAATGTCTGTACGAATCTCGCTGCATGTGTCGGGTGGAAGGAATCGGGGGTGATGTACGCCCTAAGTGGAGCAAACAACGAACAAAGACATCAAACAAATGGGTAGTGTTTTAGAGTAATTACGGTTCGCTTCCGTGCGAAACGAGAGGTGTGCAAAGAGCGAACGCTCCCGCGCGGCGACGTAATGTATTCGTCGCAGTCGTTAATAACCCGTCAGCCTCACATCTAATCCACGTGACTAATTAGAAAAAGGAGCACATAATTAACATCGTGTGTCATGCTACTTTTAAGCAAATATTAAAATTTGAGACGAGTCCCCGGAAGCTATATTAATTTTCGGGTTGTATCAATGAATGAAGTCTCCTTTTAAAATAGTTGTTATTTTGAGAACACAGTAGGTATTATGCATTTTTATGATTAGATAAATAAGTCCAAAATATTAAAATATAAATACGTAATATGTATAAACTAAAAGCCAAATATTATCCTTCATAAAATGAATCACAACTCACAAGGTAAATAGTTAAACTGAAGGAAGTTTCAAAAAGATAAAAATGAACTAAAGCCGTTCTTAACAGCAGTGATCTTTGTCAAAATAGTGCTATTTATTTTGACTTACACAAAGTTATTTTAGTCGGGGAAGAAATTCAGTAAGCGTCTCCGAAGCGTGAAGGATAAAACGGAAAGTAATCGCTTATTATTTTTTCCCCTTTTCCGTCGCGTGTCGGCGCGAATGATCAATGTTACGGTAAATTCCCTTTTTACATTGTTTTCGTTAGCATTTTGAGGCATAAAGTTACTAACATTCGAAGTAAATACAATGTTTTGAATGCCACACGCGAATTTATCGTCCATTCGACACCGCGTTTAAGATTTACGTAGAATATGCGAATCGTAAACAACCGAGCCATTAAAAATTTGTTCTGGTATATCATAAAGCTATCCAATAGTTATATTTATATACGCAATAAAGAAGACAGTGGCGTGATGTCATGTTTACGCGGAGTAGCTACCCTCGTAAATTTAATATGTCATCTCTTATATTAAAATGGTCGTTAAGCTAATATCACCGACACGTTTAAACGTCGATTTTTATAATGTCACTGTTATCAATATAAAAATGTTAATATAAAAATGATTGATTTTTAATTGAATAATGCTTTAGGGTATTTAATGGGGTAAGCAACTGAAAGTAAAATCGTTGGTATACAAAACCATAAGTCCTCTACAATTCCTTGAGTATTATTTATTTATTACGATGGTTATAGCAGAAAATTAAATAAAATTCAATAAGTTAATTTTCAATTCCAAATATCCGCATTTCATCCTGTTGTCTAATGGAAGATTACTTTCCATTGGCGAAAAATAACTGCAATTTCCACGTATCCACAATGCAAAAACTAACAACAGAGCATTTAGTACACGTACTACAGATACAATGCTGGAGATTTTGACTAAAAACTATTCGTAACTCTGCACGCAATTAGAGAAAGTCACTGTTGCATTTTGTAACATAAATACTGGCTCCCATTAAAACGCTCGCAGCAAATTCTCGTCACTCCATTACGTCCTTACACATTACTCCCCTAATTGCTTCCGCTTACCATGAATTTTAACAACAAAGCAACGACGCGCCGCAAAGTGTGTAAATATAGTTCAGTTTTAGTCCCCGCCTACTAACATCATTTTCTGAGGAGTTAAGCAGCCGAGCTCGCTTGTCACCTGAGTCCTACCTGTATATATACTTGCACATTATTTTGATACAAGGTACTGTTTGAGTGTTAGAATCGAATTAACAATTAACGAATAGACGTAGTTTTCGCTACAAAGCAATTTTCAATATGCCAAACCCTTGTGACTGTTGTTTTTTGAGTTTGATTTTATCAAATACAATGAAATATATCCAAATAATATGAAAAAGCAGAAACTTAACGTTTATCTTTTATTTTGAAGAACATTAAGATTTCTCACATAGAGGTATAATACCGACATTGGAAGTGTATACGACAATTTGTTTTCCATCTGCAAAGCGTGGAGATGTGAGCAATGATATAAAAGTGCACTTTCCTTCAAGCAATCGCATAAACACTTCTGCGAAACCATTTCGAGTATTGCGTACATTTTTCTCCTCGATCGTACATGAGGCAAACAAATGGTTTCCGTTTAGGAAATAACACTAAAAGTAGGCACATTTGAAACTGCCACTTAAATCTTGAGATCCTCGATCGCCATTTCTCTTAGCGTCTTAACTGACTGGTCTTAGGCGGATTGGGCACCCTTGTCAGTATCGCTATTACACTTCGGATCTACTTATCTTTTCACGCTCCGCTACAGACTCAAAACAACCAATCAGCGCTGACATAAGGAAGTACATACAGTCATTCGTGTCGAGTAAAGATAGATACTATGTATTCTCACTTAAGAAGGAAAACAAACCTCACCCCAACGCGTGCAGAACAAAGCGTCGATAAGAAAAAAGATTTCATGTAACATAAGAGCTAGATTGCGGTCGCAACAAGAAAATCCGAAATCCGGAAAATCAGATGATGTTTCCTTCGCTGTATACTCATCCCCTACCAAGAACAAACTGCTCCAAACAATCAATCAAGTCTTCGGAACCGTGATTACCATAAACTTCTCGTTTTAGCCGGACCCACCGCTTCTTCTAAGCTTTATCGATTCGTCCGCGCCCATTTTTACGCCTTCTATATATCAAGCGCTTTTTGTGACAGTCCCTTTTCATTGAAACTTGCAATTGGCAAGTTGTAAGGCAAAATTTGGCGAGGTTTTGGGTGGGCCTTTTTCTTGGAGATTTCTCAGTGTCCAAAACTTTTATTAGAAAGTTCTTGGAGTGATCATAATATATCGAACTCATTTTCTATTATTCGGTTATTATTTGACATGACATTATTTACACACATACAGAATATACAAATGATCACAAAATAATTATGTTATTTAAATTGACATGAATTTAATAGATTAATAATTCACAAAGCTTTTTAATTTTATATAAAAAGTACGCTTTCGATTATAATCTAGAAGCAATCACTACCGAACAACCTAATTTCCTACGTACCCCGTACATTATATTTAATATTTTTAATGCACATACGTCACGCAATGCCCAAGTGACGCAGTTTCTTGACGCGAATCAAAACATTAGGGTCTACAGCCTTTCCGATCGTTAATTTACTCTCGCACATAATTGAACTGTTAAAGAAAATTAATTAATCACACGTGTTCTCAACTAAATATCCAACATGCAGCTTTCTTAATGATCAATTTGTTAAACTTCTAGACGGTAATAGCGTGACTTTATTTCCTATACATAATATAATATGGTAAAAAATGACATCAAAGAAAACGTGTATGGACGGCAAATATAATTAAAGTAACAAAAATAGAATATGTAACCGCCCACCCTACCCTCGCAGGTCTATGGGAAGAATAGCACATGGCATGACTAGCGACAAATGATCCTGTACTTATTTTAAAGACGATACCGCGTCTGAAATATTTCCTACTTACAAATTAAAACTTTATATAATGCTACATTGGAAAGCAACAATTTGATATAAAAAATTACTTTTAAGTTTAATACGATGGAAAAACCATGCAAAATTACGATCATTGGATCATTTTACTTTAAAAAGCTTTATAAAAGATAATGTAGGTGGATTATCTAATCCCATTTACAAAAACGCAATTTCTATTTAATGAATGATTAACTTAAATATTTAATGCTGATCCAACAAACTTTAATTACAACTCGGCCCCTCTTGGCGCGTCGCACATGGCGATAAACATTTGCCAAAATACTGCCTTTCTTGTGCACAATTTCATTTACATTAGAGGCAGAACTGATCTCCTGAGAGTCATATGAAAGTCGCACACAGATTCATGCAAAATACGTTATGAGCATCGGGACCACAGACCTTAATCTAGACGGGAACAGTCTGACAAGACGCCGCTAGCTCGACACTCCAACATACTTAATTACTCCTAATTGCTACAGCTTATATTATGTACATACATTATAAGCTTCTAGCGGTTCCTAAATTGCTTCCAACACAACCTTATCATCTTATTACAAATCTATCGAAGTGTTTGTGTTAAATGATGTTACATTTTGGTTTATTACATCTATTATTAGGTATATACGATATCATACAATAGATTTATGTCAATTTATACAAATAAAATACCCTTTAATTAAAATTGTATTTTAAGAAAATGTTAAAAAGGGGAAGCAATACAGAACAGTACTTAGACACACCTAATTTTCCAAATTGAAGCCGCATTAACACAAACGTAACAAATATCCTAATGTCCAACATTTACGAAGTTATTTAAATGCAAATTGCTCTCTAAAGTATCACTAATACCGTTTTTTTATGTTATCCAATACATCGTTAGCCATTTTATTTAAAAATTTTGTCTAGATTCATTCTTTAACGGCCGGAGTCGTATATGTAACTGCTTTTATTGGGGTTTCCCGTCGTTTCTAGTTAATATTATACAAATTTCATTATACCCACGTTTCAATTGGCTAAACGATACCGCTGCCCGTTCGCAAGCGGTTTATTTTTTTTCCACCTTATTCTAGAGACCCTTAAGCTTGATACGAATTAGTGAAGCAGCGAGTCCACGTTAATCGTCCACTTACAATTGCAAACGACCGCTACCATTGCTGAACTACTTGCCAATACGCATTTTACTTGTTTTGCCTCACATTCAAGTGCATTTTTAAGATTCATACAGTATAAGAATTGGCAAGTTGGCCAATTAGGAAGTTTTAATTATAACTCGGTACGGTTTACTGGCTCCTGGAGCTATTTTTAACTTTGTAACAGGAATAAATAAAAAAGACAGTCGAACGATTGATTAGAAATGTTGACAATATTTTTATAAATCCTATTAAGTTATCGAAGTTATCACATAAAGCTAAATTGATAAAAGCTAAGGTTTTTCAATCATTTTGTCTTACACAGGTGCTATAACCTCAATAATTACACCTTTTCCATGTGATGTAATCTTCTAAAGTCTGGACAATCTTTAACCTTCCAAAGCAAAACAAGTGACTTCGACGTGAAAATTATAGCAGTCCCAAGCAGTCTGGTTCGTACGACAGAAGTACAACCAATCGATATCCCCAGAAATAGCCGTGAGTCGTGTGTCGTGGCTTGATGAATACCAGTCGGCGCTAGTTTGCCGGTCTTAATATTTGATGTCCTACCAACATTTCTATGACGGTACTATGCCAATGCCATTTAAAATTCAACACCAATGTAACACGAACGTTTCCTGTGTCTTTGATTATGATGGTTTCTTAATAAACCTTGTTATGGTGGAGCATTCAACGTTTATTAACGTTCGTTCAGGGAATTTCGTATTGGAAAGAAAACTTCTTGGAACACTTCCTGTTCTTCCGGTTTCAATTTTATCGGGAGTTCTTGGGATTTATCAACGGTGAAATTTAATATGTCAGATGTATATTGATTTTTTGATATTATGTATGAGTGTATACAATAAGATTCATAATGTTAGATATTGAACTTCAAAGAAAAATGTAATCCTCAAAAATAACGTCAGATTTTCCTCTGTTTATTGTAATTAATACCTACAACGAGACTCGTAATTCCATATCTTTCCCGAGAAAAATTCAAAAGCCGGTATAACGTAATTTTATTTTTCGGGACTTTCGCTTAATTTTAGCTTAAAAAATTAGAAGATGACTAAGCTCCTTATATAGCCTAAAAAAAGATTTTAACACTTACCTAAATTACGCTGAGAAAATCGAGAGGGCCACGCCTTCGAATTTTTACTGAGTCACGTACAACCAAGTGATTTAATATATTAAGTGGCGTAAATTAATGATTGAAAATATGAAATAAGTTTCATATATATATTATATATTTTTTTGCTTATCAATACGATTCTACAGGATAAATTTATTGATTTAAAAATTACTTTCTTTCTCGATACTAAGTTCTGTATTAAATAATTGTAACTTTAACAATAGAAAAATCAAATTATCAAGTACCCCTCTACTATACATACTAAGATGATGTCAAATCACATCACAATACCAATCCACAATATATAATCAAACCAACAGCACACATATCCAATAAGTATCTAGAAAATCTTATTTTAAAACTGCACCCGAACATTCTAGCAATTCCTCCGCTCAAGTATTACGTAAATATGGTAAGAGCTCCCGTGGTGCGCAGTATTTCATTATATCTGACCTGTTGAACGCAAGATTTGTTGCTCATCCCACCCATGCTTGTGAGGATTTTTTTGCTTATCAATTTTTTATGAAGATTCACTGCTGAGAACGCGAAACGAGAATTTAGTAACTCTCTCCGTGAAAAGTGGCGCAATTCTTAACCATGCTCACTTTGCTCAAGTTATCGTACACTTTTTAGGGCTGATTTTTCAATCCTTGGTTAAAACTTATTCGTCGAATAATGTATAAAATGACCATTTTAAAAACGTATTCTAATTGCCCGTATTTGACAGTTTACGTGACATCGTGTACCTAATACTTTATTGGACGGATAAGTTTTATCCAAGCATTGAAAAATCGGCCCTTATAGGAATAAAATTACAGTTTCAATTGTATGTGAATAATGAAAAAATAATTTAAACTTTGAACTTGCTCCATTACAGTACATTTATAAAAGTAACCATTTCATTCAGTAAAGCATTACGTTAAATCCTATGTTTATCAATTTAGAAATGCTTTGGCTCGAAATCATGTCTAAATTGTCCTAATATTATAATATTATTAAAACGAAATCTTTCATTTTAAATTATATATCCTGAATATTGCGAACAATAAGAGTGATTTTTGCTAAAAGTTTTACACAGATAACAGTTCTTTAATATAACATATACGTGTTCGCGTCGCTACCCACGCTTCCGCTCGGCGGCAATCAGGCCCGTGCATACGGCGCTCTGTCAATATGAAGGCGAGAGATTTCCCTGATAAACTTATCTAACATCCTCCCTTAACCCTTCCCCATCCCCCGTCTCTGAGCTTTTCTACAAACGGCACAATTTAAGACTTCAAAACATTATTCTCGCTTCGACTTACTTTACTTTTTGTAGCGTGCCAAATTGTCGTCCTTACATGTCATAAACATTTCCTTAATACCGAGTATCAGTGAAACTAGAGGCGAACCGATGATTTAAATTCGTTTAAGACTCGCTGCAATATTTTATCCTCTTACAAAAGTTGTCTATTTGGCCGACTGCCCGCAGTCCGCCGCAAGAATTTAAAGGAAACAGAAATTTCTGAGTAAGGAAACAAACGCAAAATCTTATAAAATGCAGTTAACGTCAACACACATGCGAACTGTTTCTGTAAATATACATTGTACTTCTACGAACTTGCTTTATTTTGTAGTTCCTGCAGCGCGCCACGCCCAACTATCTATAACAATATGTAGGTACATATTGATGCTCAAAGTTTCACTTAATAATTCTTCATACATATTTCATTAATGCATAATATATAATATGTAAATCGAATGTCCCCTCATTAGATAAGTAATGTTTCATCACATACATATACGCTTTTATTGTATTATTATTGTAATCGTCAATCTTCAAAGGGAAAATATTTCGGCGCACAAAGACTGGGAAAAATATAAAATGTGATTATTCCGTTACGTTACCCTATTTATATAAACATTAGCGCCGAATATTTGAACAATACTGACGGAGCACTCAATGTGTTTGCCCTTAACAACTGTCTTACATGTCAACATGTAGGTTCTCTTCAGCTCGAAAGCATTTCTTCGCAACAAATCGAGCGTAAATTTAATGACTGCTTTCAGAATCGTATTAATCCACATCAACTCCGCGATCGGCGAAGGTGATGGAACATGAAATGCCGTGTGAAAATGAATTAAATTCCTCATACACGGCCGGTAGAAGGAGTGGAATTTTAGGACGAGAAAGCATTAGTTCGTACGACATTTATAAACCAGCGCCTACTGGAGCAAATCTTAAGTCCGCTCGGTTAAATCGCAATCTTTGCCGTGGCGGCGGCTCCGAATCAATCGATAGATCCGTAGGGCGCGTCTACCTAGCGGGGCTAAATACAATTTACCTTTGTTATTTTTCGTGTCATTAAACTGCGTCACGATTTGGAACGCTCGATCGGGATTGCGAACTCCGATGCGAATTGTTTGTGAGCTTTTGTTTCCCACTCCGCTCACCGACGACGCGACATCAATTAACGTCGGGACCCAACTGAATTTTCTTCATGGCCGTTCCCATTATTATAGGTAGATTTTACGAAATCATTTTCCACTGCGGACTGCGGAGTATTCTGATCGAATTCTATTATTGTATTTCAATTCAATTCTATCGAATTCATCGTGCTAATAAAATTTGAGAGATAAATGCAGATTCAATGCAGTGAATTTCAATTAAATACTTTATGAAATATTATAAGTGCCAAAGTTGAATGAATTAATAAAAGTTTAAAATGAATTTTTTAACTTTTATGATCTTAAAGTTTCTTCTTTCAATACATTTATTATAAATTGAAAGTAAGAATACAAATGAAGCAACTTTGTCGAAAAATTTCTTGTAAACAAAACTGTTTACACGAGTCTGTCCTTTCAAAAATGTGACCTTATTACTTGTTTTACAAAAAATACAACATATACCTACTTTCCTTAATAATTAGATATTTAATTTAAATTTAATTTAAAATATATTAATGTTGAATACATTAATTATTACATACATATTATTTATACATTAACAATTATATAGTAAAGGTACTTTATGTTAATTTCAAATGTTTTACATTGTGTAGTTGTGTGGTTTTAATATCTTCGTTTCCAAAGTTTTTGTTTACCATACTTGCAATAAAGATGTGAGCGCGATACCTACATATAAGTAGAGATCTGAACTTCAAACTCGGGCTACATGTTGATTATTCAAGCCTTATCTAGACATAAAACTTGGTGAAAAGACACTCAGAACAACGTCGCACACTTGCAGCGTTAATGCGAAAGCACGTAGTTTCGTGTCTGCACAAAGTTGCGGGGAGTGCACACTGCACAAAGTGCGCGAACGCCGCGCTAAAGCCTTCATTTGTCGGCTCGTGACGTCCGCGTGACAAATGTGGACGACTCTTTATGTACACACAAGCGAGGACGCGTCGCGATTATGCAGGGCTATGAAAAATGTATCTCGGGAGTTTTATTCCGTCTGACGAGCGGTTTTAAACGTTACAATTTATCATACAGCACCGATGTCACATTATCTACACTTTAAACCATTTTGATGAGAAAAACATCGGTTGTTTCCATAAGAACATGTCATCCTCAAATTGATTATGGCTTTTGTTCGGGGCAATATTAAAATATGGTATAAAGGAAAATATCATGTTAGACGTACGTAATATTATGTGCTTCTTGGAACGCGGTATTGATCGAGTTGTAATAACTCTCGTTTTAATAATATTTTATTGAAAATTTCTAGTAATAAGATGATGATATCGAAGAAAATTGTATGGTAAAATAAAATGATATTCAGTGAATTTAGTATGAACAAGAGCTGTGTTCCTCTCAATAAGGTTGTATGCTGTAGCGAAATTACCATTGCAAGGGATTGGGGTTAGCATTGATTGGGTAATTTATACTTGCCCCCGAGCCTCCCTCGGAAAGGGGAACAAGCAATGAAGAGGGCCATAGCGTTCGTTAAAATTGCTTAATGAAACGATTAAGCGCCAGGTTTCATTACAGGCTACTTTTATATAAGAAGTAGGTACATCAAAATTGTAAATGATTCCTCCGTTTACGAGAAACAAAGGCAACAAATTCAGCATAAACAATTATTTCAGCCGCCATAATATCATACCGTTCTGTGTAATAAGTATAATAAGCTACTTGACTTGGTAAAGCATATTAAAATTCAATTTGAGACTCCGTCCGTGAAGCATAACGGATTGTCAACCGATTCCGTCGCCCCTCTTTTCTTACATAATTTTGCAATTCACCCATTCAGTAATTATATTTGTTCGAGACTGACGAGAATTATTTTAATATTTAACACTTCATCAAAATCTTAATTATAATAATTTCTTTGACTTGACACGATTTTATTACTGTGAGCATCTTTTGTTTTGTACTTTGCGGTTTTAACTCGTTACTATTTAATTTTCTATACAAATGTTATACTCACTGAACTTACTTCATAAACTTAGCGTGTGTTTATTTCTTAATTATAGTCGAAGTATAACAATGTAAGGTTACATCGTAGTCGTTTGCAACAATATTTTCGGTGAAACTTGCTACATCACGTTTTATAGACATCATTACACATTCTGTACGCAAATAAGTACATATAACTTTTTATTGTTCTAGGTGGAATGCAAAAAGGCACAACCGAAAGAAGTAATGCTTCCAGCGAATCTGGCGAAGACGAGAGCCGCCGGACGCGGCGCCTACGGTGAGTTGCTAAGTAGCGCAGTGGCAGCCGGTGGCGTCAGATATGCTCCCTATCCTGTGCATGCGCCGGCGCAAATTCTAGTCGCTGGCGCCGGTGTAGGGGCAGGCTCTGCGCACGCAACTATGTATCGTCGGGCTCTCGCCGCCCTGCGACCGACCCCGCGGCCTCCCCGCCCCACCATCACGCCGCTCACCATCCCGCCTCTAGCCTACTCCGTGTCGGAGCTCCTGGGGGCTCACGCTCTCGACCTCCAAACCATATACTCCCCCCTCGCCGCCTCCACGCTCCCGACTCCTCTGCCTCTCTGATCCGCGATCCTTTTCCAGCAGCAGCCACATCATCCCTTCTAACATTTGAACATTTTTTAATTTGCTCCGAAATCTTCTATTTCATATTTTGCACTCTATCCTATCCATTCCTATATCTTCTAACATTCCTATTCTTCCTTGAAAAGTCTTACACTTAATGTACTTAAGCGATAAACGATATACGAAGTGTCTTATTTTTAGTAATTGCAATTAGAAAAATCAGTTAGTTAGCAGATTTTTGACATATGTACCGAGAATATCTAGACAGAGCATAGCCAGTTTTACTGTAAAATTTTATACAAATACTTTTTATAAAATAGTAGAATGAAAAACTTGAACAATTTTAAGTAGGGTGATAGAAAAGAAATATTTTTCTACCAGGTAGTAGGTGCTTTAATGTCATTTGATTTACGAATAGATAGATGAAATAGAAGTGGGCCTGGTTTTTCTAATTTCCGAGTAGCTTTTCGTAGGGAAAATCAAATAAGAGCCTAATGGTTCTGCTGAGCCTTGCCACTTTTGCTACATTTCCATCCATATTATACAACTTAATCACGTTAGAAAACAAAATTTCTAGTTACATTATGGATTGCGGCTGATTCGATGAGATGTTCTGAAATGATATTTTCTTAAATAATATTTATATTCTTTAGCATTTTTCTATGAATAGCTTTACAACTTGATGTCGGCTTTTCAAAAATGTTATCATTGGAAGAAAAGAGGTATTTGTGAACAGTCGATGTTACATAAGAGTTTTGTGAAATAACTAGTGTTATAATATTAATTATTTAAGTATAATTTATATTAGGTTTGAATAGTTTGAGGACGTCTAATGTCATGTATTTTTAGTATTTTAGTTATATTATTTCTTTTAATTATTATTGACTTAATTACAAGTTACCATTTGTTTCTATTAGTTGTTATTTAGTTTGTATTCCCTATTTTTTAATTCCAGTATTTGTTTTATTGTTTGACATTTAAGTGTTGATTGTACTTTCTTTTTGTATCTATCAAAAGTAGTACTCGTACACTAATAGTATTAATAATTGTATTAACTTATAAAGTAGGAATTTTCCGGTAGTGTATAGATATTAATAAATATCATTTCTTGAATATTTAAAAACGTCTGTTTGTTTAACATGTTTAGCATTAGACTAACAATTTGTAGAATAGATTAACGTTTTTGATATAAATTATAATATTCATCTCTGGTGATTAAACTAACATACCCCATTAAGGTCATTCTAGCTATTGATATAATTGTAGAGTATTAGTGATGTTGAATGCTTATAATCTAAGTGCGTAATCGATTATTTCAATGACCGTTTTCGCCAAGCAAAATAGTGTCTCCCGGCACATATTTTATAATTATAATCTCCACTTTTGTCACGGAAAATTATATTTAACTTAAAGTATAAGAATCGATCAATTTATGTAAATGTTTTTACATTTCTAGATTTCATGTGGTCATTGGGTGCTCTTCCTGACGGTAAGTTTACTATTCTCATATTATTTATTCAATTTTAGCTATTCGTGCACTTCAAACCGTTTCTAATGCCGAAATGTATGTTATGATATCTAACCAAACCATGATTCGATCATATTCGAACTAATTGAGCAAACCGCGATTGAAACGCGGTTACTAATTTGACATTTCGCTGTAAAGTAATAGGAACATTGGTATCCTAATAAATGGATTACCTAGAACCGACACGTCGAGGTGTGCATGAGTGATGCATCACGGGGCCTGACAGATACACTATTTTGATTGGCAATAATATGATGAACGATCCGGTGCGGTAATTATATCATCCTCGATGACGTTTCGCCCATCCGTCATTTAAATATTTTTACCGGACGTAGTAAAGCCAATTCTACAAAAATCTCGTATACGCTTTAAAATTTTGTAAATGTAGTTTGATTATTTGGTATAGTATAGTATCATTAGATGTATCTTCTAGAAATATCAGTAAAATGGAATGTCTTTAGAGTATGAGGTCATCGTGATACACTTATAGTGCGCTACATTAAGCGATGTTTACAGTATAATCTGCTCTGGACAATGTCCAAAGCGATGTCGTAGCAAACGTTCGAAACATACCTTAATTTGATGGTTCTATTTTAGAATGGGGCCATTAGGACACGTGTCATTAACGCCTGTTTTTACACACCAGACGCCCAGTATTGACATGTTTTAAAATTAACATCAAATGGAAGCATGCAATGGAATCTTGTTTGATTTAAAAGAGTTACGTAACTGAGGTGTATTCGTTTGTTTCGCAGGTTTTCCCGCAGCATACGCCGCCTACGCGGCAGGACGTAGCTATTCGGGCTATCCTAGCTTCGGGCTACCATATCCTGCAGGTAATCCCCTGGCGAGCTTGCACCACCAACTCTCCGGCAATCACTACCACCACTTGGCGACACTCCTGCCATACCACCCGCTCGAGCTCAGTGGGGTCTACAACGTACACGCAATGCATCTGTGAACTCGCGCTGCCGACACTGCATTCCACTAACAGCTAACGATTCTCGAACGGCACTAACGCTTGATCTAACCCAGCCGACTTAAAAACGCATACGCTTCGTGTTATCTGTAACTCGGGTGACAATGTCCCAACTTCCCATTTCACTAACTCGCGCCGAGCAAAGGCAAAAGTTCGTGTGAACTCTAACAACTTACCTAACAAGTTAACACCTCTAACAATGACTGAGCCATCTAGATAAATCTGCCACGCCGTCAATTACAAAACGTCCAACTTTTGAGAAATGCTATTTATTGTTTATCTTCAAAGTATTGTGGTTTCGATCCGGCCAAATGCCTCGCTCTGTGTTTGCAGACGATTTGCGCTAACGATTGTCAAATGGTATGCGTCACACGAACACAAGAGACCAAACAGCGTCCGCTCCCGTCCCTCTCGGCTCGCCCCGATCGGACGAGCTCTCGTGCTAGCCCACTCCTCATTAACAGCGAAAGCTTTTAAAAAAGATTTAAACGGATTTCAACAAAAGTACAGAAAAGTTACGTCCCTATTGTGGTTACGTCTATGTAAATCCCGGGACAGACGAAAAGAATTTTTATCTAATTAAAAGTAGACGCGGAGAGCTTTTAGTCGATCCACTAAAGAATAGCCGAATGTAAATTTTGTAGCTTTATTATACAACAGATTCAGTTTATTTAACCTAATGAAAAACTAACGAAAATATAGGCGTTTGAACCGAGAATTGCGTACTGCCTAATCGGCGAAACCCGGAGCGGAGCAGCTGCACAAATACTCGTATTTGTCAATACTACGTGATCGTGCCTGAACAGCTTGTTTTATTTCGTAATTGAACTAACTTTTGGCTTTGTGGAACCATGAAACATATCTACACGAAATCTTTGAAACATAAGCGCCGAAATAATATTTACTGACCCTATTAGTCATAAATCAAATAACAATTGATGTTATCGGCAAGTCAGTCTAGTTGTAGGTCCGTTTATACTTAGATATCATTGAGTAGATGGTAGGAGTAGTTAGTCATAAAGTTTCCTCTCTATATTAGATAATTAAATATAGATAGCAATTTACATTATATCGTCGAATAACGATAATAATCATCTTCTTAGCATGTTGTAGAGAGTAGCTAGCATTTTAATAGGATTGACTGAACACAATTATGCCTTTTTCTTTTGAGTCTCTAATGAGAGAGTCTAATTACAATCACTCACTATATTATAATTTTCTTTCCGTTGCCGTAATGCACGTCAGTTTAATTGAAATAATAACGTAAATTTAATAACGTGTCATTTATCCTTGTCAAAGTTGTCAATATTGTATTCATGAATAAATACAAGTTATACTTAGTGAGGTAACATAAAATATTAATAATGGTTAACGATACATTCACCCGTGTCAATATGAATGACACATTTACAGCTGCCGTAATGGGCATACTTAAATAATGTAATTTTGTCCGGTTGTACCGTGTACGGTGTTTTGTGTTCAGTCAGCACATGCGTTATTTATCTAAGTAATACGTTAATAATATAAATCTTCTTCATATAGACCGTTAAGAGCTGACATCACAGTAAGTAGATATTTAGAACATAGGTATTAATTTCTAAATAATTACTCAGTTTAGAGGATGAGTAGGAATCAATCAAATTTATAGATTTCTTTTTCGTAGCTAAGTAAAATTATTATATAGAATTAGTTTAGATTATTTTTGTTCGTTTTATTGATAAAAATACTATAATCGAGCTTGAAAGTGTTATTTTAATACCTTATATATTCGCTATAATTGTATTGTATATTTACGTAAATGTAAATACCTACTTTGTTTTAAAGTTATTTCTCTATTATATTTTAATATATTTACACTGCTTAAGCGATAATGTTACATTAATATTTATTGTTGTTGTTATGTAATATTTTTGGATGCAACTATTTTACGCTACACTCCTCGTGTTAATGTTATAAAATGGTTCAGTGTTTTTAAAATTAATGAATAACGTTTCTCCATTGGCGCAATATATCAAAGGGATAATCAACGATTGATGATAAGCCGTTGCTTTATCGCCACGCCTCGCATACTTTATTTTTCAAAATCTTTAAAGGTTTTTTAATAAACTGTACTTTGGCATACTTATTCATCATGATATCGCCGAATGTGCGACCGTCCTAATCGCCATCCTCTAAACTAAGCATACATTATGTAATCTTTAATCGTATCATTAAATTAATAATGTGTGGCCACCGTTATAAACGATATTGATACTTTAAGGTTCTTATTAAATAAATTATGATATAATTAGAATATTTGCATTCACTCTCTCAAGCATATCTTTCAAAATTTACACGGCCTCTTTTACGTTGTAGGCGTCCTAAAATAATCAGTATAATTTATTAAATATTTTAAGTATATACCCATACTATCGAGAATATAATAACATGTGCTACGTTCCCCTTCCTGCATTGTGGTTGTGCGTGATACAGATAGGATTTTGGCTTATTACGAAAAGAGTAGTCAATAAGTGCGTGCTAAAAGTTTAAATAACCCCAAGTAGAAACCAGGAATTAAAGTTTTCCCATAATCATTCGATGAGTAGAACCGTGGGATGTTCAACATCTGCACATTTTTGAATAGTAATACAATTTTGCTTTACTTTCCACGACTCTTGTAATTTAGAACGTAAACTCGACGTAACGAAGGCACTTTTTGACATACTTTTGAGTTTCATTTTAATTTGAGCGCCGCGGTTCTGCCCGAGTCCTTTCTAGTTCCGTGGCGGGCTTTGTAGCTGTTTTATTTTGTTGCCGCAGGTTTAGTGGGAGTTATACCACCGGAAAGTCGTCTGTTGGTCGGTGTGGAGTATGTAAACCCGAACGGGCTCGGACAGGGCTCATAGGTCGCTCGGCGACGGACCTCGCGCCACGAGCGGCCTCGGCGCGCCTCAGCTAAACCGATACGTTACCCGGAAACCCAATAACGACCCCTATCTCTTTGATAAATAAATTATATTCCATCTCAAATACCTTTTAGTATCACGCCTTCCCCTGTCGAATCGAAGCTAAGGAATGCAATGTCGTAAGCACGGTACATGAACCGATAATGCACCGCGATTTCGCAGATGTCTCGTGCCAATCGCCCGGCTAGGTTTGCCCCTATAGCTCGATCGAATTTTATTAATTTAAAGCTATTAACTAATAAAAGCGGTATCCCTCAGGAAGCAAACCAATGTTCGATTTAGGCATCGTTCGTATTGCACAAGTATTTCATATTTATATTGTAATCCATGTGTCAAATTTTTAATGTATTAAATACTAAGTCAACGATATTGTTCTAATCGCTGTTTCGACATATCGTCTTACTAATCTTAAGGTACTTATTATACTATTGTGAAGCCGCTCTATTTTAAAAATAAAGGAATTTGCCAATGTATAAGCAAAATGTCTTGTATTACTATCCAATCTCTTAACCAATCAAAACTAGCTAGAAGAGAAAGTTTAAAAGGAGAGGGCTAGCGTATGAAACATGTTCAATGCTTTATTCAAGAGTTCTGTTTATTTTCTGACTCATCTAAAGAGGCGGCGCCTTCCACTGAGCCGGTAAGGGAATGCGCATTCGAAATAAGTGCAGGATTTTAAGATAATCTGAAAGTAAGAAGGTCGCTCGTAGCATACATATGCGCTGTCGTCGGTGGGGGAGGCATGTAAGACCGCGGGCACGCCGCACGCCGCCGCATCTTCGGGATTCCTCGCATTCAACACGCTCGCCCTCAGAATGCAGCCCGCGACCGAACACAACTACTTTACATAGTTTCTCGTTAACCATACACTCTGTCACTAAATAACCTCAACTTTTAAATAAATACGAACTTGGATAACCGAATTATAAAATTTCACAAGACAATTTTAAAATGAAGGGTTACTTCAGAGTTATAAAAGGCGGTTTAATTAAAACAATAACAGGGTTAGTCGGAGTGTGCCCGAGTCTTGCGTATCATGCCAACTCCAATTTTAATTTAAGATACGTGAGGGTTAAAATGTGTAGTGACATACATTAGTGCTTGTTGTAGGTCGACACGTATTAAGATTTATCTTTATATCTCGATGATATTGTCTTCTAGAATTTCTTATACGATAGAATATAGTTAGATAGATTTTAGAAATTAAGTGCTCATTGGATGGGTCAGATATTTACTATTTAGAAATTTTAAATGTATATAGATATATTTATAATACGCTAGCTTAGCTCGAATATTCATGTAAACTGTTGTTAATTACTTATCTTAAAATGTTTGTATCGAAGATTCCTACAATTTATTCATGAACTTATCTCTTCTAGTCTATAAAAATACGTGTATAATAATTGTGATTCACGTTAATGTGATTACAATTAAAGGTCAATATCAGTTTGATATTGCCACTCCGTTTTGAATTCAGACAGTAGATGTATTTGACGTTTTCGAATGGAAAACGGAAAGTAAAGTGTTGAATCCAAGAAAAACAGCAGTTTGGTGAATGGAGTGTGCCGTCCACGACAGTCCTAGGGCGAGTAATATTTACTTTGAACATCTAAAGTTTGATCAGTACCACGTTGAAGATAGAATAGTGTAGGCAACATTTGTGCGTAAAATGTGTGAACAGTATTACGTGTAGAACGAAATAGCGTTGGAAAACAAAATTGAAATTAGAACAGCTTAGCCGATAATTTTAGACATTATAGTATTAGAGCGTGAAAAGATATTTAAGTAAGAAATTGTAGACAATCTGGCAATTATAATATTTGACTAGCGGATTTTCTGAATAGACTAGACTTAGACGTTTTAAGTCGTGTCAGGCAGTTTCCTTTCAAATTAGTAGAGCTTACGTTTAGCGTGATTTTCGTGAGTTTCTGTGGAGGATTTGTATAATTAAATACCGCTTAAAACTTATCTTTTAGCAAGTAGAGGTGGACAAATGAAGTTATTGGTGGTGCAAACTCATTTTATAGTGGTACAATTGTTTAGATATAAGCCATAGAATAGTCTTAATATAATATTAAATTATTGTGCTTTAGGCATAATATTATGTAAAATAGGCTGGAGTTTCATTAAAATTGTTATTCTGGTTTTAAAGCTGTTAGAATAAGTAGTCATTTATAATTTCATAATAATCATAGAATAGAATAATTTTGACATAATCAAATTTTTGTAGTTTATTTGTAGTCAAAAAGCGGCATTTCCGCAAGTAAAAATATTTAAAATTTGGGTAGACATGTTTTCGTAATTTGTAAATTTTTCGTATTTGTAGATATTTTCTGAAAGTTTTATGCCTTTATTGGTGTGTGATTCATAATACTTCGTTTCGCTTTTACAATGTGGCTTTTAATGTTTTAACGTTTTATTCTATGACTGAACCATTGCATGCGATTAACCAGCACGTCGAAACAACATAGTTTACTAACTCCATCGATCGCAGTAGCGAATCCTATAACACTCGCACGTGACTCGACTCATAACAAATATCATTTGACAAATAAAATCGGAAGATAAACGAACAGTCGTTCTAAGCAGCATTATAATTCGATTAACCGGCAACTGAGATAAATCCCATCGGCCAAAAACATTCAGAATCGGAACACGACCCCGTATCATCTTCACAGGGAGGGAAGTTATTGATGGCACCTATTAAAAATACGTTTTCTATACCGCGTGCGAGGGCAGATCTCACGTAAAAGCTAAAATAAAACATTTCAATCTCGAAGTGAGAAATGAAGTATGGGTATTACGCAGATGAGATATGTGACTCTACAACTTTTGAATACGTAAATAATGTTTCCCTCCTAACTGCTGTAAATATTGTATGTTTCCATGCCATTCAGTTTTGTTATTTATTAAAGTTTTTGGGAACGAATATTCATCTATATTTTTTACAATCATATCAAAAGTTATACTGCGATATTTTTATGACTGTGGCCTATATAAAAGCAGTTATTTATTCATTTTCATTAGTACCTACATCATAAAGTGCATGAGCAAACTTTCACAGGACTTATTTTGAAATTGTTATATAACAATAAGTACCTACAAGCCCAACATTGTTACAAGAATAGCATACTCCTTTAAGCCAAAAATATATGAAGTAGCTCGCGCATAGCTCATAAAATGATGTCAGATTTATCAAACACGAGTACCGTTCCAAATAAAAAGGCATGCGTAATATACTCATAGCATCTTTGGGGTGAGTTTTACTGAGTACGCTCAGTGAATATTTTGCACGGCCGTCATCCCACTTGTGAAGAAGAATTATTAAGTTTCCTCGAACTCCGCAATTATGAAAGTTCGAATAGCTCTCGCAAGACGGCCTCTGAATTTATAGATGAATGTGTGCTACCCGAGAGGTGAGAGGCTTACTTGGGGTGCGAATCACCTCGTACCTCTATAAAGTCCCTACGAGTTCGCACCTAAGCCAATAAAACTGGAAATTGGCGCTGTTATCTCGAAAGTTCGTTTCCAATTTAAGGCCCTGATCAATCTTTATCAAATGTAAGAAAGATTTAAGGCTGTATCGCGATGTTTACTATTCTAATTAACATAACATTGAGCGAGTTTATAGTTGTTAAAGATCCAAGAAACTTGGGATAACGCATAAATTACACTTGTAACGTGGGTATAACATGAGTAAATTAAACCTACAAGGGACTGGTGCAAAGTTTACGCCCGATACAGATATGACTGATGTAGATAACACTCGGAAGAGTAAAATGTTTGGGCCAAATTAATTGTAGTTGTCAAAGTACCTCATACCCTTACATATTACGTGACGACCGTCTTTTTTATGATACAATTACGGCATATATTACGTACAGTAATTATACATGTAATGGGACATTATTTAACCAACATAATTTCGTAGTAATTTCGATAATACTGAAGGTAAAAGAAATAACAATGAAACTATTATGTAGCTCGAGATTTCGTGAAAATAAGGAAGAATAGTCTCTAGTGGAAAGACGTTAAACTTAAGCTATTAATAGCCTTCAAAACTTAAATAGCCTGTACACTGCAACGTAATGTTATTAAAATGTGTCAGCATTTTAGCGTAGAGCGAATGGAGCGCGGCCGCGGACGCGGTACGTCGCCCTGCGCCCCGCGCCCGACTGCCCGCCGCGCCATCTATCATTCATCCTCCATTACTTATATTGTGCTTTTTTGCAAAGTCACTCGCAGGCCGGTAATCACCTGGTGCGGACCTCCATTTTTCACACTAAATCATAACTCGCGCATCTGTCAAAATAAAATTTGTCGTACAAGCCAATAGAGCTAATAGCGACCGTATGAGTGGGCACAATTCGAATACGGAGCCGTTTTCACACACGTTTACAGTCTATAATTTTGATGTTTATTTCACGTAAGTGGTGGAATATAAAATTGTGCGTAACGGCGCGATAACACGAACGATGCGAGTGCGAATGCGAGCGGAGCCTCGCTACGTGCATGGTATGCTAATGCCTCTATTCAATAAGCAGACTGAGCGAGAATTCACGTCAAATAATTTACTGGATATCTTGTAAAAGTTTTTTTCCTTCTGTGATTTATATTCGCGAAACTTCGACCTCTCTTTTTCATTTGAATGCACGTGAAATACTAACACAATATTTTTCCCCGACATAATCTTAGCTCGGGGATCCGTTGTCCTCATTTGTCTCAAATGGCTAAATTATTCATGCATTTACGCGTGCTTTCCGCGTCGAATAAGTGCGGAATCTTCTGGTTAAGGACTCGGAGTTTTAGAATAGAGAGCATGACGGTTGATGGTTCAGTCATAGATGTGTGTTACAAGAGTGTACGTTCCTCTCGTGGAGAGTATGCGAACCGTGTATATGTTTGCAGTGGACCTGACCAACGGCCAACTCACACCGAATAACAACACACCGCTCCTCGCGCAAGCGCTCTCAGGTGAGGTCGCTAGCATACTTCACATATTTACCACACATATTACCAACACACTATGGCTTTGCTACAAATTGTATTTATTTTGTTTCTTGATGGTGCCTTCGCATAGTGTTTGAAGCTTGCTATAATGGGTTCTAAGTCCGAGTGTCTGCAGTTGTTTGTAGTTACGTCTCTGTAGGTACACTATATAATATAATAAATCCAGTCACACAAAATCCACATTCATCGTATATTTATCATGTATTTTGGTGTTTATCATAATATTTAAATTTACTTGGTGTTGCTTTATGTGTTATGTGTTTTATTAATAATACTAACCCCCATTATGCACGTCCTAAGTCTAAAATAATACCTTTGCCAAAATTTAAACAAATTGAAAACTTTTATACATGTGAACATGTCATGTTACCCTGAAAATCTGTAACTTCAAAAAAATGCGTTACAACATGCGTTGCACAAAACAGATGCGCAAGATTCGATGATCTTATCATTTCTTATAGAGCGAACTGAAAAAAAAAACTTTTAAGCGCTCATACTTACTCAGTTACCTACGCAGGCATAATTTTCACTATGCGTACGCGCAGCAACGTCCCCACCTCCAAATTTTCTAAACACTAATGTCCAAATTATCTGCCTAGTGATGAACAACTACCAAGCGGCAGCGGCCGGCTTCGGACCTCCAGCGTCGCCGCACACGGCCGGCGGCAGAGCGGGGTTTCCCGCCGCTAGCTCGCCGGGCCCGGCCCTGGACGTGTACGGCTCCGCAGCAGACAGCGTCGGCTACGTGCAGGCCGCCAGCCCCCAGCCCTCTGGATTCCCAGCCATCGCTGTAAGCCGCGCGCCCCTTAACTACACCCCGGTAAGAAATCAGGAACCATATGATAACCAAATGATGTTGTAAAATTAAGCATTAACTGAACTGGGGTAGATTTAAAGTAAACGGTACTATTGTTGTTCGATGATCCTATGTATAACTTTACTCCACTGTATATTCTACTCAATATACAACGTAATGAGAAAATAAGAAACTGAACACCGTTACATAAATATATTGTACTCGTATAACTATCATAGATTTAACAGTATATACCATATCGTGCCTCTCTACTCGAACAAGGAATAAGATAACTTTTATCCTTATTTTGCTCGTGATAAATGGGATAAAGTTATTAACTTTCGATTACAACTTTTTTCATTTATAACGTTATGTTCAAAAATGCCTATTTCAGTGAGGTTCAAATAAAAGCAATTCATAAAATTGTCCCTGTACAAAGTTTCAACTGTCACAAAATTCAAATTAATGTTTGTTCTGTTTTGTTTTTCTTTCGGCAACTTTTGATTCGCACTGAAAGGTGTTGAAATTTATTTGTTAAAAGAGAAGATAACATTGTCCGGCGTTAAAATTGCACACAAAATATTAATTGAAATAGGTTTTACGATATAACGTTCAGAACATTTAGGAGGCGAGCTCCGCAGACGCAATTAACAGCCGTCGACACTAAAATTTTAGCAAGACGTTCCAATCTCATTATGGAAGCGATCTTCCTTGTCGCTCTTAAGGCATAATCACCATAAGTTAGCGAGGAAGTGAAGCGTGAGAGATGTGATTATAAAGTGTTCCGAAATATAAGCGTGCGAGCGATGGCGGCGCAATCTACGCGGTGCATTGCCGCGGCTAATGGCTTTTTAAAACTGCGACCGCGCTCCATAACTGCTTCCAAGCGACGCCATCAGTCTTCATTGCTTGTCGACGCCAACACCGCGCTCCCGAGATCTTAACTCTTCACGTCCTATCTTGAGACATTTTTCAAAACGCTTTAAAGCTTCTATTCGTTTACATAATGTGAACATTAAGTCGGGAGTAAAGGAATTCGTATTTAAATTCATTTTACGTACCTATCCTTGCACCGATTTGTTGGAATACAATAGACATTAAGAGTTTTTAGAAGAACAAAGCATTACAATGTAGATACAGTGATTTAAAATAGCTTTAACAATTTATAAAAATCTGCATATTGATCGGATAGTACTGAACTATAAATGAAGTTGACGGTCGAAAGCCGACGCATATGGTTCTCGGTGTAAAACGGTCTTATTAGGTAACGAGTATGCCCCCACGGGCAATAACCATAAATCAAGGAGAACAAGCGGCGTAATTACCGTGGCCGAGCGGTCGCGGGCCGCTCTAACTGATCGCTGTTTTTATTTTGTTGGCCGGCGAGCCGCTACCGCTTCATACACTACGAACACCAAACTGAATACCTTTAAATCTGCCCCTGGAGAGGTTAACAACCAATCGATCGCTTTACACTCCCATTCAATTAAATATAATAATCCCATTCATAAAATTAAAATGGAAAGCTTCATATAGCGGTTAGAACGTTTTATTTTCTCGATGTGCTCGATGACTAAAATTATTTTTCCTCATTACAGGGACCCCTGATTCCTGCGGCTTTCACCAACGGTTATCATTGAAAGTGTAATAGCACAAATATTTACGTGAGTATTTTAAATGTATCTCGTTTCGCATAATTAAAATGTCGTTACGTGGAATAGCCTTTTAAAAGAACGAGTGTATGTAATTGTTGCCGCTGCAAATATGAACACTCGAGTGCTAATACTCGCGTTTTCACAAGCTGAGAATTAAGTCTAAAAGCACAGCGTTTATGTATTAAAATGTGCAATAGTTAAAATTGCTTACATGTACTTAGGTATATGCTCGTAGTTTCATTTTAGCAGATTTATAAAAGAAAAACAGTCTCTCGTTGGTAAATGTTGTATAAAGTGTATTATGTCAGTGATTAAGGCAATTACACGGTTCAACGACCTTAATGATTCTGTCACTACATTTGAATTTGTTTTTTTAACCGCCCTCTATAAATATACATCGTTGTTGAAGTAAAAGTGACCAAAGATTATGGAATTGTATACTGTATCGTATTGTATCGTAATGTGTTAGTGGTTTCTACCTAATTTATGTTTTCTCTGAGAGGCAGTAACATATTACATTTATGAATAGTAAATATTGTGTACTATGTATGTTGTAAATGTAATGTAGGAAGACTCATCTTTCAACATTAACCGTTATAAGCAAAGTCTCTACTACATGACCCATTCTGGAGACCTTAAAATGACTAAGCAAGTAATTATAAGTTCTAGAGTGGGGAACAGTTAAGAAAACACCGATTTAGAAATTAATTTTATTCAACACGGACTCTACTATATTCTGGAGACCTGATGATGGCTAGGGTGGAGAACATCTCACCTACAGAGATATAAAAGATGGAGTACATTATTTGACGTAATTCTATAGAACGGCCTCTACCATCTCATGGTGTATCGAATGGTAATGGTGACCAGGCAAATGTATTTAGCGTTCTCTGTATATCTCTTCATACCTAGTAGGAATATATGCACGCAACCTACACACACCGAAAAAAATAGGGGAACGGACAAGAAATCACGTTTTTTTCGACTTGTTATGTATTTTGTAGTTAGTTCGGGGTTAATTTTTTAAATCCCTTACGTCTTTGAAATGATGACGAGAAATAAAATGTGTTTCGATTTTTAAACATTAAAATATTATACCCCTTTAAGAGTTTGGTGCCTATTTATCGACTATATAGCAGCTTCAAATCAAAAATATTATAACGTGTTTTAAACTGAGTTTTTTTTCTACTGTTTATCTTTGAACACATTACAAAATGAGTGATTTTCCTGCGACTGAAGTTACCAGAGCCTATGACTATGACTGATATGGGTCATACCTTCCGTACAAAGAATACAGTGTTAGTTGTGTCGGTATCTATAAAAACTCGCATAGTTCCCGTTCCCGTGGAATTTCCGGGATAAAACCTATCCTATATTACTCGTGGATAATGTAGCTTTTGAATGGTGAACGGAATTTTTAAAATCGGTCCAGTAGTTTATGAGCCTATTCATTACAATCAAACAAACAAACAAACAAAGTTTTCCTCTTTATAATATTAGTGTAGAAGAAATCATCGGTTCACCCCACAGACATGTATCAAGATAGACTAAGCGAGTGTATGTACTTCCCGTGTCCAAACTAAGATTATGAAACTTACTTGACGCTGGCCTACACTCAGTCCGCGCTTGCAGTTAGGAAAGACGTGAAGCTGAATAAAGTAAAATGCCGAATTACGCCGTTATAAACTGTAGAAACTCCACAGCTGTGAGTGGCCGAGTTAGCAGAGATGTTTCCTTCCACCGGTAAGTAATTTTCTAATCAGAATATGCACTATTTATTTTAAAATCAAATAAAGAATATCTGTGGAAAACGATCGTGACAAACACGGATACCAAATCATACGAAATGATTCGGAATACATTGCGGCTTTTACTTGGCACGGTAAAGATCGAGTCGTATGATAACAAGCAATGAATAGCGTCTTCTCATTTTTCTGTCCAATTTTGTGGTTAGTGATGTTCATTTGATGCAACAGTTCTCGATTCTAATCGATTTTATAATCGAACAGAAAAATGATAATTTGAAGGAGCAATTTTTTAGAAAAAAAGGCATAGATTTTTTTGTCATTTAATACGACTTGACCTAGAACTTTTAAGTATTTTAATACAAAGGTACTAAAAATAAATATTATGACATGGACGCCATTAGTTAAAGTGTCATCTTGGGAGTTTTTTAAGAAAACTCCTTATTGCTTAGACTATGTTTGTTTTTTCAGTTTTCCAAGTAACCCGAACATAAAAGAAAAATGGATTGATGCAACGGGACATAAAGATTGATTGATTGACAGTTTTCTTTAAAGCTAAAACACATTAGTTTACTTGTTAGAATATTAAAAGGTTTATAAATTTATTTTATCATTCCTCTGTCTATGGTAATTATCATTTTTCTGTCTTGAATCGATTTAGTAATCGATTACGATTCATTTATTTAATTACCTCTTAGACATAGATCTAGTTTGATCTGATTTCTTTCGATTTACTTCGATGGGATAGGACGATACTAGAATCGCCGCGCGAGTGGCGTCCTAATCGATTTAGCGTAAAATGAAATTACCATCACTAAAAAGCGCTCGTGACGTCATAACGCGTCAAGGTCAGTACAAAAAATATGACACGCTTGGTTTTCATACAGATCGCGGTACTTGCGTAGTCTATCTATGTCTGTGGTTCACCCAGTTAAAAGTGCGGAGGTAACGGAACCAACAAAAAATTCAGTTGAATTGAGAATTTCGTCCTATAATGGCGTCGGCTAAAAATGTTGCTATACGTTTATGTCAGTTTTGATTTTCCTACGATTTTATACAATAATATAAAATTAAATGATTTTATACAATATAAAAAAAAATTACTGATTTTCGGCGGTATGGCGACCATTTGGAACTGTCTGAAAAGTATGGCATGGCGATTTTCGTACATGGCTACTGGACGATGATTACCTGTGCAAAAATTAGCCTGGTACAAATGGTTGAATTTTTTTTTTAAATCAACGCATTCACGTCGGTATTGTGGGCTGTAAATTACACCGGAAAAGTATGGCATGACACTACCGCCTACTTCTTTTTTATGGGCTATCGGTAAATCCTAAAATTTTTGTGTTACAAATCGTTTGCCTTCCGTAATTTATCCGACGAGTTCGACTAACGCGACTAGTATGCCGGTACCACTGTTCTGACCATGATTTTTCTTTTTGTCATTGCGTACTAAGACCACTGTAGAACCGCCATCCGGTTACAAATGACCCAAAAGTGTCAGTATCTCCCGGCTTTGGATTGTTTTGGACCCTTAAAATATACGATAGAACAGCAATTAATCTTTTTTTTTTTTAAATATTCAAGGCACAAGGAAAGTCTGGTTACTGTTTTATAGGTATGTGTTTTCTGATAATATTTTACTGTCAAAAATTATCAACACTGGATATTATTTAATGACGCCTTTCAAAAACAAAACTAATTTACAAACAGATTTTTATATCTTTACATACCTATTTTTAACTTTCATTTCATGAACTGCTCATGTAAATGCCTATTACAATCTGGTTTAATTTAACAAAACATTCAATTCGGTGAATTTTAGCGTTATTTTGCAAAAAAAACCGCACGTACAGTCCCCCGTCCGAGTCGAACTGACACCGTCAAATTTCGTCGAAAATATGCAATAGAGGTGAGGTTTTATGTGGGTTTTATTATAAATTCGAGTTTTTTCTTGATAATTTAACGATAATAATGAAAATTGAAAAAACAATCAATACAAATTGTTACAAATATCATAACATATTTTTTGGTATAAATTTCATGTATAAATATGTAGCCGTTTTCCTAACAAAATGCGTTTTATGTTCAAAAAGGGGTTGATTTGTATGTATTTTTTTTTATGTTTAGGCCGTTCTAAACTGAAAAGTAAACAATACACTTTGTAAATTATATCCTTGAGTATCACATATATTTTTTTTAAGACAATCGTACCAACAGTTTCCTCAACAAAATTCAATATGTATAAGGTGTTTTCCGGTTTTGACCATAGTAATCCCCTTAAGAAAACTGCTTTGAATACATAATAGAACAGTAGAACAGTTATTAAAACTCAGACTTTTAAATTAATAAATTATGTACTGGCATATCTTATAGAGAGTTTTTTTTAAGTTAAAATTTAAAAAAAATATTGCCAAATACAGAAAAAACTCATCAAAGCTGTTCTTTTGATTACTGCCGCCCAAAAGCGATAGCTTTGCCTGCTTTTGGCCTACCATGTATTAAGAGCTTACAACAAAATAATTAAGGTGTAGGATAGCAGGAGTCATAGTAACAGGCGGATATTTGCGCACAGGTGGCGAGCGGCGTGGCGGCGCGTCTCGTGGCGAACCAGCTGTCAGCCGAGCCTGCATCCCCGCCGTCTCCTCGCCGCAAGCGCCGCGGCCGCGCGCCGTACGCGGACGTCGCGCCACGCGCCACAACGGCGACGGTGATCCAATCCGTCCGGCCACCGCGCGGACCGATCCGTCGACCGCGGCATCTCAATCTCATACCCAACTCTCCACTCCGACCCCCTCCCCCTCCCGATCCATATCCCCCTCCGCCAACCCCGGCCCCCGACCCCTCCGCACCCACGCCCCTCGACACACCCTATTGTAAATAATCTACTTTTTGTCGTGTGAACGAGAGATAGTTTATCGATTAAACAGGTATTTTTTCAAAAAATTCTCGCTTCGACTGTATCGTAGATGTGTTGTCAATAAATAATTAAACTAAAAAATACATTTCATAAGATAAAAGCATCTAGACGGTTTAATTGCAGGGAGGTGTATCTTTAAATATTTTATTATTCATAGTTAAATTACAGTTAAGGTAACTTGCATGTCTATCCCTCGACGCGCGAGACTTTTAGTTCGTTAGATAGCGTAACTATCCATCGGCATGTACGATCCGTGCCTATCCTTCGAATTTGAATTTCGTGCTCTAACATTCTCTGTAGGAAGTTTACGATAACAATAAGATTTTCAGTGTTTATAGGGTTTCGGGCAGAGTTCGGCGCGTATCTGTAATAGCAATAATGTAACCCTTTCTCCGTGTTCCGCGTGAAGAGTTGACTTGGTAGATAGCGGTATAGGTCGGTAAGGACGGTCTGGGGCTCCGGGCGAGTCGCCGAGGCGCGGCTCCGCTCGCCGCCCGCGCCATGCCGGCCGGAGACAATAACGCGCACGCCGCGCCGCCACCATCCTCGCTCGTCCACCGACACATATTTTATTCTATTTTTAATAATAAATTCAAATATTAAAGTAATTACTATACTACTATATTGCGCATATTTTATCTATAAATGTAATTATTTTCGCCTAATTCGAATTGTATAAAATCACCTCTTTGCATCGATGTTCTGTTTTGTAGCTGAAGTTTCTCGATTACTTCCCTATAAGACTACGTTAGTTATTCGTATACATACTATTTCTTATATGTATTATGATATAAAATTTTATCCTAAGGATAACATCATCATTTTACGATTCATAAGGAAGTTTGAGAAGCTAAGTCGAAACATTTCGATATATATCTCTCATCTCGTTAAGATAATAATTCGTTTCTATCTTGTACCTTTGAATGTAGGCATTGTAATTATAATGAATACGATTTTGTGCATTACGTAATTAATATTTCATTATTTCTTACCATTGTATTAACCTTAATGTAAGAACCACTGTTGAAATTATTCACGCCTCCGCTACGTGGCGGGGTCACTTCGTACTTAGATCTATTTCAAGTTTTAATCAAGTATAAACGATAAATTTTCGAACATAAAATGCATCATACTTTCGCAATATAGACAATGTAATAAAATAAAGACAGGTATTTTAAGAAACATCAAAACGATCAGAGTCGTGGTAATAGAGTAAAATATGAAGTCAATTCATTAATACATATTCGTTAGGACATATTCGATGACCACTGTCTATACGGCAACAGCACAGGGCGGCGTGCGCACGCGCCGGTACCGCCCGCCCCGGGCAGACCGCGCGTGCGTGTGCGCCCGTCTCGACACATGAGCACTCGGTTGCAATCATTCGTTATTTATTATTATTACTCATTACATCAATTACATTAATATTATAATAAATTTAGATATTAAATTTTAGGTAATAATAATGAACAATCTTTTAAATGCTATTATTATATAAATACGTTATAAATATAAATGTTTCCTGTTACAAAATATTGAAAATGATACGAAATTAATCAATATTCTTTTTAAAGGTAATTTATTATTATTACTTATGGGTACGTAGTTAATTGAATAAAGGATGTTTAACGAGGCGCGCCGGCCGCGAGCGGCTCGGCGGCGCGCTCGCTTCGCGTTTTTGTTTGCAGACATGTTCGCTAGTCGCTCCACAGAACGTTGCGTGAGCTCGGAGCTCCGGCGCACGGCCCAGGCCAGCCTAGCTGTGTCGCCGATCAGGAAACGCGACCGCAATTATGTTGTTAATCGTTAGCTAGGAAATTGATAATAAAAACGAAGGTGTGAGTCTATTTATAGGACCGTCGGAAAACGATATCATACCAAACAAATTAACGTAATCATTTGTTTTATATTTACGGTGTTGTAGGTATTTAAGACATTTTTTCTTAGAATATTTAATTATTATGAATTATGATGAAATGTTATATTGTTAGGTCCGGGCCGGCGGCGGTGCGATGCGCGCGCTCCGTTCCACCGTCGGCTTCTTCATTCACTCTTTCATCCTCACTATAATTATATTTTCTTACCGACCTTTTTAATGTAGGAGAAGCGTACACGGCCGCTTATCCCCGTGCGAGTTCGAGTACAAACATACTTAATTATTATAGTGAGTGACGTTCGTTTCGCCCGTTCGTGAGAAGCCATCGGTTCGCCGCGATTGCACGAGACGATTTAAGACAAATACTATTGTATATACATAGATAGCCGCATGTAAAAAGACTTAGTCGATACCATCTGATCGATATTATTAGACTCATTCGAGCCGTAATCAGGATTAGCTTGACGAAGATATTAGTTTCATTATTTTTATCTTTCTTTAAGTTTTTGTAAGTTCCTTAGAGGTTAGATCGAGCACTGGTTATAACATTATTGCATTCGAGAATGGTTACCATATTGCAGTTGCGTCGAGAAAAGAGAGAGTGCTAATAATATTATGACCGGTGTGTAGAGCTAAATTGCCGCGGTTCGGCTTGCGAGTAATCTTCTGTGCCGAGATGAAATCCCTCTGTTGATTTGCTAAAACACCAAACATGTTTGATTACTCACAAACCCAACAACGACCGCTTCCTCTCGCTATTGACATTCGCGTTAGTTGATTTCTTTCAGTCGCCATTTTAGAGATGTGTTCTATATCAAAGTAAAGACTACGTAATAATAAATAAGCGAGATCTCAAATTAATTTTAAAAATTCTTTATGTGATTCTAATATCGTATAATATCCATCTATATATAAAATTAATTAAAAAGATAATTTATTCTATTTTGTATAATACCTTTCTACATTAATTTACACTCTACTTATATTGTTATTAAAGATAATAATTAATTTTAAAGGAATAAAGTGACAGACTGGTAATGTTCGTAGAGTCGCCGTGGCGGCCTTAGACAGTAGCTTTGCATACTCGGCAATGGCCAACTTAATGTTCAAGGACCAAACGTATAAAATATATTCGCGTAGAACCGGACGCGCATTGGCTCCACACGAACCGATTCAAACTGTTCGGTATCATTGCAGCATCAGAGCGTGTCTGTGAGAGTTGCGTTTGAGAATTAAAGGCGGGCTTAGGCGACGCGCGTTGTGACGTCACGAACCATCCGTGCCCGCTGACTTTGCGTCAATCGATTACGACGTCACGATCTTCAGCTGTATTGAACGACAAACACCCCTTCTTTAGATACTCTTAATTTAGTTATTTCAATTCATAGATAAATAATTTACTGACAAGAAAGGAATGCGAATCGATTCACAAGAAGTACGCGACACGCCTGTGCAAGGCGTCCGCGTCGGCCAGGGCGGCGCACGTGACGTCACGCCGCGCCACCGGCGCTCGCGCCTCTACCCCGGCATCCCTCCCCGCCCCGCGCAACGCCGCCCGCTTCATTTCGTTCTCGCGGTTACTTCTCGATTACGTGCTTCGCGTGCTGACTGATTTTCTATAGCAATAAAAATCAATTACCTAAGATTTTACATTAACGTAAATTTGGATTTATATACGTTCGAATTTGGTGTCATGTACATTTAAATTAGGAAAGAAGTTAATGATAGAGCGGAAGAGCCGCGCTCTCGTCGCGGTTCCGACGCGTTATTTTCGTCATTTCTTCGTGTATAGTATGTTACAATGAATCTGTATACAATATGGATATAAATCGTATGATGAATAAATTAGTTTTTATGGCATCTCTTTATTAATAATGATAATATCAAACATTTTGTAAAAAGCGGTGGGTATGTCCACCGCCCCGATTTCGTGCACCCGTGCACTTTAACTTATTGGAATATTACATTATTATAACGTACATAATACTATGAGATATATAATCATACAGCCTCTCGGGGCGCGCGTGTATGGCGATGTATGTATACACATTGTGCAATGTACATATACCTATTATAATACAATGATTTAAGACAAGGTTCACATCGTGCCGTGTGTATGTGGTAATAATAAATATAATATGGACATTGTTCAAACAATAATCAGTTGTTTTATTTATCCGTACCCCTTCCCCGCTCCTTTTCAGCTAGTATACAATACAACTATACGACAGTAATGATTATTTTGCTGTGTAATATGGAAGAGTATCAGTAAATTAATACACACATAATTTTATATCATACTACTTCATAATATTAGTATGAAAGTTACTAGTACGACTATGACTTAACTGAACCTATTTATTATTATCTGAATATTTATAAAAGAAAAATATTAAAACCATGACATTTGAATATGAATGAAGTTAAATGTTAAAAAAGAGAGAAATTAATTATAATGAATGCTGAATTCACATCATAAGAGCAATTTGTAAAGCTTTTCCAGGAAAATTGGAATATATTTTATAACGTACATAATTAGACCATCTAGTCTACATTAGATAATTTTGAAGTAAAATATTTAATAATTTGGCAGGATAACATTTTTCGGAAAAATATTTAATGTTACACGTGCAAATATCTTTATTGAAAATAATAATTTTAATTAAATAACATAAAGGGCAATGTAACAACTCAACAAGAAAAATACTCAACCGATTTTTCATCTTGATTTATTTGCCTCAATAATTATGAAAAAAGACGATTGGAAAAAAACTATAACACGAAAAATGCAATATAATACATGGAGAATTTTATATTCTAACATTAAGTAACGATGCTTATTTACTTCCATTTTAAGTTAAAGGTGTAAGTTAAATTCTTTGTAATCTAAATCTTACCTTTAGTACCTTTTACTTGGAGTACGACATTAATTCAACAAGTAAATTTTTGTAAACAAAAGACGTAGTGATCAATTATTTAAACTCAGATTAAATAATCAGATGAAAAATAAAAAGGTGCAATTATTCCTAATTGCTTATTACTTTGTTAAAAATCAGTATCTCTTTCAACTTTATTGATATGAAAACAAAAAACAAACGACTTTTCATCTTCAATTTGATACGTAATAAAATATTGTATGTAGGAATCGAACTCAGGACCCATTGCTAATATTCTGAGCACGACGCAAAAAAAAAACAAAATATAAATGCGTCAACCAAACAAAGAAATTGGGAAAACAATATGTGCACATTAGACCCGACATCCAACCATAAATCAAACAATTTGAAAGCATGGTGAAACATACGCAACCTTTAAGGAACAAAGCTTAAATCAAGAATTTAGATTGCAGAGGGTTCAGGTTATATCCGTCAGAACAGTACCTTTATCCGGGCCAACCCACGTTCATGCTTACGAGAGAAAGTAACAGAATCATCTTATATGTTACGTGACTCTATTTAAAGAGGAAGGGAGCGGCAATTTAGAGTCATCTGCTTTAGTAAGCTCGCATTGTACTTGAACAATAGTCAAGCCTTTTGACCAATGGTTACAAATGTTATTTTTCTAGGCACAATAGCTGGAAATTACCAAGAGTACACAAAGAAATGTTCTTCTAACAAACGCAAAGCCGTTTCATTTGAATGTTCCTTATTAACTTTATCTTCACTTCTAACTTAACTGAATTAAATTAATATGGGACATATCAATTATAATAAAATAAATTTACAAAATATGAATGATAGTAAAAAACATAAAACCAGGCTTTTTAGTTAAGCCTGTCAAGGCCACTCCAAGTACCACTCTCTTAAAATTTGGATGACGAGTCCGAGTTTGTGAAATTGCATTTATTTTAATTTGGTACAAAAACTTTCAAAAATAAAACTTTATTGAAGTTAAATTGACTACACTTGTTATAGCTGTACTACTACTTACTATAATCATTTTCCTATGACATCATTAAGAGCTTTCTTAGGTTACAAACATAATATTTACTCACTACCTTTACTCTCTTAGTAACAAATAAATACTCAACTATTAAGTAAGATATCTACATATTACTTTAATATAAAAAGAAACGAGTATAAATCTTTATCATATGACCATATAAAATTATACTGCTATTTAATTGAAATATAAAATTCTGTATGTAAAGAGGACTTCAATATTCTCGCCTCAACTATTACGCTACTCGAACATTCTGTAAGTTGACTTTTATATTTTTTTTTTAAAGTAACACGTGCCAATACTTGTATATTTGATTCAAATGAAATGAAAATTACATCAACAGAAATATCTGTAATAAATAATATTCACTGAGTTAAATAAAATGACCTATTTTTAGAACTCATGATTTTGTTTGTATTGCTTGAATGCCTATTGAATCGATCTATAGTAATATAGCTCGAGCTTTTGAAGTATTAGCTGAAGAATTTGTTCGTTTGAACGCGCTAATCTCAGGAACTTCTGGTTCGATTTGAAACTTTATTTCGGTGTTAAATAGCCCATTTATTTTTTTCACGCTAAGACGACAGGAGCGGAGCAATGCGGGTAAAACCGCGGGGCACAAATAGTTTATGTTACATGTGGTACCTACCTAAATTCGATTTCAATTTTTATTTAGCCTACCTTGCTAAACTTTGAAACTGAACCGATTCTCTCTTCTTTCTCTCAAGAATTTTGTTCAAAAGTTACTTTAGAGTTGAAGACAATAAATTATTTCTGTCTTTCTTTAGAGTAACGGACACACTTCATTAAAACTAGTAGGACCAGTTGAATCATATTATATCACTCATTACTTATCCTTAATTAACATTCATATAAGGATTCGATGTGTATTAATTTGGTTAATAGATATCATATAAATTATGGTTAATAGTTAATAGGTATCATATAAATTATATAAATTGTCTTCGGGCATCTTCAACGGCGTCCAGCGGCTACACATACATACTACACCCGAACACTGTATCTACTCTTCTTCCTTTTAAATTTCAACCACATCCAACGAACTCTTTTGGCTTGAAAGTTATAGAAATATCGAACAAACTTTAATTGAAGTGCTAGTTGCGATTTTTGTTTAATATATTTAATTTATAACTACATTGTATCTACACAAAGTCATTTAAAGCATCAAAATATAGCGTATAAATCTATTAAAATAATAGATTCAGAACTTATTCAAGGAATTTCTAAACAGATAAAATTTCCTAAATAGAATTGAATAAAATTAGCACCTGAATAAATTATAACCATAAATAGTGCCGTGTTAGAAATAACTTTTCTAAGAAAATCTTCAATAGATTCAAAGTTTATCAACACGGAGGCTTATAATTTCCATTTCTTGGTATACCTATCTACATTCAGTCGAATAAATATATTTTCATATGATGTTTATACTTGTGTATGTCATTATATACAGTCATTGCTTCCTTTAGCAGCTTCTCTGAAATACTATTATTGGTTAAAAGTGTAAGTCCCATTTTTTGGGATGTGCAGCATATACATTATACATCTGCCTCACTGATTGATTTGCTTTACAGATAAGTAGTAGCCTTCTTTATCCTGTCAGACCATGATATTTTTTAATTAGTATCCACCGGGAATCGAACTCTGGACACCTTGCATTTACGCTAACGCGTTAACAATTGTACCAAAGAAGCAGACAATAAGTACTTTTATTGCTTCTTAAAAAGTAAAACATCAACACTATCAGTCTACATTATCAAACCTCTAAACACAACTTCACTTTCAAAGTTCCAAAACATAATCACTTAATAAATACAAATCGATGGAGTAGTTAATAACACGCTTATAGCTCGGTTTAACAAATCAGTTTCGGTAAGCGTAAAATAACAGAGTATGGACGTGTTATAGTAGACAAAGCGAGGTTCTGAAGTGGAAAACAAGTTTACAAGAAACTATTCCCTCGGTGCTTCTCCAACGGGTAAGACATCTTATACCACTTATCGGCTTACTCTGTCGGAATATAGATACGTGGTTATATTAATTAATCTATGAGATTTTCAGTAAGCATATTTAATAGGATAATGCGAGTAAGAAGGGGCGTAAATCATGTCTCATTGGATTTCGCGTCTACTTAGATTCAGCAGACGGGAAATTCGATGCTTGTAGAATCAGATGGTGTTATTTAATATTTTGTACGCTTTTGCTGTGAATGCTTTTTATGAAGGACTCGTATTGCGTACACTGTTAAAAGTCTTTTTTGCAATGTAACAATATTGTTAATTTATCTTAAGAAATATGTTTATATCCATGGTCAGGCATTTTTAATAATATGAAAATTTTACATAAATCTGCAGCGACTGAATTATGTAGATAATAATATGGTTATTGGATTCTCGCAAGAAAAACATTATTTTTTATTTTTTTGTTATTTTTTCCAGCAAATTTCCTGACCGATTTTTGTTACTAAAAGATATCCAAAAGTTCCATTGAGCTTTTGAGATGTCATCTATGATACAACCAATACGCTAGTATTGATACATAGATAGAGGTACCCTTTATCTAGATTAATTCATTATCACAAAAAGTATCTGCCAAAATCTACTGATGTTACTTTGTCAAACATACATTTCGCGAACGCAAAAAGCAGACTAATTGAACTAGAAACAGCTTAACCCTTTATGCACAAAGATTCGTCAACACAAACATTTTCTTTGACGCCTGGCTCTTGTTTGTAATGGTGCATTAATGCAAGCCACGACACATTCGCAATAGCAAAAAGATTTCTTTGGCATTAAAATTGTAACACATGCTCTATAGTAGCGATATTGACGTTTCATTTAGCGTCGCTACAGATGAAGCTATCACTTTTTGTGAGCAGACGTTATCCCAAAAGTTAGATTACTTTTATGGATCTTCAAATTTTCTAGTACCTACTCTGTGTGCTGGAATGAGACGTTCTTCACTATAACTGGTAAAATCAATATCTTATTCTATTGGTTGACATAGTTTTGTTATATTAATATCTCGGTTTTATATATCATAATCGAAACGAAATCGTAGATGGATCAGAATTACGCTATGGAATAGAATATGGCAGGATGTCCTCAAACTATTATCGCGCATAAAAAGTGTCCATATATGCTTACAAAGTTGATAACTATTTTATATATTTAATAGAAACTTTAAGTTGTCGATTGATGAAACAATAAAATCCAATAAAGATAATATGTATAACATCACTAGGAAAATGCTACACACAATATTCCAGCTTGATTCCAGTTCTAAACATGACAATTGAACTTACGCTGTACATGGTAATAATTCTGTAGTAAATCTACTACAATGTTTCGCTAAATGTAATAATTAGGTATATAAAAATCACCTAATTCAATTAAAGCATAATCATAGCTAACATAAACGCATGAGCACGTTAACAGTATCATGTAATTTGCAGAACAACATAACGGTGTAGAATATATTGCATTTGGTTATTGATTGATTGCACTAAGCCACTTCGAACAACCTTTCCACTTAATATAACATATATGATAGACTCCGTTTATATACTGGGCTGTGATTTTGTGTTTGAATAGTTTTTGCGAATGTATAATTAATCGTTTTAGGTAAGGTAAATAAAACAAAATCACATTGTCTTCTAATATTCGATGTAGCCTTTGTTTCGATTATAAAATTTATTGAAAAACTATGGACTAAAAGGTAGCTAAGGAATACACGCCGAGTTGTCATTAATTTATTATACCTTAATATAACTACTTTAATAATGTGAAATCACAAAATAATATTGAATAAATTAAAAATTAAAATTAATAAAGATTTTCGAAGTCGCCACCGAAAATGACAATGAAATAGCTCACCGAAAACAACGTAAACCGAACATAAAAGCTCATTTCCACTAATCTTCAAGACCGTGGCGATGGCGGATCGATTTTATCAATTTCATTCATGATCTGATTCAATAAAGTAATCTGATTTCGCGCATCGCATTGTCGGCATCTGCCCACCGATATAAAATGAGAGCAGTGCATTTGGCAGCCGAAATAATCTTCACACCCCACTGACTGAGGCGGATAATTAAAGCGATTTGTTCCTCGACATAAGTTGCCAATTACAGTACAATAATGCGCCGCTGTTAAGGTGTGCTCACACGTATTACTGTCGCGTGTATATGAGACTTATGTGATAAATTACGAATCGAATACCTTCGCAATCTTCGTGGGAATTCCCGTCTGAGAGCAGTTTTAATGCTGTAATTTTCTATTGACATATTTCGGTCTTATAAGTATAAATAATCTCGTAGTAGGTACACCATAATACTAAAGTATTATAATAATAATTGCGACCCTACTCAGTTTCAGGGTAGAAATCAGACATTTAGTACGTAAATACTGAACAATAAATCTCTTTGTCTACAGGTCGTTCTTCCATTCTCTATAAATTCGCCGTGTTTTACAATCTTATATTTAGCCTTTTGTTTCGCATGCCCCGATGTTGGTAAAAGGTAGGTATCATAAAACATTCTAGAATAAAATATACTTAATTCTAGTTTAGTATGCTTTTGTATACTATTTATAATTTATAAATAGAATATTGTATAATACTATTCAATTGTTACAATTAGCTTAAACTTCTATTAAAAAGAGTAAAAAAAACTGCTTCTATTCCAGCCGTTATGCATGATATTTTAATTGAATCCTCAAGAAAAAGTTTGTTTTAGCCTAAGGTTTTTGTGTAATTCTTACTGTCACTTTTGACATATTATTGCATACAAATTTTATTTACACTGTACATTAATTAACAATTGTACAGTATTTAACCCGAATTAGCCATAAATTCTACGAAGTTTCAACAAAGCACCGTTTCCATATAAACAACATAACCCTGTATCCCATAACCTTCCCTTAATCACACCCATTTTAAATTAACCTTTAAAATAAGAAAATCCCGAAACCATCCGCGCAATAATGCCACAGCAAAATGATATTATTAGACATCTAAAATGGTACATAATTTGTATTACAAAATTGCTGCTAGTATTTCAAATCGGATTCGAATAACATTAACGTATTCGCAGTAATCCTATATAACCTGTTAGGATTTCACTGGCACATTATATACCTACTGGTGTGCATTTTCAAAATACGAGAACGGGCAAGTAATAAAATTTTGTTAAAGCTTCATCGATTGTATCTATTGGACAGTTAAATTGTTTCAGTAAATCCAAGTTAAGCTTCTCTACCGACGAATATTATCAGCTTTATAAAATGCCTTGTAATATTATCTGAAGAACAATTTATCCGATAGATAAGTCAATATGGACTATTTAGGACTGTACAGTTGTGAATTTTTCTCATATTTTATACCTTAATTGTATTGTATTTACGATACGAATAGTTATGGAAATAACTGCTTAGTTCTTTTAGCTTATAAAATAAGATCTATGTACTATAAAAATTTCGTTCCATTTCCAGTCCGCTGCAATATGCTAGCACGGAAATTTGCTCGTTGTTCTCCACAGGTTAAAGTTACTTTATTTAAAGCGTACTGTCAAACATTTTATACTTGCAGCCTATGGCTATCTTTTACGCAGCGGGCTTACAATGTCCTACGTGTACAATACAATAATGGCTTTAGGGTACTATTGGGGCTTCCGCGCTTCTGTAGCGCGTCTCAGATGTTTGCTAATTGCCAGACCGACGATTTTTACGCGATCATGAGGAAAAGGGCAGCATCTATGATGAGGAGAATGCGTGAGAGTTCCAATGGTATTCTGAAGACATTAATTGAGAAAGTAGACGGTCCATTCCTTAAGCGGTGGGCAAATTTACATTGTATGCAATATAATAATTATGATAATGGATAATTTTTAATGGTTTTAATCTTGTTTTTTAATTGTATGATTTTGATTTGTATGTAATTGAATTATAATTTATGTATTACTAACATAGTTTCTAAGTTTAATGTATACTAACACAATTATGGATAATTATCTGAAAATAAATATATATATTATATTATATTATATATTTCACCCAAAAGATATTTATAAGATTTCTGAATTTTTAATGTACAATTTAATACGCTCAGAATTTTTTTGTCAAAAGAAATAAATTTATAGTTACAACAAACAAATACAAAACATTAATCATATTTCGGGTTACTAAGAGAACCTTTGATATCTTATTTACCCACTTTTATTCCCATCTATTTAATTGTATATCTTAAATGGGCTTAATGAAAAGACACCATTTTTCTCTTGTAATGTAACATAGGAATCAAGAACATTAAACATGAATAAATTATGTAAAATATATAAATAGAATCAAATCGCATAAGTGGATAAAATATACATGTAACAAAGACAAGTCTGGAGCACATGAAACTTATCCAGGCCAACTTCCGATTCGAGTTTGACTCACAACTAAGCGGGTACGTGCACTACTATCTGTGAAATTGTGCAATTTATTTGTATATCACTCGTTACCACTGTAACAAAACTTCGTAAGAACGAGAGTGATGATTTTGCTACCTGAAGCTGATAAGAGCCTTTGTTCCATTAGAATATAGATGTGTCTAGAAACGTTTATTTTTTCACTGTTTTCAAGTAGATTCATAGTTTTATCAACATCTTAAATAGCTCTTGAATAAATAATAGGACTTTTCTAAGATTACAAACTTACTAAATATTTATTGTTCTCTGCGTTTTATTTTGTAGCATGAACATTTTGAATCAATGAGTTAATTAATTATTAACTGAGCACTCTACTCTTATAAGGATTTCATTCCAAGGTAAGCTGTATAATTTTAAATAATTCCAAGCATAATAAACATGCACACAACACTTATATTTACCCACCTGTTAACCAATCATACATTTACCGAACCGTTATACTTACAGCATGTTGCTCGCTCGAAAAGACGTCATTAAAAAATGCAAATAAAATTCTTCTTGAAACAATGCCACAAACGATTCTTTTAAGAAACGTAATTTGCATGAAAATAATTGGCGCATTTTTAAACGATGTAAGTAAACTCCTTCTTCCGGACTACTTGGCTAGTGTTGCATCGGGCTGGATTAACGAACTTCCTACAATCTCCCCGCGAGGCGAACTTAAAATTCTGACATCAGTTCGGGGTATTAAGGGATTGTTCAGTTCATAAATTTATAAAGCCTGCTTGCTCCGACCTAATCTTGTTTGTTAAGACCTCAACTCTATTAGCGGACGAATCGTGTACCTCCTTATAATCCATTCTCTTTTCAGTCATGTTTTATTAGCGGTCTCCAGACGAACACGTAATTTTGTAATCATTGCAAATGTCTACGGCGGGTGAAATATTAATCTTCCTTATCCCCTTATCTGGCAATTTTACTGCGCTTACGAAATTATAATTTTACCTCACTTTTTTATTTTGAGAGGAAATTTTTCATGAATTATTATTTTAATGTACTTTTGTACCTTTGGATATTACTAAATTATCGTTCCGAATTTAACTGCTTTGCATTAGCTTTTCGTATAAAATCTGCACATAAATATTCCATCTCAGGATATTTAAATTGATAATTTTACCGTAGGCTTTATACCTGCTATGATGTTTGCTTATACATATTTCAATTATTAAATATTGTTATGTAATTCATTCACTAGATATGCTTTCTGATAATTACAATGACATCTATGTATCTATTGCATGTCACATTATCATTGATAACTTGACCATAAAACGTCCAACTCCAAACATACCGTAATTAAACAATTCAACCACAAGTGTTCATATAAAAGACTCGAAAATATAACAGCACTAATTTCAGAAGATACCCTCGTAAGCTCACAGCCGGTACATCACACTGGCGCTACGTTCTGACACGCGGCTTTGCCCTATGATAAAGCACCTGTTCACGTATTTTATAGTCCGCTACGTGTTTAAATCTATGATTAAACTGTATATTTAGATACATCGTGTTATGTAATGGAGTTGTTATTTGTAACCTGTGACTGTCATGAGATATGGTAGATGTGGATCTTCATAATGAGATTGAAAGGAAAAGGAAAGACACCAGATAAAAAATGGTACTTTTAAATCAACATCTGTATCAGACATTGTATTCAAAATGACTACACCTTGAAAATGAAAAGTAAACGAATGATCTGACTTCTCTTGAGGTAAAATTAGCCCGTTGAAAATCTTTACATTCACGTCAGTCTTATTCATTAAAAACTTTCAACATTAAAAAAATTGCATTCAGTAATTTATGGGTTACATATAATACATAGTAATAAATTGAAATATCTATAACACAATACGGAATTTTACTGTACAAGACAATTCGTGAGTAAAGTATACCTAAAGTTTAAAATCGTTAAGGTCACCTCGTGCGCCAATTTGTAACCTCCTCGCGCGGTTCCGCTCCCATATTTTATACAAAATACATGTAACACCTGCAAGGCTAAATCTTTCATTTTCAAGGGAAATTAATTTGAGTAAAATAATTATTTGCTACTAAATGCAACATTTGCTCGCTGCTGGATCACATGAGTTCTTTTTCATTTGCATTTTTTAACGCTTATGAAGATCTGGTCCATTGAGTTCTGGAAAAATAAAATTTTATAATTATGACAAAAATTGTATACCTTGAGAATATCGTTTTAGTGAAAATAAAGTTGAAAACAAAAATAAAAATAGTAATGATAAAACATATTTTCAAGAAAGTAAGGATTAGTAAAATCATTTTACGCTTATGCTTACCCATTTTTATTATACACTAGCTTTCCGCCCGCGGCTTCGCCCGCTTTATCTAAAACATAATAAATTATATACTAAAATCTTCCTCTTGAAGCACTCTATCTATTAAAAAAACCGCATCAAAATCCGTTGCGTAGTTTTAAAGATTTAAGCATACATGGGGACAGAGAAAGCTACTTTGTTTTATACTATGTAGTGATTACTCTATTTCCAGATGTACGAACAGATGTACGAAACCTCTCCACCACACTTACCAAAATGAAAGCACTAAAAGTTTACATTATTATAAAACTAAAGCAGGTAAAACAAACTACTAAGAAGATTGCCAGGAACTCCTGTATAAGACTGCATTAAACTCGGGCAATATCGAAATATGCCGACGTGGCCCCGAATGTGCCAACCTGCCGCAATTCCACTTTGTAACTCTGTTAGAATTGTTGAATTAGATTTAGACTTACCACATATATGATCCACTTCATCCAGTAAACATTGTTGACCTTCTGGCTCCAATAAACTAAGAGCTTTGCATGAATTTTTCAGACAATAACACCTATAAATCTTGAAGTTCAAAAATAGTATATTAAATTGTACCAATTTCGTGATGGATGTATTGTAGAGTTTTCCAGTGCTGACTCAATAAGAAGTTAATATTTAGGTTTACTTACTATGATTACAATATGATTTTAAAATAACTTTATCACATAAATATATGCGATTACTCTGTATGGATGGTATTAGGTTTCGTTACACTACACTTCATCTTCTAAAGTAATATAATTCAATTCAAATAGTCTGAGAGCTGTTTCTATCGAATTCAAAAGCGTTATAGAGAACTGGTATAACATTTCTGTTTAATTTGAAATAATACCTTCCATAAAAGGCATCCCTCCTTTACAAATTGAATGAGCTATGGAATTAATCACATCTTACGATATCCATACCGCTGAAATTCCGTAACGTACCAATTACTTAAGTACAATCAACTGATTCATGTAACGCATAGCGGAACTTCTACATTACATCGAGTCAGGACCACGTCTGGGACCCGCCCCGCCCCCCGAACCCGCTCCTAAGCAGGCGACAGAGGGGCGATATCATTCAACAAGCAGTTCTTAATTGAGAGGTCGTACGCATATTTCTCTTTAATATGGACATCGTAAATCAGAGGCAGCGAACGAAATTAAAACAGGGGTTGTAGGCGTGAATTAATTTCCAGTAGCTGGCCCACCGGCGTCCAACGTGTACAGATTTCGCGTATATTCGTCTGAAAGTGATATAGCTATTGTATCCGACTACTGGACGGAGCGATATTTTACTTAAATATGTTACATTTATAATAGCGACCAACAAAATATTGGAGCATTTTATTGCGTATTATTAACACAATATTTTGTTAAACATATTATACAGCCGCCCTAAATTTTCTTGGTGAAACCCGAGTAATTTACAAGCAATAATAAACTAACGTTAATTTTAATTGATGAAAATATTTTACCAGAATTTTCATATTTAAAATTCTGTCTCATTAAATTTCAAATATCGAAATGAATATCTCAGTACTTTAATAATTTCGAGTGGGCTATAAATAGAAGCTATAGAGATAAAAGCAAAAACCGCTATGAATACCAAATCCCTCGGCGACTGCAGTTAGAAATAAAAATTAACATAACACAAAGCAATCATTTTAAATTCATACTTTACTCCTCTATATTGCAAAAGATATCAAAGATTTTAACGCAATCGGAAGCTCGCATGAACAATGGCGTCGGATTCAAAGTTAAATCAACTGAAACGTGGATTAAACTATTTTATATGAATATTCTCTCAATCCCTGTTAATAAAAAGTGATTAATGTCACTTATAAATGGATGAATTACCGTAATTTGGGCGACATGTGATTTATTAGCGGTTAATCAGTACCAAAATGTTATTTTGTGTTGATAAAATGTTTTAAAATCACATTATTAACTGTTGCGTGTAATTTTAAATACGAATGAGCCGGACAGTCATTGTAGCGATTAAATTAAAAATAAATATTATACAAAATTAAAGGCTTTGATGCTGCTGGATTGGTGTTTTGTCTACCATGTGACAAGCTGAACTATTGTATATTTATAAACTTAATAAAGGAGATATCTGAAATATTTTGTTCTTGCATATTATTTACAACACATTGTTCGCAAGTCGCAAGACTTTCCTTGTAGAATTTATGATGCGCTTAATTTATATTAAGATAAGTTGGATATGAACAAAGGATTATGGATTATTTTAATAATTTAGAATATATTATCTTATTGTTTTCTATCGAATAATAAAAGTTTAACAAATAGTTCTTTTAACTATTGTAAATTATTATTACTGTATGTATTTATAACCCGTAATTGATATAAAACTAACCTTTTTCGTAAATTGCTTATTAGTTACAAATCTATCAAGATTCTAGACCTTTCTGTCATAGAAAGCTCTTAGAGAGATATAAACAGTTATATATAATAGTATTTTTAAATCATAGCACTAAAAAAAATTTATTATAAGACTATTATTTAAAAAATTAGCAAACGACATATTAATTTAAAAAATTAACAAAGTTCTTGCATTAATATTTAAAACTAAACCAACGCAAGATCAGCTTCAATCTGTTTAATTCAGTTTGGAAGTCATTCTTCAAATGGACGACTTTATTCCAAAGTACACAGGTGTCCGGTAAAAGCAAGATCTCGCTGCACTTGATGGAATTACTTCGACGTGACTTGCATAATATCATCCAAGGTTGTTCACGTACCTACGTTGGAACGGATTTTCTGTATCTGCTATTAGTCGTTTATCAAATGCTAAATGCTAATATTCTGTTTTGTAAACGCTATTAGAATGTATTGAACAGTTGTGAATTATGTGTCAGGAATCGGGTTAAAATTCCTTAGAAAACTGTTGCATAAGGGACTATTCTGAAAATGTAGAGTCGCGAGATCTGCAAAATGAAGACAATTTGATTCATGAAGACAATTTGATTCATTCAGATTCAGTCTTCTTCAAATAACAGTATAATACGCACAAGCAATTGGGAAAATACTAAATGAAAATTCTGCTCCACTTTTAAGTATGAAATAATCTATACTAATATTATAAAGAGGAAAAGTTTGTAAGTATGTATGTAAGTATGTATGTATGTATGTATGGTTTTCACGCAAAAACTACTGGACCAATTTCAAAAATTCTTTCACCATTAGAAAGCTGCATCTTTACTGAGCAACATAGGCTATATTGCATTTTCAAAAAAATTAGAGATCCTTACCAAAAATGCAATAATGTAACCCAAGGTGTAAAAAAATCCTCAATAAAACTTCTGTCATCGCGTGCGCTGCGGAATCTATTGAAGATAGAACAAAAAAATGTTCTACGGTATTATAGAATGGATCAATATCTACAAGAAAGTCCGCGATACCATATGTCCATCTTCAGTAGTTATGTTACTACAACAACTTTTTTACGTTTTCAAAGTAAATAAAAGTGCCGACAGTAATCAAACCATGTTATCCATACACATATATTAATCCTTATCCCATTAAATGATGTTTTATTATAGACTGTTTCAATACCAGCAAAATACTTTTTAAATGAAAAGAATTGGATATTCCATTCAAAAGATATAACGAATTTTTAAAAGTGTCAATCTACAGAAAATAGTAGGTATACTGTTCGAGCAGGCCGTAGTGCGGGGGTCACGGAGGAATTCTACCAATATGCGTCTTGACGGAACACAGTGGGGTTTTGGTCGGTAGGAATCCGACATAACCCACGGCCCCACGGGACGGGGTAAAGGTGATTTTCATGTGATTAAAAATTAAACCTATAGTCCGACCTATTTAGTAGACTTTTCACTGTAACGATATCGCTATCTATGCGGGTGAAACCGCAGGGCATTGCTAGTATAAATATATATTGCATACTAACCCTTAAATGATATCACTTCATGAACTCATTTCACTCACAATCCATTAGTTATATATAAATATTTGGATATACTCTATTTTCGGCTCGAGATTACATTACAATGTTTTCCCTAAATGTTTGAGCAATACCAGGAATCAATTTGAGAGCAATTATACTTCAAAACCTTTAAGAATATACACTTTACTTAACATTATAAAGCAGAGTCATAAAACCTCTTTGTCATGCTTGAAAATAAGCCAAAGGATAATGGTATTAATTATATTTCACAAAGCTTATTTATATACTTTTTTACTGAATAATATTTTTATTGTTATGTGTATTATATTCGGTTTTATAACTTGCCTATCTATTTACGTGTTCGTGAAGCGTTCGAAACGTTAGCTTCAAAGACAATAAAATACTACTAGGCCTTTATTTTATAGATTACTAGCTTTCCGCCCGCGGCTTCGCCCGCTTTGTCTAAAACATTATAAATTATATACTAAAACCTTCCTCTTGAATCACTCTATCTATTAAAAAAAACCGCATGAAAATCCGTTGCGTAGTTTTAAAGATTTAAGCATACAAAGGGATATAGGGAAATAGGGACAGAGAAAGCGACTTTCTTTTTTTTTTAATACTATGTAGTGATTCTATACATCCCGCCAGATATGTATATTTAACTAGGTATTTCGAAAGTCATTTAGGGTATTATTAGTGCATCGCAATTTTATTTATATTGGTTAATTAAATAATAACCACGATAAGCCAACGGATTAGCTGTATCTCGCAACATTAATAATGTATTAGGTTTACGCATTCTAAGCTACAATAATATTATCACTAACTGTGAGTTACAAGATTAATTTGGAATTGTATTTATTGGCTGTGAAGAATAATAAAACGTATCGCTGAGAGTTTTAATTAACCACCTCCCTTCTACTTTGATGTAGTGACGGCAACAATCACGCAAGTAAAATGTCATTAAGGAGACTGTTACGTGATGTACTATTACGTGTATGAATCACGATAGACATTCATAGAGATTCAAATTGTCAGTGTTAGTACTTTAGAGATAATAGTAGATAAATTACGTTTTCTATTCGTCGTGTTATTTTTTTTTGTTAGTATGATTTCCGAGACTTATAATCATCATCGATTATAAGAAATTATGAGGAAGTTCCTAGAAAATACCATTTTCATATTATGTTAATTTTATTTAAACCAACATTGTATTATATAAAAAACTAGCTTCCGCTCACGACTTTGTACGTGTATCCCCATTTTTCCCCGATCCCGCAAGAATTTCGGGAAATCCTTTCTTAGCGGATGCCTACGTCCTAACATCTACCTGCATGCCAAATTTCAGCCCACTACGTCCAGTGGTTTGGGCTGTGCGTTGATAGATCACTATATCAGTCACCTTTGAGTTTTATATAATATATATAGATATAGATAAACGATAAATTTTTGTTTAAACAATATAAGTTTCTCCGAAAAATAACCTTATAACGTTAAAAATGTAGCATTTAGTTTAGAATAAAATCTTACTATTGTCGATGAACAGAATTCAATAGCAAGTGCAGCTGGAGTAACATATTTTAGCGACATAAATCGAGTGTTGTCGACATTTACGCCGAGATTCTCACATACTTTACTTTCGACGATACTATCGCGATGATAAGTATACATAGACGCGAACTGACGACAATAATGAGAAGAAATTTCTCATTTACTGCAAATGTGACACGATATTTTCTACAATATTAACACTTTGCTTGAAATTTGTATTTCGTAACATTTTCTGTTTATTAGGGTGAAATATTGACCCGTCAAGTTCAATGACACATCCCCTATCTGTTATAAGAATACTTACACATAGAATGTACAATTTTAAGGAATCATGACGTTCTTATAAATATAAGCATAATATTGAATTAGTAAGAAAACTAAACAAATTGAAATGATAAGCAACTTACCTTTCACCAACCCCATACACAATTAATCAGAACAACATCAACACCAGCATAATAACCCAGATACATGACATCCAAAACACAAGGAGCTGATAGCTGATAGAATCTTCGACACGTAATCAATGCCTTGCCTATGATTAATACCGGTCAGCCGAGTGACTCGTGCTCAATCGCCATCTGCCCTTATTAATTGCCTTGTCAGCCGTAATCGTACGCCTTACTATCTTACTCCTACCTATCTTGGATGTATTGATTACAAGTATAAATCATTTCTGATTAACACGTGTTTGTTTAAAGCGATTAATGATTTGTTCGCGTACATAATTGTTATTGGGATATTGGCGACTTTTATATGGGTTTACGGATTTCTTATTTATTAAGCCCCTAAGCTATGTACAATAATGATATATCCGTTATTCGCGATTATAAATGAAAAATAATAAATGTACGTTTATTTTCAATGTAGGTAATGTAATAGTAATAAAAGTGAATCGATTTACAGAAATGGTTGACAATTTAATATAAAGAAAGACATTAAGCATATAATAATTTAGTTCCATTGTAGTTCTATAAATAGAATAAATACTTAGATTACAAAATAAAAGACAGATGGAGCGTTGCCGAACTAAACCGAATTATTTATCGTCATTTCCATAAAGCTATGTGTGCTGTCATTTCGCCGTTGCACTGTACGAACACGGTGCTTCTGTGTGCGTGTAATGTTATTTTTTATTTTATTTTTTATTTTATTTATTGAGGTCATCCAACACTTGTCACAACAATACTTATTATATAGGTACAAGTTACAATAAAAAATTTTGACAATTGTGACAAACAATTATAGGACAACACAACATGGAAAAAAAAAATAATATCTAATAATTACGTTTGAGTCAAGTCACGTCACAAAAAGGAAAAGAATACAAACCAAATCAAGACAAATCTTTGAAATATTTACGTATTCTATAACAGTTGTCGTGAAAAATATCAATACAATTGGCATACTCATTGACTAGTTTACTTAATCTACAGACGGGGGAATTTCGGCCAAAAACGGTCCTACGCAGAGGAGGAACCAAAGGTGTAATTTTATTGCGCGGGTATCTAGAAGGAACTCTGAGATTAAATTTATTTAACAATTGCGGACAATCAATTTTATTCTGAAAAATTTTGGCTACAAAAACAATATCCGAAAATATGTAACGATTTTCGAGGGATGAAATGTCAAAATGCGACAAGCGCCTTTGGTAAGAGGTGAGCCTTTTATGAGATAACCTGCTGGAGTAACTCAGGTGCCATAAGAATTTCTTTTGTATGCGTTCCAGTCTTAAAACGTGAGTCGCGTAATGTGGTCTCCAGACAACCGAGCAATATTCAAGAATACTACGTACGAGACTGTTGTATAACATAATCTTAGTTTTGGAGTTATGAAATCCTTTAGAATTTCTTACAATAAAACCCAACATCTTTGAAGCACGATTCGTAACATATTCAAGGTGATTAACAAAAGTTAGTTTACTGTCAAATAGCACTCCCAAGTCTTTAGTAACAGAATTCTCCTGGATTTCCATATTGTTTATGTGATATTTGAAAGGAATAGTTTTAGACTTTCTAGCATAGCGGATGGAAAAACATTTTTCAGTGTTCAATTCCATACCATTCCTACAGCACCATAAGGCTAACTTATCAAGGTCCTCTTGTAGTTTCAGTGCATCTTCAAAGCAATCAATAATTCTACAGAACTTAAGGTCATCAGCATACATGAAACAACGTGAATTAACTAATATTTCTGGAATGTCATTAACGAAGAAGTTAAAAAGAACAGGACCTAGGTGTGAACCTTGAGGAACTCCCGAAGTAACATTGTGTGGCAAAGCATCAAACCCGTTAACAGCTACAAAAAATGAACGATCGCTTAGATAGGACTTTATCCACTTCAAAAACAAAGGTGAGAGTCCATATCTACATAATTTCTGCAGCAAGATGTGATGTGGAACTCTGTCAAAAGCTTTGCTAAAGTCAGCGTAAATAGTGTCAATTTGTTTATTTGAATCTAGCTCGTCGATAATCGTTTCAGTAAAATCTGTCAAGTTGGTCATAGTAGATCTATGCTGAACAAAACCATGTTGGTGAGAAGAGAGGAATTGTTTGAAATGCCTAGTGAGAGATGGACAAATGAAAGACTCAAATATCTTGGCAAAGGTGGAAAGAATTGATATGGGCCTATAATTATTTATTAGTTCTTTTGAACCAGACTTATGAATAGGTATGACCTTAGCCACCTTCCAGTTTGTAGGGAAGAAACCATAACTCAAGGAAAAGTTAAAGATTCTCAAAAGTGGCTGTACCAGATTTTCAGCACATGCAACAATGAACTTAGGATGTATGCCATCCGGTCCAGCGCCCTTAAAAACATCGACAGCCTTGAGTTTCTTTAAAAGAGGCTCATACTCAATACGCGGTAACGTCAGGAGAAGGTCGTTATTCACGGAAATTATAGTTGATGGCTGCTGTTCTTCAACATCGGGATCTCTCTTCGAATAAACAGACCCAAAATATTTAGAGAAAAGCTCGCATACACGAACACTATCTGAGGAGGCTTCATCACCTAGAGACATGGAAGGTGGATATGCACTATTACCTCCTCGTTTGGACTTAATGTAAGACCAAAAGTATTTAGGGTTAGAATGAATTTTATCTTCTACAGATCTAATGTATAGATTATAGCAAATATTTGCAGTTTTAGAACATCTAGTGCTAATTATGTGCAATTCGATTTTATCTCTAGGATTATTGTACTTCCTGTAACGCTGTCTTAATTTGAACTTCTCCTTTAACATTTTTTTAAGATTATTATTGAACCAAGGAGGATATTTATTATTTTTGGACTTAATTTTAGGCACGTATTTATGAATGGTATTCCTAATCTTAGCATATAAAATATCCAACATTGAATCTACGTTATCAAGGTCACAAAACAGTTCATTCCAATCACAAGTGCTAAGTTCGTTGTTAATAGACTCATAATCTGCTTTAAAGAAATTAAATTTACAAGCAAACCTATTATAAGGAAGTTTAGCTTCAATTTTATTGGTAACTACTATATCGAGAGGAGGATGATACTTATCAAGGTTACACAGTGGAGATACAGACTCAATGACGCTGCAAAGCGGCACGTTATTAGAGATAACTAAATCCAAAATTCTATTTGTTGAATTAAGGACATTGTTGTGCTGCTTTAAGTGGTTTAGAAATAAGAAGTCGAGTAAAATTTGACAATGGTTGGGCGCAATGTATTCATGTGTACCAACTAAGTCCCAATTAATATGACCTAGATTAAAGTCTCCAAGTATTAAGTGACCATACGACAATTCAAGTAACCTATTACAATTATCTAAGAAATGTTCCAGTATCGAACGATCCACCGGAGGAGGCAAATAAACGGCACATATTGCAATATGATGAACCGATTGCGACAAAGGCCAGTCCAGTATAACCCAGAGATCTTCAAGCTTAGTTTCCCATTCAGGTTTACGCCTCGAAGTTAATTTTGAAGAAACAGCAATAAGTACCCCACCTCCATCTTTTTTTGATGAGAAACTGGAATCGCACCTATCCTTTCGATAGACAGTATAACGGTCGTCAAAAAGCTCACTACTTTTGATACTATCATTTAACCAGGTCTCTGTAAGTATAATTAAGTCATAATTAGAGCATGCCAATTGTCTGAAAAATTCGTGCGTTTTAGTTCGTAAGCCTCTAGTGTTTTGATAATACAGATTTAAAGTACCAAATATAAATAAAAAACAATCCACATGCATGAATAAAAACAACTAACTTATCTAAAACATTAAAGTTCTGGACAAGGATATATGGGGCTTCCTCGTTCTTCCTCATAAAAATACGTCCACCTCGTATCCAGACAAACTTGTATCCCTTTTCCTTTGCCCTCAGTCGAGCTGCTGCGTGTAACCCTTTATAGAAAGGTGATAAATGCTCACTAACAAATATAGGTGATGGATTTCCTGAAACCCCAATGAGTCCGCTGTTTATTCTATTTTTTTCGTTTTTTTTATTATAATTTTGAACCGAAGCTATGAATTGATCACGAAGTCTTGTAGAGGACAATTGAACAATAACGGATCTAGGACGAGGACTAGTCTTATTAATCTTTGAGATGCGGGTACAATGAATAATGCTTTCATCTTCTAAGGGGCAACCAACAACATTTCCAAGATTTTTAATTATTTGCAACAAGTTCTCATTTTTATTTTCGGGTATGCATTGTATTTCTATATTATTCTGACGAAGCTGTTGTTCAATTTGGTTACAGCGATGCTCAAGACTAGAAACTGTATGTAGCAAGCCATCATTTTCTTTCTCAAGAGCGGAAATTTTTAATTGAGACGCATCATGATTCTTCTTAATATCTTCGTATTGATCACTAATAAACATCATAGAATTCTTAAGAGCGGTAATTTCATCCTTTAGCGGTTTTAATTCACTATTAATTGCGTTCACAATGTTATCATTCATTTTTGCGAACAAATTATTTAAGGTATCCTTTAAAACCTCCTGTACGACATCCTTAATATCTTCGCGTGTAATAGTGGGAGACACATTAACCATCGGGGGAGAGTTGACAGCCTGTCTTTTATTGCCTCTGACGGTTGAAACGTTACGTAGGGGGGTATTATCATTATTTGATGCTCTCGGAATTGCCCGCACACAGTCGGGACAGCTCCAAACGGAGCGCATTTCAGGACTAAGCGAGGCTTCATCAAGGCCCATACAAGCAAAATGATAATTTTTCTCACATTTCACACAAACAATATAAGGATCTTTATTTTTTTGATGCGGTGTACAGCATCCCCAAATATTATTATTACTCATATTTGTAATGATATATAATAGCCACTATTTAGTACGTAAAAATAAGATACGCGTCTTGAAAAATGATGTCTATGACGCTGTCAAAAAGACTTGTATCTGTACCGTCGTTGATTGTTTTAAAGTAACTTGACAGATTCAAACAGCGTTATGACAGGTGACATTTAACAGAAACTGATTGTGTTGTAAACAACCATCAAAAATAAATTCATACCAGTATGGGGCTTCGGTACACTGGTGATAAAACTTGAATTCCTTGGCTCAGCATGCAGGCGAAGATATCGCCAAAATATGGAACTGCCCGCAGTTGATTTTCGGTAAAATGTATCTTCGAAAAGTTTATACACTTTCTGCCGAGTTATTCGACGTTCCAATTTGAAGATTATTATAGGAAAGTATCAACTCCTCAACACCAAACAATCTCCACCCAACAGCAAGCCAAACAAAGGTAAAAAACACAGTTTTTAAGGTAATTAAACACAGAGCGTGGTGAACTTGACAGACGAGAAAAAAAAGATGTTTTGCTGCTGATGTTACCAGATATTTAAAAATTTCCCAAATTTTTACCCGACTACGGAAGAAAGAGGGTTATGTTTTTCGAGTGTATGTATGTATAATATTTCTTTGACACGCCCTGCAGTATTAACTGTTGGATCGATTTTGAGTTGTGATGTGTCATTGCAATCATCTGAATTATGCAGGTAGTGGTGGTAATGACGTAGGCTACATAAATTATCAGTCAAGTTTTAATTTTTATTTTAATATAAATTCGAGTTTATGATATTTTTTTTATAATATTGTAAAAAACATTTTGTTACATAAAGCACCTATCTCCTAAAGTTATATATGGACAAAATCATTTTATTCAATTTTTTATTAAATAACATTAAAAAAAACTTTTTATTTTTCAAAACATGAATGCGAATAGCGGTAGTTTTTAGTCGAGAATTCGGGACATTTTATTTTCATCATACCCATCATGGAGTTCACATGAATTAAATCGCGAGCGAAAACGACTATGACGCTTTTTATAAAAGTAACAAAAAAAAATGTAAAATACTTATTAAAATAATCTTATAATGATCATGAACCTTTATTGCACTATACAAATAATCACATTCACGATCGAAAAATCCAACAGCACTACCCCGTAGATCTTTTAACCATTTTACTGTTTTACCCATAAAAATGGCAAATTCATTTTCAAAATACTGGCAGCATACGTTGAAGTTTTGAATTCCTTCGTATATGTAAAAATAATATTTGTATACAAAATTAAATAAGCCAAATAATCTACAGAAAACCTGTAAAACGATGTTTTATCTTTTTGTTTGTTTTCGGGAACAAATTTTACAGCGTTTTAATATCACAAGACAGCATTTTTTTACTAAAATATCAAACCCCTTTTGACGTATTGCATGACACTAGAATCGCTATAGCACTGACGGAGTTTCGTATTCGTTTTTGATTTCGTATTTTCTTTGACAAGGGCGATGGACGATTGACATGCTCTATCTGCCTTTTATTTTGTAATCTAAGAATAAATAATAGAAATTAGGCTGGTTATACTTACTACTATACATTTTGCGTCAATACATTTTTTCATTAGCCTAAATTAAGCCTGTAGATCTGTATCTGTCTGTCTGTCTATGTAAAAATCAATCTGTTCACAATCTCTACATTACAATTTGTATTCCAGAAAACTCTGAATAAATTTGTTAAAATTTTAATAAACGTAGCTTACAATTCATAGATTTAGTAAAAAAAACACACTTTCAGATTATTCAAAGTAATTCAACTATTTCCTTGCGCACAATTTCAGTACGCCTATGCATATTTATGCAACGAAATTCGGGCTTATTTATCGAACATCATAAACCAAGAATGCCTTGTGTTAACGACAATATTGCAATGTATTACACAATATAGTCGTACACGCGTTGCGATAATCACACATAGCCGGCTTTGACTTATTATGGCGTAATTAAATTAGCCAAACGTACCCAAGTGCGTTTTGACTAATGACTCGTGTAAGAGCAGTGCGATCAACAGATGACAAGCAATTAATTGAATTAATTGGTCCATGGGATGGACGCGTCTTCATCGATTATCTATGCCAATATAATCGATCGACTCCGGTTTTCGGATGGGGTCGATGGCGAAATCAATTCGCCGACGGATTGCGTACTATTCGTCATGTAAAACGTGCAGTATGGGCGTATTCGTTATCACATGTTAGAGTAAATCATTTTGGAAAATTACTTCTAAATTCAGGCTATAAAGGGCCTTTAAATGTGAATTAATAGTTTTAGAGTTGTTCCGGAGTTAACGTGATTAATTTTAATTATTATTTAAAGCTACAATCAACATTACTATATACAATATATACAACTTGCACCACACAAGTATTTCACAAACACGGAAAAACGCAGGATCATAAATAAATCGCTGCCACGAAATCCTGTCCATTGGAATTCTTCAGCGAATCACAAAACGCTGTTAAAACCCCGTAACGTTAATGTCAAATGTTTGTATGTCGTTTATTAAAATAATAACGGTCAGTCCTAAACCTGAGCAATAGAGATAATAGCGGTCGTCAGCGTCAATTACCATTACCGTAACAAGTAAACAACTATGATTGTATCGCAACATTGATCTACAATACTGGATAAGTTAAAGTACTTTTACTGGATCCAATCATATAGAAAAGATTTACGTTTTGTTATTCTTGTAGCATTAACTCTGTGATATTTATAAATTTGAAATGTAATGCAAAGTATTGTAAAGACTCACGTCTGTTTACAATATTTAGAGTCTGTAATAAGTGTATAAATTATGGTGGAAAAATAAATGATTTGATTTTAAATGATTTGATTTGATTAGTGATGTTGTCGTGGAGGAATGATGAAAAATTGCAACCTTTGAAATTTTTTAACGAAAAGACAGTTTAGTATGAAGTATGTCTGTAGAACTGATCTTCCTCGAATTCATTAGAAATCAATGTACAATATTTAAGTACAGAATTTAAATAACAACCTCTTTAGACAGGCCACACTACGAAGAAAATATTATCCCTGAATTATTACAATAAACAAAGATATATTCAAACCAAAATCTTTAAACACAGACTAGACTAGCTAAATTGGTAACCTATCTTCAATAATCAAGAGTTAATAAATAAGATAAGTAAAAGCTTTATTACAAATCCTTAAATCTTTAATAACTCTATCACATCGTTGGTATATTATATAATTAATATAAATTAGAGTGAACCAAAACTCACGAGGAAATTTAAAATTTGTATTGAAAATCTGAACACCTTCAGTCTGCCAGTCAAATATGTATTACACCTTCTATACTCTACATTACACAAACTCGCACGTAGTAGCGGTAATAACCTAGTGCTAAATAAATGTAACCTACATTCTTACTGTATGTATTGAAATTAATAAAATAAAACTGTATTTTAACATTTTACAAATAGTATTAAGTCATTACAAATGTTATATAATTGAATCTTTGCTTACACGTGCAAGTTTCATTGAAATTACTTCGTGAATAACTCTAATTAAAAAACAAGTACATTTTTAATGAATTAATAAATTTCATTATCTGCAGTAGAACAAAGAGAATAAAAATACTAGTTTTTCTATAGCTCTTTTAATATAAATAATCCATTTTAATTTTTACGTATGGTTTAAACTATTTTTGTGTGTAATTGTAAATACACGTTTTATATTAATTTTAAATAACAATTATTTATGCTTGAATGCCTTTTTAAAGTTGCATGTTAGTTTTCTATATCCATAACAGTGATCAATATATGAAATATAGAAAATAATTATCACAACAATAGACATGTCTTTTAAAAAGATTGACTGATCTTTTTGTTGTTATAATTCTAATGTTTACAAAAAAACCTTTATCTTAGGCCAGCATTTTTTTCAGTTATCGTAGGTTCTCTTACATACACATGGAGTAGGTATGATTTTTTTAATCCTTTCTTTCTTCTTAAGTGATAACAGATTGGAACACTTATTTTATTTTTAAATATTCCAAAGGATTCATTGAAATTTCATACATGTACATTGTATCGTACATATACATCGTATAGATTTTTAATACGACAAAGACCACATTTACAGTGGCGTGCTTTATTAACCTTATAAAAAAGGGAAACAATGTAACCTTTTGACAACCTTTTTCTAACCTTAAGGGGTAAAACCGCAACTCATTATATCTATGATAAAGCTCGTCGATTGGTAACCTTTAGTTTTTGATTCAATATGTACTATATTTTTAACGTCAATTTTTATACGATTTATGTAATGTGTTTAATTGATAAATAAAGAATTTGTTAATGTATTAAATACTTACTTTAATGCGTTAACTATTTCACGTTTTAAAAATAAAACGTAACCAACACCACACCTAAACAAACGAACGAATAAAGAAAGCACTTGGCAAGTTTTCCGTGTATTTAAAACACATACAATCTGCGATTCAAATCAAGTTCATCATCTGAGAAGGCAACAAAGCGTGTGTCGGGCCCGTCCAAGTTTGCCTGCCGGTTGCCACACCTGCTCCATTCCCACAAATTGTAACCGGTAAACTCTCAAGTCGCTCCGTCGCCAACTTACCCTGCTACTTCATAATTAATTCTTTATTCGAAACAACTTGGACAGGAACGAGCCGTAAGCACTTAAATAGTCCAAATTGTGCCGAAGACGCGCCCATTTTTAATTAGTTTAAAAGTGCGCTTCAATTGTTAATAGTCCCATTGAAGTTTGTTGAGTTTTAGCAAATTGAAAATAAATCAAACGCCCAAATGGCCCCACGTCAAAATGGAAAACAGCTGTAACTCGTTACGCTGCAAATAATAGTTTGAAGCTTGCACTACTTTAGTAATTAAATAAAACGTATGCTATTTTATTCCGTCATTTTCAGTTAGGAATTTTGTGACGATTAAAATATTTGAACATTTGTTGAAATAGCCACCAGACACAACCAATTATTTAATGAACTTAACAATAAAGAAAATTCACGGAGACTCAAATGTATGTTTATAAATTTTAAATATCTTTCAAATACCATTTTTGAAAGGTATAAGTACCAACAATTTGATCATCTTTATATACCTATAATCCCCCAAAACGGGAACACCTCAAATTCAATCCAAACTTCACATTAACTCTTACCCATCCAATTATTCCTCGATAATCATTTCCAATAGATAACTCGTTAGCTACTAGCGCAAACTTATCTCATTCATCCTTATGACATATTGTACATAACAATGCGTTTGACAAATCAATCTGAATGCCTAGTGGGTCTGTGCGGGCGACAGCAGTTGTTCTGTGCCCATTGTTTCAGACTGTTTATATGTATAGATGACAGATGGGTCTGGTGGAAAAGCTTGTACATACTATTACATAGCTGAACTAACAGTGATTAGAATCTACCGGTGATTAATTGTCTTTTTAAACGCTGTTTGTGTTATGCAAGATGTACATTAATTAGGTTTAACGTGAGTAAATGGATTTATAGTTCTATATACTCTTTACACAGCTTCGTGCATGTTACCCAAAGCAGTATATTATATACTTGTCCTTAAATAAAATGCTAAAGCTACTATAGCTTTTCAAAAATAATATCTAGAAAAAGATTACTTTTATTCTTCATTGTAAAAAATATTATTGTATCAACGATTCGCTCTCACCGCAGACTGATTATTTCATATAAATTATAAAATTCCTTTAAAAGCATGATATCCAGGTTAATACCGATTCTTCTATTTTCGGAGAATTCTTTTTGCTCGCCGATATTTCTTCCATCCGATGTATTTTTTCTTGTACACAATTGCAATATCATAGTTTTAATCATCTGATGGTATCGAATGTCTTGACTGCAATTATTCTAGAAATATTTCTAAAGCAAATATCTAGCGGCTATTCTATAGAACAAGCTGTTAGAATAAAAAATAGAGATGTCATAAATCAGCGCTAATCGAATTTCTTTTTATTTTTTTTCATTTCGGTACAGTTTGAAACACAGCGTAAGCTATATTGGGAGTCTGGGGTCTATATGGGGTCTATATTTTTTGATGTAAGGAACTTTGTTCAATAAGTGATTTTTATTTATTGATTCAGGCTTTAAATATTTAACTTGAATTAGACGAACACTAAATTTCTCAAGCACAAACCTTAGACAATCAAATCTTAACTCCTTAACTATTGATAATTGAACACCATAGCAATCCGTACCCACTTAATACCACAGTGGATCACCGCTTAAGTGATCCGTACATGAATTAATAGTTCAATACTTGACAATATTGCATAATCAGATTATTTCACTTGATGTGCATAATTCAGCGGGCTTCCACAATGGAACATCGGCATAGAGCGCGCATATTAATCAGCTATTTCAATGGCAATAATTAGGCCTGACAGTGACAGGGTTACAGTAAGCGACGAACATTATACGAATTGTCTGAATAATCTTATGCATGGATGGATTATTGGCGTGTGTGTGTATCGATGTGTGTATCGATGTATCGATATAATATTAATACTTATTAAAATTCCTTAATTGTAGGTCAATAGTTTAGTGAATTGGTTCGTCTGCTTATCGAAAGGTTCAAGAAACATTGGTTAATTCTAACGAATAATATATGTAATATGTATATGCGTGAATATGTTGCTTCAAACTAAATAGAAAATACAGAATAAGTTTAAATATAATGGATTTAAGAGATAATAAGATTTTGTCGTATCTGGAGTAGGTTGTAGCTAAAATTAGAAGACGCAAGATAAAAATATAACATCAAAAGGATAGATTAAAAAGTCTACAAATAGATTGTTAACAGAACTATCAATTTCAATGAAATAATATAATGAAGATGATTTTCACATCTATTCTAGGATCCTATATTTAGGTCTAAAGTCTCGGAAATGTGTTATGAAATGAAAGATATTTCTCACTGTTAAATAAAATTGACGTTCTGCTCGTAACTTTGATATATATAATTCATTTTAAAATAGTATCCTTGTCTTAAAACTAGATCGCAGGAAGATGTCTCTGTACTTGTTTTAAACTCTTTTCATATGAACAATAATCATCTTGATAATCTGTTTATGTAAGTTTCTATTTTAACAAAAGCGAATATGAAACAATAATAAATATTTAATATTATTATAATAATAATTTGTACATAAAATAAATCCAATCCTAAAATTACCAAACCATATTAACACAAAATTAACAAAACAAACACGCAATCATTGAAACTCGTAAAAACATAATATACACGAAAACGAATTATGAATCCATTATAAAACCGCTAAAGAGTAAACAGTAGCGTTGCGTTGTTTTAACAAAGAGAGACACACAATACGGGAGACAATGGGTTCACGCAAACACCGTCGCACTGTCACCGTCAGACCTAATTAGTGCCTCTATTGAGATTGTCTGATTAATATGCACGTTTTCTGCTTCCAACCCGCGCTACGAATCGATTGTTGTCTTGACGTCGCGGCGAGGTTTGTGCCTTAGGTACATTATGATGGTTGCAATAAAACAGCTACAATATAGCGAATCTAATTCTAATATTAAATATGTTAACTAAAAAACACAGAAAAGTCAGAAGGTTTTTGGTTGATAGTGTATGCTGTCTTTCAATTAGTATTACGTTTTAACAAAATAAGTACTTACAGCAATATGTTACTTCTAAAGTATTTTAAACATGGTTATCCACAAAGATTAGATATAATATAACATTTCACTCATATGCTATTTACATTCTGTGCCATTTCTGCGCAATGTTTTAAAACGGTAATCCAGAACATCAGTCCGTACATTCATTTCCCCACAAATCCACATAATACACAAAGTACACTTCCTTTCCGAGGTAAAACAACTGACACAATTTCAAATATATTCCGCGATATTACCAGTTTTTGCTGATAAATGTTACCAGCGCGCCTGCAGGCTGCTGTTTATGTGGCCGTTAACTTGAAATACTTACTTATTAATGAGTAATTTATTACAATTATAATTATAACGTCTCGTACGTGCGTCGTACAAGGTGCTTAACTTGTATTCTCATGCCTGTACCGTTTCGTAAGCCCTGAACAATAAATATTGCGTAAATGGGGTTACGCGGGAATGTTCGCTGGCAACATTATAATTATTGCTGCGTACAAAAATTGTATTGCCAATTTACTAATTGTAGATACTACTTAGGTATTGACTTATTGGCTTCATGTAGGTATTTATGATGTTTTCTACTTTCATTACATTTTCTTTTTTCGATAGATGTATTACAAAATATATTGTTTAACTCTTCATCAAGTACAGATCATCATGATATTCAAGTGTTTTTATTATTATATATTTGAATCATAACTACACCCATTTTAAAATTTACAATATTTTTCGAACCACTTTAAAATCCAACAGATTACAGAACCTTAAAAATTTCACGAAACCAATTCGGACATTTACATAATGACACATTCCGAAATCCTTTATCTTCCCCGTATCAACATTCAGAGAATTTCCATTCGTTAAATTCACAAACAACATGCACTTTTGCTTCGCTCGCTAGTTCTCCATCCTCGGCAAAACATTTAACCTGCATAGAAGTAATTAAAGCCGACGAAATAGCACTCCAATTAGTGTGATACTCAACGGTAGTTATGATATCTACTGAAATTGCACACCAAATTAATGAAGGTCGTATTGCCATTACAATAGGCATACAATCACTTTACATGCGATAATGCTTGATTTCTAATTTAAGTCTTAATTGTTTGAGGAGACGCTATTAAATCATAATAATATTATCATGGCTAAGATGAAAAGTTGATGGCTTTGCTTTAATTCATGTTTTCAATCCTGATTTTACATAATATTATTTTATGCTCACATCCGTATGTTTGTACTATGTATAAGGTAACTTAAAATACACGTAGAAAAATGAATATAAGATGGCAAACATTTAAAATTAATATACTTTAGTAATATTACGTACGTGCATATAAAATAAAATTTATCTTAACATTGTTTGTTCAATAAACATTATTTTGTTTTTTAAGTGAAGTGATAGTGGGAGACTCTATATTTTTATAACCGGAGAGCATAAACGCTGGAAAACTTGCTTACATTATAACTAATGAAAACTTTGAAATGTTGCAATGTTCGTACTCGAAATTATTATTTAGTTTCCCGCATCTCCGTTGCTTTTAATTTAAATACAGCATTCGCAGCTAACATCAATATAAATTTCTGCAAAACAATTCAATGGTGTTGACCAAACCTATTAAACCGAACAAAGCCTATAATCACTCATAATAATTGACTCGACAAGAACAGGCGGGGACAATGACTGGTCCGTGTCGATATTAACAATGCCTATTACCAAATAGGCATTGTTAATATCGACACGGACCAGTCATTGTCCCCGCCTGTTCTTGTAAACCGCTGCATCCCATTTTCAATTACAAAAATCATCTTTATTTGATTAGTAATTGCTCTCATAGAAAACCGAAGTAAAAAGATAAACGTTCAGGCAAGTATATTAGTGTAATTTGAACAAAATCACTTCACACTCATAAAGTAATAACAACACAACGGATATAATCATCCACTCAAGTATATTCGTAGCAACAAAATCACTTCGCAGTTAGACACGGCAACAATTATTAGGTTCAGCCAACCTCGATCACTTAGACGCAGCGATAAGAAAAGTAATAACAACATGTAGGCTCAATAACGTACACAAGCTTGTATATCACTTGAGCAATGGTGCGAATACGAGGTCCGATTGTTTCAATTATAACCCGTGTAGCGCTGTAGGTCTTTAGGACCCCTGCTGTCCGCTCGCCGGCCGGGCTAATCCGATTACCAAGCACCTACCATTGATCACGACGTCAACATCAAAGGGGTCTGTTATTATTTCACAATCACGGGTTATGATGAATGTAAATTCAGCCTGTTACTGCAGCAATGTGCTTAATGAAATGTACTTTCTGTTTAATGATATATGAAAATACTTAACCCGTTCTGGACGTTTTGCGGTCAGGTAATCCTTTGTAGTTTTGTTATGATCATTCGCCTATATTGTGATTGTATATATTGCTCTTTCCCATTGTATTGTTCGCAAAAGATGCCATTATATTATAAGTTTTATGATGCGTACATAGTAAAAAAGCCTTTTGCACATAAACAATTAATTTATTATACGGTTATTGCACGCCTCATAAGCGAAGCGTTGAGGTGGGTACTACTGTCACTTCGCGCAAAACATCTGATTTTTCAAACTTAAAATGTCTTTATGTATCATACATTGCACTTGTAAGATAATACATACACACACATATTAAGAAAAAACACTATTTTTAACGTTCATGATATTTTTGATGTCATTTTTGTTATTTAAACTAGTTAAAAAACAGTTTAAAAAAGTTCTGTCTTGGACGTCCGTGTGTCTGTATGTGCGGATCCTTTTTCTTGTTAACACGATAGCGACCGAAATACTTTACTAATCGAGTCTTTTTTTTTCTCTTACGCTTGAGTATGCTCAGGAATAGAACCCTTTCATTTTTCAGGGTCTGATTCGATGTGGTTTAATTGTTATTAAATAAACAAAAATAATAATTAATAAATATTTATTAAAAAAAATTATGAGGCGTGCACTTTTGGATTTTCCAAATTATTTATTGACTACAGTTACTTTATAATTACTGCGCCCAATTTAAATAAAATACCAATATTCAGTGACATGTGACAAATTAAAACAGTCTATAATCATTTAAACTGCCAATAGCAGCAATTCGCTTTTTAACTCTGTTAAAATTTCAGCCGAATTACTCGCAGGGCTGGTAGAGTTGTAGCGGTTAATAAGTTATGAGTAAAGTGCTCTTTAATGTATTCTATTAACAAAAGAGAAGTAAAGAAACAATCGAGCGGTGGACGCAACAGCAATATTTATCACTGCAAGCTGTAAGAAAGTTAAAGTTATCTATAACCGGTCGGGAAATTTCTCTGTATCGGTACACTTGATGAAGTTATTCAAAAGTTTGCCAGTCCGGCACTTGTGAGAGATATTACTCGACAATGATTTACGCAACGTTTTCACCCGCTAAATTGTTTATGCTTTCATTTCAATATAATAAATTTTGTTTTCAAATCGGCTACAGCTATGAAACACCGTCATAAAATTAGTGAATAGACCGCGCCCAAATTTTGGGCGGCTATTGGAGAATGTCACCCTATAATTATAACAAATAAATGTGATAACTTTTAAATGGATGCTATAAATGATTTATAGACACAATGTATTTTATACGACAAATTAATTTATAGAAAACTTACAGATATTAATTCTAATTCGAGGAAAAGCATTATGAAAAATTACTCCGTGTATAAGGTTTTCTAATCAGAACTCTGTACCAAATTAGAAAGTAGAAACTTATGGAACATTCTCGCTGTCTATCTGTCTGTTAGAAGCATTTGTCTAAATGACAGTCTAATAAAGAAATTTGGCCTAGTTCTAATCAAGGTTTAATTAGAAGAATAATGAAACTTTTGATTTCGTGGTAAGGATCGGGTATTGCGAGCTTTGAACTAAAATGTAGGCATAAAGTGTAATGATTTTAACATAAATATTAAATACGTTTTGATAGGAACTTAATTAGAAATGTGCATACATGTGTTTATTTCAATTAGTGTACGTTTTTTTACATTTTTCTAATAAATAATTATAAAGGCAATATTTGTACGAAAATACTGGATCCGCAGGATGTACATAATATAGTAAACTAATGAATAATAATAAGTACCTATTTGTAAAAAATTACATGAATGTACAATATGATGTTACTATTATCACACCATAGGTCATTATTTTCTTTATTAATAACCTCTTACTATGTATAATATACATATATCCTCATTAATTATTATACATTAGAACAAATAAGGCTGAATAAACAATAAACGTATTATTTCATTAAATATCAAATAGAATACGACAAAAATAGTAAACAAAGATCTTTTACCCAGAAAAACTATTGAAAGCGTTAACATTTATAGAATTCCTGGTCTTAGCTTCAGTCTACCTGATATTCGCGTATAAAGCAATGCTGAGATTTTCAGATGGACAATATTGTGACTATTTAAGTGAATAGCCATTTATTTCATCAAGTTAATAGATAGCATATTTCTTGTAAAGCACTTATTAATCATTTCGTAAGATGTAATTGTTTTTCTAACAATAATTTTCTAAACTTTAATCAAATAAAACTATTGGTTATGATTATATAGGTATGTGACTAATTTTTTATTGATGTTGAGGAAGAGTACCCAAGGAAAACACTGAAGTGCATGAATCATGCACAGTCTCACATCACTCATTTTCCGATTTTCGATTAAGGCAAGTAAAAACTTTGTTGCACAGGGTAGATGTCGACCTTTTCCAAGGAAAGTGAAAAGTTCGTGTAATCAGGATCCTTCTACGAATGGCAGAGCAGTATAAAACAAACCATTGTAATCGGATGTAATTTATAAAATTCATTACTTTCAAACCGATATAACACTTAATTCGCTACACACAGAGTACATTCTTCTACATTTCATCCCCTCATAATGTTTCAAAACAGCGTCTTCAAATAAATTGTCGACGTCACTAGGTATTTGCAGCTGTTGTTCATTCGTTGTTCCAATTAAGGCTAGAAATGTAACGTTCATTAAGACATGAACATCGGTGACATGTTTGTGCATTGTTGGAAAACGCTAGAACATCGGTAACAAAAATTGCAAGAGATATACGCTGTACAGCCTGTGTAACAATTGACCTCAATTTGTGAACTCTGAATTATCAACCTTTTGTACTGAATTATAAGGTTTTGCTATCGCTATGGTAAATACGGTCCGATTTTATAGTAATGATGACAATGCGATGCAATGTTCTATTTGATAAAGATATTTCAGTTGATTTATGCGTGTGGTATTATTGTTCTCTTACTAAATAGCTTAATTGGGTCGTGGATTGATTTTGTTAATGAACAAATAGCAGTCAAATTCTAATAATAGTTTCTGAAATAAACCACATGGTGATAGTATATAAATTTATACTTATCGTGAACATTTGTTGAAATTTTATTGCTATTTCAAAAACTTTTCAATATCAATTCAACTCTTTGCAAGGAACTTCGTCAATTTATTGACTTATAAACAATTATAGCAGTAACATAGCGCGCTGCATGTGCGTGAGATATAAAGATACGAAATCTTAGTTTTAACTTTTGGCATATAATTCTTCGTTGTTTTCATTGTCTATAAATATAGGTACATTGAATGTTTAACGGTCATATTTTCAACCAAATTTCGAAAAAAGATGGAGATTGCACTAGCTTGCATAAAGAATAAACTAAAGAACTAAACAAGTCAATGCTCATCAAGACCTCGCAAGGTACCACCGCAAAATTTTAAATTAGCCAAAAATAAACTCCATTTTTCCAGGCAATCAGTGAGTGAAGAGGCGGTGCTCGAAGGCGACACGTATGCACTATCGGCTCAGAGCTCCTCAACTGCCATCTTTGCTAACCCTCTCATTAACATGTAAATGAGTACGGAACATGCCTTGTCTGCGATTCTGCGAACATGTCCTACATTTTCTTCGAATAATTACCGTTCTTGCTTCATATTAAACTCATTCACAATCATTTTTATTCTTAATTACGATACACATTTATTTCATGACCCTGTTTAAAATTAGATCATTTACAAGCTGTATTTCACTCTAAACTAGTTTGGTTCAAGTGAACAAAGCAGCTACCCTTTTACTCGCCCACACATGAACTTCGTTTAAAGAATTGGAATTAAAACTATCCTTTCTAATTCTATAAATGCTAGTTTCTATTTCTCTCTAAAACTGAAATGTATCGGACTATTTCAAAAAAATAATTTCAAAAGACTTTAAATCTCACTGTGCATACAAACAAAAAACAACCGATAAATTTTAATCTATATTTAAATTTTAAATTCCCAAAACACGATGACGTTAAAATTCATAAAACAATTAACATCTTGCTATCGACACAATCAGAACTTTATTGGCTTTAAAATCTTAAACAATAAGAGAAATTGACTACAATATCGTAAAGTAAAGTGGAACATAGTATTATTAAAATTAAATACCCGGTTGGGATCGCACGAATAATGTTTTACGATAATAATTCACTTTTATTGTGCCTATCTTACGCCCTTCTCCTATATTTATAGCGCACCTTGCTTGTTAGTCTCCTCTGATATATTACTTCGCTCTTTATACATCAATTAGTAATAAGCCACATATTATATACAGAAACAATTATTGGAAATATTAGAAACTAGAGGTCCGCCCCGGCTTCGCCCGTGGTACATATTTCGCAATAAAAGGTAGCCTATGTCCTTTCTCGGGTATCAAAATATCTTCATACCAAATTTCATGCAAATTGGTTCAGTAGTTTAGGCGTGATTGATTAACAGACAGACAGACAGTGTTACTTTCGCATTTATAATATTAGTATGGATTAGTTATAGATATCGACTTTATAAATTACAGTTCTGAGAACTTTTCGTTATAAATATGTAATTATACTCCCTGAATTATGTTGGACATTAACATAATCCTTTGTTCTAGTAATACCTGTAATTATTATATTTACGAAAAATACATATTTAATTACCTATGTTCTAATTTCCAGCCTATTGGTACACTTTCGTTTACCTTGAAATATTGATAAGAATAATTACTTCTAATATATTTAATTATTAATTACTAAGAGAGCTTTATATATCGTACTGTCTCAGTTTATCCATCGAAATAACCCTTTATTTTCATAGAAATAATATTAAGGAAGCACATAATTACTTCCCCATTGTGATTTAATCAGCCTTCATATTTAATAAATACAATCAAGACATCCATAAACATATAAAGCCCATTTATATAATCTTAATAAAACCTATTTGGTTGAAATGAAATAATTTCCTTCGAATATAATTTAATCTATAACTAAACGATTAAATTCAGAACCTAATCAAAAATATCTCTATATTACGACTGAAATTAAATTTAAAGCATATAACTATACAATATTCAATGTACAAACTAACAACGCAGCATATTCCGAAACAGTATCACATCAACAAAGCCTTGGAAGTCTTGTTATAAATCTGCTAACTTAATTTGTGCTGAATCATGTGAATCAACAAATGTTGAATAGCGAAATTTGCGCTGTTATTAGTACAATACGTATAATACGTTAAATGTACGTAATCCTTAACCACAAAACATAACAATGGCGCAATCTTTATCCCCATACACGTTTGATAAAGATACTTCCATCATGTTATCATCGTGGAACATTGTGAAACATTTAAGCGGTAATTTGATGAAATAAAATGCATTTTAGACCTTTCACTTGAATATGTCACAATAAATTGTTATACACACAAAACAATTACATTGAAAACATTAAAATAAAAAAAATATAAGTTGCCTTAATATTAGTCTTCACATCAGTAGTGAAATTAATCGTCTTTCATTAAATCTTACGTAGAATATAACCAAATACTCAAACCTGTTCCAAATGTAGAAAAAAAGATTTTATTTTAATTGAAACTAGCTACCCGCCTGCGGCTTCGCCCGCGTTTTCAAAGAAAAACCCGCATAGTTCCCGTTCCCGTGGGATTTCTGGGATAAAACCTAGCCTATGTTGCTCGTGGATAATGTAGCTTTCGAATGGTGAAAGAATTTTTAAAATCGGTCCAGTAGTTTATGAGCCTATTCATTACAATCAAACAAACAAACAAAGTTTTCCTCTTTATAATATTAGTGTAGATAAAATTAATAGAATATCAGATAATAAATACAAAATGAAAATAAAATGCATGTTCAATTAATTAAATTTCATAAATATCTGCCAACTCTAGGAAGGATTGATGTTAATTTTAACAAAATACTAGAACTAATCTTATGTAATTTAATTTAAGATATCTCTCCAGGCGTCTCCTCGCGTCTATTTGCACATAGCTCTTTTACGACTTAAGCCAGTTACTCCTTTCTAAAGGCACATAAATCTTGTGAATAGATTTCAATACGATTTTCATTGTAGTATATTATCTATCTAACCGTTGGAAGGTTCTAGGTGATTTTAAATTCAAATTGTGCGTCAATATTTTTGAATGGTGTTCAAAATTTGTAGAGTAGGTTCAAATTGTCTTTCTTCTTACAAAAAAATTGGTTGTCTGTAAAGTCGGTTTACTGACGTTAGTTGAACGTGACAACGTCCGATTGTGCTTCTTTGTCGCTCGTTCCGCGGTCTCGCTTGCACTTCAAGCCTTACATGGAACGCCTCAGAGCGAGGTAACGCCGCATGAGTCATGTTTTTTCGTGCGTGGAGCCGGCTCTATCGAATTATAAGACGTTGTCACGTCAAAAGACTATTCATTCATTCACTAATTCTTTCACAACAATTTTATTAAAGAACTGAAATTCATATGCTATAAATCGGTAACTGTCTGTGGACTCAAGTGACAATTTCCCAGCGTGAATATGGAAAATAGCCGGTATTATTAAGAAAACAACGTAAAATTCTGGAACATATTCTCTGGCATAATCTTATTTCAAATTTTAAACCGAAATGTGTAGCAACCTGTTGAGCAAATAATAATAAAGCCAGCGTTTTACTAAGGCTATGTTGTAAGAGGTTTACGCGCCATAACGCGGCGGGCATCGAGAGAGCGCAATTAAAAGCCGCCGTCAGCAAAATGCAACTCTTTAATTGAAACCTTACAATGTGATCTAACTAGATGTGCCTTTATTTTATGAGCTACAAAAAGACAGCACAAAGGCTTTAAAGATTTTTTGTTGTGTAGAACAATGACAGACCATAATGCGAGAACTGAGAACTTTAAAAACATGAAGGTACAATGGTGTAGCGCAATTTCTGCAGTTTAAAATCCTTACCTAGTTCCGTTTTTTGTATTCTGGTAGGTTTGTGAAAAGGTCAGGTTACGTTGCAACCAGATACGTATGATTATTCTATAGAGACGAACCTAACCAATAACATTTGACCTTTGAGACCGAGATTACTTATTGAAGTAACATTTTCTTCCCTCCCGTCTAATCATGATGCGGCATAAACAAGCTGGAATGTTCGAGAAATCCACCACTCTTTTATGGAAAACAGGCGCATGCTGCAGCTTAATTTTTTATAATAATATGAATACTTCTTCCGAGTCCTCTATTTTTCTAATTCACTTATATCTCTCTTAAACGTTTTTTTAAAACAGTTTACAGAAGACAGTAACTAATTTTTTATTAAAATACCAATATTAAGAAGCTGCCTTTGTTTTCCTTAAACATTACATAATATACATATTATATTTAAAGGCGGCCATGCCATCAGCAATAATGTCTCACAAGTTTTCGTACTCCTAACTTGAAGACTACAATGTCGTGAATTAGTCACATTAGGGTCAGTCTCTGCAATTCTCTGCGACAATGCATTTACCCTTCACTATACACCATATTTGCACGCGCAGAATTGTGGATTCTAGCCTGCATGTTTTAAGGGGCAAAATTGTGTAGCGTTCGGTTGTTTCAGATTTCCAGTTGAAGTTGAATCCTGAGTATTTGTAGCTAGAGATAACAGCACACGAGCGGGCGAACCTGTTGATAAGAGCCGTCGTCGATAAGGCCGTCCTGATGGACTGGCCGACACAGAATTTCGGCGAATGCATATTTCATGAGTTGATTAAATAGCTCGCGCTTTGAATCTACTTGTACGTACAACGGCGTTAGTAATTTTAGGTATGTTTGGGCACTTAGCTACTGAAATAGTTGGAAACCCGAAGGTACTAATGGCTGATAAGAATAATGTCCAAAGTTTCCTCTTGATGAGTTTAAACAGAGTTAAATAACGACCGATTTGTAGAAAATGAACGAGCAGAACAAATTGAGCATTTTGCTTTCTACTTTTGATAAAATTAGCGAATTAATTACATAGTTAAGGGCATAATGTAACGATAACCGGATAGAAGGAAAAAATTAGTGACATCTTCGACATATTTATACCGAATTTCTTTGTAGCCTTTGTTCGATACAGAATGCTTCATCCAGAAACAATAAAAACAATTTTATTCGATCAAATTGTTGCGCAAGTAATGTAGCAAGCATCGCCATCAACAAAACATCCTACCATAAAACTGTCGTATCAACAAAGTTTGATTCTGTATCAAACAGAGAATAATTCCACACAACTCGAACCATTATATTTGCCTAGAACAAAAACTAAGTCTCGTAATAAAACACTATTTAACTCAATATTTGAGTAAGTAAATCCCATTTCCTTAGCAAAAAGTTTATTGTACAAGAAACACGAGTAAACTTAGCAAGAGTAACTTAAGATATTGCTCGGGGCTACTCACGCGTGTCTTATTATCGGAAATCCGAGCGGATAGCGCTCGCATTTTGTAATAAAACATGCTTTAACTCGTCGCTCCGGGATAACATATTTTAAATCTCCAACATACATTGTTTTTCGGGTGGCACATAAAATATCTTCATCACACTTATCCTGATACGCTTTCGAATGTATTCGTCCGTAAGTCACTGTGAACTGGCACTTGACGGTCTGAAAATGTTGTAATTGCATTCATAGTAAAATATAAATATAGGTACACACTATCAATTAGTATTGCTTTTTATAATAAACCGAAGATATAGTCTAGTCTCTAGTGGATATATAACAACTAGGGTTTCTCTATTTTGGGGTTACTCTTTTTTAACCTATTCAAACGATGATTTAGTGACAAAATGGCTTCATACAAATAAGGAAAAACTGCTAATTCGTTTTTAGGGAAAACATCCTCCACAGAAAGACCTTTACTCTCACGTTGCAACACAAGTAACAACAAAATACGTAGAAATGCACTAACGCTACAAAACAAAACAAATAAAACGTCCATAATTCTCAACTATGTATCATTGAGTGTAAAAGAGATGTATATTGCGACCTAAATACCTTCCGCCAATAGCAGCTAGTCATCTAGGATGGCTAGAGCTGTGCAATAGGTACCCAATGAATAATTGTTCGGAGCGTGCGACCGATAAAAATGATATATACTCTCTTACGATGTACAAGTACAACTTTATTTGCGCCAATACCACACATTCCGTAAGCTTTATCGCTTAGAAAATTGCATTTTGTTTCGCGTACAAGAACTATAATGGAGCAATATTACGATTCAATAATTATGGCTTTGTCGATATCAAATCTCAGTACATCAGTAAATCGATATGCGTACGAAATTGTAAGCTTTCCTCTTCCTATTCCTTTCTTATAAATAGGTGAATTAAACTTAAATCACTTTGCTTTCTAGGGTTTTATAGAGTCAATTGCCATTGAATTTCTTACAAAAAGACCAACATTTATCATTAGTTCCTCAGCCAAATATGTCACATACGAATTGAAAATGTTGGTTTATTGTTTAGTTAGTCCATAAAACATCACATTCTCTTATTTATTATTTATTAAATATCGCCATAAAAGTTAAAAAGGAAGAGAATAATCTCAACAGCACTTTATTTATTACTTCTGACGTATCTTAGAGATATTTTATAATTTATAACGAGTTAGTAGACGAAAGAGCCAAGACATTACTTGCCAACCGGAACTCTTTGATTTCTTTTTGAAATACAAGAAAGTTTTTAACTTCCAAGGACAGATGTTATCGCGATATAAAACTGTTTAGAACTAAATAATGAGCTTAGGATCTGAATGTATAAGTATGTATGTAGATATATTATTTGTACAAAAAATGTTTGCTATCCGATTCAGATATTTGATTTTATACAACTAGCTGTTCGCCCTGGCTCTGCCTTGGTAAATTTTTGTTATTCAGGAATAATCTAAAGGAGCCATGGCATTCTAATGAAGTAATTTACAAAGGTAGCGTTCGTCGTCAAAGTTTGGAGCTTATTGAGTACGAAAAAAATAAAAAAATACTTCCTCTTTAGTAATACACAGAGGATTTTTTCCTTATTTGTTGAAAAAATATTGAATACTTTGTTTGGTTCAAGCTTGAGAGACTAAACAGTAACAACCGGTGTTTCTTTAAAGTTATCGTAGGGCTGATTTTCAGTATTCCACTAAAGCCTATAAGTTGAAGAGACAAAAATTAATTATCACTTCAAACAAAAATCTAGAGAAATATTCAAATAGGTAACCGCGTCAGAAATATAGTCAAGATATAATAGCGATACTAAATTTCCCCGGAATTCTGTAGATCAACACAATAAGTTTGTACAAATCATAGAAACTAATCTAATTCGAGCTTTAGCAAACTGTATCTTATGTAACAAAGCATTAATTTCAGAATAGAATAGCACTGAAATCACAATAAAGTATTTAGAATACAAAAGGTGCCGTAAGTTTTGCTTATCGCCTCTCGTGGCCCGTTAACCACAACCGAACAATTGATTCTAGCAATTTCTCCAAGATTTCTCATTTTAAATCGACTTGAATATTACCATATTTTATTGTGTCAATTACAAACGTATTTTATTCGTATTTCAAAGCGATTTTGTGACTGAAATACGTTTATATGAATACTGTAAAAGTTAAATATTATCTTTTGAAGTGGTATAGGATATTCCTTGATTATTACTTCATAATATTATGAAACATCAATGTGACATTGATGTTCTTATATGCGTTTGATTAAAAGATCTATGATTGGTTGTTTAAATGTAATAAAACGAAATTGTTAGTTATAAATTAATTTAAACAGGTATTAATTGAAATTCTAAAATGAGCTTAACATACACAAAAAAATAGTTCATAAGACGTACGCTTATCATATTTTTATGAAACATATTTTAGGGCGGGTACGTAAAATTTGAAAACGTTTTTACAGGTATAAAAACACTCGAATAACACATAAAAACTTGTTGCAGATTATCCTTCTCACCTTACATTTTGTAAGAGTTTCGGAAATGGCTGCGCCCATGAAAAATATGTTAGGAGGAAAAAGGGAGCGTACCCCATAAGCCTTTTATGAAATCGTTAATGATGCCGTTGATGGTTCGCGGCTTTTTTGAGTGTTTCGCGTTCTCTTACACGCCATTCTGGGTCGTTACCGAATATAACATTCGCGAAAATTAAGCCATTTAAGGAACGCAACAAAAACGCTCTCCTAAATTATTGATCATTATTTTAACAGCGAAAACTTCTCGAATCAAAATCCAAATTAATACTTTAAACCTGCGCAGGGCGATCGTAATCTCCGCAGTAATTACGTTTACAACTCGCCAACGATAACTACGTACACAACAATGCAGGAAAAAGTGTAGATAATTATGATAACAGCGGGGTAAGAGGGTGAATTTTATTTGTTCGTTTAAAATAAAAAATAATAAAGCTCGGTCTAGGTAGGTCCGCACTTGACATTCGCAAGTTTTAATTGCCGCACTCGGAGGCACTCCTGCGGTCGGAGTGGGCACGAGCCGTCACCGCGACAACTGAGCCTCACAAAAACTATCCTCGCAGACACATTTAGCGTTCGTAAACACGCTATTCCCTACACTCGTACAGCGTCTAGTTACCATAATGAAGGTCTCCAGTTGACGCTGACACAAAAACGTTCGCAGCGTGATTCTCGCCGCAAATGACATTCAATTCTCTTGTTAATAACTAGCGAATTGTTTTCGCTGAGTTTGATACACGGTTGAATTGGTGGGGAACAAAGTCCTTTAATCATGCGCCGGGCACGAACGGAATGTCAAGTAAAATGAAGTGTGTTTTTAATTTAATTGTGAATTGTTGGAATAAATATGCTTATTTCAGGCTGATGTTACAAGGAAGACAAAACGCGATAATAATTTTCTCTATATTTTGTGTTTACAATATTTAATAAATATTAATAAAATATTACTCTCTTATATTGATTGTTAGAGTTCTCTTCTTTGTAACTTGTTTAGTTTTAAAAGATATATTTTTATGCTTTTCTAACTCTACTGTACTACTATAAAGACAGTTAGAAAACGTTAGTCAGTCAGTAACAACAACGTTTTTGAGATAAAATTAAAGCAGCCAAAAATGTCAGCATTATTTAGCTCTTGGGATTCCATCGTTTCCTTCAGTATTGATTTTGTAAGATTATTGAAAGGAATATAGAACTTTTAAAAGAACTTAAATAATAAATCACCTAACGCTGTTATGCTAATTATTTCTAACCTTGAGTCGGTCGTGGAATAAAGTAAAATCTCTGGCTTAGGCGTAAACCCATCTAAGACTCGCGTAATAAACGTTAGTTATTCTCAATTAATAAATAGAACCAAACTTTCAAATATAGTAATTAACCAAAATATAAATAATACTTTTCAAATCTGCCTTTTTGTTTTGTGTAACTATTTTATCATCTATAATTTTATTTTATTCCCAAAACTGCTTTTAAATTATGTAAAGATCTTGCCGGCGTCGTGCTAATGAGTTTTACATCTTTTGAAATGAAATTTAAGTAAATAGTTTAATAAAATTATTACCATAACATTGGAGTTTAGTAAATATTAAAGTCAAGCTCACCAGAAATTATAATGAATAGGGAATTTATATAAATATAATATTTTTGAAGCTTTCAGGAATCGTTATTTCATTCGCGTCTTTTGTCTTCGTTTTAATTGGAATCTTTGATGATCACGAGTGAAAAAATTTACTTCTAATCATCTTACCCTTCGATTCTTCGACCCAACCCTTCCTTCCCCTTATCATCAATCAAAATTATTTCATTCATCCTTTACTATTACAGCGATTTATCTCGGAATGCTTTACCCGAATCGATCAAGCGATCACAAAGCTTAGCTATTTTAAATAACAACATTAAGCCTACGTAGATTTTTGCTTAAAACGTTTCATTCTTATGTGCTTTCTATAGCTTATTATTTAGCTTATTATTTCTATAGCTTACTTTATATTGCTTATATATATATATATTAATTTTCTATAGTTGTTTGATGAGAAATTGGATGTCATTAAGGGTTCTCAAAGAAACATAGGTGATTGCATATTTATTGCAAAATGTAGCATCATTTCAATATTAAAACGACCGTCGCATCTCAATAACGGCCAAAATTGAAGTCGCTGATAGGCGACTAATTGGCGCTCATACAATTTTTGCCGCCATAAAACATGGTAGTTTAACGCGAACGACCAATCTGTAGACTATATTTCTAAAGTCGCGCCAGCTAGCACTTAATTGAACGCGGCACCTGAACGCTATAAAACTGTAGCACAGCATTCGTTATCACTGTCACTTCGAGCAGAAAATAAACTACATTGAAGAAAATAAAAGTTACTTCAAAGCGTCGATATAACGTGAAACTGGTTGGTCCGAAGCACGCATTTAAAAAAATGGCACAGCTTATGTTCTCTCGTCGAGAGAGCGGAAAGCGGGCGGAAGGGCACCGGGCGAGGGGCGCGGGGCCACGGGGGCCGGGGTAGTTTATGGAGGGAACTGATACCGTGGACCCAGGAAAGTGTTTCAAGCTTAGGATTTGTGTAGGGTATTTACATGATATTCTCTCATGAAATAATATTTAGTTAACTGCGCGTATTTAGGGTTTTAATGTTTATAATTTGCGGCATTTAGTGTAATTTTCACCTTAATTTCGCTGCGTTTTCTACATCATGTTATTATATTTTGATGTTGAAGTTTTTACTGAAACAATTTAAACTTGACTTTCTCACTTTAAATCCGAAATAAAATCTTTTTTAATAGACCATGTTGAATAATTGAACTACAAACAATAACATGAAAGCGCAGAACTTCAAACTAAATGTAATATTCAATAAAGGTTCAATATTGTCAAAAATAAAGCCTTCGATAACTATCGAATACTCAATAAATTTATGCGAGCTTAAACATATATGTGATTCAATTGTTGGAATATTCTAGTTGCAAAGATAGAGAGCTCAGTTGCAGATCATTGATAACGCAGGGCTATCATCGGCGAATGGGTAATGGTCCGAGATTGCGAGGCGAGGGTCGCCGGCCTGCGACAGACATGACTTATTACTACCACCAGGATACAACCCTATTTCGCTCCTAATGACCATGCTCGTATAGAACCCTTAATTTCGACGCCCCACGATTTTTATTAACGCCTCCAAGTAGCCAGTAATTCGGGACGAATTTTATTGTGGGTCGCGACGTTTCGATTAAGCTTTTTGCTGTCTTTCATTGATTACTTCGTGCTCTCTATATATCGTATATGGTCGAACCTTACTCTTCTATTTGCAAATACACAAACGTCGCTCTGCTGAACTCGCGTAAAGGTCATCCAAATGTTATTCGAATTATAGGCCGTTCTAGTTTATTACTTTGCACAAAGGGTAAATGATAATGATGTTTAACATTTAATAAGGAAATATTACGTAACAATGGCACAGTACATAAATTGATGTTTGAAATTTATAATTAGTTCGGGAATATATTAAAAATTAATATGATTATTACATACAAATATGTAAGGAATTATTGTGTAACTTTACTGTCAATTGTAAGTAGTATACATTGTAATATAAAACCATATTATGGACATTATATTTTAATACAAAGATAAACTTAGATATCTTTTTATAATGATATTTTTCGATAAAAATTTGTCAATATAGGTATTTGATGTCTAAAGAATATCAAATTGAATTAAAGGTTCCCGCTCATCGAGATTCAACACCAAAACACAGAACTTTAAAGATAATTTCATCAAACAAATAACACGAACTGGGTCACAAATCCATTCCTCACCGATCCGAAGATAGACAGATTAAAATTAGATATTTAATATTACTAAAAGTTTGCGAAGTTTATCCGCAACGCGGATATCGCGGACAATCTCTGGACCGCATTCGGATAGCTACCACAAGTGCTTCAATGATGAACCGTTAATCTGCTAACTAGAATAAATTTGCATTGTTAACCACGTTTACACACAGTGGGCTTGCGATGACGTCATGTTGCAGTTTAAAACATAATAATTACTTTTGTAAAGAGGCTGGGAGCGCGATGATTCCGTGGGGTATTATGGTAAGATATATAAATACATCATTCAATCAGAAAATAGAAAAAATACAACACTACATATTATATACTACATTAACTGAACTTACTAATCTTCAGCAAGGATTAGTTTTGAATTACAGGTTATTTCCTACAAATTTATTCTGTGGATTTTTCTTTAAATTAAAGACAATCAAAATTTATCTATTGTTTTTGTACTTAGCATTTTGTGATCATTAATCTAAAACAAATATATTTATAACTTAAAAATATACGTCTCACGATTTCTACTGTGATAGGTACTTTCATATTATAGTTCTATGAATTTTTACTTCATAAATAACTAATGTAACATAATACCTGTTACACAGTAAATGTAACCTTTTAAACTACACTTTCGATACAAGAATAGCACAATAACACAATACTGGAAATACATATATAAGTAGAGCTTTTATCCCCAGACTTAACAGATATTACGCGCTACGCCCCACTAGACTACGAAACGTAAACCATGCTACGAAATGCCTACAGCGCTACGAACACTTCAATATTGAGAAACGGCTTTGTTAGCAAACAACTTTATATTGAACCCGACATTTCTGAAAACTGGTTGGACAACCGACGCAAAAGGACAAAATTTACGACTCGAATTAATAGTATAAAAAATCATCTTTCCGTGATAACATCTCCCATAAAATGCCCTATAAAATAAAAAAACGCTTCAAGATAAAAATCTGATTTGAGCGATAAAAAATGCCTTTCAAATCACACTTTGCTTCATTTTATACCTTTATGTTTGTAATGTTGTTTTTGTGAGCAACTATGTTGCACAGAACCTTAATAAAATTACATGCAAAATTTGCCTTCGCATTTACTTGTTAACAAATATTTTTGTGAAAAATTACATGATTTTTTTGTGTTTTATAGCTGTAAAAAATCTTACAAAGAAACTGTTATTATAATATCTATTACACTGTTATTGTTAGGTATAATACGTACCTACTCTATATTTGTAATAAATTTTAAATATGTTTCTATGTATATATCTTACATATTTCACCCGATAATGAGCTCCTTAACAAACTCAAACATAAATAAATTGTATACTTTTTTATTTTTTTTTATTATTATACACTTTATTTTATGAAACATATAATATGTTAATTAGTAGTAAGTGAATTTGAAGAAATTTACATAGTAAGTCTGCTATAGCTCTTATAAGATTTCACAACGTGGGGATTCATTTCACTCCCTGTACGTTTATGCCTTCATTCAACCATGTTTTTATGACGCAGTAAAATGTCTCTATCATGATATTAATAATTAATGCAATCATTCAAATACATTTTTATTGAAACACTTCAAAATCATTCGATATTAGCTCAACAATAATCATTGTAAAATGAATTGCTTGATTTGCAGGGCATTATTATTATATTTTTAAATAATAGCAGCTGATAACAGTAATAAAAAAACATGCTTTTATTATGTATTAATTTCAATTTATTTAAACCGATCCTTATCTTAAATCCTATCATCTCAAGTTGAGGATAAAATTCACAGTAACTGTTCGTGGTATATAAAACTCAATATTATACAGAAATACCGGAGATTTAAACTCCAAATCAAATGACCGATATTTATTATTTAGGCTCTTTACAGAAATTTTATTCGCATCGATACGTTTTTGGCTGTCCGATTATCAAAGCGTTTATATTATGTATGTATTTATAAGTACGATTTCAATTTCAAATATACGCTAATGTAGTAGTAAATACCATATTCTTGTTACTACTCTAGGTACAGACAAGAAAATTTATGGTTTTAATCTAAATTTTCAGTGATAATGTAAAGTGCCAAAAACAATTGCCCAAACGCAGTTCATATTCTCTTTCATAATATGTTATATGGAAATAAACATTCTTATAAATAATTTCTTATTTAAAATCTACTCTATATTTAATCACACTTGGAAACAATAAAACGATTTGCTAATGATGCTGTCAGATACCATCGGAAAATCCTATTAACATTGGAATAAATTGCCAAGTTGCTTCCAATAATACTTTCATTAAAAATAATTGAGGTGCATTTATAGTTTCCTTTATAATTCTATTTATAAAAGCTAAGAAATAATACAAAAAGTAGGTCAACTTTTCAGATACTTTGAAGTTATACGAGATAGCATTCCGTTATAACTGAACTTATGCCAAATTTGCTCGATTTTGTGTATAAAACATAGAATAAACTGCACAACTTGTAAAATTTCGACTGTAAATGTGCGTTTTCTTTACAAACTATACTGTATTTATTATAGCACAGCCTCAGTGCACACGAGACACACTAAGTACTTACTCATATTACTCTATAATCAATAATATAATGCTTTAGTTCTTGAACTCTATTGTATGTTTTTAATCTTTTAAATGGAACATGACAAATTTTCCAAGTGAAATATAAATATCATTTTATTAAAAATCAGTAATCCTCGTATAATATCATCTCCAGTATCCATTTAACAGTTGTTAATTATTGTCTATATATTTATAATAGTAAGACTGTTTGATTTGAAAAATATTCATTTAATTCTAATGTTTACAACATATTATAATAAAGCTAATCAAATAGTACTGCGTCAAAACCTAAATGATGTTAATCCGTGCATTGTGGTCAATCAGCTGGTCGAATATTAAGCTAATATAGCATTGCTATTTGTACATTATTGTTTAAATACGATTTAGTATATTTATTTCGGTCGCGCCAATCATATGTTCCAACATAAAAATATTCCATCGACGTAACGTGATGTCATAATAATAGTTAAATACCACGTGGTGTAAGACATATCAGAGCTTCTACGATCAGACCCTCAGGGTAGGAGAACCTTCAGGGTCCTACTGGTCTCGGCAGAACACATATTAAATCCAACGCTCTACTTTTGCTATCTGTTTTGCTTACCGAGTATAAAAACAGAGACTGATTAAATTACCCGACTCGAGCACTAAAATATACTTCTTTAATTATAACCGTTTAAAGTTTCTTTAACGATTGCGATCTTCATGCTTTATATTTTTTTAAGCAATAAGTATTTAATATAATAAGTGAGACGTTAGATATTTAACAGAAAATTGACATGAGAGAGCATGCAATTGAAACATTATTTTTCAAGTTAATATACTAATAAAATAGTTCGGTTTCAGCTATTCCTTAAGAAAAATAATGTTAAAATATACACGTGAAAGCAACTACGTCACGCTCTATAAAACTTTTAAAGAAAAGTAACATGAGTTAGAAAGATAGCAATATATTGTGATTGGACAAAACGATACAAAACGTAGCATCGAGATGTGATTGTTGAGTAACACAATGCTACCTAACTTTCATAATGGCCGAAAAACAATAAGTACGTAGTCAAACTGAAACATTGTCTCCGTCTCTGAGTTACCGTATTTTCGTTATTTGTGTACTTTTCATTCGATATTATGTTGCGAATTTATCTTTCTGAAAATAATGAACGCTCAATCATTATTTACAATGTTAAAATTAAAATTGCAACAGCCAATTTATATGTTATATTTCATACCGAATAACCATAACGTAATGAATCTATTTTCGATAATATTTCCCGATCGATCTTTGTTTCAAGAACTGATAATAACTAACGAGAAGAAGGGAAGAAGGCCTCGTCAAGAATGGGGTCACACTCGTAACCTTACCTTTTCCCTACAATCCCATTAAGAATAATCCTATTTGAGTTTGACAACATACCCATAACTAATTGATGTGGATGCTTATGAATGTGTGCTTCGATGCTTTCTTCACGTGACACATCCACAGACACATCTAAGGATTTTCATTAAAAAGCCTCTGTTCTAAATTTTCGTCAGCGCAGTTATTATTTCGAAATTCTGTTATCTTTAATCGTATTCATTTTAAATAAAATTCATTAAATTAAAGTAACAGAAAACAGTACAAGTAATATAGGTGTATTGCAGATCGAAAAGTACATCTACCTTATATTTTTTATAAATGAATTAATAATAAAATTTTAATAAAAATAAACAACGTCTTTTCACTCAGTGATTTTTATTATCTGATGTTTATTCAAATTTAGTTTACCTTGTTTTTAATGTAATTTAAAATTCAAATGACCTATTTTCTTGTTGCTAAGACGAGCGATTGAATTAAATTTCAATTCTTACATCATTTTGTCTAAGCATTTTGTAGAAGGTTTTCAGCGTTATAATAGATTTATTTGAAGACAATTATGAATCAATTGGGCTGCCCCATTTTTTATTAAAATCTAATAATTTAAACAGTTATCATTGTTGCTTTGTTATAGATTTAAGTAAAAGCTACAATAAAATAAAATATTAATTATGTTACAACATACGTGTGCGCCAAAACCTACTTTTAAATACGATACACTAAACCAATATTTAATCTCATCAGTAATTAAATAAAACATCTTAACATTTTTCAGTCTATAATTAGCTTAAGTACATTTAATCTTATGTGTACCCAAAGGGTTCGTTATTATTTACAGCCAATAGGACTTTCATTACGGCGCAACTTGGGAATGTGGTCTTTAAATCATGCATGATACAGAAGATATTTGCTTGGCAATCGCTCCAACTCATTACTAATACTGATATAGCATAGGTCCCAACAGTTATTTACCTAATTGACCAATACATATAGAAACCGCGTGGGATCGGGCCCTGAGTGCCTTTTTCACAATACACTACATTTCAATTAGACTAATCGAAGCTTACATCAAGCGTACATAGCCCAGGTAATCTGCAAATATTGACTATGATATACATTCGCGTATACAGTACATAACACTTCATTTAAGACCGAGTCTTGAACTGTATTGATTATTCGATTCTATTGAACACTAAATGAGGAGACGCGATTACAGATTCCAATTTTATTTTCTCAACTCAACTTGTTTAAAAGCACTGAATTACAGAAGAAAATATTTTAAGAAATTGTTGACAGATAAAAGTATCTTCTTTAAGTGCTGTTTCGATTTTGGCGAAACGTGATCTTTAGTTGTATTTACGACGATTTTAAATTACGCTCGAACAAACAGTTTATTTGTGACCTTGTGTAGCCATTTTCTGTATTACTAAAACGACCATCTCGTTAACCAGTTTTAGTTGGATAACATTCTTCCTCAACAAGAGTTATTTTATAACATTGTGCATCAAAATAGGCCTACAACAAGAGCTCGCATTCTAAAAGCAACGGACGAATTTCTCAACCCTCGTAAGCAGCACGGACCACAAATCTTCATTAAGCAAAGTGCAAAGAAAGGCGTGCGTCGCGTAGCAATGCTTTAATTGCTAGTGTTTATCACAACGATTACTCTTTGGGCCCGGGTTAAATAGCGCTCATACGTCACAGCCGGCATGTAATTATTTTCCACGTGAAATACACGAAAAACACACCTACGCAGCGTCTACCACTACTTTATGAGAGCCCCGCAATTTGTCTATTGGTTTCTGTTTCGTCTTAAATGCCGTACTCTAGAATTTGTTAAGATTCTTCCTCGTTACTGGATCTTTATCTTTGTTATTATTTAATAAGTTCGACTACATGAGATATGAGATGTGATTTATAACACTAAAGACGAAAGAAGGAATACCTTTGCATTAATCTTGGCGAAGTACGTCATACGATAAAGTATTACATATTTATTTTTGTTTATTATTTTACATTTTATGCTTCGAGTTTAACAAATATCGTTCTTTCAAATTGCTAACAAAGTCAATTACATATTTAACACCATAAAAGCGTAAAGCTTATCGCTATTTCTTCGGAGCAATTACGACAAAACTTTAATGGAGTTAAGATCAGTTTCCTCACAACCGTTAGGCAATTAACTGCCCTATTTTATTACTTTAATGAAAACAAATTTTAAAATCCTCCCCTGTAAGTAAATACATAAATCTTGTAAGCATCCAGAAAGGTATTGAAAAGTTTTTTGTCGCTAAACGTTAAACCCAGTACGACGAATAGAATCATTGCAAAGTTTAAACTAGTATAAATAACCACGAGTTATGTACATGGAGTATTATACTCTAGAACTCTTTACTTCTTAACAGTCGATACTCGTTGGCTTTATTGCAAAACTTTCACAAGCATTCCTCTTTTATTACTCCAATTTTGTACGACTAAGCCTACCCCGTAGAGGGGTTGCTTCGCGGTATTACCTATTTAGATTTCGATCGGGCCATACAACAACTCATACCTTGTAAAACCGTACACGAGGCATTGTTATTGAAGGCACGGAACAGAAATTGAAAGCTTTTCTGGTGTATGATTTTAAGACACGTGTAAGCACCTTCTTAATTCATATGAAGAATAGTAGAGATTCCCAGAAATACATTAAATAAAAATTGAAATGTATCAGGATTCAAATAATTTTATCATAAATACGAATCCATATAACAATCGAATCGCTCCATAAAACAGTAACATTACGATGTATTTCATTTGATGAATATGCAACAAGAGAACTAATATTAACTACAATATTAAACCAATCAGCAACACATTAAATGGCAGAGGTAAATAACTAGCTGGCTGATGACAATATATATTGAGAGCAGAAATTGCATGAAAATCATGAAACGGCTTAGAACCGTTTCCACGAAAGTGCACTATCGATATTGTCAAATTGAATGGAGTAACGATGCAAATGAGCGAAATTGATCCTTCGAAACCTTAACTATGTTCTCGGAAACATATTACTGGGTAATTTATTTGTGAATATTTGAACAGTGAACTTACTTAAAGGTCACATATTGGAATTCGTTTGGTTGCGATTAGTCTGTGTCAGCTAAGGTTGTTTAGGGCGGATCCCCACTATTATTAAGATGAAGGAGACTTGTTATTTTAATTGTTGAATGTTCAAATAATTAACTTACTTAATAATTATAGTAATGAATAGTGATTCACGTTAGTCACCAAAGCTGATGAAAATCAATGATTTTGATTTGTAAACGTTGAGACGTACGTAGTTAAACGTTATCTATAATCTCATCGCATAGGTAAGCATTTTTGCGTACTGAAATAAAACTAAATCATATATAGAATCCAAAAATTCTCAGTTAGAATGTTTGAGCTGTTACTAACTTACTTTACATTAAACAAGACTTTTTTATACAAAGAGTCATTCCTACATGCTAAGTGTCACCAAATCAAATAGTAAGTACCTATTCCTTCTTAACTGAAAGAGAAATCTTCTAACAGTGTCAAAGATAGTTCGCGTAATAATAATTAGTGTCAAACTTAAGAAGTTTGCTCGATCATAAATTATGATTTAAAACTAAATTCTATTTAATATAGAATATTGAACAGTTACACATATAATTGGCATAATTATTTTCATTGATCATCATAAATATTTAATTTACATTAATTAGAACGTGCCATAGTTTATTGCCTAATTAAAATGTCAATCAATACGATTTGTATGGTAAATAATATTAATTTTATGTGATTGGATGACAATATTAATGCTTAGTTAATATTAAATACTTGTAAATTTGCCTGAAACAAACAGATAGTTTGTAGCTTCAAAATATTTAAATAAATCACCATTTTAATCGTTGTACAAATCTAAACACATTGAATTATTTCGTGCGATTTACTGCGACTTTTTATTATTATTTTTTCTTCAATACCTACGTATAATAAAAACGGAAATTGAAATTAAGCATACTGACTCCTATTTACGTATCGATAAAAAAGCATTTCCAGAACATGTACAGTTTTTTAGATTACATTAAACTGGCATCAGGTGTGGAAAGTTGGTGCCTATAAAAAAGTAGTAACTAAACTATGCAATATATTAATATGTGATATATACGTTATCTATACTAGAGGTAAAAGTATACAAAGCGCAAATAATAATAATATTGATTATTTCCACATTTATCGTGGATATCAGGCCTTAGCCATGGAAGGCGGGGCCACGGAATTACCGGCGTAGTAGGTCGAAGATTGTACTCCCCCGTCGGACATCAAATGCGAATACAGGGTATTAGATTAGTAATGCCGACTCACTCTGTAGATGTCACTTAAAGCTGACCGTCATTGCGCTTTTATCAGACAGTTATTAGAAAATTCAATAGTGATATCTAATATTTTCGTAACATGTTAAATATATCTCTGAATTTTATATTATTCACTCAATCATTTTATATAATAATTCAATCAATCATTTTAACATATTGAAAAATGAAGTAATGAAGAAAAAATTATAATTTATAAAATCCATTTCATAATCTTTGTTTCGAGATATGACTTGACTAAAAGCTTGTATGCTTTCTAACACTTAATAACTTAATAAATATTGCAAGATACACCACATAAATCGCCCTTCCCAAGATCGGTGTAAAGAACGAAAACGAAACGTCCGCATTGTCCGAAGGTATTTGACGTTTCCCTCATAGCGAGACAGTGATATGGGTTGTGGACACCCCACCCTTGATTATGATAAACGACTTATGAAATTAAAACGGCCGTACAAGTTGCTATTCAAATAAGTCCTTTGTTGAAATTCATTCCGTTGACAAATCGCTCCTCTGCACTTCCATACATTGTCCGCTCAAAATGGGTCGCTCATAGAAATGGTTCTTCGAAGGCTATTTGAGACAATACGGTAATGCGTCAATCGTGCTCGCATGCCGTGTCCGACGTCCGATTTCAACGTAAAAGCTTCTGAATATACAATACTTATCGATCGCCACTTTATGAATTTACTTTTCCCTTACCTTGCAAGACTGTGATTGGTGCTGTCGATTGCCACTCCAAAATTTAAGAATGTAGCCAAAATATTCCGTTGCTAGCAACATTTCTTTGAATTACTATCTAGTTAATGCTTCGTTGAATCAAATGAAAAGGTTATGTTCTGAAATAGAAAGGGGAGAATAATAAAAATTATAATGTTATATTCTTTGTAGTGTTCGTAACTAACTAGATATTATTTTACCTCATACTGATTTATAATTTGTTGTGATTTAATTTCAATTAATTGTCTATAAACTGAATATATTTCTTTAAATCCATAGACAAGCCGCATATTTCAATGGTATAATTACAGCTACTTTAACAAAAATTAAATACATCTAAAACACAGTCTGTTTCAAATACTATTCCGGTAGTTTCGCACAAGAGTAAAAGACAAATCCCCAAAACTATCATACAAAGTTTCAATCGCTTTATATCCGCTTCTCCCGTCTCTTCCGCTCCCGCTACGGCTCGAGCGCCCGCTCATTCCCATCGCTGTTAGAAAATTTTCAGCTACACTGGTTTATTTTCAGTGTCATTTCCTTATCACCGTGCCAAAATATGTGTTCATGGCTCTAACGTCAACTTAAATATATTACACGTGTTCTCAGCTTATACAGGGTGTCCCACTGTTGGTATACTAAGCTCAAATGAGGTTATAGTTTTGCCTACGCTGAGTACGTAAAAAATACTTAAAAAATTCCAGTCGCATTTTTTTTTCAAATAGATGAATTCTTAAAACTCTATGTGTACTCCCCTAACAAGCAACCCACCCTTTTGTGCCACTAGCATGTGAGCTATCGTATAAGATTATGTTTTCATAGACAAAATGCTCACATTAGAGAAGCGTTATATGACGGCTGCGCGAAGCTAGAGAAGAAAACATGAATTTTCAGGAAAAAATTATCAAAAAATTTTCACGTTATTTTGTTGTTCATGTATTTTTTACGTGATCAGTGCATGCAAAACTACAAGTCCCTTCGCGCTTAGTATACCAATAGTGGGACACCCTGTATAAGCGTATAGATAAAGTTGGCTTTGATACTTAGGAACATAATATTCATTCGTTTTTAATTAAAATATGAAATGGCATTAAGAAAGATTAGAGAATTTACGTGAAAGTAGAAACTAAATTTCATTTCGTAATGTAAAAAGCAACATGAAAGGAGGTAGAGCGTCCAGCGACCAGCACTTTTAATTTCCATGAATAAAAACTGCGCTATGATTCTTTTAATGTTGAAATGCACGCACATTAAAAACCGGAATACAATACAAAAGCAATTATTTACAAAAATCTCTTTGAAAATACACCGCAACTGCTTGTCGCAGGTAACCGCAATATTACCAGAAATATTTAATATTGTTACGAAACCATTGCACTCTGCCACGCGTTTTATATATATGCCGTTTTATAAAAGATTTAAAATGTGTTTTGCCCTTAAATTAAATAAAATGCGCCATGTGTCGACACGTCCACACAAATTAAAACCATTAAAATGTTTCGCACAAATTCCTATGAGGAATATTGTTAAATTCCATGAAAATATTTTCAAAATGCTCAGTGACGTAAATAAAATAACCAATTTATTTGCGAGACGCAATTTCATTTTATTTTAATAAAGATAAAGTACGACTTATCGCTGTCATGATATATTTTATACGCGGATTAAGTTTTTTGGTCTACCTTAAAAAAATTGGGAAAAGAAACAAAGTTTTAAGTTAGGTTTCAATTTTAATAAGTTTAATTAATTACTGTATATTAGATATACCTACATTTTAATGTACATTTACCATTTATGTTATTAAACACAGTGATTAATATTTAATTCTTAAAAATAGAACAGACGTTATAAACGAGTGAAAAGCTTTTTCCAGACAAAATCCATACACAGATTGATACATATCCAAACATGTTATGCTAAAATATCGCAATCCTCAAATCCGATGTTGGCTGAAACAATTCCGTAAGATAGTTCGCAGTCTCCGTAATCTAAAATCCGTAATTTCTCAGCAAGTGTCAAGACGTTGACACCATTTGTCGCCGCATGCATATGTTTTGTAACCGCTGTATGTGACTGTATGCAGCAAAACAACATCCATTTGATTCTTATCTACCTTCCAAACCACGCCACCGAGCATTCGAAATATAAACAGGTAAAACGATTTCTTTGTCGAGAAAAACTCTATTACGTACACAAGATCGTCTATCTTGTTTCAAATATGAACCACTAGGAAAAGTTTTGTGGACAAAATGTTTGTTTCATATTTGTTGTGGCCAACCTAATGACGTAAGGGTCTCGTACGCGCCGTGCAGATAAGTCCCCAAATATTTTAGTATTATTTATTACTTTAGTTGTAACCCTAACCTTTAACGTTTTAAATAATAGCAATTGAGGTTACGCGTGTTTTGAAATTAAACTGTTTTGTGTAACTACTTCGAGGACAGCTAGATTTATAACACGAGTTCGGCTTAATTTTTCATCCGTTTCACGCAGAAACGTATGACGCGTTCGAGCAATAAACAACTAAGAATTGGTGAAACTGTGTCGGAAAGTTGATTTTTGGACGTCTATAAATTGAAAGAATTCATCCAAACTGAGTGAATAAATTGCGAATTTTATAGAAGTCATCTCGGCAAATGTTTCCAAAATCATAGCGCACAATAAAAGTTTTATTGGCTCGCTATTGTCTCTGGGGAGGGCATAGGTGAGTGCGGGCGCGGGACAGCATCGGAAGCGCCTCGATCCCTCTCCCCTTCACCCCCCCTCCGCCCACTCCGACCCGCTCACTGCCCAGCAGAAACTTTAATTTTTGCGACAAATGTCGCACTGTAAAAGGACAGCGTTCCTGCACCGAAGAACTTTGCAAAATTCTCTCAATACCCATCGACGTTCGCTATCTCTACAATTGATATTTAAAGAAAAGACTCGCCGCAAGTTAAAATTAAGTGTCACAGTTTCAAAATAGTTACGTACCAGAAGCTCACACTGGCGACGATGGAATCGCGTCGATTTCTACATTGTTATGATTTCTTTCGGTCGAACTCGGGCGTTTAAGAGAAAAGATTCTGAAATTCATCGAATGGAAATAAAAGTAATAAGTGTTAAAGTTCCACCACGCAATTAAACCGCATTTTACTGCTACAATCCTTGAAATAAAGGACTTTCAAAGAGTGTCTTTTTTGTTCGGGCTCCTTTATTTCTTGCGGTACACTCGTTGCACTGAAAATAATGTGGCCACTGTAATAGAGCTACCTGGAATTACACAATTGCACACGATGTCTATAACTGCGGTTTTCTCAAAAGAATTTTTCAAAGAGCTACTATTATTGTCGTAGCGGCTACCTATAAATTATATTATGCTATTCTATTCTATTTTTATTAAAACGTTGTGTTACATAATTAACTAGATGATTTGTCTAATGAAATATACTCAAAGGCTTTTTTATGTAGAATTCACGTCGATTAACCAGGTAAATAGTATTTCATGTCATCTGCGATAAATTATTTTTCTTAGAATCTATGTCATCTAATATTATTTTCTGTTGTTCGTTCTTTTAACAATTTAGAGTATACTTATAATATTTCTATAGATACATTTGGATTAAATATAAGAAATTTATACCGAAGCTCCAACGTCAAAATGTATTTCAATATGCGGCCATTTATAATTCTGAACTATGTCCTAAATTCTAGCCATACCTTAAAGCAGAATCTCGTCAAAAATCGGAAAATAAAACGTAAGTTATTTTGCTTCATAACAGTGCACATATCGCAATACTGCGAGAGTATGGCTGCGGCCACCTGCTCAAAATGAACGGAGTGTTGTCGAAGTCGACATATTTGTTGCAGTGACAAAACGCAGTATTTTGCAGACGACGCGACCGGAATGGAAAATGATTTCCCTTCTTACTATTGTGGTGACGTGGCTGTGCGTCGACGTACCGAATACATCCCATGATTAATATCCGTCATATGTGGACCTCAAATATTTGGCAAAAACAGATTTTATCCTGTACTAGGGAAGGGGTTTAGAATTTAAATGACACATATTTATAGGTGACAAACAATCCATTTCAGATAGATCTTCCTTTAGGAATAGGTGGAGAGAGATGATGAATGTTAATGTGACAAGTTTCCAAGAAGGAAGTTATAGTTATGAAGTAGGGAAATAACATTTTAATACAATAATTAAATACAATATATAAATAATCCAAAAATTATATTAAAAAAATATAAACGATATCAACCAGATGATCAAATCGTTACAAACAATACTGATTACCAACAAAAACTTTATGAGTAACTTTTATAATTTATACTGACCATACAAATCAGTATTCTATGTATTCTTCACATCCGTATGTATCGGAGAGTCAAATAGAAATTAAATACAGGTAAAAACCATTTACAGTGACCGCAAAGCTCTTTTGCAATTCCACCTCACTTTTTATAGCTTATCTCACTTGTCAGCGTTAAAAAGATAGCTCCCTGTATCAGGACGCATCTCATAGGAGACATTAGGTAACATAGACCGTACATACAACTAGAAGAAGCAAGCATCTATTTCTATGAAAACCTAGCTTAGTAAACAATAAGTAATTTACCAAGTTTCTAGATATGTAATTCAGTATGATGGCGCAATGAAGCAATCGGCATAATACCAGGTTAGCAGAGGTATATTGAATCATGCGCAAAGTAACCTAATCAACAGTCAATATTATGTGCATTTGCTGCTCCATTTAGACTATGATCTGTGGTATATTTAGACGACGAGAGGAGTATTTTCTCTGCGTTCAGTTGTCAAGACGAAACCCTTCTCAATATCATTCAACGCTGTTGCGATTGCATCTAGGTGCTCTATACCATACGTTCTTTCAACAACTGACACATTTTGGGTCTTAAGTGAATACTCTTTTTAGATGTTTCACTAACATGTCTGGCGACTGGCATGTCACTCTGATTACTCTTACTGAATTGTAAGAAGGTGCCGAATAGGTAAATACGAAAATTGATGAATTAAATAATGCTAAATGGAAATAATTTAAAGATACATTTAAATTTTGATATTAAAAGCAAAACAATATTAAATGACACTTGCTGTAACATAAGTAAAGGTACAACCATCTATAGAAGTGTAGGTATACCTATCTACAAGTGTATTACAAGTTTTATTTTGATATATTCCATAATATATATTTCTTATTAATAAATTTGTAATTTAAATAAATAATTTATTGATTTAATTATGTACTATTAAAGGGAACGAAATAAATTAAGTTCAATCAAATTGAGAACATAAATTTTATAAAAATAATTTTGATTTGCTTTCTTCTCATAAGGTACCCACTTCGGCTCTTGCTATAACAATACGGGATTTCATTTTGTGTAACAAAATATATTGTTAGGTCATATAATAAATAGCACGTCATTTGTATCATATTTAAGACCGCTAAGAAACCAGATTTCGTGACTAAAACACCCACTATTACTACACATTAACCTGAAATATGAGAAACATCTAAATGCATACCATTATACAGCATTAAATAGCTATTTATTTAAGCTATTTAAACTGGAAAGATCAGAGTCGTGGCCAGTCTGTGACGCCTAACTTGGCACCTGTGGTTTTTTGGTGGGAGGTACTACGAATGCCAACTATCTTTGTGGCTTGCTCCACTGTTTCAGTGTAAGGCGGAGTCAAAGTTTAAATCTAGCATTTTTAAGAGTACGGATTAGTTTTTTATATGCTGTATGTATTTATGTATATACATAGAACTAAAGATGACACAAGGATAGTCGCAATTTTTTAACTATTCAAATGTAAAAATTTCTTGAGTCATAGGTATGTGGACCAGCAAATCGTCTTTATAATGTAGAAAATCTGTTTGGATCTATATTTAACGAATATACTACCTATTTCCTTTCCCGTATATTGTATTTTACACTAATAATAATATATAGTTCACAGCTTCGCACGCCTTTTACAATGGTGGTATACAGCCTTTATAAGCTTCAGCTCATTTCCAACCTATATGTTATGCATATATAAAATTCAAAGAAATCTTTTCAATCATAATTTTATAAAGTAGACCTTTTTACTTTCAAAGACCCGAACACAGTTCCTGGAATTATCGATAAAGAAGAAGAAAATACAATAATAAAGGACTAGTAGGATATGATCAAAAGGAGAAATTTTTAATGAACGCGCACGTTTCATATTTGTACTAAACATAAAAAAGTAAGTATTAAGATTTTCGATCAGCATACTGCTTAGTACCGTAAGAGCTCAATGAGTATATTCACATTATGATAGGTAAAATTATTGTAGCTTCCTCTTATTTTCAATAATAAAAAATATCTTATGTAATAATTATAAAAAAATCAGATTATGTCTCATAAACTGCTGTTAGATAATCCCATTTCTATACGATTTATATAATTTAGATAGTAAGTATAAAGCTTTCAAAAAATATTTTCAACCATTAACTTGATTACTGGATCGTACCTTTTTTTCTGTTTGCAAAGAATAAACTATGAATCCATTGAAAAGTAAATAAAAAATTCACTGTCGTTATTGCAATTTGTTTTGTTATCGAGCTCATTCGTCAGCATCATTGTCAAACAGTGGATTATAAAGCACCGCCATTTTTTTCAAGTTAGGACAGTGAGCCTTGTAGCAGAGATATACATGAATTTTGATTGTAAAATTTTTATACAAATATATTGTAGAGAACAAAAACTATTTAATTTCCGTGTGAACTAAATAGCATAGACTAAGCATTTTAAATGATTAAGGTTAATTTCAATGATATATTAATACAAATGATATGTATTAAAATTAAAATAAGGACTGAACTGAAACTACAATAAATACTTTCTTACCATTCATTAATTATGTCTTACTAAACTCTATACCGTGTATTTACCTAAAAAATATATTTTCTACATCATACAACTATGATAAAACTATAATGTCAAATGACCCGAAACTTGTTTGAACAACATTGACTCAATATACATTTCCTTGAATAAATAAGATGCCGTACGAATATCTACCAAACCACATTCCATAGTAATCAAAGCACTATATGAATTAAAGCAATAAATAAGACTCCTATTATCGCTCGAACATAATATCGCTAGTCAAAGAAGCTAATATCGAAAGTCGAGAAACTTAGCCAAATCACGGTCTTAAATACATACAAATGTCGCCACCAATAAATCCACAATCGACGATAATCTATGCAATTTGGCTCCCGGCGTTCTTACATTAATACGCCTTGCCAAAAAATTATCCGGGCTATAAGACGTTTCAATGCTCGCTGTAGTAATTATTTTCAAAGCCTAATCCGCGGTTGAAACATCGTAGCATCGGGGAAGTATAGAATGGAGGGTACTCGGCATTGTTGGAGCTTGAACAAAGGCAAGGGCTCTTGCGGTCGGCGTGACCTCGCACCGCCCTCGCGCGTTTTCTTTGTACAATCACGTTTTTAGGACGGAGTGAATCGAGCGTGTTGGTTACACGATACTTGTCATCCTTACTCATCCTTGCTAACATCACATAAATCCATATCGCGTGAAAGGACAGTTTAGTCCCGACTAAGTGTGGTTAGATTTGACAAATATTATATGTAATTTTGTGTTCGTTAAGTGTTTTACTAGCGAAATAGCGAAGCTAAACTTTTTATCCTCCTCCGGTTACGTTTTCGTACACAAAAACGGTCGGAGCTAAAACGTAAACAATAAAAATACCTAGCTGAAAAGCAAATATTCATTCTAATTCTAAACAAAATTGTAAAACAGAAATCAAATGGAATTGAGAATTTCCATCGGCAATAAACTCGATGAATTGGAGGCATATTAAGTTACAACTAGAACCTTTCGCACAACTCCGGTAAAACTCGCGACTTTTAATGTAAAAGTTACGCTTGCAGATTTTTTATAAGTCCTACAGCGTGGCGTCTCGAGTTAAAGATATTGCCGGTACAAAATTTCTCTTATTTAGGTTGATTACGGTTACACCGACTGAATTATTGTTCAGCATTTCTACATTTTAACTATTTTATTCGTGTTTTGTAAAAGAGTAGGAAATATTTTAAATTTATATGTATAGGTATTCTGAAATCATCGTATCGAAGATAAACATTGATTTGCTTCCGGTAACTAATTGTTGAAATTTTCGTACAACAATTCTTAGAAATGGTATATATTGTATATCGAATTAACTATAGGTAAATAGAGATAAAATAAATGAAAACATACACATATTATAAGATACATAGAAGTTTATTCTTGGAATGTTGATATATAAACGCAGCTCCGGGTATCATGATTTCCTGGTACATTGAACTATGAACTTCCATAGTTCATTAAACAGGATAATAACTAACGTCATCTGAAATAGCGCACAAAAATATGAAATGAGCTTCTGCATTTGTATGAATGTTGTGTAACATGTTAAATTATCTAGGTAGAGATAAACAGCGCGCGGGAACAAACACATAGTTTGCACACCCGCGGCCTCTCAACGCCTCTAGCACCTCTCAGACTTACCTACTGCAAATTCCGCTCGACTTCTTTTAGCGAAATAGAAAAGAAAATGGTGACACAATATTCTCTCTAAAAATTCTACGCCTTCATTTTATAGTGAAAAGAATATTCACGTAGACTTTTAATGTGGCTCAGATTTTTCAATGTCACCCGCATAAAGTGATAAAAATGTTATAAAATAAACACCGCTGTATTTTTATAAGAAAATCTTTTTGCATTAAACTTTGAAGTGGTATTCTGTTAATGTCATTACAGAGATACGCGATTGCTGCACCATACCATTTTTAATTAATAATAGGAAATTACAAGAGCCGTGTAAAGGACGTCTATGTTTAATTTGCTCAAAGAAAGCAATAATAGATATGTTTCGCTCGAGGCAAAGAGCTAAGACTAAATAAATTATGAGAAGATATTAATCCATCCCCTCAACAAGAGTGCAGGCTATATGCAGCGAAGTTTAAACTGCCGTCTCGTCGGACAAAGAATCTTAATTATTTTAAGCCGTACAAGGTCTGTAGTAATTTGTAGTTTAGTCGCAGCGCATTTATTTTATTGTATCATCAGCTAGGAGCAGGATTAACCAACGGCGGGGTATTATTTCACAGATATTCACGGCGTCTGCACATCTCGAGAGGGTCGTAACAATCGTCTATCTTCAAGTCATTCTTTTTTAAGTGTCCTCCATCGGAATTAACTTATTCTCTTCGTTGACGCTTTGTTTTGTAAACTCGAACATAAAACAGAAATTCGGAGTGCGTATTGTAATTGAAATGCTTGGCGTTATTGACGATGGGCTTTAATGGAATGGAGATTATATGAGTAGGTACTTAGATCGAAAAAGTACGTGAAAATATATAGCTAACAATAAATGTAAAAAATATCAGCATTTTTGTGAAGAATCCATTTATGAAATACATCTTTAAATATTAATATCACAAATTTTATACAAAGGAAAGCCTTATAACAGCGTGGGATGACCATTTAAACAATATTTATATTTAACGTTTAAATAAGAATCGAATACTACAGGAATAAAATATCACGAAATGGCACCGCAATTTTATCAAACTGTTTAACAATGCTATAAGCGTAATTCATTTGTCGATAAAAGTCATAAATTGTGTAGTGCAAAAGATGGCTAAAGACCGCCCAAAGGTTCGATTCGATGCAAAGCGATAAAGCGTGTGAAAGATTCATCATAGCCCTCCAGGGAGCGATTCCTCTTCCAAGTTGTTGCCGACCTTCCGCCCTCTAGCTCCCCTTATATCATATTTTTCAAAATTTCCCACCAACTTGCCGAAGAATTTCTAAGGCGCGAGGCAAACACATGCTTTACTATTGTAATATTGATTCCACAACTTATCAAGGCCTTTCCGTAAACAAACTATTTGAACTTTCCGTTAGAGGGAAAATCTGAAACAATATTTTATATCGCTACATAGTTAGGGGGGTAAAATTGCGCTACAATGTGTTATTCGTATTTTTCCTGAAGTTAATTCTTAATGTAGATATATTATTAAGGCGGTTTTTTTTTTTGTATAAAACCAATTCAAACTGTCCTTACTTTCGTAATAAAATTAATAACTCTAAAATGTCATGTAAAGTTAAAAATATTTTTTTATAATGTTCTATTTAAAATGCATGTACATACCAAGTATTTATGAGCTATACGATAACAAGGCAAATCTCTACAGTATACAACTCAAGAGCTAGAGCATTGCATTTTTTCTCTTATGTTTTACGTGTACAACTGGCATTATTATAGTGCATACTTGTACGCATTTAACCCCGAGTGCCATTTAAGTCCTTAAAACCTTCATAAAAAGAGCAAATATTACCTGCAATTATCTTTCTTTTATTTCTTTTTCCTGGAGTTGACATTTAACGCCTACGTATTTACGGAATGCCGAACAACCGACGTATTTATGAGGAACAATATAAAATTTAAAAGCTTTAGGATAAAATGTAACATGAAATCAAACACCTACGCAAAACGTAAGAGGCCTTCGTCCCGAGATCTCACAAAGAAGATTTTATATAAATCAGTAAATAGGTCAAATTATTTTCCACCCACTTTAACATAATTATGTTATACTACATTCAAGTGCACGTCTATCGTAAGATTTTATCTTTTCTCTGGATTATTTTCTTATTATCGCTGCTTTTATTTTAAAACTATATAACTAGCAAATAAATTTTCTTGTACAATTTGGGAACACTAAGGAGACAAATTGATTACAAGCGCTTGTAAGACTATTTCATAATTGTATAAACATAAGTTATACTCTGTCCATTATATTATTTGCTTTTTGACAGCTTCACGCCTATGAAGGATTGTATTGTCTATGTTAAAATGTCATACAAATAATTATCGTTCTTCATGGACAGGTCCCGCCCACTTAGTGATGTCTACACAGAATTATTCAATGATGGGTCGATAGATTATAATAATCGATAGAAATACTCTGTAAAATATATCCGATGTAGAATAACTCTTCTATTATGTTATATAATTTAAACGTAAAGACAACCAAATTGTAAGATAGAAACCAATAAATAATAAAATATTAGTTTAGTTTAGTTTTAACATACAATGCATAGATATGTGGTCTTATTATTACATATCTTATTAGTACGTTTACGTTGTAATTATTATTTACGTACCTGATTCGATTTATGATAATATTTTTAATTTATAATTGTAATGGTATCACAATCGATAATCTTTTGAACATCACTTCTGGTATCACCCGTCGAGCTGTCAAAAAGCAATTCTTATAGTGGACAGACTATAAAGAACTATTTGTACAATAGTTAGCAGTGTTTCATTTGTGGTGATTTAAATTCATGGGATTCAGCAAAACCTTTGGAGATCTTGTATGGCATCACGGGTCGAACACGTTTTTACTTTGATGTTTTCGTAATGCGTTGGGATTGACCACCATACTTTAAGGTTTTGGCACATTTATAGGTTGCGAAGTCTTATTTGTTTTTTGTTTTGACTTTTGTATTTATTAAGGTTGATATTTTATTATTTATTGGCAATGCTTCAACTCTTTATATACTAAAACCAATCAAATAATATCTATCAATAGGCAATCGATATGTGTATTGTAATTACAAGTTTGTAAATAATTTATCCATAAATAAATATTTAAACGCAGAATAAATACAAACGCTTTGAATAAAACAAACCAAAATTGTATTGAGTAAGAATAGTTTCACCACTTTATGATGATTATTTGGAACATGCAGGTTTATCCGATTGCATATGCATGTAACACTGCATTTCATTAAATTGGTTCCGATGTCCTATGTATGCGATACTCTACGCGAGTGTGAAATAGATTTCTCACATACTTTGTATAGCTATTTCTTGATGAAATTGGATCTCGAACTTATAAACTAATCTATAAATGTGAGTAAGATTTCGATGAGTATAAAAGTTTATCGTTGTATTTAACGATTGAATATAGTATTTGTGCATAAATAATAATAAAGTGGCAAATAAGCTGATATTTCTAATTCTTTATATTTCAATTGTGTTTAGACGCAAGAGATTTCGGGCATGGAGCCTAATATCTAATCTGTGCATGGAGGTCAGTGGATTTTACATTTAATATACCTACTCCTTGCCTTTTATGGCGCATAAAGAGTAAATATCTTTATCACGTTTTATTAATTCTTTAGTAGAATTATCTACCCAATATCACTGTACATGGAAAGAATTTGATACTAGTTATACACATGCGTATGTAACTCTACGAAATCGTTATATTTCGACAAGACTTTTCCCTAGAGCTTTTGTAATAGGCTTCAAACCATCCATTATCAAATACGCGTACCATATCTAGGTGAATACAGTGAACCGCTAAAACTCACAAATATAGAACGAACGATACTACTACTTATGGTTTAGAATTACGGCATATATTTGCTTGAATACAAAAACAGAATCAAATTAGGTACTGCGTTGCGTAGAGCTGATACTTTATAAATCTGCCCAAACTGGGAATGTACAATTGAAATGACACCTATGACAGGTCCCAGAAGAGTCATCATTTAGCATATTAATAATGGCGTAAAGTTATTATAATATGTTGCTTATTCAACAAATTACTTTATGATTGAATACGGGAGTTTGAAAGCCTATGGGGTTTACCTACGTATTTTCATTAAAATGTGTTGTATAATTTTTATTTATTTCATCCTTTTTTATGGAGAACATTCTCGTTCAAACGTCAAACGTTCATTTAGAAGCTTTTTCTATAAAGATAAAAAAATATTTACTACAACACGAAACCTACCACAAAATGTGGAAAAAGCTTTGATCATAACATAAAAGTTAAAACTATAATATAGAGTTATACCAAACGAAATTAAAAATAACGAATAACTAAGATATAACGAATCCTCCCGTGCATACACTCAAAAATGACACAAACGTTGACTGCATAAAGATTAAAATCCTAACGGATACAGCCAACAAAACGCGCAGTTTTAGTCCTGCGAGAAATAAAAATACAAACCGTAAACGCGCCAAAAAATCGCAAAGTATTCTTTGAAATCTTTCTATTTTCCAAAATAATCCAGTAAAGCGATTTAGTTTGGAGGTTATATAAAACAAGTGAATTTCAGAAGCACCTATGCGGACAACTGGGAATTCCGGCAGGTACTTAATAGTGTCAGGCAGAGCTTAAATCCGACGAATGACCGGCGGCGATAAGAGCGAAAATAGTTGATTTTAGTTTTTCACTAAAATCCACTGTCAAACAGACCGGTGTTTTTATTTGATTTGTAAAATTCCAGGTGCGATGCAAAATAACGCTGATTTCAGAGACTTACTGTGTATTTATGGAGATGTTTGGAACGTTTATTCTATTTGCATTGCTCTAATTCTTTTAGAAGTCTGGACTAGTACGTTTTACTGAAATACATGTTTATGTAAGAATTGAATTTTAAAATAATACTACTTCTGACTTCGTTTTCTTGGATTTACGATACGATGATTAGAGAATAAAGCTTACAATGAAACACTTCCTAAAAAAGAGCCTTTACTGTTTACATAGATGTTGCAAATACTAACAATTTCAGTATTTCCAAATCTACTAAATATATTAACATAAGCAATACCCCGTCCTCTTACAATCCAAGGATTGAGAGTCCGTTTGGCTCTCGATAGTTGAGCTTTTGCCATAAACAGTGGCAACTGCAAGCCAGTCAAATTGGCCGAGTACTTGATTATAATTAACTGGCAACCCTGGCAAGTTATAGCCACAGACATTCGCTGCCGACTAAGGATCATCATATGAATTTAGGGCGAATTCAACGTTCTGCGCTAGGGCTGAACAGTGAACATATTGCGTTTCTGAATTAAGTGCTGGTATCCTCATAAACTTGGTTTCAAGCACAATCGTTGCCAATCAATTCTGTTGATTGAATGTAACATGCAATTTATTTAACGACATTTATAATGAAAGGCTTTAAAATGTTCGGTTTGCGTTTTGGTATTTTAAATACGTTTATTGCGGATTTATCGTGCGGTTTTATAGTACTTAGTTATTAATTATTTATGGGAATAAGAAATTATTTTTAATAGCATCATTTGTATGTGTTTTATAAAAGGTAATATTAAATTCATATTTCGAAGCATTCTATGGAGTGATTTAAACAGTCATTCTTAACAAACTTACATTAAAGTTGGATATGATGCACAGTTGAAACTACCAAACTGTCGTAATACTAAAACGAATGAAGCCCAAAACCAGCACCATCCCCGTTCAACCCTAAACAAGACGGCACGGCACCTACGCTGTAGTAAACGCTAATTCAGGAAATCTAACGTAATCCTATACCAAATACGTACGTGCAGCTAGCCGGCAGTAAATAATCAAATCAGGTTGATTTATTACATGTGCGGTATGCTTATTAAACGGGCATTGGGAGATTTGATTGTGCGATCTTGTGGCCTAATCAGTTATATTGTGTAACGTTTAACATTGCGGTCGGTGGCGTCTGTGGAACATGAATTATTACTTTAATCTATTTCAATTAAATCGAAGATTATTTACACTATTCCGCTAATATGTGCGCGGATTGTGTGCTTTCTTGTTGGGGAATGTTTCGATTGATAAATACGGTTTGGGGACATACGAAATGTGATTCCTCAGTTATTTATTAATTGAAGCCAACTTGAAGCATATACCTTTCTAAAAATAGTAAAGGAAAACCAGAAGTAAACTTTAAATATAAATTTGCTAGTAAAATATGTATAAATAATTTCGATTCTTAGAAATTAATAATTAATTTACTCTAAATATAGCAGGAAAAACATGAAAACTAGTTTCCAACTTTTCAAAACACATTACTTTAAAAGCGAAATGATTATTATTTCTCACTAATTTAATTTTCGGTTGAATAGTTCCGCAGTAACTATCGGGTAGGTGAAATCGTGTAATTGTACAAAATGAAAACTCATCACAAAAGTACTTAAAACAAGTTCTAAACTACATGCCACTATATGACCCACATCCAACTATGAGAAACTAAATGAAACTGGATTACTCACAAAGTTGTACTCGTATAAAATTAACTATGACATTTGCGTACAAGGATGAAATCAACTGAAAGTCTAGCAAAGGTGACAGGAAGTGGGGAGCAGCCGAGCGCAGCGAACGTGCTGGCTCAGCAACCGCGTGAACTACCACTGCAACTCGATTGTGCACCTACTCGAATCACACTCACTTTAAACTCGATTGAAACGGGAACATATTGTATTTTTTATTGACACGCATAACCCACAATAGTCAATAAATAAATTAACATTTTCAAACAAAGGTGTGATGAGTAATTCGAATATTTATTTTAAATAAAAAAGTTATCGCGATATTTTATGACTTATTTAGCGCGGAAATATCTTCATTAATACCTAAGCAGCTAATTGGAACAGTTCAAACAATAAAACTGCGAGCATATTGTAATCATCCTTATTTTCTAACTCCTAGGCAATTTTCATATTAAAAAATAATAATAGGTAAAACTTTAAATGCGAACTTAAAATATTACCAACAAAATACTAGAATTCAATACAGCGTTCCCGAAGGAGATGACATTTCCCGTTCCTAATCTAGAGCACTTCGCGCGAGCAATATTATTGATACCTGACCTGGAATTTCCGAGCTGTCTTGTTATAAAATCAGGTGAGTGGTCTGACACTGCGTGTTTTAGTAACATTAGGAATGCATTGTTTCAAATGAGAGGAATCTGTAGTAGAAGCGATCGTAGCCGCGAGTCCGCGAGTAAGCGATTTTGCACAATACGCCCGACATAGCGAGCTACGACGTAATTACGTACCTACCTACGAAATGCGAGCTGCTTAAATCTTGCACTGCTTAAATTTGAAGCGAACATCGGTGGTCCGTATTAATTTAATTTTCATTGTTGATGCACACATAAACGGGTTTTAATTTTAACGAAACATACTGCCTTTAGTTCAGAGTAAACATTGTTATGATAACAATCACTATTATTATAACAGCGCTAAGCATGAAAGGCTAATTCAATTTGCGTCTTTTGTGTGCTACGCGGTGGTTTAATTTGCCATAATGAATTTAGACTTTAAGTGAACAAAAATAGCCTTTACCGATTATTAATTTTGTCGTAACAAGGATTCTTACGTACGAAATTGTTATGCTTCAAACGTGCATTTAGGTATCTTAGACGTGTGCTGAAATCCTCTATGTCAATAGGATTTTCTTTATTTGGAATTTACAAAATGCAGGTTACAAAGATACCGTGAATCGCTTGAAGCAACCCGTGAATTCAGTAAAAAAGACGTTAGTACTACCCTTTTATATTTAAGTCGAGCACGCTACGCCCGACCGCATTAGACTACCAAAGCTGAACAATTTAATGACGATTGACTATTCATACCACATTCGAGCGGTTGACCGCCTTGGTACACTTGATTTAAAGTCTAATTATTCTGAGATCTCAGCCGTGGCGGACGGCAGGCGGGCTCGTAATGAACGCCGCGGCGGGGAGGGGGAATGCAAAATGTTGCAATTGCATTTCTCCCGTCAGAAAAACAGCTTACACTGGCAAAAATAATTAAGAGCATTAGTAGAGTCGGGGAATGGAGTGTCGCACAGTAAATAGTCTACTAAATAGCCACCTACATATTTTATTGGCGCAGGACTCGAAGGCAGAAATACGTAATGGCGGAAATTATTTTGTCTTTTAGGGTCGGGATTTAAGTTAAATACTTTATGGTGACAAAACTGTGTTCATTCGGGATGTGATTGCAAAAATAACGGATATAAGTCAATTCGTTTAATTAATGGTGTTACATTGATGTATTTTATGTTTTAGAATAGGATAATTAGGATTAAAATTTATTGTCGCGGAAGAATTCCAACCAATACCCGCGGCCCCATCATTAAAGCGGCTCGACGGAACACAGTGGGGTTTTAGTCGGTAAGAATCCGACATAACCCACGGCTCCTTCCCCGGGGGCAGTGGGTATCTTTGGAAGATTTCCCCACTATAAAAAAAAGGATTAAAATTTATTGCTTCACATAATCTTATTTTGAAACAATAATATCTAATGCGTATTAGTAATTAAGATTCCATTTAACATAGCAGCAAAAAGGCAGATACATAACAATAAATGATAATACTTGGTACAGAGTTGTTTCCACATACTACTAAACAAACAACCCGAAACTATCCAATGGGCAATGAGCGGCCACAAAATCAAGAGGATTGTGGGACAGTGTCCTATGGATTCGTCTTACCCTTGTTTTTGCAGGACGTTATACGATACGACATACACATTATAAGCTCCCCAACAAAAAGCTTTACATCCTCGCTATAGATACCATTATACACGTACTAGAATTTGAATTTAATCTCGGCCATATCCGACGCATCAATAATATTCCGAGCGATCTCTAGTAAAGCCATGTAATACCATGTACACGTCTCCACTCACACAAACCAACATCGATCGGCCAGCGTTGACATCTCGAACACGATCGGTAGCTCGTACCTCTATCACTCACTATCTCACCCTCGGCTGACATGTCAATAGTAGTGAATCAGGTTTGAGTGCTGTTTAGAAATGCTAAAACCCTACCGCGGACTTCGAATGCATCATTTGTTCGCTGTCACCGGGCCACTTGACGACGGTCCAAAAAAAGACAATTCCAATTAAATTGAACCACTAGCCGTGAAATTGTTTACCTTCCCCAGATTTCTTTGCATTCTTTATAATGTACTTAGTTGGGGACCTTTAAGTTCAAACCCAATCGTCAATTTCGTATTTTTCCCTTTTGTATTTTGCTTTTATTCCCTCGTCTATTTTCATTCGAAATCTGTTTCGCTTTTAAATATAGAAATTATTATTATCATTTTTTATCCCTTGAATCAATAAGATGCCCATTAAACTGTTAAATTAAAAAAATCGTTTGTATCTCTTAACATTTTTATGGGTAGCTAAGTATCTACATTAAAATAAACATAAATAACATTAACACCATGCAAATCAAATAAAGGCAAAACATCGCAACTATACACGAATTTTATTCGACGTTTTTTATTTATTTATTTATAACACTTTACTATGCTAGTTATACAAATTACTTAAAACTAAAACTTATAGCTAAACTAGCACAGAGGGCGGCCTTATCACTAAAGAGTGATCTCTTCCAGTTTTGTCATGAATTTCACAAAAAATAGTATAGCAAAACATCGGAGCCCTTTAAAACTTTTGCTAACACGTAATAACTATCAGACATCACAAGACGTCCACTAACAATGTAACTGCAACGCTGACCTTGCCTTTTCACTTCCGAGTTCCGACGCATCAGATCGACTTGGAAAGGTACAAAGTCAAGTTTTTTATTTTCCCAGCCAATTTATCAAGTGAAACAGACGTGTGTCTCGGGTTATCCGGGCGGAGTAACGCGACAATAGCGCCGGGGTCCACCACAGAGTCAGCAAACCCGCTCAAATCACTATAACATTCCGAATAAGATCGTATTGTACTCAGCTCGGATAATGGAAAAGATACTAAAAATTTTATGATGTTGTAGCGAATTACGGCGATGCCCTTCGATATTTTACTTTCAGTAAGGGCATTGAAAAACCGTAATTTAATTACGTTTTATAGTCGATTTGTTCATTAAAGTGAAATATTTAGTAGATTACCTGTAGGTACGATTTATATTTGCTCAATTTGTATCTAACGGGTGTCTCCGTTTTACAGAATTCCCAAATAAGCAGTTCATATTTACACAGTATTTAAATGTACGAAACGCATGTTTCTAATCTATCCTCCCTAATTTGCAATCACTTATTAAACTTCCTAATTATCTTTACTCTCTGCTCATTCAAAATATAAACAAATTTTAATTAAGGCCAGTGTAAAAAGCTATTAAAACTAAAACATCGAGTAAAGCGCTTGGCCGAGAGCGGACCAAGCCTGGCACACAACCAAACATTACGAACCAAAACTCGCACACTTACCTTCATTTGGCAATCTTTCTCTGCATAAAGCACTTTCGGAGTGAATTACCAAATTCTTTTAGATGATTTAATCAATCCAATTAGTTGATTACATCTGATGAAATGAGGGAACGTTGCGTCATTGGATTTTTATATTTTTACGCAGGCCGAAGGAATGGTTTGTTTTAAGTTTTTGTGTTGTATAATATTGTACCTATACGCTTGTCTGCGTTAGCAGTTAGCTGTACAGGCTACAGCTATACAGGGTGTAATCCTGAGGTGTAATCGTTAAGTGTGCACAGGCGATTTTTCCGTAAGTATTACAGATAACAAAAAACTTTAAAATGATATCGAAAGTACTTAACACACACACATATTTCAAACTTAATGTATGGGAGGGTTTAAAGATAATTTTTTTGATATTTCTCGATTTATTTTTAAAAATTTATTACCGCCATTTTACTCATTAGGTTAAGTACTTTCGATATCAGTTTAAAGTTTTTTGTTATCTGTAATACTTACGGAAAAATCGCCTGTGCACACTTAACGATTACACCCTGTATATATGTACATATTTATTTCACAGTGGCTCTCAAATATCAGAAAACTCAAGGCCATGTCTAGGTACAATAATTATAACTGAGTTGTAGACATGGAGTATGGAGAAATTTCAGTATTTTAATACGTTATTTTAACAACTTTTCATTTTATTGAAAATCGTCACATTTCTTTCTATAAGATAAAAGTTGATCTTTGCGCTACTTTTACGTTTCTCTTATTACCGTCGGGTGGAGAAAATTATCAAGGCTTGCAAAAAGTATCATGTACTTTATATTATAATATGTAATTACACAAATTATTCTAAGACATGAATATTAAATAATTAATAAACTTAACTTTTATTGATATGTAATCAAGAAATGAAGTCCATTTGTAGTAGATAGAAGAAAATAAAAATCCATTTCCATGCTCACGTTTTATTCGAAAATAAATATTAATAACTTATATTTATAGTAATAATTAACAACGCAACGCTTTAATGGAATGTGGATACATATCTTAATTTCCAAGACTGTTTTTTATGATATTTTAACTATAAAAAAAATACACTGAGTGTAAAATAAATTATTCTAGATTATATTAAAACATGTATGTCCACATTACAACTCGGTTACAATATCTGTGGACCTCGCTGGAATGCGGAGCCCCTTCCCGTTCCCCTTTACCTCCCCGCGCTCGCCCGCGGCGCGTCATTACGGTTAGCAATTTCGTTGCGTTCGCGACGTGACGTCATCGAAGCCAGGTCCACAGATATTGTAACCGGGTTGTGGACATACCACAACTTAAAAAAAACATAATAGTTGCAAGATTCTAACTATAAACTAAAAAAAACTCCTTTATCCTTTAATTTCAATGTAACAGATGTTTTTTTAAACATTTACCTTTAAATAAGTCATATAAATAAGTTCGATCTATATTTGATCGAAGCAAACATTTTCACTCTTTATTTGTACCTTTACTCGAGTCAAATGCATTGCTACTTTACAAAAATAATTTACTAGCGTCAACTATAAAGAATAACTTTTTATACAAAATGTAACCAATACATTTTACAAATTACTCTCACAAATTAGGCCATAATATTATGCTAGATATATGAAAATATTTAATATCTATATATTTTTACATATTCACTCCAATATCACTTTAAATGTACAAAATATTACGACCATCGAATTTTCTAGAATCCAATGAACGAACGTAAAAATTAACATATTATCTTAATTGTGGCAGCAATTTTCAATTAAACTAAGGCCGCAGTTCTCCGAAAACAATATAAAATATCCGATTATACTACATATATTTAAAAAAAACATTAACAAATTTATTACGTACGTTATTTTACTATTTAATTGTAAAAAATTGATATTTTGAAATAACCAAAGCAAAAATACAATTTAATATTATTCTTCAATTTCAAAACAATCGTATTTATGTTGAATAACTGATACTTTATATGAAAATGTTTATAATCTGACAGTTTTATACAAAGTCGGTAAGAACAAGGCCATTACATTATATCATACAAATATTATTTTAAATAATCTCTAATTGTCTCTATATATATATATGAAAAATACAATAAATATACTTACAATACACCAAAATATTTAGGTACCGGTTATCACAAATTTTGTTTATAATTATTTGACACTACATATTATTACTCTGAATTACCTACTTGGTAACAGAATAAACCTTTAGGATAAATGTTATAAATTATTGCGAAGTACTTGTATAAAAATCCTTTCAAATTCTTTAAATTATCTCCCAATAACATTATCTATATTCATCGATATAAGTTTTCTGCAGCGATTAATAAAAAATCCTAAAAATATAGGAAACATGCAAATATACGAAAAATAAGTGAAAACTTACTCAATAATGAATTACAACCGATATAATCTACACTAAATGTGAAAGTAACTCTACAAAATTTTCCGCTTGTTCTTTCAAATAAATTATAGGGACCTTACTACAATGGAAATATATTCCAAAAAATAAGTCACAATGTTATTGCTATAAGGACTTAATAAACATTCGAGTCCAACTTAGTCTAATGACTCATAAATTAAGTGTATATTTTACTATCTATGCTATAAATATTAAAAAAGCGGAATTATTCCATAATTAACTTTAAAGTGTTTTCTATATTCTATTAATATATTTAAGAACCAAAATATAAGAAAAATCTCACAACTTTTGGTCAAAAATCGTAATTATTCGAATTCAATATTGCGGATATTTTAAATAGATTGATTATTATAAACAACGATATATAAACCTGTTTTGTCCCTTTCGCTCTTATGATGTTTTACATAAGTGTGAACGAGACAAATCATAACTACAATCACATACCAACGAATGAAAGAGTAGAGCCTAGTGTAATAAGTTGCATACATTTTTCATGCAATAAGAAATAATTTCGTTTTATAAAGATTTCTTCGGTATAGAGACTCTTGGTGAATTAGAATATAACCTTTTAAATAATTCTGGGATATTGTTGTCGGGGAACAAGTTGCACAGCGAAACTGTAAAAGAGCAAAAATCGATATTATTTATTTTAATAAAAAGCAAATTTATTTGTATTTCACACAAGAAAAATGACCAATACACTCACATAATAATTTATGTCAAAAGTAACATCGGTCAGTACTAAATACGGTAGACAATAACTTTTTTTTTATAATTGAGAATTTATAGTAATAAGAAAACTCAACAGTGTATTTTTGATAATTTCTTCTTATCTTTTGTGTAAATCCGATCGTTTCCAGTTGTAATACAAAGTACAAAATTATTAACAAATCGTTTCTCACCTTCAAGTAAAACAAGCATTAGCCGCCTATTAATCTCTTGTGTTTGGAATAAATCGAATACTGTCAGAAGACCGCGCCTTGCTGCATCTGTGCCTACAATGTGCCTGAGATCATCTGAAAATTATTTTATTGTGTATTTTACATCAAGGTTTTTATCGTAATACTTAAGAAATCCACTTTTATGGTAGCGAGCAAAATAAGAGAAATCGCATCCTCACTAAAATTTTAATTTAAAAATGTTCATTATATTAACCTAGGGTGCATTTCTTCTTGTATTTTTTTATTTTATTCATAAAAGGATATTTCTGTTAGTATATTTTTAACCGACTTCAAAAAAAAGGAGGAGGTTATTGTCACTTTGTCTCGTTGTCGGAATAATCTTTGAGATTGATGAACCAATTATGGTGGGATTCGACTAGGGAGGACTATGTAGGGAAAATTATTGACTTTCATAACAGACAATTGGACTTATTATGAGGACATATTTTTATTGTTATTTTATATAGGTACAAAAGAAGTTCTAGGGCAAAATATTGACTTTCATATCAGACAATTACTGGCCTTATTATGTTGATTTATTTTTTAATGATATTATTTAATAAATAAAATTATAATATTACCTGAAGCTGCCGCTAATAGTGCAACCTTAGCTGCAACTCTCGTGCGCGCTTGCGTCGCCGCATCTCTGCTAGATGTGTTACCGTTGTTACGACTCGTCAGCCATTGCCTGGAAATATAAAAAAGACGTGTTGCACTCGGGGACTGCCGCGGTAAAGCTATTGCATGCTATGCCTTCAAGCCACACCTCCGCGCCCGTCGGAGTGGGGAGCGTGAGGTTTTTTCGTTACGGAATTTCTGGATTCGGTCCCCGCGCTCAAGGCCCGCGATAGAAGCTATGCAATAGCTTAATAACCATTTCCTGTATATTTTGTAGATTAAACATGAATAACAATGTTTTAGTCAGATTGTCGGGCGCGATAGACTTCAATTTTTTCAGACTCTTTCGTAAAAATATATCTACTATTTATTACATTTAAAAAATTATAACATTTCCTTCTAGATTCTTCTAGATTCCCTAAAATATTTTAAATAAGATAAATAGATATTTTTCTTAAATTTTACTCACTTAAACGATTTCAAGTACTGGACAACATTGCGTGGCGACGTCAACGATGAAACTAACTCTAATACTTTCCTGCAAGTGGTAATAAACAAAATATACATATTTAAATGTTTACCTAACTCGTACGTTTTTATTAACATTTCATACAAAAAAGAGCGTGTGTGCCGTGTGTGAGCACACGTGTCAGAAGTGAAACTTATTTGGCAAAATTCAAAGATACCAAAATCGTCGCCTGGCATGACACAACCTTGAAATTTTACTCTCAACGCGCCTAAAGAAGTTTCACTTCAAAAATTTGAAAGCTTTTTGAGGTTAGATAGGAGTGAGATAACGCTATGTAAACTAGAGATTGAATCATATTAATTTAAAAAATAAGCATTTTAATCACCTATTAACTCGATCAGCTATTAAAGTCCTGACGGGCGCTAACAATCTTCTCCTCAACCATAACCCTCGGATCCCCAAAACTTCTTCTAATAACTTCAATGGTACACTTTCATCTCCATCCTAAAACAAATATCTTTTGGGCCGATTTTTCAATGCTTGGATAAAACTTATCCGTCCAATAAAGTATTACACGATACTATTAAAATGACACGTAAACTGTCAAATACGGGCAATTAGAATACGTTTTTAAAATGGTAGTTTTATACATTATTCGACGATTAAGTTTTAACCAAGGATTGAAAAATCGGCCCTTAGTCATATGTTTAAATATTCGAAGTAATTTTTAGACATAGCTAAAATAATAATTAATGGAAAACGAGAAACGAGTTGTTGATTAAATTTGAAAAGATTATGTTCTCACGTCTTGTCCTTCAGAATTTGTGTCCCGTTTGATAGCGTCATAATAATTCTCGCCGCTCTTGCCTTGAAACACTTTTGATATTCCTGTAAAAGATACCATTTAAATAAAAAATCATATTAAAAACAATTATTTCCACATTACTCCCAAATTTAAATATTTTTTTATATCTTACCATCCATAACACCATCGACAGTGTTAGCAAACTGATCAGGCATGCTCTTGAGTGTCCTCATACCAGCCTTTATAGAATTCACCAATAGGGCGTCAATCTGAAAATAGCCATACATTTAATACAGATACTATACATTTACTTAATATATACCATATAGGCTTATTATATACCATAGACCAGTATGGTATATAATAAGCCCAATAGGACGCCATGGCGACGTTGCCAGCCGTCGTATAGAAGAAGTTAATATTGAATAAATATTTTTCATCACAATTTTCACCACAATTTTCACACACGGCACAGTCTAATCCCATTCTAAGCTTTCGCTTGTGTTATGGAAACCAGATGGCTGATAAACAAACATATATAATTTTAAATAAATACTTATATAGATAATTAACACCCGACACAGAGCAAACATCTATGTTCATCACACAAATATTTGCACCGGGTGGGAATCGAACCCACGACCTCTGGCTTGGTAGGCAGGGCCACTATGAACCAAGCCAAGCGGTCAGTCAATCAAGAATTGTACATATGGTACCTAACTAAATTGGCGACGGTTTGGCAACGTCGCTACTTTGAACATTTCGAATGCTTGGATATGTAGCCGGCGACGTTGCCATGACAACTTCTCCTATCTTATTATCTTATAATAATTTTCACATTTTAAACCCTCGAATTATAATTATTTATTTTATTTATTGAAATTATTCTTACAAATTATTACAATAACTTAAGTGTTGTTTTGATCTTCTTTCCTATTGATATTTGCTGAAAAAATTAGCTAAGTTTGCTTTGAAATAACAATCTAAGTACATATTATTTCACATAGAGTCTACGGTATCAACATCAACAAGCTACAACACGTTATGAATGGTTCTTCGTTTCGTTTTTCCTATAAACCTAAACCATTTCTAAAATACTATACAGACTTATAACTACCGGATTCAAAACTCACAGTGTTCCCATGTCTTTCCGTCTGTATCTCTGGACTCAAGAACCCGCCCAGATAATCCGAAGACAATAAGGCCATATATCTTGCATCTCGTGAAATACTGGTCAAACTTTGCAAATAACTGTTGAGCATTCGTTTGCGATTCTCTAGTACTGAACGGGATGTGTTTTGAAACGTTTTCTTTGCGGGAAACGGCAGACTTGCTAGTTCGGGCCACTGGAAATAAGTGGAACTTAAAAGAAAATTGCTACAGGTTCACAGTTCTTCTGTGCAGGAAAATCGATAGACTGCTACTACTAGCAATTTGTAAGTTTGCTTTTGGTAATTAAAAAAAATCAGAACTGACTATTCAATAGTTTAAAATTTAAAAAACAAAAACGTTTATTTGGGGAATATATCGAAGTAAAGGCAGGCTAGATTTTTTTTAATGAATAGAAATTACATCATTTATTATGTACATATATTCAAAATTTAATGAGAGAAAATAGACGAAATTTTCGCATAATATGGGATTTAGCTGAATTGAGTGTTCTATAATCTATTACTATTAAGTTTACTTGTTTACCTTATCTTTGATAGCCGAATGTAGTTCATAGAAATCACTGTACCGCCTATAAATATGCCAAACTTCGTTATCCGATGCTCTTGTCACAGCTATTGCGTAGATTCCAAACGACTTGCCCTTATCTTGTACTAACGCTAAATAGAAATTACAAATTATAATAAAAGTCAAGGTCGTTGTATTCATGAACACTTCAAAAATTACAAACCTTTTCCTGAATTCCCCAAAAAGGAAAATTAAAAAAAAATAGGTAGTTATTGCGATTTATTCTTCTAGAGTCGACGTTTCAGCATTCAAAAATAGATAATAAAAGCAAAAAATGGATCAAAATATATTTTTTCTGTATTTAAACATGTAAATTAAATGTTATTTTTTACCTGTTTCTATAATATACGCCGATAAGGGAGACAGATAGTTTTTCGCTCTACCACTAATCTCAGTGTGGGAAAGAGACAAATTGTTTGAATTTGCTACGGACAGATTTGACGATCCTGTAAATATATTGAAACACTACAATTACATACATACAACTTGAATGCGACAAATACTTAAGCAGTTAGATCAAATTATTACACATGTTAACAGAGTATCAATTTTATCCAAAAGTTAATACAAAGCATGATTCAACAATTTACATAAAGTTTTAGTCGAAATTTAACTGCAGATAATATGACGTTAAAGTTATTCACTTCGGAAAATTACTTAATAAGAGTTAATCTGTAATTATTTTCGATTATTATAATATAGGGGACGACCGCCAGATAATATTTGTCCTGCTAGAAAACAACGCATCCATCCATTTTACTCCCTGTTCCCGGAAAAACTTTAACTCTATCAATGGTATATACAATATGGGCAAAACTAGCATTATCCACTTTACTAACCTACGCTCTCGCTGAGCATTTTCTGAGCAAAATTGCCTACAATGTCTGACCGCGATCTGTTATGCCTCGTGCCAGGTACGGGCAATACCACATCACCTGGAAAATGTTCACTTTACATGGTATTAATGGGAAAAAAAACTAAAAAAAAAACGAATCGATTGTAAATGTATAAGTGTAATGTTTGATATGAGGCATTCACTACAACTACGCTTCGACTACTATACAAATAAACGCAGTAAATATACTACATTTCAAGCTATAATTGCTTTTTATATTCTGTCTATTACAAAAGCAACTAATAAAAACCAATTTAAATTTGCTAAAGGTAGAAATGTTATGCAGTGTAATGTAGAAATTTATAAACGACGATATATTTACTTAACTAAAAATAATATAAAATAAGCGTTGTAACTTGTAACATATCTACCCATGTTTATCTAAAAAATGCATGTTATACATAAATAGATACCGCTTTATTCAGAGAAATTATAAAGACTACTGCTGCATTAAAAAATATGTACGTATATAAAAAATGTAAATACACATGCAAATATTAGACTAACAAAATAATACCGTTAGCACATTTAGGGATAGTATGGTTCTTGTAAGTTGGGACCCTTCGAGTAAAGGAGCGGGGGAAAGTAAAGGATTTTGTGGGAGATTCGTATTTATATTTGGACTTTTGGAAAAGCTTTGGCAACTGATGGATACACGTCTTCATTAGTCTCTTGCATCTCTCTGTAAGCATTTGTGTTAATTGTGGCATTCGCTCGACAAATCATTTAATTCTTTAGTAATAAAATAATATTATTTAATGAATGTGTCATTTGCTTCAATATAATCGTATTTTTTAAGCTATTGCATAGCTTCTATCGCGGGCCTTGAGCGTGGAGATCGAATCCAGAAATTCCGTAACGAAAATAACCTAACACCCCCAACTCCGACCGGCAAAGCGGTGATACCATATTATTTGTATTCTCTTTAGTGATACTTTTTATGCTATGCAATAGCTTTACCGCTCCAGTCTCTGAGTGCCACACGTCTTTTTTTCTTGTAATGTGAACATTTTTCTATACGCACAATTTATATTTTATATACAATTTGTTAATTGCACGTATCGAAAAACTCTGACTACGTATGATTACAGAATTAATTGATTTGTCAAATGAATGCCTTGGTTATGTAGGCTTGTATTATATTGTCTTTTTCCATACCTCCGTATTTCTTGCCATCGACTTTTGGGTCTTTTTTGAACTCACTAAAAACAAATTAGTAAATTAGTAGATTTAAAAAAGGTGTAAACAATCCAAAATTGTTTTAATAATTCTTTACTGACCTACTATTTCTTTCGGAACCGTCTTGTTCGGGATCTAACATAAAATCAGCCTGCCATGTAGGGTCGTCCTAAAATAATTTGTTTTATTAACTCAATATAATGTCCCTTCATAGTTTATTAAATAACACTATTATATTTTTAAACGACAGAAAAAAATGTTATCATTTCATCCCTATGGCGTAAAAGTTTTCAGCGTAACAAAACATTGAGTATTTAATAAATTATGAGTAGGGTAGTTTGAAAAATTATTTATCTACTTCCGAGAATCATTTATATTTTATTTATAAAAATCTTACCAATAACTTGTTCCGAGTAACAGTTATCAGGTACGCCTATCTAGTCTAGTCTATTTTGCGAGATTTTTTGTCTTTTTTTGTTATTTTCTTACCTCCAAAGCGTTGCACACGCACTTTTGCACGTCGTCGAAGCAAGAGAGGGGGTTATTAGTGAACTCTTCGCCTTCAGTGGTGATCTTCCTAACCATTTCCGCGTGACAATTATCAGGTACACCCATAACTTGCAGTCTGTTTGGTGCTAAGTACATATCGCATAGTTCTAGTGCGGAGGAACGCAGGTTGTCTATGACCGCTTTGGATGTGTGCGGTAAGTCTGTAAGTGTGTATGTGAAAACATCGAGTAAGTATTATGGAATGTTTGAAAAAAATATTAAAGAGATGGATTCGAGCATTTGATACTTTTTTACGTATTATATCATAATTATTGGTCATCACTACATAGTATAAAACAAAGTCGCTTTCTCTGTCCCTATGTCCCTTTGTATGCTTAAATCTTTAAAACTACGCAACGGATTTTGATGCGGTTTTTTTTTATTAATAGATAAAGTGATTCAAGAGGAAGAATTAGTATATACATAATTTATTAGGTTTTAGACAAAGCGGGCGAAGCCGCGGGCGGTACGCTAGTTTTAAATAACATAAAGCACACCAGAACAATCGAGGGGCTATGAAACTAGCCATAAATAATTTAAATACGAATTTCAATCAAGAAAAAGAAAATCATGTGTGCGATATTTAAACATTTCGTTTTCACACTTTGCACTCTAAATATACAAACACAGTAGGTACTTTAAAAATTAATTAATTAAAATTGTATGCATTTTCCGACAGAAGTATGATTGAAACCAAATACAAAAAATGTAAAACTAGGTGCGGCATTCCTCACATTTTTTTATCAACTGATCAATACAGTGTCAACATTTTATATTACTAACTTACTTACCGGCTTCATTCATTTCAATTTCGAGTAAATACTGAGCGTTAGATCTCCACGCGGCGGTCGCTCGCAAAAACTTTAACGATCTCATCACTTCGTCTGATACCTTTTCCCTTGGCGTATTTGTAGAACCTGATGTGAAAGACATAAGCTAATTTTTTTTATCAAGATTTTTTTGTTGAATATTTGGGTTTTTTGTTTTCAAAAATTCAAGCAGTAGATTTAAGTAATGTTGAATCAAAATATTTTATTTATATTATTGGGTTGATAAATTAAGATGGATATTTTTGGATTAAAAAAACAAATATTCACACCATAAATTATAACAGCTATTAATCAAATGTTCTTTTAGAGAATCATAATATTTCTGTTTTCCGACCTACCCTCTTGTGGTCCAAGTGTAGCCCGCTTTGCCTGTATAATTCTAACGAGGTATTGTAGTGAAGATAATTTCTGCCTATCCTGTAGTTCCCATTCACCGGCGCTATCTTTTGAATGCTAGAACGAGACACCAATATAAAAATGCATTATTGTCTCTCTTCCACAATTATAATTTAACAAATTTAATTTTAGAAATTGTGAAGTCCTGTTTTTAACAAACTAATGAACTGAGCAAAATACAATATATTTAATAGCCATGAAATTACAGTGGCAAAAACTCACAAGTTTCTGTATATCCTTATGTACAAGTTCCAATGTAGCATCTAATTCCTCTGCATCTGCACAAGTTCTAATCACTAATAGAAATAGCTCAGATGAGAGACATGAGTCGCGACAACACTGGAAAATAAAATTTTGTTAGTTTTTGTTGTTTATCATAACTTATATATTTTATCATAAAAAAAATACTAGAAATACAATAATATAAAAGGCAAAACACTGTTATTTGTAAATAGGCTCTATAAACTTATTATTTCGTATAAACATTTTGTATCACTCATATTAGGTACCAGAAAAAAATTTTTTTTTTTTCGTTTTATTATGAAAACATCTAAAAACATATCTAACATACTCACTGTTCTTATAATAGCTCTATTAATATTATCTGGGTCACTTAACATATTTATAATAGGCTTTAAAACAATCGCCGACAGAAGCTCTATAATAATCAATTTTAATGCATGACATTTCCATGTTTCATCCGGTGCTACTAAATATAAAATAGCCTCTGATATTTCACATAATAATGCTGAAAAATGGCCTAAGTTTGAGATATCACATAGGATGATCAGTTTTATTTCACTTTTTATATTTAAGTCTAACACTTTGATTAAAAAAAACACATATAACACACTTAAAATGTATGAGACTTTTCTTATACATACTTTAAAAAATAAAACACATAATAAACTTGTTATGATTAAAAAAATACCATATTCTTTCTCTGCATCCATACAAAACGTATCTCTGCATATTTTCTTATTCTCCATCGCACATTCCAGATCAAAAAATATATCTTTTAAATTATTGCTACTAATATTTTCAGAACTGCCATACAATTTAGTCTTTCCAGATGTTTGTGAATCTGAAATTTAAAAAGAATTATAATGGGTACATACTTACATAATAAGTATGTATGTTTATATTTTTAAATCATCACAGGATTAATTTAAATGCAACAATAAATATGAAAAAAAAATCTCATTTCTTTTGTTAAATAATTAATCTATCCACTATAAGATTCAATTATATCATTATAAGTTTAAGACCCAAATGTTAGTTAACTGTCTAACTACAAAAAAAACACAGAAGACCTCAGATACAAGTTTGAAAATACATATTTAAATATGTGTCAATGACCTGGAGCCCAAGATAAATCGGTGTCACTCTTATTCCGTCTATGTGATCTCTTATCATCTTGTTTCTTAGGACTATACTTAGATGACCCATTGGCAACTTCTTTGGCACTCAACAATTGTAACTGTTTCAACCTCACTCTCGACTGTTTGAATAGCTTCAAATGAGTTGTTAATTCTTCCGGAAACTTTGTAGACAACAGATATATCCAGTCTACAATTTTTATTCTGTACAAAGCGGAATTAGGTTAATCATATTCCATGAACACACGTTGAAACCATTATTCTTCCAAAGTATGTAAGATTTCTTAAATTTTGTCACAATTAAAATAAATAGATAATATATTATTTTAGAGTAATAATAGATATCATTTTAAAGTAATGAAATTCCTCATACCTGTTTGTAACGTTTGCACTTGTCATAACAACAATCCGTTTGATTGCATGCTTAGTGAACTCTTGGTCGTCTGTTAACATTTCATACCAAGGCGTGACATAGTCATTAATTATTATCGATATAATCTCATTGAGAAATGAATCAACAGTTTCACTGCCAGTTATTCTACTGTCAAACTTAGGCAGTGGTGTTTCATTTTGAAACAGTTGCAGGATCTATAAAAATACAACAGCTAATTCTAATAAAAATTAAATAAAGTTATTTTTTTCTTGGAGAATGTAATGGTTATACTTCATACCTTAGGTGACTGTATAGAAAAGTTTGTTTGCTGCAAGGGATCATCCAAACAATCAATATCAGAAGAGAATATTTTTCTTGTGTCAAAGTTCAAATGTAAAATTGTGAGGATCCTGTAAATAAGGCAATGACCGTTGTTAGACTATAAATCGAGGGAATGAGATAATGAATCATTGAGGCTACATTGTATATACTTACCCAGCGATAAAAGAAATAAAAAATGTAAGTAAAGCTAAGTACAAACCAAACCCTAATAAGGCAATTGTAATTACAGATATAAGGCTGAACCAAGCTAAAATTCTATACGCCATTTCTGAATATTCGGTTGGTAATGCATTTACAAATATTATTACAAAGCAAACATAATTATTTCACTACAAAAATAGACAAAATAATAAAATCCATCCACACAAAAATAAATAAGTAACTGTCAATGTCAAATGTCTATAAATAATTAGAAAATGACAACAATTGACAACACATTCCTTTCCACTGCTTACAAATTGTATTCAGATTTCAGACATTGCAATCTCAATTTAATTTAACTATAATGTGATTTATAACCACTTTAAAACAAATACGTAAATCACATAGTAGTATATTATTAAAATATTTTTAATAATCAATATAATAGTGTGAGTATATTAATGAATTGTGTACAGTCGTATTCGAAATTGTATTGTTATTGATAAATGAATGTGATTTAAGCCCGGGGTTACATACAGACAAGAATTCTAAAAACTATATTTTTGGCATCGATATCTATTTTATACCCGGCGCGGCCTAAGATGATCCCTATGACACTGACAGTTATTCTCAAGAGACAAACTTGTAATGGCGTCACCATTAAATTAGAAACGTATTGGAGGCGTCTAAAAATGGCGTTTAATAATTTTTACGTAGCTTTATGCTATTACAATGATATTCCGTTGGAATTATAACAATTCTTATCATTTACGAGAAATTATATCAATCTGACTTTACGTTTACGTCCTTCAAAACTTACATCGTTGGCATTTATCGACTAGTGCGGAAAGTATCGATAAACAAATTTCGATAATGGAAACGAGTTCACATTTTTTCCATGCTTAAGCTATAGTTCATTCACTATTGAATGGAACAGAAGATCGCAGCATAATTAATTAATTAATTACCGTTCGCGTTAATTTACTTACCTATGATAATATAAGTTTTTTAGAAAAATTAAATGGGGGATTCCATTTTCATGATAAAATAATATACACTGTGTTAAACGGGTTAAAAATTACGAGAAAATGATAAGGTGCATTTTTATGTTTTGGAAAACTTTCGTTTTACTTAGCGTTTCGTTTACATAATAGACGTTAAAAATTCATTTTATAATATTTGTAAAAACATGTTTACCGACGTGGCTGAATGCAAACCACGCCTTTGCCTATAAAATAGTAAAGTATCGACACGATCCATCATACGAGCAATCAGACGAACTGTCATAGGGATCATCAGGCCGCGCCGGGTATAGATCACGCCCCAAGTATTCTTTTAAAAATATTCAATGTACAGTTTGACTTTCCTACGATTTTATTATATACTAGCGGTCCGCCCCGGCTTCACCGGAAGTACATGTTTATGTTTTCTCTCCATAAGAACCATCTTTGTTCTTAAAGTAATATTATAAAAAAAGAATTATGGAAATCGATCCAGCAGTTCACGCGTGATGCCATTACCAAGCAAAATAGGGATTCATTTTTATACATAGATTATAAAGATAAAGTTATATAATATCAAGCTTGAAAGTATGAAAAGTAGGTACATAAAAATATTATCTCTATCTACCCCTGGTAAGTATATAAAGGGAATAAAAATAAAATAAAAAATAAAACAGAATTTCTCTTTATTTTCATACAACACGATCACAAGAACTGTTTATGAATAAGTTACAAAGTCTTCAGGCTACTTAGTATAATACTAGATAATTATTTTATTGTCAAAACATGGAAACAATAAATTTCACTCAAGGAAACATATCTAAAACAAATGGCCCGCATTAACATTATCGGTTATGTTACAACACTAGACTAATTCTTAATTTTATTTTGAACACGGAATACTCAAACCAAGTTTATTGTTTATTATTGCAAGTTTTCTTGTTGTAAAAACTGAAATAACTCTGAAGGGCAATTCCAAGCTGCCCAAATTAATAGCACTACGTTTCTCTTTCTTATTCTCACAAAAAACGCTTAGAATACATATAAACTGGGGTGGAAGCGGCGTACGCGTACAAAGCCGTTCCGTCTGAAGTCAGCTAGTTAGCCGGGTTGCAGTCGCGTCGGTTACGAACTCTTTTTGGCTAATAGCCTAAATGTGTATTCTATCTTTGTCTAACGCGGAAGGGCTTTAACTGATAGTTTGTTCGCGTAGACCGCTTCTATGTCAGTTTATATATTTATTCCAAGAAAAATCGAAATTAAATAATGTTTTTATACACATTTTAATTCAATAAATAATCGTAAAGCATAGTGTTCCATCATGTTCTGATATACAAATTTCAATTCCAAATTTACATCCTTATAGAATTTCTTATAAAGCAAATAAGCAATATATGTATGAAATGCCACTGAATCAAACGATCGCATAAATTATTGAAAAGAAGTGACAACCATTTATTTGTGCACAAAGTCCTCACAAATATTGTTACCTCATACAACCGGTAATTATATTATTTTAATTATTGCATATAGGAGTCGCTCAAGATCTTGTAATAAATTGCTTCCATTAATATATTGTAAGCATTTTATACTTAACTATTATATAATTTTACAATTTATTATTTCGATTCAAATAAAATCATAAACTGAATAAACAATGATAAAAATCATATGTTTGATTAGAAGAGGCACTCATACTGATAACATTTAAATAATTACAGATTATTTTTCTTCAAGTTTTCACAACAAAGCCTAGCACTATTATCTCCACACTTATATTTATTTTATATCTTATTTTGTTCGCTTCCATGCTAACATATTTAACCATCTGAACCAAAGTTAAGATCTATAAGAGAAATTACTATAATACTAAAAGTAATGCCTAGAATACAATAATTTGTGATACCTATGACTATACATTTTGTACGAAAACTTCGCATTATAACTAATATAATATTATAATATATAAAGCATCATGTGGGCAAATAATGTAACAGCTGTATAAATACGCACGCGTTTAGGAAATGTTTCTTTACGGCTTATGAAAATTTGTTCATTGAATCAAATTATTACACAATACTTGCAACCAAATTCCATATACTTAGTATGTTTACAAGACCTCATATAAGGTAAATTAAACAAATTACTTGACATTGTTAGCCAATTCCATCTGTATTTGGTCACAAATTATAAATCGAAGTAAACTAGCTGGTACTAATGTTCAGTATTCATTTGATTCAATAAACAATGTACCAATAACACCTATTTAGGAACCAGTTGCATTTTAGGCGCATTATGCGAAATGATAGCTAAAGAATATCGTTTTATTATGCTAAAAATCAAATTAAAAACTGGTACAAACAAAAATAAATTTAGGAGATGCGAAAATATAATAATATATATGTTATTTTTTATAAATATTAATATTACTTTTGCTAATACATAACACATTCATCAAATGAATACACTTTTCCAACTTAAATTTACAAATACACTTGGAAATTTTCCAAAACATAATCAATGACGACATAATAATTTATCTGTATATATTTTTTTATCTATGACTATATTTTATTTGGACTTTCCAGATATCAGTGCTGCTAGCAACCAATAATATAAATCATTAAATACAACTGTAATACGCCCGTGGCCTTAGTGTACCTAAAAAACAGACCAGATATAAAACTAGAGGGAGCAAAAGCGACACTTTTTATACAGTAAAGACATAGACTAATTAAAAAGTTAAAAGTAATATTTTCGTTTTGGGATATAAACTCTCGTTTTCAGACTTTATCAATTCAATAGTACAGTACGAAGCAGGCTAATAATAGACTGCCTGCAACTGTAAGACGAACGGAATTTTGGAATAAATTAAGTGCTTTGCTCCTAATTTGTGACACGGTCACATTGCCACTATCTAGTTCAATACATGGTCTGTGGACTACTATAATTTTAAATGTACATTATATTACAAACATTACAACATAGTCAACAAGAATATCAACAATGGACTCGATAACTATCAATAATTATTGAATAAATACGCGACAAACACGAGATGGTTGGGTTTGCTCAATTAATGTCTTGATAGAATAAGTATAATATTTACTACAGCAATTATGTGGCACATCAAAGTGTCAATTTAAAATGGTAATATTATTCAAAAGATGAGTTATCTAGTTGAGAATAATAGTCACCATAATAAATGGCCTGAATGGAAGAAGAAAGAGTTAGAGGGACAGTAATAATAGGTCACAGGATCGCAGAACTAAGTTATTTCCAACATAGCAAAGAATTGACACACATTTCACACACTGAGTTATTCAGTTTTAAGCTCAATATCACAATGCCATACACACACACATCTCATCGAAATATTGGAATTTGGAATCCCCTTTTTTATGTTCAACAGATAAAAAATTGTAGAAGTTTCAATTCTATCAAGACTTATTGAGCATTAACCCAAATATTATCTATACGAATACATAGACGTCAATATCGACACCCGCTTAATAATTGTGATCTACAGTTTATTCAATTTTATACCCAATCCTAATTCCTACCATAGAGTAGGGTATTCCGTAAGCAGGAAAGCGTCATTTTTATTAAGATAAAATAGCGATCTTTTCTCTCTTTCTAACTGAAGGACACTTTTGCCTACTTCTCTTGCTTTATCTATAAAGCTTATATGAATCACTTTAAGCAATAAGTTTACAAAGATCTTATTAAAGACTAGCTGTGCCCCACGGGTTTACCCGCAGTGCTCCGCTCCTGTTGGTCAGCTTTATAATATTAGTATAGATAAATATAGATTTTTGGGGAAAATAAATGCGTGTCATGTCTTGGATGCGTTATTGACGTCACATAAACTTTCTAAACTAGTTGAAGAAGAGATACGTTAATTTAATATCATAGAAGCAGATCTTGAACCGACTGTGAAATCTTTGTACTGAGAGAAGACACATAGCTGAAAAAAATAATTATTGTAATTATAATATTTAAATGACATGAAGGATGAAGAGCAAGGTTTTTATCTAAACAAATAAAAGTTATTATCAAAAAAATGTGTGGTTTTATGAAACCACCGTCAAAGTGAAACTGTTCGAACGGTTCCGAACACTGCTTTGTGTAGCGCATGTCGCGTGACGGTCGCGCGATACACGCGACATGCGCTACACAGACCAAAAAGTTTGAGACGATGTTATAAAAGTTTCACTTTAAAAAAATGCCTGGAAATGAAATATAGGGTACATTTCTTTCCAAGTACCAATTAAGTGATTTTGAAAGTTCATATAAAGATAAGATAATCTCTCTTTTTAGTAGGAACTTATCCACTTATCTAAACAATACAGATAGACTCATAGTTCCTAATACAATCTATCAGAAATAAAAATTATCAGATTGCAATGAATTTTTATCAAAGTTGTTGAACATTATCAAGATGACTAATTTATACAATGAGAAATTACATCACACAATTACTGCAATTTTTTTGGAGACTTTTATAACTTCAAACAATAGTAGAAAATCATATACATATATATTAGCAAGCAAATTTATAGAAGCAACTTGATTTCCGCCCGCGGCTTTGCCCGCGTTTTCAAAGGAAAACCCGCATAGTTCCTGTTCCCGTGGGATTTCCGGGATAAAACCTATCCTATGTGTTATTCTGATGTATAAGCTATATTGTGGTAAAGTTTCATTCAAATCCATTCAGTAGTTTTTACGTGAAAGAGTAACAAACATCCATACATCCATACTTACAAACTTTCGCCTTTATAATAGTAGTAGGACTAAATCCAAGTAAAGTTAAGTTCTCAAAGCCCGTTTTTCCGTTTTTCGTGATCAAGTCAATTGGTTTTTACCTACACAATATTCATTTATAAAAAAAATCTAATCCACGCACCTTATCTTTAAGCTGTTGACACATATGTAGAGCTGCTGTCAACATAAAGAGCACATCGCTCAACCAAGGCACTGCGCAATCCGCTTGACAGGAGTCGATTCTCATTGTACCGTGGACCGAACTCAGCTGATACGCTACGAATATGAGCTTGTGTGCTTGTATATAGAAGGATATAGCAAGATCCTCGGGAAGGTTTGGGGATAGCGCTTTCTGGAATTTAATCAAATAACGGAATATAATATTATGTTACTTGAATAAATCTTTGCATGTCATGAAAAATAGGTGCATGCAAATTTTTTAACGTGATAACATTTTTAAAATCGTTTTAGTCGGGTGACATGTTCAGAAACTTGTGTCACACCAAAACCTCACGAGCGCGATCACAGGTATAACGAGATAGAGACGGACCGATCTCCCGTCTCATCTCGAGCGCTGCCACCAATAAGACGTTATCACGTAAACATCTCGATCGTAAACCTACTTTACAAACAACCAATTTTTTCATTACAAGTATTTTGATCCTCAATAAATAAAGAAGATAGTGGGCAGTAGATTGCAAACATCATGAATCTAATTGTGTTGATGAGAGAGATTTTTACCTTTAAATTCATAACACAAATATAAAAACAAAGATAGATCATAATCTTAGATAAAACATTTTGAACTTGACCTATTTGATTAGATGAAAATTTTCAAGAGCTAATGGAAAATTCTTCAGTAATTCAAAATTTACTAATACTGATATTGATTTTCAATCCTAACACCATAATATTTAAGTTCAATATGTACTGTATATTTATAACATTCTCGTAAATGGAACATAACCTTTATTTGAACATTCACACGCTTTAAAACATTCTTATCACCATTGCGGAGGTTATGTAAACAGATGTTTAATGTGCTTTCAATGTATCTATTTAGTGTTTAGTTTAAATCACGAGGATAGATATAAAAAGATAGATATACATACATATAGAAGAATATGCTAGTATTCATATGTAACTAATACTAAAAGTAATTAATTTTAAATTAGTTTGTGGAAAGTTGTTATTGAATAATTATATTAATGTTCTTAATGGAAAAATACATTCACTTTATAAAAATAGTGTGTTGAAATTATCCATTTATCTATATTATATATTTTCCAATTGGATTTATACTTTAACTATGTATATCTTTTATACTTAGGGCCGATTTTTCAATCCTTGGTTAAAATTTATCGGTCCACAAAGTATTACACGAGCATATTAAAATGTCACCTGTATACTGTCAAATACAGACAATTACAATACATTTTTGAAATGGTAGTTTAATATGTTATTCGATGAATAAGTTTTAACCAAGGATTGAAAAATCAGCCCTTAATAATATAAAATAGATACAATATTGTATTTGTGTATCATAATAAAAAAGCATATTAACATCTAGCCCCATAAAATTATATTTTGAATAACTGACATTTGAATAACTAAATAAAAATCTCACCATATTTCTACTCTTCATAAGTTCATCAATTGCTTTCTTTTTAGGTAACACTAGAGCTGTGCGGGCCCTTTGCAAAGAACCAATAAGGCATTGTATTATATGCAGCACCTCCTCAGATGACCTAAAATTATATTCAGCATATATGTATAGTCACTGTTATAATTATCACAATTACTTTAAAAGACAAAACTTATCACAAGGTTACAGTAATAACTGTTTTATTGTAACATTTCAAAATAATAAGGTAACGTTGATAATACAATTACTATTTATAGTACAATTACTATATACAATTACTATTTATAGTAAAAACATGAGTTTCACATTGTTGCACATAGAAAGTTATATTACAAGTACAAGTATGGTATTATATTCTCTTAATAAATATACAACTCAGTAGGGTGGTGTGGCACATTTGATTGTACTACTTGTGCGGTGCCAACATGCCCCTGAGTTGTGTGTCTATTTACTGATACTAGTGTTTTATTAAAAACTAGCTTCCGCCCACGACTTTGTACGTGCATCCCCGTTTTTCCCCGTTCCCGTAAGAATTTCGGGAAATCCTTTCTTAGCGGATGCCTACATCCTAACATCTACCTGCATACCAAATTTCAGCCCAATACGTCCAGTAGTTTGGGCTGTGCGTTGATAGATCACTATATCAGTCACCTTTGAGTTTTATATATAAGAATAACATACCCAAATACAACACACATTATAAAGTTGAAATAAAACAAATTTTATACCTGAACACGTAATGCTTGTCTACATTATCAATATAACCAATGGCCTGCTGCAAATGATTAGCTGCATCTTGTATTTGCTGCAACTTCCATGGCCCATCCTGGTTTATAGATGTCCGGCATATTGTGTGCATCTGCCTTAATACCTTGAAGCTTATGTCCTAAATTTAAAATGTATAAAACATAAATATATGTAAATAATCCATACTGTAATATTAAGTAAAATATATCTATGGAATTTAAATTTTCATTAATGTTATAGGTAGGTAATTTGAGGAATTTAATTTAGATGATAATAAATAAACTTTATTTTTTAATATGAATTTTGACTTTCTAAATAATATAAGAAGCTTTGAATACTAACTGCATGTGTAATACTGTCTCCTGTAAGTGTAACAATACATTTCAGTTGTTCTGGTTGTGATGTCAGAATAAACTTGTCCTGTTTCTGGCCCTCATTTCCATATAGTGGAACTGGGAATCTATGGGCACATTCCTAAAACAGTAGCAGCCGTACAAATAAACGAGTTATAGCATTTTATGCAAAGAATAAACTAAGAATAAGGAAAAATCATACAAATAAACACGAAATAAATGTAACCTAGTATAACTTCGTAATAAGTATTCATACTAATGCTATTCCGTCCTTATTACGGCTACCACCCTAGTATAAGTCTGACATAACCGAGTTATAACATATCTTTTAATACATTGTGCTGTGTTTTACAAGTTTTAGAAGCAATTTTCAATCTAAATTTGAGATAATAGCAATGAGAGTAATACGAGAAGTAGAAAAAGTTGAGCAAATTAATAATTTCATTACGTACCTATTGAAATGGAAAATTTTGTATGAAATGTCAAAATATACGAAATTATGAAAAACCCTTTTGATATTAATTATAATGATTTATTTATTTGCAACATGCGCCAAACCATACATACATAAAACTTATTTCTAAACTTATCACAATAATATACACTTTCGTTGAAAATATAAATCTTCTAAGCCTGGAGTTGTATGTTTTGAGTACCAGTTATTTGGCAACTCTCTATCTCAAGGTGGGTTTATCTTCTGTTCTCCAGATATTGGATAGCGTTATCTATCATTTGCTTGCATATTTAATGATATATTTAAATTATTTCCAATAAATATTTAAAAAATAAATAAACAGAACGTCGTATGATGAAACTTCACAACAAATTCGACGAAGTCAAACGAGCGTCAGCAAAATGACAGCACCAAGGCTTAACCGTAGACAATTTCAAAGTTTTTCATAATTTTGTGAATGAATTGCGACGTTGCCGCTTCGCGCCTATTGCATAGCGTGAGCATAGTTACGTCGACGTTATTCCAAATTTATTTGTAAGAAATTATGACATCCTTATTCTTTATTTATTCTTATCATATCTATGCATTGCATAAGGTTTGAATAAGCAAGTTTTTATTTGTACGGCTGTAGTAGTCTAGTATTATTAACTAAATAAAATTATATTATTGCAGATATATGGAAACAAATGTTCGCCGCTTCTATAGATGACGATAATGAATTATAATATGTATTCACACTTACCACTAATACGCTGTGAAGCTGATGTAATATAGCATGGACTTCTTCACGAAGAACCCATTCAAACTCCTCTTTCTAAAAGAATTCAATGTATGCAAATTACAATCACACTTTAACACTCAATTACTATTCAATTCACGACACTTGTATTATTAAATTGAACGTACCAAATTCGCTGCTTCATCTTTTTCGTTGTCGTTCATTTCTAATATAGTAAACAAAGAAGTTACAATTTTAGCAATACGGGAAATAACCGTAGAAAGTCCCGATAGGTTTGTTAATCAAGCAACGACTAAAGATCGATCATTACAGTGACAAAATAAAGTGAATAACAGAAAATATGAATAATTGATCATTCAGAACAATTTAGGCACTATAATGTAGTGGCAGGTGGCAATCAAAAATCATTATGACATTGACGTAAGACATAGACAGTAGACACCACAGATCGTAGACGGAGAATCCAATAGACACCGGCAATGCGTGTCGCAGAAAGGGATAGAAAAGATTACGTCACAATATTTAGGGTTACCGTATGAGGGAAAATTTACCCCACAATTTGTAAGATACAAATCTCTCAATATCATTATTCACATAAGTGGATAATAATGAGATATCCACATTCCACATAATGATAGTAGATACATACTTACATGTCTATACTTAATATTATAAAGAGGAAAGGTTTGTAATTATGTATGTATGTATGGTTTTCACGCATAAACTACTGGACCGATTTCAAAAATTCTTTCACCATTAGAAAGCTGCATCTTCACTGAGCAACATAGGCTATATTACATTTTCAAAAAAATTAGAGTTCCTTACCAAAAATGCAATAATGTATCCTTAATAAAAATTCTGTCATCGCGTGCGCTGCGGAATCTATTGAAGATAGAACAAAAAAATGTTCTACGGTATTATAGAATGGATCAATATCTACAAGAAAGTCCGCGATATTCCATTCAAAAGATATAACGAATTTTTAAAAGTGTCAATTTACAGAAAATAGTAGGTATACTGTATAATTCAATGAGGAGGCGTAGTACGGGACGGGGTGAAGGTGAGTAGGGAAGGGATATTCGCAGGAACTACTTTGATTCCGATTTGAAAAATTCTTTCAGTGTTAGATAGCCCATTGATCGAGGAAGGCTATATTGTACCGTAACACTAAAGACCAACAGGAGTGGAGACACGCGGGTGAAACCGCGGAGCGCAGCTAGTATATAATAAACATATTACTTTTAGATGGGTAATACATATTATGTATTTACACATATATACTATATAACCCTATATATTATATAATATGTATATATCATTATCATAATCCCATATGAAAATGTGTATGTAATGATAATGCAGATGAAAACTCGATTGTTTATTATTTTTTATAAAATAAAATAAATAAAATAATGTTTATTTTCGTAAATTAACAGATACACACTTTAATTATATTGACCAACCCGCGAAGGCGCAAAAAAAAAACGAAATTTACTTAATAATAATTTATTGTAATAAAAAAATTACATTTAAATTATCTCTAACTTAATTAACTACGTCCCTCCGGTTCAATGTTGGAACCAAGAGCGTCCATTGACTTCGGCGGGGCAGCGTTGCGGTGGTGGTGATTGCCGTAATACTTTCTGGAACCGCAGGTGTGCGCGATATCGCAATCGTTACTGGGTACAAGTCCTTACTGGGTGGCCTTATGCATCTTCCTATAATCAATGCGTGTTATATGTACTTAACAATCCTACCGGCTGCGCCAATTATATTGACCGACCCGCGAAGGCGCAAAAAAACCGAAATTTACTTAATAATAATTTATTGTAATAAAAAAATTACATTTAAATCATCTCTAACTTAATTAACTACGTCCCTCCGGTTCAATGTTGGAACCAAGAGTGTCCATTGTCTTCGGCGGGGCAGCGTCGCGGTGGTGGTGATTTGGTGATCTCAGATATTTAATTAAATACACACTGCAGAATATATATTATTACTAACGGTCCGCCCCGGCTTCGCCCGTGGTACCTACATGTTTTTAACTATCCTATCTCTGAAGTTGGATCGAACTGCACATGGTGTGCGAATTTTATTATAATCGGTTAAGTGGTTTAGGAGTCCATTGAGGACAAACATTGTGACACGAGATGGTAAAAATGTACTTTAAGGGCCGTTGAGGGAGTGGGGTAAAGGGGGGGAGGAGGTGAGGAGGGGGGGAGAGGAACCCCCTCTGTGAAGGGGGAGGTGCGGAACCCCCCCCCCCTTTTCGAGAAAAATGCAAAACAATTTTTGAGGTTATGTTACGAAATGTAATAGGAAAAAGGGGGTAATGGAGAGGAGATTTGGCAGGGAGGGTTGGAAAAAGGAGGGGGGATAAGAATACAACATAAAATACAGTAATTTTTGACATTTTTTTTTAATAGTTTCGGGAGAAAATGTAAACTTTTTTAAGGAGGGGGAAACGAGTGGGCTTCGCCAGAAGACTCACTTCGTCGCCCCCTCGCTTTACAAAAACACTCTAGTTGTGTGACAGACAAGACCACGTGGGATCGGGGTGCTCCGATTCGGATCTGCTACTCGAAGTGACCTAACTCGTCTCAAGTCGGGGTGCTCTGATTCGGATATGCTACTCAATGTAACCTAAATCGACTCAAGTTGGGGTGCTCTGATTCAGATCTGCTACTCAAAGTGACCTAATTTGACTCAAGTCAGGGTGCTCCGATTCAGATCTGCTACTCAAAGCGGGCTAACCCAATTGGTGTGCTCGATCTCAAATCGACTTTCGATTTTTTCTTTTATGGTAAAAAAAATTATTTAGAATTAACTGAATGTACTCACAATATTATCGAATTCCCTGAACTAAAAAAAATCCTGATTTTACTGATAAGAGATCCCAGAGATTGTTTAGTATGGTACCATTCTTGGGCTACATAAAAATGGATTTATATTTACATTGCAAATACAAATTTGAAAAAAATCGATTTTTCAGAAATCGATTTTTATATTGTGTCAGACACTGCCTTAGCTCCGGCGCTACGGGAAGTGCAGCCCTTCCGCCCTTGCGTGACAAAGCACGGTCGCCCGTACTCCGCTTCGCAGCTTCGGGTTGTTGGTCGCCTTCAGCGACCAGCCTCAGCCGCTCCGCTCCGCACGGCTCCCGAGCTTTGTCACGGCGGGCGAGGGCTGCTCTCCCTCCGCGCCTCCGGCTTTTTACATACACTCTAGGGGTAGGGCAGACAAGACCACGTGGAATTCGGGGTTGACAGCTTCGGTTCTGTGGCAAGGCTTATGATAATGCAATGCTTATTTTAGCGTAACGTTTTTTAGCTAGATTCGGACTTTCGCAGCTTAATATTGAATACATAATATTCCATCATTAAAAAATTACATTTTACAAGAATTGTACTTGCAAAAACGAAACGCAACAAAAAAAACAAATGTCAAGATGGTTGCTCGAAATTGTATGAAAAATTATGAAACTTTGATAATTAATTTCTAAAAAACTATAAATCTCCGCCGGTTAATATTTTACGGGTCAGTTACTTAGGCATAGACCTTTCTCCAAAAAAATTTTGGTTGCCCAACTCGATGGCCCTTAAGGTACATTTTAGCCCACGAGATTTATATATATTAAGATTTCCCATAATAGTGGGTAACAATTTGTACAAAAGTTGGCAACACAAAATTTTTTAGGTTAAAATTTATAATTGTTATTTTTGTGGTTTTTAAACAATGTATTCAAGTCAACAGCACGTGATACACAATATATTAACACGCTAAAATATCATGAAGGCCTATTAACTGATAAAGAGTTGTATACTTACGAGTGAGAAGACAATCCATGCATTTTCGTTCCACTATCACTTTTACACCCTTTAACACTACACCGCACCATGGTATTATTTTATAAGGTGTTAACGGTAAGTTTAAATTATGCAAAACCAAACACAATGAATTACTTCTAACTTATAACATGTAAAAACTATATTTTTAGGGAAGACGATAGTTATCTGTCAAACTTTGTTTAGCAAAGTAGGTTGCTTTTCTTGAAAAAAGTGGCACGCTGGGTGAAACAAAAAATTTTATCGTTCTCTCTCATTTCTTTACACAACACCGGCATAAGTTGCTCTTTTTCTTGTGTGAATGCGACATAAGATATCAATTTGTCTATTGGTTTCTCTGTCTACGCCACAGATAGACACATCAATTTACAGTTTTTAATAAAATACTAGGTAGCTAAAATATAGCAACCAAAAGTTGTACCCGGACAGAGATGATTGGGGGTTCCCCGCATGACGCATCTCTGTGGGGATCGCTCATCCCTGCCTATCTAAATAGAATGGAACTAAACTATTCCGATAAAATTATATATATTATACAAAACTTGCTATAAATTTTGTAATAAATAAAACAGTAGCTATTGTATCAACATAGGGGTATCAACCATCCTAATATCATTATGTACCGAAAAAAAAACTTCAATATACTTGTAGATAAATTCCTTTTAAGACAAATTCTCATTACTTTTATTTATTTTTATTTATTTATTGGTTTACCAACGTTTGTTTACATTTTACTCCATACAAAAAATTTAAAACACAAAAATAAACATGATAAATGTAACAAACACTTACAGGCAAACACAGCATGCAAAAACGTTAAAACAGTTTTTAATTAAGTACATATAAAGAAAAGAAAATTAATTACAATAGAAAAAAGTACATATATATACAGTTAATCTTATAAGTTTAAAAAAAAATCTTGAAGTATTTTGCGGAGTTTGCTGGGGGAATCCGAAAAAATGTCGAAAAGCTCACAGTGATTATTAATAGTTTTGCAAAATCTTGGAACTGGAGAATTACGGCCTGAGACAGTTCTGCGAAGAGGAGGACAAAGTGGTAGCAAAACCTTACGTGGGTACCTAGAAGGCACTCTTATGTTGAGTCTTTGCAGTATTTGGGGACAATCAATTTTGTAATTAAATAATTTTGAGACAAAAAGTATATCCAGCATAATTCTACGATTATCCAAAGAAGTCATTTTAAAAAAAGAAAGTTGTTTTTTATAGGACGGTAGCTGTTTCTTTGATTTACCACTTGTAAAGACTAGGTGCAATAGAAATCTCCTTTGGATCCTTTCCACTCGTAAGGAATGGCACGCATAGTGTGGTCTCCAGACTACAGAGCCGTATTCTAAAATGCTACGGACTAGGCTGTTGAATAGCGATATCTTTGATGAAGGCTTTTGTAGATCTTTAATGTTGCGTATTAAAAAGCCCAACATTTTGGCCGCACGTGTAACAATCTGGTGTATGTGTGGTACGAAGGTTAATTTATTATCGAAAACGATACCTAAGTCCCTTATTTGCTCTTGCTCTTGGACAATATCAGATTTTATACGATAATTGTGGCGTATCAGATTTCTCTTGCGTGCAAATCTCACTAAAAAGCATTTTTTAGGATTCAGGTCCATTTTATTACAGTTGCACCAATCAACAAGCTTGTCTATGTCACTTTGTAGTTTGTAACAATCGTCGATTGTGTCGATTGTTCTGCAAAACTTAAGATCGTCAGCGTACATAAAACTTTCTGAGAAAGATAACAGGTCAGGAATATCGTTAACGAACGTGTTAAATAATATTGGGCCTAAATGTGATCCTTGAGGAACCCCAGAATTAATATTGTGTATTGTAGAGCGGAAGCCATTAACAACGACGTAAAACCTCCGCTTGGACAAGTAAGAATTAAACCATCGTAAGAACTGACTTGAGATTCCGTAAATTTGTAACTTTTTCAATAACAATGTGTGTGAAACCTTGTCAAAAGCTTTACTGAAATCGGTATAAATAACATCGACTTGCCCATTGTGATCTAGGGAACTAGAGAGACTTTCACAAAAATCCACTAGGTTAGTCGTGGTGGACCGAGATGGCATGAATCCGTGTTGACTAAAACTAAAGAATTGCTTGAGATGCATTACTCCATAACAATTAATTTATAATACTCACTCAACTCATTAACATTTTAAAATAATGATAATTAGGTAGAGATTGTCTAATCTAAAAATGAACGCCCCTCCACTAAACTTAATTGTTTCAATGTGTGAGGACAAATAATTATTGAACCACTTTATATGTGTGCGCGCGTCAATTCTACTGCATACTTTGACACTCGCGCACTGATTTGTCAACTAATCGGGCGATCAGTTCAGGTGCCTAGCATTTTATGGCGGGGAGAGCGCGCTATGTACGGAATGACACGTCCGTTCTGTCGTGCATCGCGTCATTTATGCACTAGTTGGCCAACTGGTCCTGTCGTTCGGGCATGGACGGGACTGGAGGACTGAACGACCAATGAGGCAGACCAATTTGTGTGTATTGCGTCTATACACGTACTTTGAATGTGAGCGTAAACACAGTGGAGGGGCGTTCATTTTTAGATTAGACAATCTATAACTATGCTTTTTTATAAAAAAAAATAACAAATACTTTTTTGTTACATAATTTGATGTATTTCCTTCTTGTGTATTTCGAACAACATTTCAAAACTTTTTGTTGATTTTGTGAATGTCTAAATATTTTCTTCTCTATGACATCTCGTCAAATTATTCAGAACAGAAACGGATTTAATAAAAAGGACCAAAACTTTCATAAAATAAAGATACCGGTGTAGATAAGAATGTTTCCACATATTTTACGAGCATTTTATGAAAAAGTTGAACATGCATGTCGCGGAAGTGGAGTAATAGCTGGGTAAAATAATATTTGAATTTGATATTTTTGGTTTTACGGCATTCAAATGCTTTTTATAAATTTATAAAGAATAGAAAATCAATCGCTCTGGTGGTCACAAGTGGCTGAGTTGGTTAGGCATCCGCCCCGGTTTGGCGCGAAATGATGCGGGTTTGAGTCCCGTCTCGTGATCAAATTTTTTCTATTCTATAAAAATTTATAAAATAATTACCTTGCTATAAATATAATTTAACTATTTTCTATTTTTTTCCATAATATATACCTATAAAATAAATTACTGTTTTCAGAAAATCAGGAAGACACATGAAATTTCCATATACGTTCTCTGCTAAAATAGCTCAATTCCCAATATTTTATTACCTCAAATACAATATTATTTGGATGTATTATCCTCCTGCCATCGTAATTTCCTTTTATTTAATTTCAAATATACACGCTATTGTTAATTCTGAAGAAAATAAAAGGAGTTGGGCTGAGATACAGAGAAGAAATGCTGAAAAGGAAAAGCACCATTAGAAACTTTTAAATAACATAATATCTCTAACATGTATTAAATAAAACATAAATTTACCTTTTCCTTTATGTACTTTGTACATATTATGTACTTTGTTTTTAAAGTGAAACTTTTATTACATCGTCTCAAACTTTTTGGTCTGTGTAGCGCATGTCGCGTGTATCGCGGCTGCCGAGTAGGTATACCTACTCGGCAGCCGACCGTCACGCGACATGCGCTACACAAAGCAGTGTTTGGAACCGTTCGAACAGTTTCACTTTTACCGTGGTTTCATAAAACCACACAACATTTTTTTTTATGATTACATATAATTTGTCAATATTTGTATTCCGTTATTTAAAATTGCAAACGATAAATCTTTATTAATCTTTTAATATTTTAAAGAGATTAAGAATTTATTAATATTGTGAATTTAGCACGTTTATCTACTGAACTGATATAAAAAATTCTGTTACCAATAGTAAGCTATGTTATTTTGTGCGTAGGCTAATTTTTTTATTAAGGATTTGATTCTCTAATCCGATACAGTTCGGGTCATAGAAATCTAAATAACAAGACACTAGAAGTCGTAAGCGCGCGTGACATTGTCGCCGCTCAGGTGGTTACCATTCCACAAGTCTGTTCGTCGCTTGGTGGTCGCTTGTTCAGTTGTTTCTGACACGTGCGTGAGTAAACATGGTGTTTTGCAGCATTTCCCAGTGCGGAAATTCTTCCATAAATTGTAATTATACTAATAAAGGAATAACATTTCACCGGCAAGTATTTTTGTTTATAAATATTGCCGTTTTTCCTTAAAATTAAACAATATTTACAAGCAATACGAATGACACAGTCAACCGTTCCTCTCATCACGTTTAGCTATACATTGCCTTTTACTATTGTCAACATCTGACAGGTCGGTTGTTATAACTGCCAGATGTTATCAAATGACAATTACAAGAAGCAATGTACTGCATTGTTAACGATAAAGAGTAAATAGTCGCAAGCTAGTGATGTGATGTGTTAAAATTTTTCGATATCGTAATACGATGTTTTTTTGCGTAATATGACGACTGATGGAATAATTGGATTATATTTTAATTTGAATTCTATTTTATTTTTATAACTGATATATAACTTTTGCAACTAAGTACATCGATACAATCATTTTCGGACAACTTTACTGTCGATACAGAATCACATTAATTAAATATACAATAATGCCATAATGTAAAGGACATTCTTCGCTTAGGTTGACAAAACTATTTTATATTAAATATATTCTTTGTAGATTTCCACAACGCCGTCCTGACATTAAGGACCAATGGATATCCGCGACTGGGAAAAGAAATTGGTTCCCTACAGGCTATAGTAGGATATGTTCAAAACATACATATAATATTATAAATGGACATACTTATAATATTATAAATGCAAAAGTTTGTCTCTGTTGTCATTCCTATGTTATAGTGTAAAAGGGCTCGCAGTACATTTCCGATCTTTAAATTTATACTTTCAGCAGGAAATGCTATCATGTGGAACGATTTTTTTTAGGACACAATATGTAATTGTTATAACTCTTATAATTTTTGGTGGTTTGGCGCGGTTCTGCATCAGGTGTTCGAGATTTTCAAATTTAAACTCTCAGTTTCTAAACCCCCTCCATTTTTTTAAATATATAATGTACAGACACTGTTTTATTATTTCTATATATAGATAAATAAATATTTAAGTACATAACATGTTTTTATTTCTTATACCTATATGTACAGTCTGCTGTGGGCCCACGAGATGAGCCTACCACTGTATTAAAATCAACAACTATATATTTCTTATTTGTTAACTATCACTTAACTATCGATAACAAGGCTGATGAAGTCTACATCACTAAAGCGTTGAATGAACGTTAATGAAATTTCAACCTTATTTCTATGCGTTGAGGTTAAAAGTTATATCTATCAAAAATTAACGCCCTCTGTTGTCGAGTAGCCGAACTTTTTCGTATTTGAAGTTTCTAAGCAAAAGGAAACAAAACATCTTACGTACCTAGGGATGTTATACTAAAATAAACCGTAAAGTCGTGTGTTAGGGTACATATTAAAATGCGAAATTTATTATTTATGTTAGTTTTCATTAAAATGAAGCTGTCCAATAAAAGGCATAGTTTACTTGTGTGAACTGTCTAGATATCGTTTTAAATGTGTGGATTTTGGCGACAGTGGTTTTCATATTATGACATTACAGCACTTCTATGTGTCTTGTTATTTAGATTTCTATGGTTCGGGTACATTAGCTTTTCGCTCGTATTTGCGCCCACACTGTTTAAAATTGGTCAAATACTTAACAAACAGTGGTTCTAAAATCTTCAAGAGATGTGCGAGGATGTGTAAATAGGGATGAGTTTGTAAAGAACCAATAATAGTGCTTCATTAATAGTTCGACGCCACATTGTTTCTATAAAAAATTGGTTGTAAAGTAGGTAGGTTTACGATCGAGATGTTTACGTGATAACGTCTAATTGGTGGCAGCGCTCGAGATGAGACGGGAGATCGGTCCGTCTCTCTCTCGTTATACCTGCGATCGCGCTCGTGAGGTTTTGGTGTGACACAAGTTTCTGAACATGTCACCTGACTAAAACGATTTTAAAAACGTTATCACGTCAAAAACACATCCCTTGCTACACATCTTCGCTCCATGCTCGTTACAGATCCACTGGTGGAAAAGCACCCTTATCGTTAAAAAAATCCCATAGAAATCTTGTTGTTAAACACTTGTTAAAGTTGTTGTAAAAGCTGCATAGGGTTCTTAGCATACTGTAGACAGCGGGAGGCGATTTTGTATTTTTTTTACCCATTTATAAACTTCGCTGGCCTTTTGTATGGATTTTTTATTATAGGCAATTATTTTGCTAATTGTGTCAATGTCAGACTATCATCAGGGAATGAAAAAATTGTCTATGCTTCGTTCTTACATCTTTGCTTTCACTGTATGTTTATATTGCTGAACTTCTATTTAAATAATGTTTTACGCTTGTGATGATTGAAGATGGTTTGATTCTTCATATAAATAAGAAATCAGTTATAATATACCTTTAATTGTGAGCTTGTAAACATGTGGGTTAAACCTCAAGAGGTTTTTATTAAAAGTGCACTGTGGTAATTAACTTTTCGTCTAAATAAATAGCTTATCTTTTGCGTTTTATTGTAAATACTTTGTTTTGTTGCGATCAAAAGACTTACTTTATATACCATATTTTCTCTCCTAGGGATTGTGATGAGACATCGTTATATTTTGTGCTGCAAAGGAGGAAAGGACACGGAAAATCCAAAGGCCTATCTTCACTTCTAGTGGGTACTTTAGATAGTGTACGAGATACTAAACCAGCCCCGTACAGGATATTACACCAGACGCCAAATAATTCTGAAATTTATTATGGTAAAGAAGTAAATTTTTATATAATGTGAATAACAGCTGATCTGATAAATAAATAAAACATATTCCAAATAATCTCATATGAATATTTGTTATGATCCTCATCTATTGGTTGGATAATGGGTATACATATGGTATTGTGTGTATTTGCTATTTTTTTACTATATTACTGTATTCTAACTGAGATATTTTAATTACCAGTGATAGCAACAGCATTAACGGAACAAGAAATAAAACAAGACTGGCAATGGTTATTTGAGAATGTTTGTCCGACCTTACACTCATTTGATACTGAAGAAGAAGTTACAGAATTTGTTTGTTGTAAAATCAATTCTATAATTGCTACTGAACAGGACAACTTTACTGAAGGTAATTACTAATTAACTCTTTTCAAATACCTTTTAAAATCATAATCACACTTAATTTTAATAAAAAAAATATTTATTTTTAGATGAAGACACAATTAACTATAAAAATGTGGATTATGACTTTCACCAAAGATTTGGAATGCCCAAAGATGAAAAACTTGTGTGCTACTACTCCTGCAGGTATTTTGTTATTTATTGTGTTAATATTTTAAGATCTTAATTAGTTAAATTCATTAACACTTTACTGATTATTATTAACAGATGTTTGAATAATATAATAAGACAATTCCGTAGAAACTTGCAGATTATGACATACAAAAAATATTAATAAAATATCATAGTTTATTTATCTTACATAAAAATCACAGTTATTCTAAAATGTAATATATTGTTGGTAGTGACAACAATAACAATTAGGTATAATATTTAATCTGCCACTTATTATGTGGTCTTAAATAAAAGTAGACTCAACTTTCTACGTCTTATTGTCTTGTGTAACCATTATAATTTTTAAATAAGTCCCTAACGTCAAACTTATTATTATTTATAATTATTTGTATGTTCAGAATGCTGAGAAGGTTAACCAAATTTGTTATTTTTTACCTATATTTCTAGTCAGTGTTGTATCTAGACTATCCTATTTATATCTGTTAATATGATGCAGTAATACTAGATGGGTATTGTTTATAAAATATGTTCTAAACATAATTCAATATAATGAATCATCTTTCTGATTCACAAGCAATAACTGTTTAAATTCATGTCATGACTGTTGTTAATATCAGCTTTCTTTTTATTATTATTTTATGAGTTGCGTTTAATGAATAAATTAATACCTATATGTTTGGTTCATAAAATCTTAAATTTCAGTGTTCCAAAGAATTTATATTCACTTGATAATACCCACAAACCTTAGTTTAGAAATTAGTTTGTAATAATTTTACCATCAATAAAAAACAATGAATATTGTCTGACATTTTATGTGTTATTGTATACAAAACACCATGCCACTTTCCTTAAATATTGAATTGTAGATTTCAACATCTTACACAACAAGAATTATATATTTTACATACTTACTTGTTTTATTGTTGTACATTAATGTTATTGTGTACAATATTGGATATTTGCCTAAGTGTATATGCAAACAGATACAATGACTGGTCTTAATTTTATGCTATTGCATGAAATACCCAATAATTAATATTTATTCTGATATCTTTATTTTCAGCTATTGGAAAGGAAAAATGCCAAGACAGGGTTGGATGTATCTCTCAGTGCATTACATGTGTTTCTATTCATACATATTTGGTCGGAATACAACCTTGAAGATACGATGGGCGGATGTCACAGAACTAGCGAAAACAAACAGCCTTCTCTTTCCCGACTCGATAAAAGTAGTTACAAGGGATGGAGAGCATCATTTCACGATGTTTTTAAAGAAAAACGAAACATTCGCTCTGATGCAACAATTGGCTAATATTGCGATGAAACAGTAAGAAATTATTTACTTTTTAATCATATTTCTGTTTATAAGTTAGCTACGAAATGCAAGTATTGTGTGAATGAATAACTTGACAATTTACTTATAAGTAATTTACAGTTTGCATAAATGATGAAATAGATTAAAAAAGTAGCAAACAATCAACTATTGAAAGAGTTGTAATAAGCATGACTGTAAGGCGTAAATTGGGAATTACTAACATATTTATTATAAAAATAAATTATTTCAATTTTATTATATCCAGTTCTATTGTTGTCCATTATTACAGTTTATTTAATTAGCGTTAATGATCGATACATCACGATCTGAACATGCAAATGAGTCTAATAAACACATTTGATAAGAAACATTGTATCCATTTACTACAAAACATATTATGTATGTACTATTTTAGGTTAATAGATGACAAGTCTGGCAGTTTTAATATAGACAAGGAATTACTAACGAAACTCAGCAAAAACGTACCAAAGAAAGCTTCATTTTTAAAACGGGATTTGGATGCAAGGAAGCAATCGAATTTATATACGTTACGATTCCGATTGCCCCAAACGGAAAAGTTGGATGGGACAGAAGAATGTACTTTATGGACTCCTTATAATAAACGTCATAATTGGGGACGACTGTACTTGTCGCAGAATTTCATTTGCTTCGATAGTCGGGTACGTTGAATTTGATATTTATTATTAACCGACTTCAATTAGTTTTACAGCGTTCAAATACTTTATAAATATTTTCTTTGACCCGAAGCGGGATTCGAACCCCGTCTTTCGGGTGATCGAATTATTTCTTTTCTTTAAAAGTTTATCTTGACCAAAGAGAGATAAAGTATTGATAATGATAATTAACGGTTTCTTAATTTTATCTTTCTGACAATCTTTATGCTTCTAAGAAAAACCTAATTCCATGATATATCAAAGATTACAATATCTAATAAGCAGGTGGATATAATTTTTCTTTCAAAAAAATAGAGAAAAAAAACTTATCTTAAAAGTATCCAACAGAAATTTATAAAATCTTTGTTTATACAGCCTAACTAATGAATTTAGATTTGTTGTAAAAGATCTCTTTTTAAATCCAGGTGAAGTAGCTAGGATCATATTGTTTCATCAAAATTCATTTAAAAAGCTATTACATATTTGTATAAATACACAAAAAATAAATGGAGGACCGTATAATTTTTTAATATTGAAAACTATTAAATCACACTTAATAATTTTTAACATCAAAATTAAATTAATTAATTTTAAGCATTTTATAAAAAAATCATCTTCAAATTATAATCACATTAAAAAAAATCTCATTAACAGGTATCAAACCTAGTCCGAGTAACGATACCACTACGGAATGTATACCAAGTTGAGAAAGCGGATTCTGGTGGGATCGGTGGTTCAGAATCTGGGAGCATTCTCATCACCACGTCGTACCATACCAGCTTTCTATTTGGTAATATTACGGACCGAGACTTCCTCGTTCACAAGATATCGGAGCTGCTTGCTAAGTTACCGAAGTAAGTATTCGAAACTGGTGGGTGATGAGCATGTCTGTAATATTTATTAATGTTGCATTTACAAAAATGCTAGATATATAATATATATGCTAGACATATTTTTAAAAGTATTGCCATATTTACATTGTATAATGTATTAAATTATAATCATAAATTTGATATATAATCTGATTTCTGATTTGAATAAAATTGTAATTTTACATTGTATTTTTGTTGCTATAATTGACTTATAACCAATTGTTTATATTAACCACTAACCACTTTGCATTTGGAGTTATAGCTCTCTATCTACATGTTTTATCTTGGATCATCACGAGGGAACTAACTCATCACTTCGACTAACAAATTTCGGGAATAGCTATAGTTACCTCAATAGCCGCCTTTTAAATGTACCGAATGACAGTGAAATGTGCAGGGAGAAGGGGGTGAAGGCTGTGGGGGGGCGGGAGGGGGGGGAGTGGACCCCGCAACCGCCGCTCATGACGCTGTTCAAGACGCACCAGACGTCGTCCATCAAGCAGATACAGCAAAGAAAGGTAATTAATTAATAAATTAGATCATTTATGTCATAAAAAGTCGTGGGATGGTGTAGACAATAAATACCATTTTTGGAATTAAAATAAATGTAACGTTTGCCAAAAATATTTTTGTATCGCAAAATGTAAGATGTAATCTGAAGTTTTTTTTTTTGGTTTTTTTAAAACTTTTTAACATAGCACACTTATACAGAGTAAAAATAATTGCGCCATTCACATTTTAACAATTGGATTTATACCATTGTTTCACGTCTTTAATTTCTCAATATACTTATTATTAACTCAGGCCCCGGAATCACAGACACAATAGAAAATCTATTGTGTCGTGGACCGATCGGGCCGTTCGGGGCTCAATGGGTTATATTATTTTCAATCATAAGAGAATCTTCAACAGGAAAAGCAATGGGAAGACCACATGGCGGAAGTAGGACGTGGTGTGAGCATGTACCGCACCGTAGAAGGCAGTGAACTGGTAGTCAAAGGGATACCGGAATCTCTACGAGGTGAACTGTGGAGTGTGTTCTCGGGTTCCATCCTGCAGAAGGTCCAGAACAAGGGACTTTATGAAAGACTGGTGAAGGAAGCCCTGTCTTCCAAGAATCAAGCGAATGATGAGATTGAAAGGGACCTGCATCGGTCGCTGCCAGAACATCCCGCTTTTCAGAATGATGTTGGTTAGTTTTATTGTATGCGTTGTTTTATAATGGGGAAAAATAAAGATTAGTTAATATCTTCCTCGATATAATGGTCCGGTTTGCGGAAAAACTGGTAGATTTTGGATGGATGAATATGTCAAACAGGCCATTTTTGATTCCATTTTTTTAGAATACTCTAGAATATATTATGATGGTTATGAATTCCTTTACTCAAAAAAAAAAAATATTTTCCAGGTATATCAGCATTACGTCGTGTCCTCTGCGCATACGCACTAAAGAACCCCACAATCGGTTACTGCCAAGCGATGAACATTGTGGCTTCAGTCCTGCTCATATACTGTCCTGAAGAACAGGCGTTTTGGTTGCTCGCTACTATATGTGAAACTCTGTTACCTGATTATTATAATACGAGAGTGGTTGGTGCTTTGGTAAGTTGTTTCTTTCTATTATTAAAAAAAAAAACAATGTTTCAAAAAATTGTTTTTTTTACTTTCATTTAAATTCTACGCGAGTATTAAACATCTAGATAATTATACATAATGAATTAAAATGTTAAAATGGAACTAATGATCATTCCTGCATTTTTTATGCATATAATATTCTGTTTATCTATCAACTGTATGTAAATTGTTAAACACATATTTTGAAATTGAAGATTTTATTTTTTTAATATTTGAATTCGTTTAAAACATAAGTACAAATCAACATAACATTAACTTATAAGTATTCCACAGGTGGACCAAGGAGTCCTAGAAGAGCTAACTAAGTCCCAGCTCCCGGATTTGCACGCAAAATTGGATGAGCTGGGAATGATGAAAATGATATCCCTATCTTGGTTCCTCACTCTATTCATCAGTGTGATGCCGTACGAGTGTGCTGTTAATGTCATGGACTGCTTCTTTTATGATGGTGCTAAGGTTATATTTCAGGTAGGATAGTAATGTATAACACTTCTTCTTGCGTCTTTAAGAGGAATTGGATAGAATATGTGGTAGCTATGAGATCTAATGAACTGGTTTTATTGCAATCTTTTTGTTCACAAACAGGCAAACACTCTTAAAACTATATTTTTGGCTTCAATATCGATTGTAGATCACGCACAAAGTATTCTTTAAAAAATATATTCAATGTACAGTTTTGACTTTCCTACGATTTTATTATATGTATAGATTAACTAGGTATATAAATATTTTACGATCTAAATTCATCAAAATTTTGCTAAATTTATTCGGCCTTATAGTCACTACCAACTACGCAAACGTCTTCTCTCCTATAGTGTTAAAAATTATTACATAAAATGTGCCCAACTTCTCTCATATAGTGCTAAAAATAGGTCGTAAAATCTATGCAATTAATTACAGGTGACCTTAACAATATTGGATGTAAATAAAGACAAACTCTTGAAATGTACAGAAGACGGTCAAGCGATGCAAATACTTAGTGAATATTTGGAAGGAATATACAATGATGAGGCTATGGCGCTGTCTACTGAACCACGAACGGCACAGAAGGTAATCTAATTCTAATAAAAATAAAAAATTAATAAGCAACTAACCTAGTCACAATAATTTACCAGTTCTTAGGATTTTTCCCATCTTTTTGCGTGAAAACTTGAATTATTCATAATTATCTGAAATTGTTTCTTTTATTCGTGTTAAAATATAATTTATGACTTGTGTTCGCGTTCATATCTATTCTGTATTCGAATAACAGCAATAAGCACACTTGTCTCAATCAGTATGGCCACAATGCTAAAGTTCTGGAAACTTCTTCACCTTTCACTTATTTCTTTACATCCTTTGAAACCAGTAACTCAACACATTCTCATTTCACATTTTCACCAGTAAATAATTAAAAACACCACCAAAAAAATTCCGAAAATAAATTTTCACCATAAAATTCCACAGACGATAAAAATCCTAGACCTAGTGTACCAATCGTACCGCATGTACGGTGCGAATGTCAGCAGTGAATGTATAGAACACTTGCGGTTGAAACATCGTCTGCGAGTGGTGAGACAGTTAGAGGATAGTCTGGAGAAGAACACCCTCAGGGCGCTGCAGCAGGACAGGCTCTTGGAGCCTAATGAGTTGCAAGTATGGAAATTTTTCAAATTTTTTTTGACGTGACAACGTCTTATAATTCGATACAGCCGGCTGCACGCATGAAAAAACATGACTCATGCGGCGTTACCTCGCTCTGAGGCGTTCCATGTGAGGCTTGAAGTGCAAGCGAGAGCGCGGGACGAGCGACAAAGAAGCACAATCAGAAGTTGTCACGTTCAACTATCGTCAGTAAACCGACTTTACAGACTTAACCATTTTTTGTTGTGAATAACTCTCTTGTTAAATTTGGTCATTTAGTCAACATCTGATTCGTAAGTTTGGTCGTAGTGACCAGTTGTATTTGAATGATATATGGCTTTGCCAAAAGTTATCAATGGCAATAATATACGTGTATAAAAATATGATCGCTGTCTGTACTTGGAAGAATTCAGTAAAACTACTTCTGAAAAAATTCTTAAATGGCAAATCATACTTGCCACCCAAGTTAAAAAAAAAGTTTTATTACTCGTCATATTGTTTGACAGGAATTATTGAGCATAATTCGCGAAGAACTCTTCTGGGCTAAGCGTGTGCCGTCCGAACGACTAGAAGCTCCATACGAAGCGTACCGTCTTGACTACGGACAATTCAGAACCATTTATACCGCTCTTTCGCCTTGGGCTAAAGGAGATTACGCGGAGGCCATCACGGCGAGGATATTTAAGGTATGAAACGAAAGAATCGCACAGATAAACTTTCAATAAAGTTAGAATCTTTATTGAAATTTTATTTATCCAAGTAAAACATTGATCATGAGATTATCGCTTCCTTAACTAAGTTTATAGCTGCCATATTCTGAAAAAAAAAATTATAATTTTACTCGATTTTATTATGAAACAATTTCAACGACACTTAAATTGATTACATTAGAATTTTGTTCATCTTATCATCTTACCGCTAGCTAATAGATGACAAAATCGACGAGTTTCAGAGCGCGCGCGTCTGCGATTAGATTGTCTGTAATAAATGATTATATGTATTATGATTTATTGTTCGTAGTACAGCGTGCACAACCGCAAGCGCGTGCGTATAGTTCGACGCGTCGCTGTGATTGTGGAGAAAAAGATCGTGTCTTGATTTTCAATGTGAATTGGAATGTGTACAGTGTATTCGATTGATATACAGTGAAATCCGTTTATAATAACACGTCATAATAAACGGACGTCATACAAAGCACTTTGGAGAAAATAAACAATCTCCTGACAAAATAGAGATGCATTGAAACTCAAAACAAACAAAAATGTGTCGGATATCACAATTTTCCTAAACAGAAATTATGTAATTGATTCGAATTCTAAATTTGAATTTCGTCCCCCAGCTAATGGACCACGACGACGACGGTCTGGTCAGCGCGCGCGGTCTCAGCGTGGGCGTCGGTCTCAGCACGCGCGCTGACTCTCAGCGTCGTCTCCGGGCGCTGTACTGTGCACACGCACCGCCCTTGCTGTCCCCGCTCGACCTGCGACCTTCGCGCTTCACTGATACTGGCGAGGAGCTGGCCGCGGACGCGATATCCTTCTTTGATACGTAAGCAATAAGGTCGAGATTGCTCTGGCAGGGAAGCTGGCAGTGGATGCGATATCCTTCTTTGATACGTAAGCAATAAAGGCCACATTACTCTGTACTGTGCGTACGCGCCGACGCTGTTGTCACTTAACTGGCAAGCTTTTCTATGGATCAATTGTTAAATATGTAAAATTGTATTAAAACTCACGAAATGTGTAAAATAATGTTAACGTGTTGTATATGATATATATCACTTTTAATTCTAGCGTCGAAAATCCATCCACTCCTGAGCCGCCTCCATTACAACGATCAATAAGCGAAGTGAATGATGCGAATCATTTGGATAAGTCATCGGACAGCACTTGTAGTCAAGCAGGTCTCTATTTTAACTCAATAAAAACGTTTTTTAATTTATAGTTTTAGTAAGAGATCAATCTTTTTTTATTATTATTTGAATGTATAGTAATCCATAGAATAGATGTTCGTACGTAATAAATTAGTGAGAAAGCGCATGTGCTTAAACAAGATATGACTAGGGACAGATAATAATCCATTATAGTTTTGTTTTTATTTGTCATTGACGTATTATAAACAATAAGGCCTTTAAAAAGGTTGTCAAAAGTGTCCAAGCGACATTAATTGAAATAAACACATTATTTCGTGGCTGTAATGTTCAAAGTCTCACTCATTAGAAAACTCTGCCTTATACACGCATAGGCAGAGTTTTGCTTTGGACAATTTTTCAGTATGATTATAAGTCTACTTGTTTATTGTATACTAATGTATTAAAATGTGTGTGTACAGAATGCCCATCAGCGGAGTGCGTGCGCGCATGCGCACTATGGGGTCTATCCAGCAACTCGGCCGCGTGCACGCCAGTCGCCGCCGCGCCGCCGAGCGGGGCGGTCGTGCCGCGCGCCCCGCGGCTGCCGCGCGCGCACTTCCTGCGCCTGCTGGCCGCGCTGCACGACCTCACACAGCACTCCGCGCCGCTGTACGAAGCGACCGCTAGAGCTGGTGAGTTAATAACATCGTATAGTAGATGTGCGTTTAACCCGCGACAAGTATGTCTATCGCGCGTATTTCCATTCTATACAAGGCCAGTACGCAACGGTGTGAAACTAGTCACGTATAGATTGGAAATAACTATTTTTCCAATCTATACAACAGCACTACGAAAATACTCGCGTATAATTGTAGTGAAGTAAGTAAAAATAGCGCCCCAAAGCATACAGCGCCAGTACGCATGCGGACTAAATAATGAAATAATAAGCAGCACTGCTAAAGTTCCGGCCAGTGGTATTCGCGTAAAAGTTATATCCATACAGTGATGCCTGATGAGTGAAAGAGACGATATGGACATCCATTCTATATTTATTCATCTACATTATAACCAATAGTTCAAGTTAATTTATCACACAATGTTATTGTAACATTTTGGCCTCCCATTAGTTCAACATTACCTAAAGCATTCCACATATAACCACACTAAGAGTCATTTATTTGATACTATTTTATGCAAATGCATTACATTAATTTGATACTGTTTAATGCAAAATATTTCTTTGCAGGTACTTTGCTTCTACAATTAGGCGAATGGAATCATCGACCGAACTTAGGCCGCGAAATGTCTCAGGACAGCTTGTATATGGCCGCCGCTGCACAACCTTCCGCTGTAGAAGTGAGTTTACGTTTAAAAAAACAACACAGTAATAACCGGATTGATTTAAAATTTGCACGATAAATAGCATTAAAAAAAATACTTTTTTTTCTTGGTATATATTTAACGAAAGCGAATTATTTGATGATAAAATATATAACTATCACTACATAGTTTAAAACAAAGTCGCTTTCTCTGTCCCTAATCCTTATGTCCCTTTGTATGCTTAAATCTTTAAAACTACGCAACTGATTTTGATGCGGTTTTTTTTTAATAGAGTGATTCAAGAGGAAGGTTTTAGTATATAATTTATTAGGTTTTAGACAAAGCGGGCGAAGCCGCGGGCGGTAAACTAGTAGAAAACAAAACAGGATTTTACGAGATTTTACTAAAATCGTTTTTGCACATCTTATACATTTACGAATATTAAAATCAAAACAATATTTTACTATCCAACAATAATATTCTAAGCTACTTCACTATCCATTAACAAATCAATAATCATAACCTCAAATTTCCAGCCGGACCCCAACGGCAACACAACAGAATCTGACCCACCTCGCTCCCCATCAGAAATAGACCCCACGGACAGTTGGTCTATAACCCTGGAACAATTCCTGGCTACCATGCTAGCTGAAGCATCTTTGGAGGAATTTTTCAACAAACAAATATCAATCATGCCGCAGCTCGAAGCATTGAGACAAAGGGATCGGCTTCAATCTGTATCATAGCTGTTTGTGGATTATATATAAAACTAGCTTCCGCCCACGACTTTGTACGTGCATCCCCGTTATTCCCCGTTCCCGCAAGAATTTCGGGAAATCCTTTCTTAGCGGATGCCTACGTCCTAACATCTACCTGCATGCCAAATTTCAGCCCGATACGTCCAGTGGTTTGGGCTTTGCGTTAATAGATCACTATATTAGTCACCTTTGAGTTTTATATATATAGATCTATAATAGATATTATGGTCTATAATAGTAACAATTTCTGGTTATCACCGCTGAGGAATTTATAGAAGAATATTTCAACAAACATCAATCATGCCGCAGCTCGAAGCATTGAGACAAAGGGATCGGCTGCAATCTGTCTCATAGCTGCGTCTGTGGATCCACCTTACATTTTCGCCTCTGTGGTTTCCTAAGAGCCTTGCAAAAGTGTCATTTTGAAAGATTTAAAGAAGCAAGCTGTATATTTTCTTACTTTTTCGAATAGCTGTTCAATAATTTCATTATATTTGTGATATAGTGTCGAATATAAAATCTGGATTAAATTTGATAAATATTCTGGAAAATCTTAAAACGATTCTCAATACGAAAACAAATAATTTCGTAAACAAATAAAAAACTAATAATTTTTCCATGTTTATGTACAGATAGACTTTTAAACATGTGTAATTCCCAAAACTTTTCTTCTAACATCATTAAATAAAACTAGTTAGTAACAACACTAACATACTTAAAAAAACAAAATTTAAAATATGTTATGTTTTCTGCTTATGTTATCTCTTACATAATATTATAGTATATAATAAAAATGATCTATCATAGTACAGTGATAAGTTATGTTACCGAGAAATGTAAGATTTGTTAATGAAATTGTAAAATTCTAAACAATAATCTCAATTGAATATATTATCTTTATCGAAAATATATATAACATTGAAATATGCCTAAAATTGCCTTGTAGGTGTAGAATTTATAGACCTTTTATATTATATTCATTAAAAAGGCCCAATATTTTAACCTATATTTAATAAAAGCGTGGTTCATAATGAAAAAAGCAATACGATTAAATTTTGAGATGAGTTTTTAGTTATCTTTATTCATCTATTAAGTTTAAATGTAAATTTCAAATTATTATAAACTAACATTCCAATAAAAATAAGTTAGTACGTACGATGTTATATTTTTAAAAAGAAGTACAATGAAAAAATAATTTATCATATTACATAATATGAATAAAGTGTTTTTTGATTGTACCTAAAATGTAAGCCATATTAGATGTAATTAAAAATAATAAGTTGTAAGCTTGCTTCCAGAAAAATAAAAATATATTCTAATACATAGTACAAAAACTTGCTTAATTGATTTAAACGATATAATCATGGACGTATAAAAAAAGACGGACGGTATATCGCCTAAACATTGAGTGAAGCCTAGTAATGGCGGCGAAACATCCATGTGTGTGTGCCATGTTGCCATGGCAACAGTTGTCTTGATGACAATGGCGGCTGTATTTTTTTCTATAAATTTTGCCGTAATAATTTTGTCATTAAAACATAAAAGAAATAACTTGCTTCCCTGTGGAATGTAATCCCTTGTGTTTTGTTATTTAAAATTGTACTGTCGCGACACCATTTAACCACGCAAGACGGCATTTTAAATATTTTTTGTGAAACAGTGACGCAGTTAATCAGTCGGTAGTTCACGACGTAATGGCGGCCGACTAGCTTACTATGGTGAGAATGTGTGCGTGTTTATTGTCTTTACACGATCGCTAGCTTACTATGGTGGCTTCACGTTGTTTGTTCGTAATACGGCGTCCGTCTTTTTTTATACGTCCATGGATATAATATTGTTAAAAATTCGTTTCAATTTATTCACATCAAATATTTTCAAAGTTGATCACTATCCTCAGTATAAACACATTTAAAGTTATTTCACATATTTGTTTACCAGATTCACATTATAAAAGTTTATTCTAAAAAATATTAAATATTATTGTATATCATTTAAATATTGGGAATAAAGTAAATGTAATAATTTCTTTACAAAATCTAGTTTCTATATAATTTTGAATGGATTGCTTACTTCATCTCGTTTCAACTGGCAATTTATATTGGTTTGCAAAAAGAATGTAAATTAAACGAACCTATTAATTTTTGTTTTGAAAAATTATTATCAATAGAGGCTAGGTATCTATAGGTATATGGTAACTTTTCAGATTCTGGTAAACAAAATAATTAATAGCACTCTTAAATCATATTAATTATTTAAAAATTACATATTTAAATAATATAATAAAATAGTACTATTCAATCAGGTGTTCCGAACAATAATTTAGTGGGTTTCTCATATACATATAATGGTGCTTGAAAATGCTTTGATTATTCAACTAGAGCAATAATTATATTTGCTAGTGTTAGAAGCACACTATATTTTTATAGTAGCAAAGTACATTTATTTTTATATATGCTTTGATACAACGATATTGGAAGCCTGTGAGAGTAGAAATATTGTAATTAAATTAATAAATTGTAAAGAAAATGAAATATGTAATGCTAAGTGCGCTTGATACGTTGATGATTTCATATTGTTTTATTTAGGTTGTGTACGCTAAACTATTGTCTGATGTTTCATTGAAGTATTGTGTAAGTCTACCCTTGTATAAGTTGTTTTTATACTATACACTTCACTGTTATAATGTTACTCTTTATCTTTCAAATATAATCTGGTGCAATATATACTTCTTTTTATTTAAAAACCCTATCATACATTCTAATCCTATTACTTTTGTAAAATCTCAATCTTCGATCGTTATAAAAACTACATGGAATATTGAATTTGATATTTTTAATTTTAATGCATTCAAATTTATATTATTAAAAAAAATATAGATGCAATATTGCATCAATATTATCAAGAACAAAATTAAAAACTGTCCTCAAATTTGTCCAAAAAATTCTAGACGAAAGAAACAATTTATAGAGTAAGATCCCAGAGCCGTAAGACAAAAATTACTCAACTATGAGTATGAGCGCGAGAGCACTATACATGCGTTTTAGGTGCACTATAGGTACCTGTTGCACAAACATTCAGGTATTAAAAAGTACTCTAGAGACAACTGTGAACCGAAACTTATATGCTTTAGAAAATAAGTTGTGTCTAAAGCGCGTCACACACGGTGAAGATACTATAATATTTTATCTTAAGATACGGTAATATTTTATATTATAGTATCTTAAGGTATCCGGTATCAGCGTTCTGACCATCATTTTTCTTTTTGTCATTGCGTACTAAGACCCGTGTAGAACCGCCATCCTGTTACAAATGACCCACAAAATTTCGAGTCAGTTGTAATATAAAATATTACAGTATCTTAAGATAAAATATTATAGTATCTTCACCGTGTGTGACGCGCTTTACGGCTCTGGGATCTTGGACTATTATGGAAACATTAGGTTCTGATCACAGGCTAATAAATAACTTAAATATAATATGGTTTTGATGGCATGGAAAATAATTATTACGAATTAAAATTTTACTTTTGCCTATTGCCTTTTGCCTATTTATACTATATGTGGCACTAACTAAGCACTAATGTAAGTAGTATGTCTGGTATGTCTGATTTCAATAGGTTTTTGAAAAATACATTATTAATGACCATATTGGAGGAAAATACATTAGAGAAGAAATAAAACACAAGTATAATAATTTAGTAATTTTATTCATGAAAAGTTACAATTCCATCACTACACCATATACTAAAACTTTCTTGTACCAACTACCAATTTATTTAAAGGACAACTTGAGCGACCATGCGTCGCTCGACTTCACTGTGGCTTTGTCTGGTAGCTCTATGAGTCCAACACCAGATGAGAGTTTCCACTGAAATAAAATGATGAAAACTTTATAATATGTATACAGTATAAGTACCCTACTACAATTTAAATAAAAGTAGAAAAGTCCCTTTTTTATAACTTGACTAGCTTTCCGCCCGCGGCTTCGCCCGCGTTTTCAAAGAAAAACCCGTTCCCGTAAGATTTACGGGATAAAACCTATCCTAGGTCCTTTCTTGGGTATCAAAATATCTCTATACCGAATTTCATGCAAATTGGTTCAGTAGTTAAGGCGTGATTGAGTAACAGACAGACAGACAGAGTTACTTTCGCATTTATAATATTATAGTATGGATTACAATGATATATTAGTTGGGTATTTTAGCTAGGAGTGTGATGTTAAATATTATAAACATTAAAGAATGATATGTGTGATATACTGTTTTATTCTTATTAACTGTTACAAGTGTTGGTGCTTTATTTTTTGCGAATCATCAAATATCGTTCAAATATTTTGGCTTGAAAACAGAAAATACACTTATTTATTTTTATTAAGTACTTAGGGACTAAGCACTCATCATCTTATAATCGCAGTTCAATGCAACCTACGAACACAGACCTTTCAATAACACTACAAACATGAAACTTATCAAGCACTCAACCTTAAACTTACATGCAATACTTCATTGTTGCCCAGCAGAGTGACTCTATAAGTGCCTCTCCGCAGATAAGTCGCTAGATCCTTGACTTTAAGGACATTATCCTTTGGCCAAGAGAAAAAGGTCGCATATATAGATATAACTGTATCAGATTGGCTTGGAATAGCCGTGGGATTAGCACCATTATACTCATTTTTAGTACAAGTATACCAAACATCACTGTTCAAGCTATCGTTTTGGTGTACCCATGGTGATGTTTCATAGATCGCTTCACCGTTTATTTGAAGCCAATCGCCTAGTGCTAATAGCCGCTCTTGGAATATTGGCACGATTGTACCTTCTTTGGTTGGTCCTACGTTTATTAGCACATTTCCTGGAAGAAATAATAGGATTATTAAATTAAAAGGAAAAATTAGAATTATAAAAATAGGAATCGCTAAGACTACAGTTGATTTATATGATACCACCCAGTATTTATAATTGATGCTTATGTTTCGTATTTTATAATGTGAATCTATGCAATTAAAAATATTTATTATGTAATACATAATATGTTTTACATAGAAGTTATGGAATGTAAACTTGATCATTATATTCATAAGATGAAATTAATAACACACCTCCACAACTAACAGTTGATACTACTTCTTTGAGCAATTCTTTAAAAGTGAGTATTTCAGATAATTTCATGTCACGTCTGTAGCCCCACGACTTTGAATCAACCGTAAAAGCATTTTCCCATTTGTGTGATTGAAGTTTTCCTGAAAAAAAAAATGTGATAGAACTTGGAAAATATTATGCCATAGGAATATTTTATGTCTACTAAGTTAAATTGTTAATAATACAATTTTGTTAAACATAAATTATTATTACTATCCTTGAATATATCTCATTTAATTGAAAATGATAAAAAATTATAGTAAGTGCATTTATAGGAGAACCAAATACCAACACAAACCAAATAAGAAAATTCTACAGTCATCATTACTTTTCTTGCTTAAATCTACCTGGATTATATCTATCAGCACAATTATAAAAGTCGCCATGATGGCACGGTATACCAATACCCCATCTATCATTCACAACAATCTCATCCTTCACTGGACTATCATTATACAGCCATGCTATCAAGTCTGTTGAATTCCAGTAAGCATCTAAAGCTTCCCAATCACCATCTGACCATAGAACCGAGGGCTGGTAATCATTTATCAACTGCTTAATATCTGGCCAGAGCTTAGTAGCTGGATAATTCTTCTTTAAGAAGAGAGATCGCTTGTCTTCTAAATAAATTGGGTTATACCACTCATATAGAGAATGATAAACACCAAACTTCATTCCTTGTTGTCTTACAGCTTGTGCTAAATCCCCTACAAGGTCCCTTTTAGGCCCAACATCTACTGAATTCCAACTGAATGATCTTCTCGAGGGGAATAGTGTAAATCCTTCATGATGCTTACTTGTGAGCACAATATATCTGCAAAGTTTTAGTTATACTAAAGTTATTGTTGTCCGATTTTGTTAAGGGGGACATAATCCAATAATTAATTGACCAAGGTTCAATATTTATTTAATTATTGCATTAAGCATTTAAAAATTCTATGCGTATAATAAAAATGGTACTATTAAAATAAAAAAAAAATTACTTGGCGCCTGCTTTTTTAAACAGAGTTGCCCAGTCATTTGGTTCAAAAAACTCAGCTTTGAACATGGGAGCAAACTCTTGATAGGTAAATCCAGGTGGGTAATTCTTGTTCATAAAGTCAATGTATTTCTTATTGCCACCTGAAATTAAAAATGCCAGTTTGATACAAATTACAAGATCTACTATCGACGTGAAAATAAATTTAAGATGATTCACTTACCAACCCAATTGGTCCAAAACCATTCTGATCCAAAACTCGGTACGGAGTACACACCCCAATGGAGAAATATTCCAATTTTCGCTTTATCATACCATTCTGGCAAAGGTCGTCTATCCAAATCCTTCCACGAGGGTGAATAGCGATCGAGAGTAGCTTCAACAGTTTTCACATCATTATCATTACCGTACCCATTTATTGAAGCTGTCGTCACGCTTATAACAGCTAACAAGATTATTATTTTCTCCATTCTGTAATTTAATTAATAAATTTAAATATAATCAATGATTTGTTTACATTTTACCGCCCGTGCGGTCGTTGACTTTTTTTAAAAACGTAAACAAATAATTTTTGATGGCAATCAGCTGATATACGGATAGATAAAAAATATGTTAAACTTGAAACGTCTATTGTGACCACAGAATATATTTTATGCTCAAGAAATAATTTTTGTAATAATTTAAAATCTCCATTTCACTCTACGATTTCACAGTTCAAATTTAATTTGAATTAGGTACCTACCGACTACCTACAAAACGGTATACTTACAATAATTACTACTACACTGTGTAGAAAAAGTCGGTTAATGAAAATGGAACCTTACTGAGTAGGTACTCGGTACAAATCAGAATAGGCATGACGACAGTATCCATAAATGATCGTATTAGTGTTTTTAAGGGAAAATGTATAATAAATAAATTAAATATAGCGACTTAGAAATCTTAAAAACATTAAGATTAATGAGATTATCAATAAAATAAAACATTTAAATTCTGAAGTTCGCCATTTTGACTAAAACACGCGTGACGTCACGCATAAGTAAACAACTCACGTCAGATGTATTTTGTTGTTATGAATATGTTGAGAATACGCATTTTTATTTATTTTCTATTGTTTCACGTATGCTTTATCGACTCAGAACAGAAATATAATTGCGAATTCACGAATACATGGTTCGGGATTCTCCGCGCCAACTTTATACAATAATTTCTTATTATTTTTTCGCTTGAAATAATTACTAACACATTTTTGAGCATTATCTTTATGTGGATTCACACTGCAATACTGCACACCACTTATAAACTTTGTAATTCGTTTCTATAACACATATTAAATAAAGACTTTTTTAATTTTCTTCGCAATGCGTACAAATAATTACGTATTTACCAAAGTTTGACGTCACGCCTACGCCATGACACCTGCGAGCTGTTTTGGCACAGATATTAAATATTTTTTGAAAAATGGCTTTAATCTTCGTTAAATTTAAGTATATTACCGAAATATAGGGTTTTTCTTGTATAGTAAACGTATACACACATTATGGAAGAGAATTTCAAAATCTTTCGTCATGCCTATTGAATCAATTAGAAGTTAGAACCTTAAAACAAAAAGAAATTAATACTCATTAGATACTCACATAATTTAACTATTGTACACCTCGGAGAGATAGTGTTCTATTTATTTGTACTTTGCAATAATAATTAGTAATTATAAATTCACCACCGATTGTGCCACCGAGAGGTACAAAGTCAATGCTTAGAAAATTTATTTTGCTGACATATTAGTAAATATGGGTACTAACAATATTCCGCACAAGCGTGTGATATATTTATGATACGAGCTACTACTAAAAGTAAACTATTTGTAGCTGTGATTATATTTACGGTCAATTATCTATTAAAACTATGTTAACACATAGCCAAGTGTTATAAACTTATGATAAGAATGAGGTCAATATAATACAATAAAGAACAATATTAATAAATTGAAGTGTTTCAAATAACAAACATTCTTCAATGTTTACGTATACTATAAACATAATATATTTTTTGTATTTGGTTCCAATTTAAATTTTATTGTTATTACATCGCGATTGTTTTGGTGTTAGTAAACGTTGGACTGGATGGCTTAGAATACATATATGTATTATTATTATGCTTATTTTATACAGCTTGCAACCACAGTATTACCATTATTTCCTAGGAAATAATGGTAATACTGTGTTGCAACCATGCTTCTTTCTTGTAACAGAAATTCAAGTTGAAGTTTGAAAATAACCAGTGGCACACCAATATAAAGATTATCTTGGTAACAATTTCATAAAATTTGGGGACATGATGTGATAAATGAAAAAAAAATAAACAAATAAAACATAATTTACTTTGTTATACATAAGAGTATGAAGTAGTATTGTGACTTAATTTAAAAGTATATTACATAAGATTATATGAAACATACAAAATATTACTTACTAATATTATAAAGCTGAAGAGTTTGTTTGTTTGTTTGAACGCGCTAATCTCGGGAACTATGGGTATGGGTCCGATTTGAAAAATTCTTTCGGTGTTAGATAGCTCATTTATTGAGGAAGTCTATAGGCTATATATCATCACGCTACGACCAACAGGAGAGGAGCCACGGGGGTGAAACCGCGCGGATCAGCTAGTTATTTATAACAACATCTATACTAATATTATAAAGCTGAAGAGTTTGTTTGTTTGTTTGAACGCGCTAATCTCGGGAACTATTGGTCCGATTTGAAAAATTCTTTCGGTGTTAGATAGCTCATTTATCGAGGAAGGCTATAAGAATATTCCATCACGCTACGACCGACGGGAGAGGAGCCACGGGGGTGAAACCGCGCGGAGCGGCTAGTAATCTTATAAGTAGGTAGGTAGTTTATGGCACAATATTTATAACTAACTTAAAAAAGTTATGTCTGTTAGGTGTAGTACAATAAATAGTATCTACATGAATATTTACAAATATACTATTTACTATAATATTGTCCAATCACACATACAATACAATCATGTTATAGTTATTTGCACTTTCTCAAAACTTTAGTTTTGGTATGATTCAATGTCTCATTCCATATTCATCACTTTTACCCACTTCCACACTGGGAAGTGGTTGACAATGCTAATCATCAACTTTAAATGTAGAATAGTGACATGCACCACTAATAATAATCTCATTGATTGCTGAGGTAGGTGGAGCCTGTGATGTTATAGTACTTAAATTACTTATTACAGGAGTTGTATATATTTTCTCTGTAGCCATACTTGTTGTAGGGGGCTGCGACCCTGGTGTGTATAGGCATGGCTGCTCTCTCGGTTCACTGAACATATTCATTTTGACCTCAAATATGACATCTTGAATCTTTTTCTTGGCTACTAATAGGTTCTTTTCACCTTTTAAAGACCTCAATTCATTTGCTATGTATTCTCCAAAAACAGAGAATTCATCTCTTTTGTCAGGGATCAGTAAATCTGCTTTGAAGTCATGGTTATCTGTTCTTGCTATTTTAGATGGTGGGGACAAATTTTCTAGCTCACATTCCCCTAATGTTGACTCATTGTTAGTTTGAACTGTGCTGTTTGTTTCTGATAGTTCATCCTGAAATATATAAAATAGAAGTATTATTTTATAAGGCAATCGAAAATACACTGATGACTATTAGAATGAGGAGACTCATGAATAATTTTATAGTTACAACTTACAACTTGTAAATAAAAACATAAAAACACATAGTCTAAATTTTTAGTTCAATCAATATTTTTAGTTTCTGCATTGATGGAATAATAATTTGAGAACAGAAGCAGAGATTCAAACTTTAATCTCGTTACTTACCGATTGTACGACTCTGTAGGGCTTATTTGAGTCCTTTAAAAAATGTACATAATCGTAAGCGTACCAATTAGTGACGTATCTATCATTGGGATCATCAGCATGGACAATAGCTTCCCTTGCCAATTCTCTGTTATACTGAGTGCGAAGATGTTGTATTTTCTTCATCACATCAAACGCCGATATTCCAAACACAGCGGCAATAGCGCGTAGTTCTTGTTTGCGCTTCTGTTTCTCACGTCTCGTATCACAGAGCGTAGGATTCCACAGTGCGGCATTTAATTGAAGCAAACCAATCAATCTCAATGTTTTCTCTCGTGACCATTCCATTCTATGTAAGTAAATAATGTTCAGACAATAACACTGGATTTAACGTAAAAAGAACGATCAATCGTTAAACAATTTGTTAAACTACACGACGGGATGATCTCAAGTACCAAGCAAGTACCCAGTAAGCGGATTCGACGCCTCGATTTCGGATTCGATCGATTGATTAGTCGAGGCACATGACAGTTGACACCTGACAGAACGATTTATATGGAAACGTCAAAAGTTCATAGCATTATGTTGCCAGTGTCAATTTAGTGTTAATTTACAACATTCATGTGTTGAATTAAATCTTATACATTTTTATGTTTTTTTGTAAGGCTTGTATACAAAGGTTATAAAGCTTTACATCCACTTATACATATACGACTAGATCCTATAGGTATACGGATTACGGATTGAAGTGATTTTTGGTTGGTTGGGTTTGATTCCGTCTGCATTAGAAATCTAATTCTTTAATGTCTTAACGAATCATCGTTATTTATAAAATTGAATGTTTTACTCACGATAAAATCAATTTAATGTGGGTCTCCTCCACCAATTTCCTCAATTTTTTGTATTCTCATAACAAAATTAGCTCATATTCATTTTAAAAATTCAATTAACCTTATCTCATTGTGAATCCTATTCATCATTTCAACATTATAACATTTGATGATTATTAAACAAAGAGGTAGCCCATGTAAATAAAACAATTCATTGTTGTATATTGCATGGGATGTATATGGCGTGATTCTACTCTATTCTGTTGTTAGTAATAGCCAGAGTATTTCTACTTATTATTGATAAAACTCATTTGTTCTCCTCCCTCCCTATCAAAAAAACAATATTTTCCTACTTTTGAACTTACCTTAACCTTAACAAGTTTGTTACCATATAGGTAATGTAAAATGGGAAATGAAACAAAAATGTCTAATTCATTCTCATTTATTTACAGACTACAGTCAAGTATAATCTTCAATAATAAGCTTCAATGTTTAATATTATCCAAGGGTTTTAAATACTGTATAATTATTTTTTGTATTTGGTTCCAATTTACATTTTATTGTTATTACATCGCGATTGGTTTGGTTTTAGTAAACATTGGACTGGATGGCTTAGAATACATACATTATTAATAAGCTTATATTATACAGCTTGCAACAATGCTTGCAACGTAGTATATTATTATTAGTCTGTGCTTGCAACCATGCTTCTTTCTTGTAACAGCAATTCAAGTTTTAGTTTGAAAATAACAATTTCATAAAATTTTGATTATGGGAAATGATGTGTTTAATGAAAAAAAATAAACAAAGTTTGTTTAATGAAAAAAAATAAAAAAATAAAAGTATATTACATAATGTATGAAACATACAAAATATTATTTAAAACAACATTATCTTATAGGTAGGTAGTTTATGGCACAATATTTATAACTAACTTAAAAAAGTTATGTCTGTTAGGTGTAGTACAATAAATAGTATCTACATGAATATTTACAAATATACTATTTACTATAATATTGTCCAATCACACATACAATACAATCATGTTATAGTTATTTGCACTTTCTCAAAACTTTAGTTTTGGTATGATTCAATGTCTCATTCCATATTCATCACTTTTACCCACTTCCACACTGGGAAGTGGTTGACAATGCTAATCATCAACTTTAAATGTAGAATAGTGACATGCACCACTAATAATAATCTCATTGATTGCTGAGGTAGGTGGAGCCTGTGATGTTATAGTACTTAAATTACTTATTACAGGAGTTGTATATATTTTCTCTGTAGCCATACTTGTTGTAGGGGGCTGCGACCCTGGTGTGTATAGGCATGGCTGCTCTCTCGGTTCACTGAACATATTCATTTTGACCTCAAATATGACATTTCGAATCTTTTTCTTGGCTACTAATAGGTTCCTTTCACCTTTTAAAGACCTCAATTCATTTGCTATATATTCTCCAAAGACTGAAAATTCATCTCTTTTGTCAGGGATCAGTAAATCTGCTTTGAAGTCATGGTTATCTGTTCTTGCTATTTTAGATGGTGGGGACAAATTGTCTAGCTTACATTCCCCTAATGTTGACTCATTGTTAGTTTGAACCGTGCTGTTTGTTTCTGATAGTTCATCCTGAAATATATAAAATAGAAGTATTATTTTATAAGGCAATCGAAAATACACTGATGACTATTAGAATGAGGAGACTCATGAATAATTTTATAGTTACAACTTGTAAATAAAAACATATAAACACATAGTCTAAATTATTCAATCAATATTTTTAGTTTCTGCATTAATGGAATAATAATTTGAGAACAGAACCAGAGATTCAAACTTTAATCTCGTTACTTACCAATTGTACGACTCTGTAGGGCTTATTTGAGTCCTTTAAAAAATGTACATAATCGTAAGCGTACCAATTAGTGACGTATCTATCATTAGGATCATCAGCATGGACAATAGCTTCCCTTGCCAATTCTCTATTATACTGAGTGCGGAGGTGTTGTATTTTCTTCGTCACATCAAACGCCGATATTCCAAACACAGCGGCAATAGCGCGTAGTTCTTGTTTGCGCTTCTGTTTCTCACGTCTCGTATCACAGAGCGTAGGATTCCACAGTGCGGCATTTAATTGAAGCAAACCAATCAATCTCAATGTTTTCTCTCGTGACCATTCCATTCTATGTAAGTAAATAATGTTCAGACAATAACACTGGATTTAACGTAAAAAGAACGATCAATCGTTAAACAATTTGTTAAACTACACGACGGGATGATCTCAAGTACCCAGTAAGCGGATTCGACGCCTGGATTTCGGATTCGATCGATTGATTAGTCGAGGCACAGTTGACACCTGACAGAACGATTTATATGGAAACGTCAAAAGTTCATAGCATTAAGTTGCCATGTCAACTCCAATAAATTAAAAAAAAAATGATCTCCGTCGTTTCATTTGTAATAATTATATTTTGTAGATCACACAAAGTACCTTTTCAGTGTCAATTTAGTGTTAATTTACAACATTCATGTGTTGAATTAAATCTTATAAATTTTTATGTTTTTTTGTAAGGCTTGCATACAAAGGTTATAAAGCTTTACATCCACTTATATACGACTAGATCCTATAGGTATACGGATTACGGATTGAAGTGATTTTTGGTTGGTTGGGTTTGATTCCGACTGCATTAGAAATCTAATTCTTTAATGTCTTAACGAATCATCGTTATTTATAAAATTGAATGTTTTACTCACGATAAAATCAATTTAACGTGGGTCTCCTCCACCAATTTCCTCATTTTTTTGTATTCTCATAACAAAATTAGCTCATATTCATTTTAAAAATTCAATTAACCTTATCTCATTGTGAATCCTATTCATCATTTAAATATTATAACATTTGATGATTATTAAACAAAGAGGTAGCCCATGTAAATAAAACAATTCATAGTTGTATATTGCATGGGATGTATATGGCGTGATTCTACTCTATTCTGTTGTTAGTAATAGCCAGAGTATTTCTACTTATTATTGATAAAACTCATTTGTTCTCCTCCCTCCCTATCAAAAAAACAATATTTTCCTACTTTTGAACTTACCTTAACCTTAACAAGTTTGTTACCATATAGGTAATGTAAAATGGGAAATGAAACAAAAATGTCTAATTCATTCTCATTTATTTACAGACTACAGTATGTGAGAACTATCACAATATAAAACAAGTGCTCTTTTAAAATAATATTACAATATGTACACTATATACAAATATCGTCACAGTTAAAATGCATTACAATTAAATAAGAATACCTTCTACACATAGTATGCCAATTTCACACACAAAGATAGTCGTTTAAATTGCTTTCAGTTAACTTATACTTAAATATTTAGCGACGACATTTCATGTTTTTGAAAAATTGAAATACTATATACAGGGTGTCCCACTGTTGGTATACTAAGCTCAAAGGAGGTTATAGTTTTGCATACGCTGAGTACGTAAAAAATAATTAAAAAATTCCAGACGCATTTTTTTTCAAATAGATGAATTCTTAAAACTCTATGTGTACACCCATAACAAGCGAGCCGCCCAACTTTGCCACCAGCACGTGAGCTATCGTTTAAGATTATGTTTTCATAGATAAAATGCTCATATTAGAGAAGCGGTATATGCCGGCTGCGCGAAGCTAGAGAAGAAAACATGGATTTTCAGGAAAAATTTAGCAAAAAATTTTGGACGTAATTTTTTTTAAAAGTATTTTTTACGTGATCAGTGTATGCAAAACTACAAGTTCCTTCGCGCTTAGTATACCAATAGTGGGACACCCTGTATAATACAATATTTTATCATTGAAATTTAAAAACCTCCAAGCACCGCACTACATGTACAATATAATGAATTACGAACTTATATCACTTAATCATTATAAAAGGAACAAAAAATAGGTATAACAATATAAGGAACACAAAAATTAGCGATCTAATACAGTTCAGTTAGCATAATAATTATATTTCATATGTTTTATATTTAGGCTTAATAAATCTGAGGTTTTAAATTCGTTGACTTTTTCATAGTAGTTTTTTCATCATTGTTTACAAGACAATCGACAAAGGAAATGCAAATTAGACAAGGAAAACATAAATAACAACAACAAAAGTTTAAACTCATTAAAACGAATTCATCAGATAATATTTCGTACATAACTATTTACAAAAAGTTTAACCAATAAAGAGTAAACACGTGGATACACCACAGATTATAAAAGAGATTCGCTCCTGCACTCCTCGAATACCATAAATAGTTAAAGATAATAAATACATGAAAACGAACGCATGAACAATTTAAACTACGCTATTGCATATTATTGAACCTTCATTTTTGTTAACGAATAATTCTCGATAAATAATTAATGTAGATAATTCTAGATCGATTCATTAGGATGTCACAAAACAGCCGTTTTTGTGAAGTATAAAATTATAAACACGCTAATATTATCGCTAGCTCATTTTGACAGGTACGTACACCAGTCGAATCTTATTATCGTTAATAATAATTCAACAAATAATAGACAATCTATTTTTAACAATTGACAATAGTTCATTTATTCTATATACAAAAGGTGGTCAAAAAGTGAGGTACTACATTAATTCTTCCGTCAATCAGCACAAAAGAATTTTATCATTGCACTATTCATGGGATGGACCCAAAGTACGAAAAAAAAAGCTTAAAGTTTTTAGGAGTGACCAGCAGTGTAACCAGTAATTCAAATAACGTAATTCATTATGCAAATGTCTAATTAATAACAAAAAGTTTCACACGAGCTTCATAAAACTGGTAATTTATCACTTTCCACGTACCTCACCAACTCATATCCGAATATTATGAACTTTCGACACATCACATTCAATCTTCGAGGTTCATTTGAGTCGACGCTACCGCGTTCTAATAGGGACTAAATAAATACTAGCTACCTAAGTCTGTACATCGTCTTAGACACAATTTGTACGCAACGGTCACCAGGTGCCGGGTTTACGTGACGTCGAGCGGCCGGTTCTCGCGCGCTCTGAAGAAGCCGTCCTGTGTCCGGCACTCCCGGATGGTCACCGTTTGGAGGTTCACTGTCACGTCCGTGATGAAGATCTGGTCCGCCACGGGCGACCGCGCCGACCAGTACGCGGCTCCACGTTTGGGAGGCGGCGGAGGGGGAGGAGGGGCGGGCTGGGCGAGCGGCGCTTCGCCCCAAGAGTCTTCGTCCTCCTGCTGCGTCGTGGGAGGCGGCGGTCGAGCGCCTTTCGGTTCCGCGGGGGCTGTCGCCGTCGGCTGGGTATCCGTGCGTCTTTCTCGTTCAGGGGGAGTGTGCGCGTCGGCTTCTTCAGGGGAATGCGGCGCCCTTCTGGGCCCCGTTCTGGGCGCCGCCGCTTCCGCAGCGGGGGAGGCGGGGGCGGGGGCTCCACCGGGCGGCGCGGCCGGCGGAGGAGGTTGCGTGTGAGTCCTGCCCCCGTTCACCTTTGGAGTGTCGTGCTTCTTTGCCGGAGGGCTCATGGTGATTGTAACTCCAATCTTGCCCGACTCCTTAGACAATACTTCAGCTTTGCGTTTGCCGGGCGGCGGGTGGCGCTCCTCCGAGCCGCTGCGCGCCCGTTCCACCGGCGAATGCTCTCGTTCCCGCTTGCGGCCTTGCCGTCTCAACTCTTCGCCTCGCTCGAAGCTCTGAATGAGCCTCGGATCGAGAATGTTCTCCTCTGGTTCCCAAGTGTTGTGTTTCGGCTTCCAGCCTTTCCATTTCACGTAGTATTCGACTTTGTTCTGAAAAGAGAAAGAAACGAGGTTATTCGTGGGTTCATATCGACTTACAAACGAGTGCTACGGCAGGCTGGCGTGGCGTGACTGACCGATGGCGTGCCGAGCGGCAGGAGGGTGGAACACAGCCTTGCAGATTAATTTGCGATTCTCACTACGTGAACGGGTTTCGTCATAATTTTACCCACACATAGAAAGTTTTTGACTTTTGCGAGTCCTAATTGGCTCAAAATGTGTTTGAATTTAGCTTTTTTCGTATGAACATTTTGTTTGAACGACGTTAATAAATGTTATGAGGTGTTTTTTTAAGTAATAATATACCTATTAGTAAGGTAAGCAGGTCGGCAGGGCGCCGGTTTGCGAGTGTAATTCGGCGCACCTGCTCCCTACAGCTGTCGCGGTATCTCCCCCGGGATCAAACCCAAAACATACCGTTGCTGTCAAATACATGCCGTTATACAAGCCACATGCAATACATACACAAACATGCATATTCATCTGTGAAAGGTAAAAGTAATAGGTAATGTTCAAATAGTAACTAGGCTGCGCTTGATCTTGAAGGATTCTATAAATTGAAGATTATCTATTGATACGGCACATTCCAGTTGGTTAACTTTATTAAATTAATACAACTTTTTGTTTATTTAAGTGTAAGAAAGAGTTTATTTCTGAAACTACATCCCGATTTATCGGTAGGTACCTACAAGGTAGAGCACCAACGCAACGCAAGGTATTCAAACTTTAATTAATAAACCTTAAAATTCCCAAGTTTTAATTTCTATCCATAAAAACCCAAAATTGCAATATGAGCACCGTAAAATTGTGATTACGGCAATACTAATCAAAGCTAAGCTGCGAGTCTCCAGTGGCCGTGTAGAACACCTGTGGCGACTTCATTAAACCACGCAAAGCCCAATCTCCTGCATATTTATCACCGGCCTTTCACTTTACCCGCACAAGCGGACCTTGTTCTATTGTCGACTATTTCCGGATAGCTATAAAGCCCATTTTTGGTTACCCACAAAAACACATAGGGCGTTCCTCAACCCGACTTAACTTTCAAACCCTCGCGTCTTATTGGTTTCGCGCACGAAGGGTGAGTCGGCGCACAACTGAGCGAAGTGACTTTGTAATGACGTTTACTGGCTTCAACGGTGCTAAGTATTTCCAAGTATTGATTATTCTTCGACAGTTAATTAATTTGAGCTGATATTAGAATCAGACGTATCTAAGGTACTTGAAAAACTTATGTGAAATCATCCATTATTTTGGAGAACCATACAATCAAATAATAAATATACCCTTAAAAACATAATAATGCACCCACATTTGAAATCAATTGGATAAAATCATGGTTACAGAATGAGAAAGGAAAAGCACCTAAATACTAACACTCATTTTTTGAAATCAAAGTTCATCAAAAACATCTAAAAACTTGATCAAAACTTAATCAATATTGATAAATAACCAAAAGCAATATCACTATACCCCACACTTAGTTAAACTTAAACTCATTTAGACCATCATCAACTCGAAAACGTTACAAAAACGATGCACACCAAAAAATAAAAAGGACTAGTTGGGACGTGTTAACAAAGTGAGTGCGTCGTTTGTCGAGCGGCGATTGGACGACGGGCGGGGCGAAGGGAGAGCCGCCCCGCCCCCGCTTCGTCTCCCTCCACCCCCGCGTACTCGTGCCCGACTCACCACAATACATGTGCTCACAATATCACCCTTAACACCGTAAGATAGAGTCGACTTTCCAACATGTGCACGCTGCACAAAAAGTGGCAGAGTCGATGGTAGTAATCGTGCCATGGGCGGACCACGTCTTCGGAACATAGACGCCAATTAGAGCCGATCGGAGCTTGTCTAATTAATTCTTAACCATAATTAACGTATCTATTGTGAATAGCTCTGTGGCAATTAGTTTAATTATGGCTATAAGTTTCCGAGATTTGAACATGATATTATTTAAAAGGTTATTTTGACAGAGAAATATGAGATTGTGACTGCAATACAGGTTTGAACCCAGTTATCTTTGTAGGTAGATTTAGGTGAAACGCTTTATTAGCTAAATATATCAGAATAATCACAGCGATTAGAGCTTTAAAAACCTTTTTAGGGTTTATTTCTACAGTATGTCAGACCTAAAATATCGGGAGCTCGAAACGAGTTTAGGTTTTACCACACCCCGGACACTCCATACAAAATTATCGTTTTGACAGTCACACTGTAGAGTGTTAACGCTTTATGGTTGGCTCATTTTTGACTAGCGTAAAAAAAAATTCGCATTTTTCTGATGAAATACATCCGTAATATATCTAACCATTTTCTACGAAAAACGATAATCACAAATCCAAAATAATAAAATTACTTTAAGTCAATTTGATTAATGTTGTCAATCTTCGTTGCGTATCGTCCCTGTAGAAAAATGTGGACCATTTTTAGGGTGACAAATCAACATCGAGCTATGCTGCGCTGTACTGCGCTGTGCTGTGTTTGGTCAACTCGCTCGCTTAATATTTTTATGAGGATGCAAACAAACCATGCTGTGCTGCGCTGTGTGAGGCTACGCTCTGTTTAAAAACGCAGCAGTCTCGAGCGAGGCGCGCTACCCGCCGTGCTGAGCCGCGCTGTGCCGAACTGTGCTATGTTTTTATGGAGCTCTGCCATGCTGCGCTGAGTCGAGCTATGCTAGGTTTGGAGCACGCTGCGTGCCCCTCCATCGCCGCATTAAATTCATTAAAATTCTCCGTATTTTTCACGTAAACAAATAACACATAAAATATCCATATCCGCTTCTTCTTCACTTTCATCTTCATCGGATTCAACTATGTCGTAATGTTTACGATTTTTGAAAATAGGGTCATATTTGACGAGATAAACGACTACACGAGCTGCTGATTACTTTATACTGAGCTAGATTGTTAACCTTCCTATACTCGCGCCAATTTTTGTAACACCTATATAATACTCGCTCACGGTGTCACAGACCGATAGTGTTTACCCCTACACTATATATATTTACTAAGAAAACCGACAACTATAACAATTTTTTTAAAGTTTAGGATGTACTGAAACAAAAAAGTATTGATCATACTTAGTTTTTTAATTATTTTACTGATATAATAAACTTCTAAGTAATAATAATAAACATATCAAAGCACATATTTATCTATGTTTGGCTTAGTTTTGAGCCTTGTCTGTCCATCTTTTCCCAAGTAAAATTCACGGGAACTTCAGATATCTCTTCATTGTCATCGTCTTGCTCGGTGTCGTGTGTCTCTTCTTGTACCTCCACGTTGTCTTCCACCTCACTGTCATTTTCGTCTTCATAGCAGAACCAGAACTTGATTCTTCCAGCAACAATCTGATTTGATCATCGTTCATTTTGACATGAAGTATGGCCTAAAAAATTGGTCAAAATATAATTTAAAGCAACATTCATACATATATTTTACTAAACATACTTCATAAAGTATTCAAAGTCTTAAAAAATATATAAATTTAATACTTACACAAAAACTTGCACCTATACTCGCGTCGGTCTCATGGACCGATTGGCGCCAAATGCTATGATACGTGAACTTCTGCCGACCACGCGACCTGCACTAAAATGAAGTTAGCCCCAAATCCGGAAACTAGCAAGGAACTCGACTTCACAGGATTTACCTGCATAAAAATAATTACGAAAATGTGTTTCGTCGGTCTCACAGACCAACGCGCGAGTATAGGAAGGTTAAAAAACGTAGCTTAAACGTAAACACAGCACAGCACAGCGCAGTACAGCGCAGCATCGTTTAATTGTTAAAAAAACGTAGCTTAAGAAACACAGCACAGCACAGCGCAGTACAGCGCAGCATAGCTCGATGTTGATTTGTCACCCTTAGACTGATCGTGCGGGGTGAGGTAAGTGTTTAATTTTGGCGGGAGGCGGAGTGTCCGTTCTGTAGCGTTTAGCTACTATTATGTATTCTGTGGTTTTACTAAGAAGTCTACGCGTCTGTCAAATGTACGTCCGTTTTTTCCATAATGTCCAATTGCTTTCCCACAAAGTCATTATGCGGCTTGCCTAGTTACTTCATGTATTATTTAGATAATATATGAAGTAACTAGGCAGCGTTGCAGATTTACATTTGATATTTTTCTCAACGACTGCATATAAATCATTCACACAAAACCTTTATGACAACGATTTTTAATACCTCGGTGTACCTACATCTTTCAAATCTTATGAAGCTGTACAAATATGAGAATTACTCTTACAGTCTAAATAACTTTTCTCCAGCGAAGAAATGAGTTTTATCGGGATGATGTCTTTAAAACGTAGAACCTACGCTTTAATTGCATTTTTCAGAATTGTGTTGCTACAGATCTTATTGATCTGAATTTCATGAGCTTCTATAGGTGCGCGGGTTGAAATATTCTGAGAGCTATCGCGAATGTACAGACGTCTAAAAGTTCAAATACAATTCGAAATACATAAATCGAGAAAGACGTTAAACACAGAACATGAGCGGGTCCAAAGTTGGAGATATTCGCGAAAGCAAGGGTTAACGAATTGTTATGACTTTGGAAAAAATATTTTTCGCCCATGAAGGATATTAAAAATCCATTCCCATAGGTACGAAGAAACAAATTTGAATTGTTCTCATTTAAATAGCTTTTGAAGGCGACCCGCATGAATATCAATTTAAAGTCATAACAGTACCTATTGGTATTTATTTTACCCCTTAAGCGATGGTGCGATGAATACTAATCATCGATATTATCATAGGGGTTTCATAAAATAACGTAGGTACAATAAGAAAAGTTCACTTCACCGACTTTCTGTGAATCTGTAACTTCGACAAAAATGAAGTTATTAACATTTCTTCGTGCCGATCAAAGAAATGATCTAAGATAGAAACAAATAGATTGGCGGTATATTTGTGTTACTTTTTGGTTATTTTGAATGCTATGAAAGATGAGTAATTTTATTGGTTCGATAAACCAAGTATGATAACTAGATGAGTTCAAACAACTTTTAGTAGAAATATATGCAGGTGTTAGAGCTAGGAAGTAAAAGATTTATTTTATTTATCGCAACATCTACTCAACTAATAAACGTTAATATATGACAAGTTTCTGGACTACGGTCGCTATCTGCGGTCTGCCTACGGAGTAGGTTGGTACCTACATGTTGGTTTTGATTCGTTTATGGTTCAGTTGTTATAATTGCCGAGTTTTTATATGTAGTCGTTCAGGGAGTAATGAAATGGGTATCTAAAACAATATGAATGTAAAAATGGTATTACTGGTACATATAACGTTAACGTTTATAATAGACTAGCTGTTCCGCTAGATTTCACCCGAATTGCTCCGCTCCAGTTGGTCTTAGCATGATGATATATAGCGTACCTATAGTCTTCCTCGATAAATGGGCTATCTAACACCGAAAGAATTTTTCAATCGGACCAGTAGTTCCTGAGATTAGCGCGTTCAAACAAACAAATTCTTCAGCTTTATAATATTAAGTAGGTAGGTAGGTATAGATACTTAATATTTGTTAGACAAGGAATGTATGTGTCAATTATTTTGTAAAATAATTATTTTTCGTTATAAACTAAATAGTTACGGAATGAATAGACATGATTGTTTTTGATTATGCTCATTTCTCAGATAATGAGAATCTCATAAAGAAGGCACCGTAGCGCGGCAATTCTATTTTAGTTTATATTTCAATAAGTGGTAAGATCGAGCAAATAAGCTTCCAAACGAAATGATCTAAACATTTCCCCATTAAATTAAAAGACCAGCCACGTGTTTGGAGCTAAAAATAAAAATACATGAACGCGTAGGAACACTCGACTCATTAATTATGTTCGCTCCGTTTTATTACGCCGATAATTTAATTGCCTCCGCTACTGGTTTTACGTTATTAATTACTCTATTAGATGATTATATAAATTATGAACATCGTACACCTGTTTTTTATTGCTATAGGTAAGTTTAGCGCCTAGGTGCTATCGATTTTTGCGTTAGCTAAATTTATAGGAGCGATTGCTATTTTCCGATAAGATTATTTTTGCGTTTTTAATTCAGTTATCATTGTTTATTTTTATGGAGTATTCAACAGTATAATCACGTTTTCCTATTACTTAAAGGGAACAAAAGTGTTTCAGATTGATTAGGTTTTCTTACCAAAAATTGTATAAGTTTTACAGCTTAAATTCTTTTTAAGAGAGACGTGCGTCCTTTTATTTTTGAGAGAAGAACCGGCTTTACAATATTTACGTACGGATTTCAATATATCCTGGTTATAAGATAGGTAGGTAGGTAGATAACTTACGAAACACGGCCTGTAACTTTTCTTACAGAAATGTTCTTGCGTAGAACTTGCGTTCTAGCTTTACATTTCTTAACTAAAAGACATAAATTATTCGTTAATTTGTCGTCCCCAAAACACAAACATGCGTTGGCTCATCAAAACTGATTCATTACACTGGTGTACCTTTCATCAAGACCAATTATTTTTCGCAATCACACTCCGTCGGAGCGGAGCGGCTAATCAAAGAGACGCGAGCGTTGGCGCGCTGCCAGATATCGAGGGACAATTTCGATTTCCGACTAGTCTTTGGTTATAGGTACGTAAACGGTTTTCTAGTTGCAATTTACACTGCTTTTGTTTTATAATCTGAGGTTGTTATCTTGCATGAACGTTGTGTGAATGATACGTTATTTGGTGGTCGTTTTGCAATGAAACGATTTCTGATGGCTGTTACTTGTTATTTATAGCCAAGGTTCTTATTTTAGCGTGGTAAGTAGTCCGATGGGCTCTTTTAAAGGCTTTTTTTTTTCATAATTCTAAATTACTTCTGTACCTATACACAAAGTGTTTTAGTTAAACATCTCCGATCAAAAAATTAAAACCTTTACTAGAAATGAAGGAATGAAATGCATCATAATATCTGCATTGGCTGTAATTTACACAACCTGTAGATCCGTATTAATTGGACAATACCTCAAGTAACCAGTTTATAGTTGCAATTTGAGCCATTTGTCACCCCAGAGCCTCGTCTCGTCTGAACCAAACACAATTTGTGTCGGCACTCTCCCTTTGTCCGTGGGATAACGTAGTGTCAGATTTATGACCAGGGAATAAGCAATGCGTGGCAGCTTTATTAAACACTTCGTGAATGGAATAGGTACCTAACTCATGGAAAATGAACATTTGAAAAATACAAAATGGTGTGATGGTTTTGGTATTAATGGTAACGTCAATAGAAATTCTAATAGAAATCAGAGGTGAGAGGAGGTCTAGTACTTATCTGAAACTACAAGTTTATGACCAAACTTTAATTTCCCCAGTGTCTCTACCTCGTTCATTTAATTAGACATTTTAAATTTTAATTCCACAAAGCCTTAATCAACATAAAAATTCGCACTTCCTTCAATCGTACTGCGGATATTACAAAAGAATTGCGGATAAAGGGCACTCCGGCCTCTTACTCCGGCGGGGCGGGGGCGGCGGCCGGGGGACGGGGGCAGGATTAATGGCCTGGCCGCTGCCGAGCCTGGGGACCGATCAGACGCTTAAACACCGCTCGCAAATTGCTTTACGCTTGTACCTCACACGAGTTTAGTTGAGTTAGATGAACACGTGGAGAATTCGCCATGTTTCACTTAATTTCATATGCGGTGAATATCGTGTGGACTTGACAGAATTTATGTTTATGTAAAATATGAAACTAGTCCTAACTCCTATGCTATTGTATTTGCAATATGAAACGATTCAATAATAAGATTTGAATTACGGGTTGAGTCACGGGCTTTTATAATAATCTTACTGCAAACCCCTCTTTACAAACGATAGCTTATATTTACATTAGAACTAATTATGTATTAGATTCCATCGCTTCGCTGTCGTCAGTCGTCACCTAATTCACACGTCACATGCTCGTAGTACGCACGGCATAACCGCGTCGAACATCGAGAGAAGTCAGGTCAAGCCACTTGGTGCGTGACTGCGATTAGAGCGGCGAAAGCGTGACAACGCGACGACACTACGACTATCAATTAACGAACCTTTTATGGCCTTCCAACATATTGCATGTATGTTACTTTGTAAGGCGCTAATTCTTAACGTATGCTATCGTTCACGACTTTGTAATTTGTAACTGTTAGATTTACTGTATGTAAAACATTGCACATGGAGATATCCTAAGCATGCGATACAACGCAAAGCTAAAGATAATACAACAATTTATGATAAGAGTTTTTATCAACGACTGCATAATTTGAGTGTTTCTCGCCGATACACTATCGTCAACGGCCTATTTTATTCAGACATTGTCTTTCGAAAATATGTTTCTTTAATATTATTCCAGAGTATGTGCATAGAGCACACACACTAGAATAAAATTATATAAAAGCAAGCAGTAAAATAATTCACCTTCCATCAATAGAGGTGAAAAGATAAAATAATAACAACACCTCTTATATTTCGCTCGTAATTATTATTCGCGCCGTTATAATGAGCACGCGACAGTTTACTAATTACACGAGGAATGGGATAAAACGTATTATAGGTATGATGTGATCACGTTGTATGCGGCTGGCTGCCCGGCTCTCAGCTAAACCAATTTGCTTTCATGAATCGCGCTCCGCAAAACTAATTGAGTATGCAGCACATTTCACATGCTTAATTAAAATGTAGATTTTATCATCGCCTTGTTCTTTTTGCTTGTACGTAGAATGAATAGCGTACCCACACTACATTATAAATAATTTGGAAAATCCAAAAGTGCACGCCTCATAATTTTTTTTTAATAAATATTTATTAATTATTATTTTTATTTATTTAATAACAATTAAACCACATCGAATCAGACCCTGAAAAATGAAAGGGTTCTATTCCTGAGCATACTCAAGCGTAAGAGAAAAAAAAAGACTCGATTAGTAAAGTATTTCGGTCGCTATCGTGTTAACAAGAAAAAGGATCCGCACATACAGACACACGGACGTCCAAGACAGAACTTTTTTAAACTGTTTTTTAACTAGTTTAAATAACAAAAATGACATCAAAAATATCATGAACGTTAAAAATAGTGTTTTTTCTTAATATGTGTGTGTATGTATTATCTTACAAGTGCAATGTATGATATATAAAGACATTTTAAGTTTGAAAAATCAGATGTTTTGCGCGAAGTGACAGTAGTACCCACCTCAACGCTTCGCTTATGAGGCGTGCAATTGAAGTTTTCTTTATAATTTAATAATTTACCTATCTAGGATATTTTTAGTATCTAACCAAACTTATGTATAATTTTTAATGTAAACCATTCCACTAAATTATTTCTCTTATCTGTGTGTATGTGTATCTAAAATGGAATACGTGACAAAAACAAGAGACGAAACTTAAAATCTTAATTGAATAAGGTTATCATAATGGCTTCCACGTGTCACGTAGGCGTGCTAAAATGGAATAAAAAATAATGTACGAAATAACATCTCGATATCCGTAAGGAAGGCAATTTCAGAAATCCTGAGGGTATGTATTCAAATAAAATTTAATTTTACCATTTAATTTCGAAGCTGACAGCCCTCGCGAGGCGTCAAAAGGGAGGTAAAAGGGTGGGTGGAGGACTAAAACGTTTAAAGCCGGAGGCGGCCGACGTAATAATGCCCCATTAATATTCCATCTCTCTATCGATGATTTTATAACAACGCTGCGTTTTATCTCCGAAGCTAGGATTTACGATAAAACTTTTTTATCCATCTGATAAAAGTCATTCTATTATCACTAAACTTAATTAATATAAAGTGTTCCTACTTAAATATACTTATATATTTAGGTACTCATAGTAATTCCTATTGGCACTAAAGAATATTCAGTAGTCTATGATACCGTAACATTTTTTAGAATGATAAATACAATGCATAATAAGAACGCATTAAGTATAAAAATCCTCAGAGATAAAGCTATGAATGAATATTCTGTACACGATGAGACCTCCACGCAGTTGTACGTGCAAAGTATAATTATTTTATGGAATAGATAAAGTCATAAATACGTATTTATTTGCTTATATACCCTACATTTATCATTATTATTACCAAGAATACAAATGACACTTTACGACAAAACCGGTGTTGAAAATGTTAGTTACTGGAATTTGTAGCTGGGTGTAGTATAAAAATATAAATAAATAATTATTTTTCCCAATATTGCATTACAAAATCAGCGTTTCTTTCGTAACAAATCTACTAGGAGTACAGAAGTGCCGAGGAGCTATGTAGGTAAAGTAGGCGAAAACGCATTTATTTGAAAGACAAGGCGAGAACATAGTGTGCGAAGATACAAAAACGATATGATAGACAAGGAAGGGGAGTGGTGTGTGAAGAGTGGGGGTATATGTTAGATAAGGTAGAAAATATAACGAGGAAAGAGCATAGCTATACGATAGATAAAGAGATCTGTATGGGGATTTTATTGCGAAAGACAAGGATACAACATAATGCGGTAGATTCTCCACTTAGCAACGAGTACCGGTTGATTCTTGTTCGTGTTCGTTTGACGTTGTGCGACAGCAAGTAGCGACACTTTTTAACTGATCGAAATAGTTTTCTTTCAAAATGTATTTATTGCATTATAGTAGTTACCTAAGGTAGTTACTTACTACTTTATGTATCATATTTTATATATGTATTTTCTTTTAGACAATAAAGTAATATTTTCACGTTTGATACATAATAAAAAATAACCTGATAAGCATCATTTTATAATAATCGCAATCAAAATATTATGTCAAGGGTACCAATTACCAAAGTTTTAAAATAAATATAATGCGTGATGTAAACCAGAATGATACAAAAATACAACGATCTTACCAAAATTTTCCGTCCTATCTCATATTAATTTGTTTGACTTTATACAATGTACATAAAACTACAAAAACGACAAAGCCTCAGTACAAACGACAGAGAAGTTAAATTTTTTAATCACAATAATATTATGTGGAATTTTAATAAACGTGAATAAGCACCCATGATAAGAATACGCAAGAATCCTGAAATCAATACCTACCTAGAAATCCAAGTTCTAACAAATAAACTAGACATATTTTAGATCTCACAGTAATGTCTAATATGTTAAACAAATAGTTAACCCTATTAAAGCAACCCCTTACAAAAGTGATAGAGTTTTCAAACTAGCGTAATCTTGCTATAGCCCCGAAAGAGAGAAAAATGTTAAAGTGTTTAGTCATCCTTCTCGTATATATTTTGAATGAAATCTATCATTCTTAATGACAAACATCGTAACATTTCCATAAACATACCTATATGTATTAATAAATTTTATGGTTCGTTAACATATTCGTGCGAATAGAGAGGCGACTAGAGATCACGCATATAAACAGTGCACTCGCTATTCGTTTTGAGATTCGCGTATTCGCTTCAAAAATGGTTTTTCGGACGTGATCATAGGACACGAATGACTATCACGAAATTACTGTACCTACTAGTTACGAATTTGTGAACTATGGTTCAGGACGACACTCGTATACGAATGTTTCGGCAGTATTGAAGTAAGTTTTGGAAATTTACCCATATACATTTTGCTAAGTAGTGGTATTACTACTTATTCTTAGGGAGGAATCTTCAAATACAAATATGTAGGTGCTTGTATCTTTTCTCGTCTCGTCTTCTTTCTCCCCTGTATTTGAATTGGAGGTTTTTATAAAAAGTAAACAGCAGACAGAGAAGTACTTGTACCTAAGAATTTTAATCAAAAACGCTTCCTCATTAGTAGGATAACTTGATTGGCCTAAAAGCTTTCGTTAGAGAATTCCAACAAATTACGCGAGCATTGTAAAAAGGGTCTTCCGAATACAAAGGGAATACGACCCTCTCGCTAAGTCGGAGAGCAAACACTTGTAATGGTGCACGTTGTTTGTTAAGACTTATCCTTACCTTGTTTCAGCTACATTGTAAGGACCCAGGTTTAGGTACTCCTGAGGCTGTTTCTATCTGTGCAGACAATGTAACCTCGGGTAACGGAGTCACGAACCACTTATTCTATGGTTTTGCAAGATACGCAGAACTCGTCAGCAAAACACAATCTCATGGTAATATAGTCGTAATCCAAAAAACACGACGTGTATATTTCTACAATGTTTAAAAGACTTAGATTAGAGGGTTATCAACACGTCTTAAAGCAGTAGATCCTTAATTATTAATACATATTATATAATATTAATCCTTAATTCCAGCGTGCAAAAAAAATCGTTTAGCGCCATACATTTTCCCATATTTGTTTGGTTCATGGCATCATGGTTAACCCCCTACATAATCTCTAAGTGCAAAATTCTATATTGAAGTAGCAATTAAGATGCGTTTAGTTATTGAAAGCACAGAGTAAAGACTAGGAAATGGACAAAGGCATGATTTAATGTTATCTGCTTAGTGTAATCGTAAAATAAATATGACTGTAATAACTCAATTAAGGGGATCACACCCTGCGGCAGTCGGATAAGAAAAAAAAAACATAATAATGGCGAGCGGGTGGTTTTGACGCGAGGGCTGGGGATGTTTAGAAATAACCTGACCCTTATCCCGACCCTTCATAACACTGATTACATTCCATTGTTATTGAATCTAATAAACAATGTGCTAACATCAGCGAGATATTACTTTCTTAGAGGACTGTAACGATATAATATACCAATTCAATAGATATATAATATCCAGATATGTTTATTCGTTTTTTTAATTAAAAAATAAGACCCGAATAGTGAGGAGCAGTGTAATATTTGGGTATAGTTATGGAATGGCACTTAATCATAATTTTGTATGCTTAGTATTGATGGCCAAATTCCTGTCTACTAGGTCTAGGTGAGTCTACAGGTAATGATTAGTCTACTAGGTCTTGAAGATCACCACTCTCATCGGCTCACTAGCCGACGAGAGTGGTGATCTTGCCGCCATAAACATACTTCTATTACAACCGTTGAAATCTGCGTAGGAAACTAGAAGTTATAATTCATTATTTAATTTTCATGCTCTACATTTTCATTTTGTATTTATAACGAAAATTTACATATTATGGCTACTGCTAGGAGTATATCGTGATAAGCTAGTTATAAATCTCGTAAGTTTTACCAAATTTATAATTATTAACGGAACAGATGTAGATTAAAAAACAATTACTGTAAATGTTTTATTGATTTGCGATAAATATGGCCGGGTGTTAAACAAAATTATGCAATTAGACAATAGAACGTGGGAAAGCGTCACCTGCGGCGTCGTATCCTGGATCTCGGACTAATTACAATTCTTATCTGTATCAGATAAGGGCGCACAAAAACATCGACCATTTCGTTTTATATATATTTACATAATAATGCGTGGGGCATAACGACCGCCGGCGAGCGCATAATGACGCCGGATCTGAACGACTGGTGCCCCTTTTTTATCTCTTTTGAGGTCCAACCACTCAAGTGTTCATTGTTGGTGGACAAATTCATTTCTTTTCTTGTAATCATAAGTCGTTAGGTGAGGTGGATAAGAGGAAATCGCTTAAAATTCAGACGAATTTGTTTAATCTTTACGCGAAGTCACAAATGCCTTGTAAGATAATGGGTTTTGAAGAATTCATTGGAATTTGATCATTCAAGTTAATTTTAAATGTTTTTGAGGTGAATGACGTAAAATAAGATCCGTTAACGAAAGCTGGCTAGTCGATTGAAGTAGACACCGCACTGCGGTTTCATAAAGAAAATTAAAACAGAGATCAATGTCGCGGATAGAGGTGTCGCATTTCAAATGCAATATCCCTATAATCGATAATGCATCTTTTATCGACCTCTTTGAGTTTATTTTCCTCTGCGCCAGTTAGTTGTTCTGTGCATGCTATCTTATAACGGAATGTCGCACGCATGTGTGCGTGACAGACAATGCTTTGTATTAGTGTGGGGGTTGCAATATGACGTTTCCCCATTCACTACTTTAATATTCCGAGCGTACACGTATGCGATTAAGTATGCTTTTCTAAATATAGGGGACCAGTTCACATAGAACATTTTTTTTATATTCCATAGGGTGAGAGTACCTACGCATAGGGTATATAAGACCCCTGTTATAATTGATCGCGTTCAGAATTATAAAATGTATGGAGTGTTCGGTGACACAATTTTTTAATTTGTAATATCTAAGATATAAGTACTGTTATCAAAAACGGGGAAAATTTGTAAATGCTAAATTCTGGTGAGTAATTTAGTAAGTTAATATTATATTGAACTGAAATATTACGATGTTTTTAAAATTGTAGATGACATAACTGTGAATATCAATCGGCAAACGAATTAACTTAGGGTCAATTCAAGAATTCAGCGTGCGTTTCAAGAATTTATATCTTGATAAAAATAGAACGAAGATCGTCTCCATGCCTGCTCTGTCCTGTTCCGGTTGCACTTTTTTATTTCATTCTAAAACCGGGATGGATAAAATTACGGAGAAGCATTGTCAGGCGATTATTTATAGAAAATTCGGTTGCTTTGTGTTGCTTCCGAGTGCAGCTATTCGTTTCAAATTGCTGTCCTCGTCGCGCGTCACTGGTGCTTTTTATTGAGAAACCGTTAGTTTTTTTTTATGATGGTTCCTTAATTATGAAAGATCTATAATGATGTATAATGTTATTTATTTTATATTTAAATATATTTTGTTATTGAGTGGGTTTTGGTGTAGGTACTTACGTATTACAAATCGTATTTGAGAATTTCCAAGATTTCATTTTTCTTCAACTAAATTAAAAAATGTAACATATAGCAAACTCTTCACTTGGAATAGTTACTTTATACACATTTTAGCTAAATTTCAACGAGAAATGGAATTCTTATAAATTTATTATAGCGCCATCTATACAAAGTTGCTTGAATTATTTCGTAAAAGACTGAACGAAGTATTTGTGCAACACGACACGATGGGCAAAGAATGAAATTTTGAAAATTAATAGTAGAAGCGGTGTTTTTCGCTGAAATGGTGTTCTTTTATAATACAATGAAGAAAACAATAAACCCTTTAGAATAATATACATGCCTACTGCAGTGCAGTGTTAAAATATTTTTACCAGGCGCGACAACTGCTGAACGCTGATTGGCTAGCGTTAATGGCGGGGAGCATGCGCTTTCAACGTCCGCTCGGTGTTCAACCGTATACTGGCGCGTTTGCTACAAGATACCAGGGCCACAGCGCTCTGTAGGAGTTACTTAGCTTTAAGGTACATTCACTGAAATGTAAGCTTTATTGCAGAGTAATAAAACTCATATTTACAACTGAATCTCATATCATTTATGTTGAGTCGTTTCTGTAGATAACGCGGTGAACCGCCTTTATTCAATAAAAGTATTTATGAACTTTGGGGTAAAGTTGAATATTAGTTGATGGAGAAATGTATTGCTATTAAGTAGTTTCCTAAATTAGACACGGCGCTAGCTGACTGCAGAGGTCTCGGAAACTTTTAGGCTGCGAGTAATAAATAATGAGGCACGAAGCCCGAAGGACCCGTGGTGGTCTAATTGGATTATATCATTTTCAGATTGATTTCATAAAATTATTTTCAAAAATGTTACAGAATTTTTTACTGATATTCAGTTTCACGGTGACGAGTTGACTGATGTTATCGAACTTACCGGTTCTTACCTAGCTTTATGGCACATTCACTGAAATGTATATTGTTCTATATGCCGGCTTCTTCAAGATGTTTACTTCACCGATTGTAGCAGTGGATAATGTGAAGACAAATTATGATATACTTAGCGATAAGTTGGGAATTGGGATATTGCTCTCGATCTTAGGTACTACCTATGGAGTATGGAATGATGTTTTTAGCATATGAACACATTTATCCATAATATTATTCCATGTACATGTCGTGGCCATATCGTAGATTTGCTCATTTCATGAAATGGCCAATTTAGTTTGGCCAGATCGTTAAATCGTCAACGTTTCACGATTTGGTCATCCACATTTGGCCAGATCGTCGATCTGGCCAAACGTGGATGGCCATTTCACGAAATGCGACCATTTTTGTTTCTTTTTTAAAAAGCGATTCACTTCTGGCACTCGCCGGCCGCTGCCGCGGCACGCTCGCTTTGCTCGCTCGGCTCGTGCGTTGTTTATTAAAGTCTAACCTAACCTAACTGTTTTCTATTGAAAAAACCATTCGCTTCTCGTATTCGCCGGTGCTACCGCGGCACTAACTTAAATGACAATAAACAAGTTCTTAAAATATTCTGAATTTTTTAATGTTTAATGGACTCTCTAAGATATTTTATACGATCTGGCCAAATGTCGATGATCAAATCGTGAAACGTTGACGATTTAACGATCTGGCCAAACTATGTTGGCCATTTCATGAAATGAGCAAATCTACGATATGGCCACGACATACATATTTCCATTTACAGTGGGTATATTGGAACTGTTTATTGATCACTCAAAGTCAACCATCATTTTCTAAAGAAAATATGTATGTAGTTAATTATGTGGTTAACAAGAATTTCGATCACTTCATTTGTGAGGTCGTATGATTAGTAATTACCATAGTAATGCAAATAGTACGGCTAAGTAGCGAGTGTAGTAAGGAATATCTAATGAGCCGATTAGTCTTTTTAACGAAAACATACATATGTCTGTATTGTCTGCGTATTCATATACTACAACTGATACCCACTCATAAACAATCATCCAGGGAAATTCTTTAGATATTGAATGAAATGCTTATTATTTAGGACAAATGGTGTAAACTGTAAAAGAGATGAGAGAATGATCTTTGCATCCAATCTTTTACATATTACAAATAGATATTTAACGTAAACACTAGAAAGTTTGCGAAGACGTGAAGATAGCTCTTTCAAGGCGCATTTATTCGTATTCGTCATTCGTTTCATCACTTGACGAAGCATTCCTACAAGTCTTTGCAAATCACTGTTTCCACTTACGTCTTCCCTTTGATTACGTCCTTTTTAAATTGTGAGGAAATCGTACATCCCTCGTGGTTATGTCGGATGAATTACATTCTAAAAACTGCTTACGCGAAACTGCCTTAAGTTTCGCGTAAGCGTAGCGAATGATCTTTACATATGCGTGTTCGTTATTCGCCTCGCTATTCGCAAGATTGTGTAAATGCACCATCACGCAAAACCACCGCATGGGTTTTATATTGTGATATTTGGTACTTACACAGATAAATAAAGATCTGGATAAGAACATCGGGTATCTTTTATTGGCGTACCACGAGAGTCAACCCGCGGTCTGTAGCGAGTATTATATAGGTAGTCAAACGTTTGAAAATTGAATCGGTTTTACGGCAGAACGGCTAAACAGATTTAAACTTAAATGTGAGCAGAGATGGATTACAGTATGCAAAAGCACATAGGCTATTTATATTCAGTTACGAGCAAAGCTACCGTCACTATCTTAGCCAAATTTCTATCTTAGCAGAAAGGGTTCAACTGAGAATGAGCACAAGAAAAAATACAGTTCATTAATAAACCCTGTGACATTGAAAGCGCGGGAAAATCAGGGGAAAATGTGGGAAATGTTGATTTTCAACTGTTCATTCCTAATTACGTCTAAATCGGTGTTTTTGTTTAGTCGTGACTCATGAATACGTAAATGTTATAGAAACTTTCGCATCCCTAATATTATCATAAATGCGAAAGCGTGTTTGTCTTTCTTTCATTTCGTAATGGAGTGATATTATGATATGATTTTTATTTCCGGAGATAGTAAGTAAAGTCTTGAGTGACAAATTAGGCTACTTTTTACCGGGTTGAAATATTTTATTGTATTTATTTAAGAAATATCTTATTTTCCTTGAATATGCGGGCAAAACCGGGAACTGTAAGCTAGTTTAATATATGTATAATCATAGATTCGATTTGTGAGTTCTTAATGAGTACAAGAAAATTTAATTGATGTTTTTAATTTTTATGTTTAGTAAGTAGGTAGGTACCTACTTCTAAGGATTTAAGCCATTTTACCAGCTACCAGTTTTCTTTTCACAAATTCACGAATGTTAGTTTCATCCTATAATATTATTAATTTATTATTATTAATGACCATCTCATAAGATGAAAACCCAACCTAATTCATTGTCTCTTTTAAAGAAAATATATATTATAAAGTCAAGTCACAATTAATTTGTAGGTATTAAATCATTATCAGCACAAACTAATGTTACTACGAACATTTTGTAACTTAACGCTTGGTAATAAATAATAACAATAGTTTATAGTCACTGTAAATTATTATTTCACATACGAATTTCCGCCTTTTTATAGGAAATAGTGTAAACTATCAAGTTAGCGAGCGCGATGATAAATAGCTTATAGCCTAATTCGATAAACGAGTTAATCTAACACCGAAATAATTTTTCAAATCGGACCAGGGGCCGTATTATGACCTCTTATTTCCAGACAGTTTACGCCGTGAATTGAATTGACTGGCAAATTCATATTATAATTGCAATAACCAGCCATGGTGATATAAGACTAACTGTAGTTCCTGAGATTAGCGCGTTCAAACAAACAAACACTTCAGCTTTATAATATTAGGATTTAGGATAGATTTGTCCAAAGATAGGCAAATCAGTAAATTACTTTTGGTGACTCACAATCTAGTTTTTTACCGTCTTCCCAAAAAAAGTAGGACCTTTTAATGTTCGTCCTTATGTACTATGTAGGTATTAACATAAAAAAATACATGCAGACATTGTTTCAGTTGGATTGTCCATTCTTGATAGCCTAGATCTTATGTATTTGTACGCGTTTTAGCGTATAAAAAGTCAAAACACATTAATATGATTTGCACCTTCTGAATCAATGTAAATATAAAGTGTATTTCAAAATTATTTTAGCTCCATTACTATAGGAAATAAGACTGCAATGTAACTTAAAATACAATTTTGTAGTCCTTTTATCATTATATAATTTGTAAATCTCAGAGAAATCGCATGTCACAAAACCGATATTAGGCTTCAACTAGTTACATTAAAATAAATCACGAAATAACAAATATTATAACAACATTTAGAAGATTTGTTCTATAGTTTGTAGAAAAGTTTATATTCACCGTTCTTCGGCTATTAACTTAAAAATATGCTATAATATTATTAGTAAATCAACAAAAATAATAAATATTGATACCTAGTCAACCATAGGAAGTATCGTGAAGGCAATGCAGATCCTTAGAGGGCCTTATTAATAATACGATAAGAAGTACTACGGTATGTCGTGTCACTCGTGCTATGCATTCCTATGCATTATCAATGTTATTACTCCACTCGGCCACTTCATTAATTGCTAACGTCTTATCACTTACCTCGATTGCAGGCTCGACGACTTCAAATAATTCATGCAGTCTTATTAACTAAACTGAATAAAACCAACAAGTTGAAGCGATTGCGACAAAACTGCCAATAATTCAATTATTTTATCATGCGTGTCAGGTTACAGGACAGTCACAAGGTTACTCATAACACCAGGAATGAATACATCAAACTTGTTTACTATCAAATATAAAATATGCGATCTCAAGAAGGGAACACCATTCATAAGACGCATTGAACTTCTATCCCTCAGTTTCCTAAGTTGGCCCGCGAGGGGAGCCCCGATAATAATAACAAGGGACAAGAAACATGGATGAAAAGAAATCCAAAACCCTTGCGATAATTTCTGAACAGCTGCTACACGGGATCACAATGCGCGGATTAAATACACATAATCTACATTAAAATTGAAGCATTGCATATTCCTATCTACCGAGCGTTATTCAAGCGAGTTGTCTTCAATGCAAGCCAAGCAAGCGATTGTTTATTGCGAAACATGCAGTTTACAATACACAAAAATACACCGGGCGTGTGATATGTGATCTGCAAACGTGTGTCGTAAGCGCGCAATATATTGCTGCGTTCGCTTTCGCAAAAGAAATAAGCTCACCTTTCTAATTCTCTTCTTCATGATACGCTCAGCGGCGTACACGCTGTCACCTAGCTCCATCTTATGCATCCCCAGTTTGGAAGGTTGTTAAATATCAATCCAAATAAACACTGCAATCCAATAAGTGATCCAGTCACTGCATCCAATTAGTGGTTCACTGCATTCCGGCACACATTTCTTTATCACAATCCACCGTTCGTTCACTGACACTATTCAAAGTTGCCGCGCGAACGATCCTTTGGCGCGGCAAAAAGCGTAAACGTCCTCCCTCGACACAGTCACCGTAGAAACTGAAGTAGGGGGAAGAAGCCCCTCTCCCCGCGCGTCTCGCTACCTCACTCTGCCAATCCCCGACAGAGTGCGCTACGCATTCACAAACACCCGCTCGATATCTGTAAACAAGTTTTATTTTCATCATTATGCCTTGAATTTTCAGCATTTGGAATAATCATAGACTTGATAAAACTTAATCAAATAGGCCACGAGTCGTTTCTATTGTATAGTACATTTTCTTATTCGTATAAGTAGCCGGTAAGGCAATATTAACTAGTAAATGGTTTAAGTTTCGGTGTTTTAATGTATATCAAAGAAATATCATAACATCTTAATCTGTCTACATTATCTTGCTATAACATCAATATTATCAACAGTGTTCATTCCAACGTAGTAGGTATATAAATTACGCTCAGTGCGTCTCGGTTGAGACGGCGGGCGATTCCCCACGGTGTCGCGGCGTGGCGCAAAGCGGTGGAGGCACGGTCGCCAGATAGCGCGACGTTGCCGCGCTGCGCCAGCTGCGAGAGAAAGACGAGCGCCTACCCTATTATTTACGCGCGGCGTTGCCAACCCGACCGGCCTACGTTGATTACGAGGACACCGCTTTTACGTTCGATCATCCGGCAATAAATTACTCGCGTTCAAGATAGATTTATCTAAGAAATATTAATAACTGTGGGGTGTTTTGTTATTAATGTTGTATTATACTACTTTCTGTATATTATAAAACACAATACCTGTATTAATATAGACAATCCAACAAAACTTCAAGTCCAGGCACAAAACTCACTACAGATAACATAAGTAAAGTCCGTGGCAAACAGAAACCAGTTTTATGATATTTGCTGAAAATAACAGCGAAAACGTCTACACCACACTGCGCGCTTGAAGTAACTAAGGCATTTCGGTCGTATCGAATCGGAGCGACAGTCGTGAAAGGTCGGTGTTTTGGGGTTCGAGGGGTGCGGGAGGGGTACCGAAGCGTCGAATCAGATAGGCCGCTTGACGCAGGCGGCGGGCAATGCTCACGGCTAGCCAATAGAAGCGGATGTATTTGTGCTCCGCCTGTTGCGGACCAGTTACCGCGTTCATCTATCTCTCTCTAAATGAGCGGCACGTTCGATCTCCGCTTTGTTTTTTGTATCGTGGCCTCACATAGAAAAATAAACCGACATTTTGGATTAGCGATGCGATGTGAGGGTCTTTGGATCCGGGCGCGGCGAACACATTTATTTATTCTGTTTGCAGTGATGTAGGGAGAGATATAGCAAGATAAATATACACAGCTTGCGTCGCGCCGACAGCGCTGATAGCGGCGCGGCGTATCTTTGATACCAAACAGTAAATTTATGAGAGCTGTAACTGGTTTAGCACTTACTTATAATGACTTAGATAAATCAATTTTAGTTTATTTTTACTACGCGTGAAGCTATTAAGCGAGCTGCGAGGTTCAATGTTCCAATGAATTTGGTTTGTCTTGCTGCCGAATTGCGTCATAAATAAGGTAGATACTAACATCTATTCTTAGTGGTATCTAATCATAGTCTACGAATACGGAATACCGTATTCTTACATCTTAGTCTGTTGTATCAGATTGATGGAGATAACTCGATTATGCCAATTTGAAAAATCCCCTGTGTCATTACCTACCTACCTAACTACTCTGTTTATGATTATTTGATCTAGGTACTAAATAGGTATGGTGCATCTAATTACCTATTTACTCTACACAATTTCGTACCTAGGTACCTATATGCTTAAACATCAAGTCCATCTAGTTTTGATCAATTGTGGCAAATGAACTGTAGCTAGGTAGATAGCTAAACATCCTGTTCTTGTACAAAACCTACACTATTCCGACAACAATGCATCACAATAATAAGTAATAACCTATACTTTCTATGATAAAAAATCTTTAAAAAAAGGAAAAATAAGGAGCAAAACATACAAGGCCAACTTGGTTTTTAATAAAACAATCTTTTCAAAACCATCAAAACAACGGAATTATGTGGATGGTGATATTGGATTAGACCCAGACAATTGAAACAGCGCGATATTTGATATCACACGCGCTGTACCGCGGGATGCCCTGACGCTACATAAACACGCATACAAACATACAACCTACATAATGAATTATGAATTGACATCATCCTATTTTGTTGTAGGTTCTAGCTGTATTAGATAGACTACCTAGTTACAGCGAAGAGCATGTAGAGTCCCAGGAAGTAATACGCTTTGTTATTTTTTATACAAGCATCTTGTAGTTTTAAAGCTTATTTAGTACTAGCTTCCGCCCACAACTTTGTACGTGCATCCCCGTTTTTCCCCGTTCCCGCAAGAATTTCGGGAAATCCTTTCTTAGCGAATGCCTACGTCCTAACATCATACCTGCATGCCAAATTTCAGCCCGATACGTCCAGTTGTTTGGGCTGTGCGTTGATAGATCACTAAGTATATGAGTCACCTTTGAGTTTTATATGTATAGATGAGTAAATAAAATGAATCTCCTGTTTGTTATGATAAATAAAATAATATCTACCTATAGGTACCTACCTGCACTGCCGGGATAGAGATATCGATACGGAGCGAATACGGAATAGATTCATTTTCGTGCGCGCCTATAGTTTTTTTTTTTCAAATAACTCCTAAGATATACATTTGAATTGTATAATGGTATAGCTTATTTTAATGAGCATCAAATGCTTAAGTTAATTAACGTATTTAAGTTGATAAGGATTAATACTGTATTCTTCTAAACAGCTTTCGAATTTTCTGCCGCATTGGATATAACCGTTCCTTTGGTAGTTAAAATAGGCAAGAATAGAAACTATTCTTAAACAGGTATCTACATATATGCTATGGCCAATTATTCTTTTGTAAATGAAGCAAATATCAGTGCCTTTTTATATTGCATTGGGTCGTTGTTTTCGTTATTGTTATCGTCAGACGGACTGACTTTGTTCGACTTATCGTCATATGTTACTAATTCTTCCACCTACAAACCTTACCCATTAATCTTTTGCTTGTAAGCAAGATCAGACACAAACACGGCATCACAAGACACAAAATGTTGAGACTGTGTGCGCAATTGCGACGTTGCCAAACCGCCTCGTTGACGGAAAATCGCGTATGTCGACGTCATGCGTGGTCAAAGGATAAATGGGAAATATCTTCATAGCGCGTGATTGTAGGTAGGAACTAACTTACCTTATAGTTTTATCAATTAGGATGGTACTCAAAATAAACGATACCTACTGATTCGAAGGTGCCACAAAGATTAAAAATAAAAAAAAGCTTTCCGTCTTCTTTGTAGAGATTTGGAATTTATCATCATAAGTATTTAATTTTATGCAAAATTGATTTTTACATAATTCGATTTTAATGAATAAGTATCATAGTCTGGTATCTAGTTTTATAAAATAACGTCGAAAATGCACGATGAAGGTAGTGGTACGGGAGCCAGGAACAGATTTTATGACCAAGTTCCTCTCAAGCGGTAATTAGTAAAATGCATCAAAGTATACCTAGTATTATGAAGCCTCGTGAACGTCAGCTGGAGCTCGGTTGGGGGGAAGAGCGGTTGTAGCCTCCCGTATCAGCTGACGGTTTTTCCACCAAGATACAGCCAGCTGACCTATATATTTATCCACAGTTACATATAAGCTATCATCAGGTAAATTTTTGTTTGAGAGGAAATCACGGAAAATAAATTTTTCTTTAAATTTAACTTTCATGTTCGAGACACCAGCTGACGTTTAATACACCACGTTGTAACCAGCTGATTATTTTTTTTCGTTGAGATATTGGGTTAGCTACAATTTGACAAATTTTTAGCTGAGAGGAAATGAATGAATGAATGTATTTTTTTTCCTACGTGCGTGGGAGGCTACAACCGCTCACCCCCCCAACCGAGCGCCAGCTGACGTTCACGAGGCTTTATAATACTATACTCTGATGCTTCTGACGAATTATCTCTTGAGAGGAAATAATGAACCCAATTTGCACCTGGCTCCCTAACCATAGGCACCCACGGTGTGAGGCGAGCGAAATTTATTTGCGCTAATCTCAGGAACTACAGGATTTGAAAAATACTTTCAGTGTTAGATAGCCTATCGAGGAAAGCTTTAAGCTGTATACCATGACGTTTAGACCAGCAAGAGCGGAGCACCAACAAAGATTGTTTTAAAATCGTTTTTTACACGCTTTATATTAGCTTCACCTGTATGTTTGTATGTTTGTAACCGACTTCTTTGGGCGCGATTTTGACCCACTTTAAACGGTCAGATTTCGTTCAAACTTTGTAGATTTATTGAGGACCGATGACAATACACTAATTTGATAAAATTTTCTATTTTTTAGTTCGGTTTTCTATAAAAAGCGTGTTTTTTTGTTTTTTTAAACTATTATTATTTCTTATGCGAGTTTCCACTTTCCGGTGCGTAAACGGTAGAAGTTTCGCGAAAATCATATATACGACAGAATCATTCCTCTTTAAATTTGTAAAAAGAAGGCAGCATATTTCAATTTTTAAGGTTGGCTCTTTCTGCGTCTAATTTCGTAAGAAATGTAATGCATGATGCAGCATCTGCTTTGAAAATTCAGGAAGTACAAAATTTGGCGAGCGAAGCCGCGGGCGGAAAGCATTATTTCTTTATATCTAGGTAAATATAATATAAAGACGCTAATATACCTACTCCGAAAGATTTTCTTTATTTACATTCATACACAAACCTACTAAAATTAAATATCATCCGTGCTCGTGCGGATCGCTTTTAATATTAGATACCTACATACCCTATACCTATCAATTAATTTGTACCACAAAACAAATTATGTATTTTATTGTATTTAATATATAGATAACTACAATAGATTTATAATATCAAAGGAACACGGATAATTATTAATTACCGCCTTCAAAAAGTGATTCATTTCAGTTGAAGCTGATCTTGCTTGAATTTTATTCGCGTGACTCATAAATGTTTGTGTTAAAACAAAGCCACGTAAATACCTACTCTGTATGATTAAGGAATAAGGTAGGGTACATAATATTATTATATTAATGTAGGTATATTGTATGAATATTCAAGACATGCTGTTTCACTATCACTATCACTACCTAGTTACCTACATAGTATAAAACAAAGTCGCTTTCCCTGTAGGTACCTATGTCCGCTTACATTGAAAACGCAGGCTGAACCCTACGAGTTTTATCAAAATAATGTACTAAGTATTATACACATTGAAAAGGTCTACAGAAAAGTCCGCGATGGTATATGTCTATCTCTTATGGCTAACCCACAATAACTTTTTTTTCTCATTTACTTTTTACGACAAATAATGGCTAATTTTCGATGCGATTTTAACCAATACAGCATTAATCCTTAACCAATTAAATACCTTGAATACATTGTTCATTTAATATAGATCTATATGGCCCTCTACACCGTATGATTTAAGTGAATATTTTCGAAGATATTACAGATTTAAAAATTGCCGGACGTAGCGTTTGCGGCGGTACCGGCCGGCCGCCCGGCTATATCTATTTTATACCCGTGCGAAGCCGAAGCGGGCCGCTATGTTTTTATATACAACGTTCACAGTTTTTCTGTAGTGTATTTAGTATCAGCATTGCACCCGTGCGAAGCCGGGGCGGGTCGCTAGTAAAACATAAATTGATGCTTAGAGTGGCCATACACAGGCGGCTCGAGCAGTTAACGGCTGAGCGACGTACACGGACTGCTCGAGCGGTCGGTCGTTGACTGCTGATATTAAATACATAGTAAGTTTTAAAATTATTTATATTCAAGAATAATTTAGCGGATTATTATCAAATAAGTGATAATACGGATTTTAAATATTATGTTTTTGTAGAAAAATATTGATTTATATTAGGTATCTACAAATATGAAATAGCGCTTAATGTACCTACTAAATCTCTCCTAACCAATAATTCTTAAAAAAAATAATCCAAATCAAAAGAAATGCGAGACATCGAAAGTAATTCAGACCATAAGTTGATAAGACGATATTTCACATTAATTATAGGTAAGTACCTTGTTCTATTAGGTATTTCGTAGATAAATATTGTCTCTTTATCTTTACTGAAGAAAATATGATTAATACTTATATTACGAAAATGTATTCGTAGCGGTTGATAAAGCGATTTGTCTATCAAGTACGTCAAATTTCGTAATCAACGTATTATTTCTACGTGCGTCATTACGCTAATCCTGCACAACATTTCGGAAAATATTTGATATCAATGTATTTCCGAAAATATTTCCATACCTATTGTAATAAGATAAAATGAATTATCTTTGCTTTCAATCAAGATAAATGAACAGATTATTCTGTGGTAGAAAAATCATACATTCGCCTTTGCTCAACAATTTCCTTCTCCACACTATTTACCCACTAGGTTTCTTTAAGATTTACCTATAGCTCTGATCTCCTACAGTTCTACCTCTCATCTGAATGTATCAGATGCAGACGTAGTTATTATCAATGATACTTACCTACTAGCTTTTAAAGTTGGTATAGGTATTATGACTACTGACATAAACCTAGGTACAACGTGTCTAGACATATTGTCATATATGATTCATCGTATTTTTCCTTTAAAGGTAACAATTCTTTACAACTTTGTCATAAAATATTTCATTTACATTATATTCCTGCATTTTTTCCGTTAATCCATCAAAATATTCTACATTCAAAAATCTGTAAGTATATCTTCACAATTCACGGGAAAACCGCAGTACCAATTTAAATAGGGATGAAGGATTGACCCAGCGGCGGATCCTCTGCGTCGTCGACCGACAAGCGCGTCTCTATACCTATCAAGCGCGTTTGGGAAAAGCGCAAGCCGAGGGGAGCACTAGGTTTCTACCTATAGCTCTATATTCTATATGGTCACTGCAAGTAAATCGGGTTTGCAAATCGAAATTATTTTGATATCGGCGCATATAGTTCTAACGTAACACGCGGCATCGCGGCAATGAGGATATAATATATCTAATGCTGACCCTAGACGGTAATGCAGCATGACATGCGTTACGTGGTGTCATGCAAGGTGATCCTGCAGACTGAAACATGCAAACTACGGGCTGGTAGCTGATTGCAGCTTTCTATTTTATACCCTGCAAGTATGCATAGCATGATCAATGATGGTTTAGATCGGTTCTGCCATGCAAAATCTCAAGCTGGTCGCGAACTGTATAAAAATACATGATTTGATATTTTGGGCACTTATGTAGCATGAATATTAATAAAATTATATAGCAACACAATTAGTAGAAATGAAAACAAAAAAGCGGGTGGGGCACACGGCCGTTGGAATGACGACGGAGGACCGCTTTTAGTGATTGAAAGAAAATTGACTTCATTCTGAATATTTTATGAGCAGCGATGTCATTATATGCGCTAAATGATGATACTAAATTTTTTCTCTAGGATTAATACTTTTGCAGTTGACGAACGAACGAACTAATAACGAACTAATCTCTATTGTCTGACATTAATGTCAGACAATAGAGATTAGTTCGTTAACTATATTCGTCCGGCCTTCTGAAATGGTATGGATTTTAAAGATATATCACGTCTAAATAAAAGATCTCATTTGTTATGATAATTGATTAATTGCATAGTAATAAAGTGTATTTTAAACAGAAAAGATTTTCTTTATCTCTGTTTGTTACGCTTTCACGGCTAAATCTAAGAGCCGTTTTATATTTGAAAATTTTGAAATGAAAAAAGGCTGTTGAAGAACCAGATCAAATAAATACTACTTTTATTTTAAAATCATAATTATTTAATTTAAAATTAGAATTATAATGAAAGATGATAATTTTTGTCCGTGGCTCTTTCTTGGAAAACCGCGGGATACCTACTGTTAGTTAAACATAACTTAAATAAATACCTTGTATTATACCTAAATTGTCTACAAAAATTAAATTTAATGATGTGCTCTTATGTTTTGTAAGTTCTTATAGGTACCTATTACCTACGTGAGGGTCGCTTGTGATCGTAATCTCCCATCGACCCTATACACCTTCTTATCAAAGTTAATGACTTGGAAAAAGCTTAACGACTTTAGAGATATACCTAGTAGCCGTTATATTAAACCGAAAAACGCATATTATAGGACTCATAATATATTTTAATTGAGAATTCTTCAATCTTATATATTTTTGCCGTAGTTTGAAGGTAAATGTTGAAATAACGAACAGAATAAGACTATGTACCTAGTCTTTAAAAGACAGACTATATGTCGTTAAAATTAATATAATGCAATTGCTGTTATCCAATCATGTTAAATAATTATTGCCCTATGTCAAAACAAGAAGAATAATCCTAGCTTCCGGAGCCGTATCTGTTTTCTGTTAGGTACCTACCAACTATTTCTACTGTTATCTATACTAATATTATAAAGAGGAAAAGTTTGTAAGTATGTATGTATGTATGTATGTATGGTTTTTACGCATAAACTACTGGACCGATTTCAAAAATTCTTTCACCATTAGAAAGCTGCATCTTTACTGAGCAACATAGGCTATATTGCATTTTCAAAAAAATTAGAGATCCTTACCAAAAATGCAATAATGTAACCCAAGGTGTAAAAAAATCCTCAATAAAACTTCTGTCATCGCGTGCGCTGCGGAATCTATTGAAGATAGAACAAAAAAATGTTCTACGGTATTATAGAATGGATCAATATCTACAAGAAAGTCCGCGATACCATATGTCCATCTTCAGTAGTTATGTTACTACAACAACTTTTTTACGTTTTCAAAGTAAATAGAAGTGCCGACAGTAATCAAACCATGTTATCCATACACATATATTAATCCTTATCCCATTAAATGATGTATTATTATAGACTGTTTCAATACCAGCAAAATACTTTTTAAATGAAAAGAATTGGATATTCCATTCAAAAGATATAACGAATTTTTAAAAGTGTCAATCTACAGAAAATAGTAGGTATACTGTTCGAGCAGGCCGTAGTGCGGGGGTCACGGAGGAATTCTACCAACATGCGTCTTGACGGAACACAGTGGGGTTTTGGTCGGTAGGAATCCGACATAACCCACGGCCCCTCCCCCGGAGACCGTGGGTATCTATGAAAGATTTCCCCACTAAAACAAAAAAAAGTAGGGCCGTAGTGCGGGACGGGGTAAAGGTGATTTTCATGTGATTAAAAATTAAACCTATAGTCCGACCTATAGTAGACTTTTCACTGTAACGATATCGCTATCTATGCGGGTGAAACCGCAGGGCATTGCTAGTAACTTATAATATTGTACGACTCATAATTTAAAACATTGAAGAGTGCTACTATCGATTGCCGTTTTGATGTAAAGGTACTTTCAGCTTTATAAATATAATTTCATATGGTTTATCTTGATTATCGATCTTTAATTTCAATGCGTTCGTCTTTAAATTTGTCTCTATTGCACAGAATACCTACTTAATAACGCTAACTATTGTTGTATCTCTTGAAATCTTATCCACCGTTTATTTGTTAAGAAAACGGCTCTGCTGATTTTATGATGATTGGATAACATTTTATATAGCATTGCTAATCATTTTATTATGTACGTATCGAAAAGTTTAAAATCTTTTCTTACCTTTACATTATCTATTCTTCTCTTACCTTATATTAGGTACCTATATGTTTATTTGTTTGGCGAAACTGTTCTTCTTATTTAATACTAGCTGCTCCGCGCGGTTTCACCCCCGTGGCTCCACTCCTGTTGGCCGTAGCGTGATGATATATAGCCTATAGCCTTCCTCGATAAATGAGCTATCTAACACCGAAAGAATTTTTCAAATCGGACCAGTAGTTCCCGAGATTAGCGCGTTCAAACAAACAAACAAACAAACAAACTCTTCAGCTTTATACATAATATTAGTATAGATAAGCTCTACCAATATTATAAATGCTAAAGTGACAATATTTCACCTGAATGACTTAAATAGAATTGGTTATTTAGACACATCGAGACCTTGCGGAGGATATAACTTACTTTTTTTTAGAAACAACACGCAAAGGTAATGGCAAAGGGAACAGACATTTATGAGAAGTGTGGAAGGCTTATTTCAATAATAAATATGGATTTTTATATCTAAAAACTTAAAAAGGGTCTTTATAATAAAATTACGTATGTACGTATAATGAACACTTCGAATGCATTAATTGACTGTGTTCAATGATAACAGTGAGTAATGGTAATAATAACCAATGATAATAAGTACTCTCAAGATATAGAATGTAGATAAGTTTAATTATCGATAATTCAATACTGATAAGTTTCCATAAATACCTAACATTGTAAGCAAGAAGTATATCAGTTTCAAATACTGTATGTAATAATGTATGTATAAATAAATAGGTATACTATATAATACAAAGAAGTGAAGTGATTAATCATGAAAAATGCGAGCGGTTCAAGTGGTTACGCAGCTATAAAAATCTATAAAATATTAACATGTCATAAAGACCGTGCCATAAAAGTCAATAAAGCCTCTCGTAATACAAAGAATACAAAACAATGCCCAATAATCTGTAATTATCTGCCAACAAATCATAAATAATGGTACCGCCTTCGCGCCAGAAAAAAAGACAATTATTTATGGTGCCTTGTAAAGCTCTATGTGCGTCGAGCGACAAAAAATACAGTATCAAATTTTAAATACCTACCTAATGCCAGGTTTGAATGTCAAAGGAAGGGAAAGGTCTGGTAACAATACAATTGAAAAGCACCCTGACGGTCTAACGGCGTCGCACAAATTGAGAACGTGCAGCGCTTCTGCGAGTTACAAGGGAAAATTTGAAAGCGCTTACGGCGCTGTTTTGTGTCAGCGCGGCCTCGATCCCGAAGCAAATGACTGACGGTTTCGGAATATTATACGCGACATCTTGCCAAGGGGAAAGGAAACTTACAGCTAGTATCATTTGGGTTGTATTTTAGATACGATAGATGTTCCTTTGTTGCTAGAAGCTTATATAGGGGATGCAAGTATGGACAAAATTGCGCGTCGTTATTATTCTGACAATAGGTGTTCTCAGAAAGGAGCCGGTTTTTGCAATGCCTGTGCAAATTTCTCAACGTCGGGAACCGCCATGTGGTTTTGAAGTGTATGACAAAGGACATGACAAGTCTGAGATATGCCTGGAATGGCTCGACTGTGGAAAATTTGGAATTGGCTAATGCAATTTTAATCGCAATTAGTTGTTTTGCGATTAATTAAGGAGTGTGACTAAATGCAAATAACGCGGTGTAATCGCAATGAAGTAGGTACCACGCTTATTGACTTTGAAGTATTGAATGTTAAGACTTAAGGTACCTACAGAACTTCTATATCTACTATCACCGAACCACCGCACAATGATAAAGAACACGCAAATGATTTGATTTATAAAGGTATTTTGTAACCAATACATCCTATTATCACTATTATTTTTCTTATGTATTTCTATGCCAAAAAGAATCAAAAAGAAGAATTAATCATTTTTCATAAGAGGTCGTTTCTCAGTTCTTACAAAAAATCCAAAAGTCAATCAAAAGTCCAATTACCATTTTCAACATTTTGAATTTACTTTATTTGACAGAAACGAGCATATCCGTTTTTTACACTTATTTAAAAACAATGCTCATAATAAATGCAATTGGTGAGAAACACTTTTTTGGAAATTGATGGAAAAAAGGGTTATAAAATTATCTAAAATATTTCTCTAAATAATATGTTAATGAAACAAAGTGTACTTACAGAACTAGGTATATGTCTAAAGATGAGAATAATATTTCTCTATCTCTTTTAAACAATTTTTTAAGCGAAATAATTTAAGACTACATTTTGTAGACTGATTTCTTCTTCTTCTGGTCTTTGTTATTTAAATTGCGTCTTTAACTTAATTATTGATATTTACTTTTAAAGCTTGTGGCAGTTGAATAGGCAAAGGGCAAAATCTAAACAGCCACAACATTTATAAAATAAAACAAATTAGTATTTAGGTACTTATATTAATAATATTATCATTCTTTAAATGCATGCTATGCATTTTATTTTGATTATGAAATTATATTAAACATAATTATGTAGGTGTTTATAATTTTTAATTTTTATTTACATTTGTTACTAAGTTAGTCAAAATAATAGTTCTTATACACACAGTTTGTATGCGAAAAGGTCCATTAAATCCAATTAATTAACATGTGTTATTCATGACATGATAATGTTACTAATTATGCCCAAAACGGAACGAGAATACACTTTTAAAAGGCCGAGTTGAAATGCATTAGCATTCATTGTGAATTTTAATTAACGCTCATAAATAATTATGAAAGCTAATGCACAGAGACAAAATGGCGCGAAAAAGTTGGACAGATAAAAAAGCATTACGTTCCGTTGCATCGTTTTTAATGAAATTACTCAGTGAAGGGGTGGCGAGGGAGGGTTGTGAAGGGAACGGAAATTGAAAACTCTACCCTTGCTCGTGTGGGGCACTCTTATGGGTTCAGTGAAGTATGGACTCATTGAGTTTTGGTGTTCCAATGTTTTGAGATGCGTTCGATGTAATTGTCTGTATATCGAATTACGAATCGTCTTTAGAAGAACGAGTAAATTGACTTATTTTTGAAAGCAACTGGAAGTAAAGAACAAGAAATATAAGTACATAATGTTACTACATTAATAGATAATTATTGCGCTTTTGATACAATTTTACCTTATTTGTTCTACTTAGTATATTAGTCGGTACCTGCTGAGTGGGATGATAACTTTTTTTTCTTTCTTGTGGCAACGATCTCATAAATTTGACATTTCATATCCGCCCTTTTCATATTTCCTTAATATTCAAAGATAAAATTCATAAAAAGTTCTTTGACTTATTGGAAAGTAATTTGATTATGCCTTAAAACGGTAGATATCAAAGTCCTTTTCTTTAGAGCAACCCACAGACTTTTCTCTGGGTTCCGTACGTATCTTACTGCCAAGACTGAAAATTGGTATACCTATATTACGTAGACAATGAATAGCTTCAAGGCGTCATAAATGTCTTATATAGCTAACAATCTCAAGAAATGTACAACAATACCCCATTATTTCGCCATAAACGGCGATTAATGGCCATATGTCGGCCATGTGGTCCGTGACGATAGCGACAATTAGATCTTCACAATGGAATATACATTGCTGGCCGAAATTAATAGTTTGCGGTTAGCGAAAGTGTGCTGTGGTCAGCATATGACCTGAAAAGGTCACGGTGATAGTTTCTGATGGAAGGGTTTTGTAAAGACACTTGAATATGACAGCAGTTCTAAGAAATTCTACGGTATTGAATGTGTAGATCTGTATTGATACATTACCTATTCTATAGACTCACTTTATATAAAATTAGTCATGTCCACTTGTCGACAAGAATCATGAGGTTTTTATATTGTGATGAAAACTGTCAAAGAGTGTGAAGCAATTCAAGGGGATAACCGGAAAAATAATTGGGGAAGTAGGTACCATTGACTTCGGAGTTGTCACAAATGGTTAACGAATTTATACATCATTAATAAAATAGGGAAAATAGGTACATAATGAAATTTGTAAAGGTATTTCTTTATGTAAAGTAAAACATCCAAACAAATAAAATATGACATATTATTATCCATCTGTGTGCAGTATAGTTATGATCGCCAGAATGTTCAAATGTTGTTTAAAATGTTTTTATTCAATTTAAATACAAATCTTGATATTGCCAAAACCTTTTACGTGACCGTATAAAAAGGGTTCATGAACCGCCCAATGAACCCTAATAAGTTGTTAATGATTATGAATTGATTGATTTTGATGGTTGTTGTTTTCGTTTGTTGTAAAATATAATTGTTATTGGCTATTTCCAGATTAGGATTATCAGTGGGTCCATCATTAGCTAAAATAAACAATTAAATTAATGTACATTTATTACACATTTTACATTTATTAGGTATCTAATATCTATATTATACATTTTACATTTCATTTTATTTTTGATATTTTATCTTAGGTATGTGTTATTGTTTGTGAATGTAGAGTCAAATGAATGTTTCTGTTGTTTTCATTGATATTTATAATTAATTTATCTATTGGCCGTTTGGAAATTGTATTGAGAGTAGAATACAAAGCTTGAGCCTGAGTACCTAACCCTTAATTATAAGCAAATATTAATTAACAATCCCAAAACGCGTACGCGTTTTGTGTGGACCTACGTATGGTTAAAATTACGTCACAGATTTTGATGTTTTTTTTTTTAAATACTGACAGAGTGATTCAAGAGCAAGGTTTTAAGTATTCAATTTATTAGATTTCAGACAAAGCGGCCGAGGCCGTGGGCGAAAGGCTAGTACAAGTTACAACATTCAAATAAATAATTTTGTTACATTAAAACGTAATCCACTAGGAACTAGCCCCAAGGTCCACTCGTACTAAATAGGTCCATACATATACGTTACGTATTTAGGTACGCCACTTGACCGGTTGCGGACCGGTCAGGATTCCGCCGCTAACGAGCTGCGCACACGCCGATAGAGTTCGTAGAAATTGGATAATCGCCCCGCTTTTTAATATATTTGTGTTTACTATTGCGTCAAGCTATAGGTGAAACGGTATTTTTTTGATTGGGTGTGGGACAGTCCCCACACTGTGGGTAGAATGATTGAAATATCGAAGTCAAATGTAGAAAAAATTTTTTTGATTGGGTGTGGGACAGTCCCCACACTGTGGGTAGAATGATTGAAATATCGAAGTCAAATGTAGAAAAAAAAAATCAATCATATTTTGAAGAATGCAAAATGCAATTACTTGGTACCTACTTGTATTTCTACAAACTATATTAAGGGGTACCTAATCAGTAAATTTTGACATTCTCCAAGTCCACTTTTTAATTTTAAAATTAAAATTGTCCCTACAAATAAATCATATCATCCCCGAATAACTGCATATTCCTGATAACAATACTAAATGCAACTATAATAAATTAATAATAATATTCGTTATACTTTCATATTGTCATAACTTGTGTACACAGATACCTCACGGGCCGTGAACTAAAGATTTGCGCGCGCAACTAGTGATTACAACTCATCTTGGTTTCCCTTGTGATTTCTGAAGAGATGCCTTTGTTTATTTTCGTACCTATACTTGTGTTCGGGCGATTATGAGAAATTTTTGTCTTATCGTAGAAATAATGCGAAAGACAAACATGAAATATAAAATTTAGATAGCAGCAAAGGAGTAGTTAGTATCTTTGCTTTGTGATGGATAGTTTATCACTGACTAATTAGCAGACAGGTTTATTCTTTTATGTACATAAAATTGTAAGTATGGATGGAAATATTCTTTTTTTACATTATTTATCCCACTGGTAATGATCGTTTATGATCGATATTTATAGCGGAAAAAGGAGCTGGTGGCCCACCAGTGGTGGGTCACCTGTTGTGACCCAAGAGACCACCCCAACATGAACATTTCGGTTCAAAGAGACTTGCAGATGTCTCTATTACAAACTATGATAGACATAGAATAAAGAAAGGATTGCAAAAGGTAGGCAAAATGGTTACAGTCTCCGTAGGAAATCTGGCCATCCAGATTAGTCAAATTAAGAATATGTACCTACCTCGATAAATTCCTTCACTGTTAAGTATTTTCTACATGTTGGTAATGCTGACAAGTGACGTCTCCTTGTCAGGTTGGCTAAATCTTGCAAGCCTTTACGCACGTTCTTTTTGACAAAGCTACAAAGAGTTGTGGCTGAGTTGATTGGGACCATCATACTTTACCATTTTACTACTTTTAAAAGTCTCTCTAAAATTTAACTAAAGTAAAATTTCAAAAGTGAAAGTTAAATTTCAAACATCTTCTTACATCAGTTGATTAAAGATTTTGCGATCCAAATAGGTACATTTTTCTATATTATGACCTGGCCCATTTACGTTGCCCAACGGTGCCTTGCTTCCTGAATAAGGCTATTTATGAAACAGGAACATGGACTGAATCATTTCCATTCAATTCTGCGGCTTTTCTCTATAGCTGTGTATTCAACTGACATAGATAATTTGCTCAATTGCAGTAATTTCTGAAGGTTTTCGTGAAATTAATTTCATAAATATTCCAGACTAGGTTTGAGCTTCATTTTTTTCGAAGAATCTCCATCTCTTAGGACAAGTTTCTTTTCTGGGACAACGTTTTTTTTAATCGGTTAAGATGTTTTGACGTGAAAGCGGAAACAGAACAACGCTCCATCTTTTTAATAACTCTAGTCTACTCTTTAGACTTTAGAGCAAATGAAATCCAGATTGGGATGTGTTGTTTTGATGATATGAATATTGAGTGGATATGAATATTTGTACAAATTAACCATTAAATGATTAGGAGAAGCAGGAGAACATCTAATTTATTTGAGAATTGTTTTCTTGCTTCCCAGCCTCATCGGTATCATAGGCCTATTTCAGTTCCCCCAGCTTTCTGATAGTAAGTGTATAAATCACTTCGAAATATATAATTCTCATCTTGAAAAGGGTAGTTGTTATGCTACATGATATCTACCTGCTTGAATTTATGTTTTAAATTTAAATCTTAAAGATTAATATGTTAAAGATTTATATGTTAAAATATCTTATTTTCCACCTCTTACAATAGACTCGCAACCATTAAACAGATCTAACGAAGAAAAATATCTTGGCCTAATCTTGGATAATAAATTAACATTTAAATCACACATAAACCACGTGAGATCTAAGTTAATACCACTTACAGGGGCTTTAAGAAATGCTGCTAAATATATACCATTTAAATTACGATATAGTATCTATAACACGCTTGTTAAACCACATCTAGATTATCTTATCCCAGTTTGGGGGCAATCGGCGCCTACTAATTTAAAAAAACTACAAATTACGCAAAACAAACTAGTAAAAATCCTTTTTAACTTTAATTTTTTAACGCCAACTAAGGATCTATACTCCCGTACCAAATTGTTTGATTTAAATAAATTATATAAATATCACACATGCATACTGATTAAAAATATTCTATCTAATAATATAAAAACACAAATAACACTAAACAAAAAATCCCACAAATACCACACACGAAAGAGTGATAACCTTGAATTGCCATTTATAAGAACTCTATACGGTAAGAGAAACTTAAGATTTGAGGGAGCACAATTGTACAATAGCTTGCCTAAAGCAATTAAAGAATCCTCATCAATTACTATTTTTAAAAATAAGTTAAAGACATACTTAACTAATTTCGATAGCTGATTGTGTTATACTAACTGCAAAATTGTTATTTCTCATATGTGTAAAAGATCATTGTATTGTTCTTGTTTATTTTATGAGATAAATAAAGTTCTTTAAACCGAAAAAAGATCGCGGATTCAACTCTTGTGGACCAAGCATTGTGGATTAAACAACTGATGGTATATGGGCTTAAATATTGTTGGTGTGGTTTTGACATAGAACTTTTTGCGTTAACCTGATTGTAATTTGTACTTGGATTGGGGTGTGCAGATAGTTGAAAATATTATAGCATAGGACTCAGTGAAGATAAACCTATTCTATTGTAATGTTTTGGGTTATGTTACTATGGTCAATAAAGGTGTACGTTTATGTACATATCACTCGTGTCAAAAACATTAATTTTTTTTATAAGTTTATCATCTGACATCACTGTACAAATGTTTTTGTCTGACATTATAATCTCATCAAGAATTCAATAGTATTCATTGCTTTATTGTTACGACACGCCGCCTCAACCAATTAACATATCACCAAACAAAACCATCTCAATGAATCGTGACCGTTCGAGCGTAAACCGTGCAGGGATTAAGTCAAAAATCATATATAATAGACATCATAAATCGTTCCCACGTCACCTGGCGACAACTTATAAAGCCATTCACGCACTTGACCCTTTCAGAGACAGAAACCGGGACGCCGAATAAAATTATTAAAACACGAAACTATACCCTCTCACGCTCACGGGTTAACGCACACGCGCGCAGGCTCGTACGTACATCTGTCACACACAAGCGCGGCTCGACACGATCGCGCGTCGGCCGGATTCGGGTTTCGGGTCGCGGCGGCGGCCTTACCCTGGAGCGTCACACTTGCGGTGTATTTTTAGATCTGATGCGGTGTTTTGCCGACCGTATTTGTTGGTAGAAGCGTTACCGTTTGAGTAAATGTGAATTGCTGTACGCTCCGGGCGATCACTTGACCGTATTTGGTGCGGCTACTTGCGATCGAGAACTGATTATGATCGGCACTCATGACTCGACTTCTAATGTCGTGTCGCCTTTACATGGTCTTGCGACGCCACAATTTTACAAAACCGTGTGAAGGTCTCATTATAATCAATGCATTGCTGAGGCTATTTCTGTATGTGTTTGCATTGGCTTGTTTACTTTATGTTAAGGACTTGTGAATTTATTGTGTAAAATCACCAAATAGAGTTTTATGTAGAGTCGATTAACGACTTTAATATATTTTGCACTACGTAGCGTAACAAAATACATAAAATGTTAAACCAAACTAGCTTCCCGCCCGCGGCTTCGCCCGCTGTGTATATAAAACCTATTAAATTATGCATAGAAACCTTCCTAATCAATCACTCTATCTATTAAAAAAACCGTATCAAAATCCGTTGTGTAGTTTTAAAGATTTAAGCATACCTACAAATGGACAGAGAAAGCGACCTCATTCGTGACTTAAATCTGTATCTAGTAGGCACCAAAAACTCAAAAATAACACAGTAGACATATAGTACCTACCATGTTGAGAAACAATATAACATTTATACCTATATCATACAATATTTGCTATGAGTACCTAGATAAGTAAATCACAATATTATTAGCTAGTTGGTTGACGGAACTCCACCACGCATGTCGCGTATCTCTCACCTGATATTACCTATTATTTATTGCTATTACAAAATAAAATCATATTCCCAAAAAACTAACCTGTCTTTCAAAAAAAGAATTTTCAAAATCGAACCAGTACCTATTTCCCGAGATTATATCACTTTAACAAAATTTTCTTCCTGAATATTATCAATTTGTATTAACCCGTAATTTGAATTTCAATATAATTTCCTTATTCAGGTTGCTTACCTTTTCAGAATCTATTTATCAGCCTTTAGACTAGTCATTTAGCCTAATTTGAAAAAGTTCAATTCAATGACTTTTGCGTAATTGAAGTAACAAAAACCTTTCATCTCATAATCCTTATGCAAATGTCCGTATAGAATTGTATCTTGAATTAAGTTTAATTAGCAAGTATTTAAAGGAATGTATTGAACAAGATTCGTAGAAATAAAAATGAAATTAATTTGTGTAATTAAAATGCAAAAAATATTATTTAAATTCAAACTAAAATCATATTACATACATATTTAGTACAAACTACAGATCTTTAAACGTAAATGTAGTAGGTTGTTTTCTCGTATTTTCTTCATACATTTCGCGATGGTAAATATATCGTTATAGACTACAGGCCCGTGTTGAAAAAATTATGGGTCATTTGACCCACCAGGTGGCCTATCTAGAACGATATAAGAGCATAAAATAATAAGATTCAGCACTATGACGTCACTTGTAAGCTGTCCACCTGAGAGCAGATGAGAATTCGAAAGTTGAGGTAGAGATTTTCTCCCCTTGTCTCCATGATTTTTGTACGGCGTTGCGGAATAATTGATTAAAAGTAGTATAGAAATAGTATGACACAGATGCCGTACAAAATCAAATGACCAAATTTACCCCGGCAACTGTCGAAAAATAAAACTAAATTCCGACTTTGTGGACCACCATTTTTGTACCTACGGCATCTGTGTCATACTATTGCACGCCTCATAAGCGAAGCGTTGAGGTGGGTACTACTGTCACTTCGCGCAAAACATCTGATTTTTCAAACTTAAAATGTCTTTATGTATCATACATTGCACTTGTAAGATAATACATACACACACATATTAAGAAAAAACACTATTTTTAACGTTCATGATATTTTTGATGTCATTTTTGTTATTTAAACTAGTTAAAAAACAGTTTAAAAAAGTTCTGTCTTGGACGTCCGTGTGTCTGTATGTGCGGATCCTTTTTCTTGTTAACACGATAGCGACCGAAATACTTTACTAATCGAGTCTTTTTTTTTCTCTTACGCTTGAGTATGCTCAGGAATAGAACCCTTTCATTTTTCAGGGTCTGATTCGATGTGGTTTAATTGTTATTAAATAAACAAAAATAATAATTAATAAATATTTATTAAAAAAAATTATGAGGCGTGCACTTTTGGATTTTCCAAATTATTTCTATACTACTTTTAATCAATTATTCCGCAACGCCGTACAAAAATCATGGAGACAAGGGGAGAAAATCTCTACCTCAACTTTCGAATTCTCATCTGCTCTCAGGTGGACAGCTTACAAGTGACGTCATAGTGCTGAATCTTATTATTTTATGCTCTTATATCATTCTAGATAGGTGACCTGGTGGGTCAAATGACCCATAATTTTTTCAACACGGGCCTGTAGTCTATTATTTTCGTATTATAATGCAGATTTGTCGATTATATTATGATTAATCACGATGCGTGCAATGGAACGCAGGTGAGAGTCATTAGAGAGCAGACTGAATTTCGACCACCGGCCCCATATACCTATTGATAAGTTGATGTTCATTGTAATTGAACGAATCCATTTTACATTTATTTTAGAATTTTGTATGTTATAAGTGTAGATGATGCGAATGGATAACACTTATAACTGCATCTTAAGTTACAATATTATGCCTTTGTTTTTGTTGAAAGCACTTATTTCAGGAACTTATTGCTTCAAACCAGAGTTGGCATAAATAACACACATAAATAAATAAAATATTTATTTAAATTCATCCATTAATTTGTCACATTGGATTGAGGTTCAGTAAGCGGAAGGTACATATAACCTGGGATGCATTTATGGAAGAAGATTTTACAGTTTAGTGAAAGAGCCTTTAGTTAAGGTAAACGCCACGCTGCAACCGCAAGGAGAGGAGTATCACTGAAAAATTATTGCCAAATGGGAAATATATTCTCGATTGCATCAAATTCTTAATATATATATAAATCTCGTGTCACAATGTTTGTCCTCAATGGACTCCTAAATCACATAACCGATTATAATAAAATTCGCACACCATGTGCAGTTCGATCCAACTTGAGAGATAGGATAGTTTAAACATGTAGGTACCACGGGCGCCGGGGCGGACCGCTAGTACTTGATAATTAATATTACATTTTAAAGAATATGAATGAATGAGAATAGTCTGGCGTTGCCTCGGAATGGCGGAAGACGCGGGTTCGAATCACGCATCGCGATCGATTTTTTTAGTCTTTAAATTTTTTAAATACAATATGTATTCTCTTTGAATAGTATTGGTTGGTAGTTGGTAGGTATCTTCTTTATAGATTTATGTTAGAAAATTGTTCTAGAAATGTATACACTAGAAATATGGCATGCAGCTCTTGTAGAGCACATATATCAGTGATAAATTGTAAACTACACGGATGATGTGTGAAATTTGCGCATTCTTTAAGCTTAAGCCGAATAATTGTTTTGGTACAGATAGTCATAGATTTAAGTTTAAAATGTTTTTACTAAAAATTTAACATATATCGTGAAATTCATGATCAATTTCCATGGTACCTACGTGTAAGAACTTAACGGAAAATGTAGAGCATATATCTCACGCGCGGCTTCGCTCGCTTTGTAGAACTTAACAAATTATATATATCTTCCCCAATAACCGATCTATCTGTTAACAAAATCTCATCAAAATACGCTGCATAGTTTAAAAGATCTAAGCATACAGACGCGGGAAGAGTAGATATTATACTATGTGTAGTGTCTAGTGATGCAGACGAAACCGCGGGCTGAAAATAAGTAGGTAGCCTTGTAGGTAGGTAATGTATGTGCCTATAATAGTATACAATTTTTGTCAATCTATAATTTTAATTAAGTACCTACCATATATAATTTTAATTAAGTATCTCTTGTTGATGGATTCCTTTACTTTACCTAATACATCAAAAGTGTATTATGTACTCGTAACTTGCATCGAAACTTCGGGTTTTAGATAGCCCATTTATCGAGGAAGGCTATAGGCTATATCATCACGTTAAGACCAACAGGAGCTGAGCAATGCGGGTAAAACCGTGGGGCACAGCTAGATACTTGTACGTATAATATTTTCACATGAGTTCTTACAATCATCAAAGCATTTGCCAAAAAAACAAAAGTATTTAAATCGCAAAGTTAATTTAAAAACTTGGAATATTGAGATTCCAGATGATAAATATTTGGTTACCTTATACGGGTCTGTTACTAAATAAAGCAGTTATACTTATTGAATGCATTTCTTTACCTTGCGATATGCGTGAAATGAATAATCAATGAGGAATTTATTTTTACTTGGAAATAAATATTACTGGAATTACTCACTTGAATTCTTCATCAAATATAATAATGGTTGAAAATTGAAATATGCTTCTTAGAAAAGTACTTTTTGCATCAATGGAGATAGGTTCTAACGTTTCGGAAGGTAGAGACGAACGAAGAGTATTGCATTTTTTCAGTACTTTATTACCTATAACTATGTGACTATGTGTTATAAACAAATACACAAGCTTATAATATAGAAGCTTTAAGGACGCTCTACCGGCATTTGTTAATTTTCCTTACCTCAGAATCGTTGATGCTAGGTCGTTTTGGATTAGTTTTTATCTTTAGTTGGGCGCCATTTTTCATGCATTTCCGTTAATTGAACAGTTTTATAAGTAGGTAAGCTAGTATGTTAAAAGATAATTATTTTGATTATTTATATTTAAGAGACATCATGGTTTTAAGATAATTCTTTTGTGAATAAATTTGTCTACGGTACAGATATTTACGGGAATAATTTACGAAATTATATCTTTACACAGTATCTTTAGCTTTCTTTGCATTGAAAATTGAACTGTACCTATTCATTTCTTTTCAGTACCTAACAGCATATCGGTCATCGGATTATCTTGTTCATTATGATTTAAGCTATTTCTTAGTTTTTTTTTTTATTAAAACCCCGACAGTGGAGCAGGCGACTCTCTGGATGGTAGGTGATAATCGCCGCCCATGACAATTCACGGCATTAGGAACACAGGGAACGTATTGCCGGCTTTAAGGTAGAAGTATAGACTTTGAAAGGTTGAAGGTTCCCATGTCATACTGGTTGGGGAAAACGGAAGGTGGTAGATTGTTCCACAAGAGTGTTCGAGGCAAGAAATGCCGTGTGAAACGGATAATGATCGCCATGTAGGTACCTACTAAATGTTGAGGATGATATTTTTGTTTGTGTCGAGCAGTGCAGTGATTGTATCAATGTAAATGTTAAATGAGTTATGATAAAGATATCCCTTGATAAGCAAGACCTAAAGATTGGCAAGACAGATTGTTTATTATAACTTATAAGAAATAAGGTTTAATCCTGTAATGAAAATAAAGTAAATGTGCATAGAAGTAAGATCTAGTACCGAAACTAGTAAAAGACGTAATTTTGATTGTACCAAAATGCACCAAGCTTTGCATATGACCACAATATTAAACTCGAGATTTTCACAATACCTTACCTATATTGCTCAATATAAAAATTTGTATTTTCAAGCTAAATACATGTTAAATCTACATCTATCTCTCTACTCAATATCCATTTCTTCTTTAATCTTAAAAAACGCATCACAATTCAATATCAAACACATAAATTGCCTATCCCTTCGTAACTCCTACGCAACTTCTATAACTATAAGACTAGACTCCGGCGTTGTTTGTCGTTCCGTTTAGTTGTCCAGCAATTTACATTCTATCGATAAGGCGGTGCGTGGGTAAATGTAGTCGACTTCAAAGTGAATAGCCGGTATTTTGTCGTCATTAGACGCTGTTCTTGGTATTGATATTGCGTTATTTATCTGGTGTGATGTTTAAAGTACTGGTCTGATGGGACTGAAATTTTAAGTGTGGATAGAATTAAGGATTGATTAGTAAATAGACTAGTTTGTTGTAGTTGTCTTATAGAAAAACAATGTGAGGTATGCTGCAGATTGGAGGAAATTCTTGCACCACACGATGGATTGTTGTTATCAAAGAATGCAATTTTACAACTCAAATAGTTGGTTACTAGGTACTGCTTACATATTCCAGTAAGGCTTGAGTTAAAGCTCTTTAGTAACTACTGTATTAAGATAGACAAATATTTAAGAAATAAGTGAATCTCCTGCCTCCTGGTGTCTCATCCTTAAAACAAGTATTATTCGTTCGTCGTCATCGTTATTCCTTTTCAGTTATGGGTTTTGCTGTCTTACTTGTGAGGAACCCAAGCCTCTCAAATATTTTTTTGATATCTTTGAATAAGTAGGTTCTTTATGAATTTTAATATTGTATTTAAGTGTCATGTATTTGCTTCAAATCTGAGTTTGTTAACAAGACAGTGTCTGACTTTACAAAAAACCATAAACACAAAGTATACGAAGAACTTGTTAGATATCTTTCAAGAAATCTGGTTGTACTCCATTATTTATATCAAACAGCATTATATTCTTTAAGATTTCTTTACATCGAACAATAATGGCATTGTCTATTCTATTTTAAAACACCTGTAATGACTTAATGAGAGGAAAGCCTTATAAGGTTGTAACCGTTAATGATAACTGGATACAGTTACGCGTTAAACTTACTCGTTCAGTGACACTAATCACTTCATTGTATCTCACGAACAAAGGATGACTTCTCGCAATCTCTACGTGTGAGCTCTGAATGACAATACTTACCATCTCTATCGAAGCATGATCTTGTCATTGAGTTTCAACAAACACCGATCACGACTACATCCCGTATTTAAATTTGTAATCAGATTCGCGAGACCCTTCATCCATCATTCATTACCCCAGAACACTATTAACATGGTCTCGACATCCTATTCCACTAATCAATTAGAGGTATCAGCGGAAAAAAGTCGACGGACCCGAGCCTCGACTCGCCAGTAACCGCTCATTATTTCTCACACGTTTTTTTATTGAGGCAACATTATACGTGGGTGTGGTTGTAATTTCCTTTCACCGACGTAAGGGCACACACGCAATCGCGAAACCGGTCGGATAATTCTCGACCTTAGATTTATTAGCTTATATGCTAATTTCGTTTGCGGGCCGTCGCTCTGATGAGAAGTCGACTGATAAAATATTAAGGCAGCCATCCCTTTTCGTTGCACGGGCTCGGTCTCTGTCGTACTCGCGGCGGTGTATTTGTGGATGTTTTTACGCGCGCCGGGGGGCAAAATGTTCGTTGTTTTGGCGGCAAAACGCTTCGGGGATCACGTAACTCAATAATGCGAATGCTTCGAAAGGGCGATCGGCGCAGCATGTTTTATTTACAGCGTTTCAATCGGATTTTATGTCGGTTTTCCGTACCGTGGCGGCGCGCTGTATTAGGCCGTGAGTCAGCATATTTTGCGCAACGTGTGCGTGACAGCTCGGCTTCGATATTGCTTATATTAAGGTTATTTGTCGTTTGGAAATAACTTGTTTACGATAGTCTATTGGGTGGCGTGACAAGAATGCCAATTGCTGTATGCCTTATACTTGTTAGAAATTTAAATTCGATTTTAACTTTATACAGGAAGTTTGGTTACCTTTGCTGTATATTTAAGCATACAACGCTGAAATAAAGGTTTAATTAGAGACGTCAATTTAATGTTAGTATTCGTATTACTTTGTGAGGCTGGACGTAACGTTTTTACTTCTCTATCAACTAGGAATATCAGACTTCAAATAAACTTAATAAACTATTTGAAAATAAAATCTATCTCTTTCAAAAGGATTACTGCCAAAACCCGGCTAACTAAAACAAATGGCAGGCGATTGCTTCATACTTTATTAAAATCCGTACCGTTTCATGCTACCCTAGTTAAGCGCAATTAGTAAACGCAATCCCTGGGGGTGGTCCCACCCTGAGGGTGGTGAGTGCCTACGAGCGAGGGTTGTACGGGCCTTTATGGTGTGTTTACACGGTTATATTTTAGTAGTTTCTACTTTATAATACTTTGAATATATCCTATCTGTAGGCAAGGGCGTCGCCAGCCGATGGCGCAGGGGGGGGCAAGTTGACTTTACCTACTACAATTCATACGTTTCTCATTCTCTAATGAATGAGAAAAGTAGGTATGAATTGTAGGTTTTTTATTTAAATATCTTTTTCAAAAAAAATTTTTTTTCCTACGAAATTTGATGAAAACACCTTATTATGTCCCAAATACATTGTAATTTATTTGATTTAAAATATTTATATTTTCGCCTTATTACAACTTAATACCAAAAAACAACCTAATTTTCAAACGAAAATTCTGACGTCAAAATATGAGTTTTTTGCAAAAAATTGGGGAGCCTTTTGTTCATTGAAATCTCTTCTTTCTGATGCTGTATGAATATAATATACATTACCATAGAAGATTTACTCAGAAAATGCATACAAACAGTGTAATAATGAGCTTTTACTAAATCAGGCACACTTCTCGAACTTTATATTTTCTCTTGTATCGGCCTTTCGGTAACATTTCCAGAGAAAAAATTTCATCTGATCAAAGTAACGATACCATAGCTAACATTTTAGGTCGTTTGAGAAATTTGCCTGATTTATAAAAGCTCATTATCACACTGTTTGTATGCATTTTCTGAGTAAATTTCCTATGATAATTAGGTTGTTTTTTTGGTATTAAGTTGAAATAAGGCGAAAAAATTTATATTTTAAATCAACCAGACTCAACCAAACCAACCAGAATCAATGCAACAAGACTTTAGTTGCATTATATTTGGCAACTTTTTTAGAATCTCTAGGGGGGGGCAGCTGCCCCTCCCTGCCCCCCCTTGGCGACGCCCTTGTCTGTAGGCCTTATTAGTTTTCATTTGAATATGACTAATGTTTCCTTCAGATTCTTTATTTGATAGTTTATTTCATATAAATAAGTGGTAAATGTTTATTTTCAGATGATATGTTCATTATTTTTGGTTGTTAAAGTCCCGTATGAACGTGCCCTTATCCAGGCTTTGTTCTTTCCACGCTGTATGAACGTGAAATGGAATTGGGAAATGATTTGGCTTTTAGCTGATTGCACTGTTTCGGGTTTGTTTTTTGAATGGGAATTGCTATAGTGTTTTGGTATTTTATTGTCTGTTTGAGCCTGCTTTTAGCATTGTTTGATGTTATAGCAGTATGTGTGTACAATGTTAAATATTGTGACAACTGACAATGAAGCTCGTTATCGCAATATTGACATTGATGTTATTGTTAGTACAATTTTAATTTCAAACAAAGGTAACATATTTAATGAGTTACATTCAGGTTTTAATTAATGTAATTTAATTAATGTAACTTATTTTTTTAAATAAACAAAAATGTATAAATAATAAATATCCATGAAATACGAAAATTACTAAGTTTACTGTTATCGTTACAAAGCTTTTAAAATTCTAATAATTCACTACTCTACCAATTACTCCGTTCAAGGCAACAATTCGTTTTCAAGAAAATCAAATGATTTTAAAGCTGAATCAATACCTACTTTAAAACCTAAATTCTATAAGCCCGCACTCCCTAAGCCTAGGTATATTCCTGGGGGTCTATCGCAGACTGTTAATAAAAAACTTAAGAAAAAAACAAAGAAAACAACGATCTTCCTTAGTAAAACCGTTTATTTTTTTTTACGTAAGCATAATACATAAAATAAACAAGAAATTCTATAAATACATCATTAGGTACCTATACTTATATCCTAGCGTAATATAGTAGCGATGATGCTACACGGTAACTTGTAATTACGTAAGGCTCATTACTGTAACGTTATATCGATCAACAAGTAATCGATGTAGATTATTTACATTCTTCACTGTAATATGGATAATAATGTTATAGCTGTAATTATAAACTCGAAACTCAAACTATTTTAACCGCTTATATTTTTATAAATACATGATATTTAAAATATGATCGATACACTAGGTCGAATAGAAGGAATCATCTTTTGAAAAAACGAGTAGAATCGGCAAAGAAACACGATTGTCATTCTTTAAAATGCATTTTGTATACGATTCTCTTGTTGAGAAGTACAGAAATAGAGATAGACAATAATATTTTATATTTCTTACGGTGGTAAATAACCATTTTAGTAACAAGACAAAGCGAAACTGGAAACAATCAATCATGTAAAAGTCATAAGTAAACTTTATTACAATAATACTTTTCTACAAAAAAGTTCAACTTTATTTTTGTAGGTACCACTCCAAATTCTACAAAGGGACTATATGATGAAAAATTCTTATCAAAAACAAAAAGAAAAACAGACGAATCAAGAACCTTCGTCGTTTATGGGATTGTCGGTTAAAAAGAGTTGTTTTCTTCAAAGAGAGCTTTTAGTGACATCCGCCAATTCTTATTTATCTTTAATATCTATCTTTTTATTCTTTATTTTGAATCTTTATCTGTTTCGTCAAACGACTTATATTATTTTACGAAAATAAGGTAGAGACGCTATTAATTCTGAAGTGTTTTGATTGTTTAGCTACTTATTTAATGCGATGTTTCAATGAATATTCATTGAAAATAAAGCAATTTCCTTATTATAAGGTAGTGGAATTACGGAATAGATTGCATCTATTCCGTACCACTTTATGTAATTAAGAGACTAAACAACTGCAGATACCGGAACAACATACCTAATGTATCTATCGGTTTATCTAGAAATCCATCATCGAAGTTTGAACAAAATCTATATAGGTATGTACATATAAATGTACATATTTGTCTGTATCTCCTTAATATAATCGTAAATTATGCATTGATAATGGGTTGATCGTTGATCTCAAAGTCTCGTGTTGAGTATGAGCCCACGAAGGTGTTTGCGTATGACTAATCTTCGACAGTTTACAGGCGAAGTCTGCGCAGCTAGTAAACTTTAAAAAATATATCAGAATTTTCATATATATATCACACCCAAATACATTGTACAAAACAAATAAGTATAAAAATAAATATTGTCACAGCGGGGAGCGGCTACCGGCCATGACGGGACGCGAAATCTCATTTAATCCGTGATTTATGGGACTCGCGACTAAATTCTAGTCGCTTATTTGGCTCTTTTCTAGAACTTTCACTTTGATTTCGTTTGATACACTTTTGATTTTTAATACTCTACAATGAATACTATTTCCTAGTCAGAGATTAATGTTATCTAAACAAAGTTTGTGGAATGGACGGTTGTTTTTTAGTTATTACCAATTCACACAGAAACGGCTGATCGAAAAAGATACAATTTAAAGGATAAAAAAGGCTATACCTTGGACTATTACATTGCCTATTTTTTATATGGCTCCCTAATACACAAGATAACAAGCTAAATCTTGCGTATATTAGGTTTTATGACAACCACAATTGACGATTTTATCCTTAATCCTTTTTTTTCTTAACGATTTAAATTAAAAAAAAAACAACAACAGTAGTTGCGTCACCTGACCTCATCACCATTTGACAAGAACAAGAGAAACTTAAATAAAATAAGATTACCTTGATAGATAGATGCCGTTCGCGGCGCGTGACCTTTACGTGTTTCAATAAATAAAATACAAGTTTATAATCAATGCATAGCGGATTACAGACGGACCGGTGTCAATATCTTGTTATATTAACCGAGATAAATGGCGTCAATCTACATTATATCTATATCTACACTATCTGTATCCAAAAAAACAAAAAGAAGATATTTGGTTGTGAGGTTAACTACTTGGCCAATTTTGACCAGAAAGTTTTTATCTTATCCTACACTAGCTGTGCTCCGCAGTTTTAACGGTACCTAATGTTTCGCTTGTGATCTTACCGTGATGATTATATTAAAGCCTATAGACTACCTCGATAAATGGGCTTTCAAACACTGAAATATTTTTTTAAAATTTTTACAAGTTGTTTCTTAGATTGACGCGTATACGAGGAACGGAGAAATTTAACGTTGAAAGTGGTTGAAAGCAGCTTGATATTACCTATATTAATAAAGATCAGCCCGCGAGGTTTTTTATTAACCTAATTTAGCTATAGATATTATAAACTAGGTAGTTAATATCACATAGATATTATTTGAAAGGTATAATATACTATATAAGCGGAACCAGATTGGTTTACCGCCCGCGTTTTCAAAGAAAAACCCGAATAGTTCCCGTTCCTGTGGGATTTTCGGGATAAAACCTATCCTATGTGTTAATCCAAGTTACCCTCTATATGTGTGCTAAATTTAATTGTAATCGATTCTGTAGTATTTGCTTGAAAGAGTAACAAACATACATACGCAATACGCATACATACACTGAGAAAATTTTGCTTTAGCAAAGTACCAATTTAGCTCGGTTAAAAATTATTCTGCTGCATTCAATCAAGACATATTTAAAATGTGCATTAAAGCTTTGCTAGTATTATACAAGCAAGTATTGCTAAATATTCTTAGCTATTATTAAAAAAGTACTTATTTATTTCAAAATTAACGACTCGGTCAATATTACCTTTACCGAATTAGGTTCAAAATAGACAAGCTTACGTTATTATTTAATGATAAGTAAGTTATTTATTTTTAGACATAATATTATTTGGCTAAAATTAAATCACTTGCTATGAAGCATATAACCGTGTTTCTTACTTAAAAACAAACAAGTAACTTATCTATTGGTACATAAGCACAGCTCGGCAATTAACAATGGAGCGAATACTATTTTTGACCGAGTAACTTGATAAAAATTAAACAAGGAATTGGCTGCGTAGCCTGCAAAGTCGGCCATTTCTATCAAATCATAGTCGAGTGACGAACGTGTCTGTTGAAGCGCCGCCTCAGCACCTACAAGGCAGATTCAAATTTACATTAAAAACAATAATTTTTCATCATCATTTTGAATTTTAATCAAACTATTATAGAAGAGCAAGATGCAGAAGAAAAACTATTATGGCTCAAAAACTCCTCTGAGCCATGGACAGCCGTAGAACTAAAGTGGCAAGAAACTACAGAGACGAGGCTAATTGCTGCAAAAGAGCTCCAATACCTCAATACAGTGAATATGCTGCTCTTAAAAAACCCAAAGGATATCTTCTGGTGAGTTAAGTTTTTTAGAATTTTTTGTCTGCTTTAGTTTAATTACTTTTGTATACTTACTTACGTTTGTTTTTATTTGTTTACAGCTAGAAAAAGATATGAAAAGCAAAGGACAATATAGCGAAATCACTGAAAGCTTCCCCACAATCAAACCAAAAATAAATTTGAATTAGTAAGTTACTTCTGATCAAGCATCATATTGTCATATACCTATTACTTTAATATGTAAATTACATAAGGTAGGTACGATATAGTTCCGATATGATATCTGCATATCTACACATCAAATTTGTAACGAGGTTCAACCAGAATATTTTATAATAGAAAACGAACAATATGTAAAGAGCTTATTGTACTTAAATTTTTTTGGTGCAAAAAATGTTTCAGTTTTAGCATTTATGAAGACGAATGTGAATTATGTTTCAATGAAAATAAATTCAAATGTTTAAAAAAATGACGGATTTACTTGTTGGGTTGTAATAAAATTACATATTAGATCAAAAAGATTACTTATTCTCCTAGCTTATTCTATGGTTTTTGCCTAAACTTTTGACTTATCAAATACATTTATAAGTACAATAATTAAGGTGTATTAACTTGCTTACATTACCATAATGGTTGTTTGTTTTTATGTAAACAAACCTAAACCACTTTCATTAGAGAACAAACACCAACATCGCGAAATAAAATCAGCTGTTCCGTAGATTTTGGCAGAGTAGATAATTCCACTTTTGTATATTATGAAACAGCTGATATTTCTTTTACGATGTTGGATTTGGTCCTATACCTAATTAAAGTTGTTCAGGTTTAGTCTGAGTCATTCCTTAAAAGTTTGCTCATGATTTATATTTCACCCTGTTATTGTGAAAATTAAAACACAGAACTCCAGTATCGTTTCTTGACATTGTGAATTGTGTACTATTTTTAAAAGTAGTAGTATTTAAGTGTAAGTAGTAGATATGTTACTTGAAATGATTGTATCATGTACTGAATAAAGCTAATTTCATTAATTTGCATAATTTTCTTTCAGTTTCTTCTAAGTTTTTGGTGTGTCGGCAAAATTAGTGTTGTTTTCCTACATGAACGTTTCATTGGCTTTTTTTCCGACATGCCAAAATTTTTCCACTGCATTAATAATGGTACAAATGACAACATATCGAACTAGATAAATATTTTCAGTATGAGCTGACCTCACATTGTGTAACAGAAAGGGGGTACACATCTAAGAAGGGCGTGATGTACTGATGAAACTGAACAGTACATCACGTCCTGTTCGGATGTGTATAATGTATATCCCCTTACACCTTGTATAGGTTTTACGAACATTCACAGGTCAGCTTATACTGAAAATATATAGCTTAATATGTGTCGTTTGAATTATTACTTGCAACAAAGTATTTTAGCTATGGTTACCTAATAAACCCGCCTAAGAATTCAAAGTAACTTGGCTAAATATACCAATCTTAATTGACTAGAAAGAACAGAGTATATTTAGTTATAGTTACCCAATGAACACGATTGACAGTACCCAGTAACTTGGCTACGTATACAAATTTTTAATTGAGTAGAAGTAACAAAGTAGATTGGCTGTCCCTACCCAATAAATATGATTAACATTACTGTGTTACTTAGCTAGTTTTACAAAACAACATATTTGAAATCACTGAATTACTTTGCTAAAAACAACAGAGCACGTTAGGTATTGTTAACAGAGTAACACGATTGACTATAGTCAATAGGTTTGTTAAGTTTACTGAGTGAATAGGTTAAAAGCAACAAACCCTTAATACGTATTTTTTGACCACCTTAGTGGGCTTATATTACCAACATACGTTAACAAAGTTGACTTGTATAATTTTAGCAACAAACTTTGCAGGCTCCCTCCGAAGCAAGTTACTCGGTTGTAAATAGCTGCAACTTGATTATTTATAGCCGTTACGTTTTCTCAGTGTATAATTATGTACATCCATCCTCACAAATTTTCGCATTAATTATAATTTTAGTAGATTTTGATTCATTTTTCAGATAAGAATGTGTTTTCTTTTGATATTTTATCCTTTATTTATATTTAATTACGGTCTAGATCACGGATTGAACATACCATCCGAAGTTTCCCACGCATTCAAGTCCCTAACCCTAATCAAACAGGTAGGTACCTATATGTAGTGCCTACGTTAGAAAGATTAATAAAAAAAAACATTTTCAAAAGTCTAACTATCACAGGTCATGAGAAACGGCCTGGTGACAGACAGACATTTGAACAGAGATAGCTTGAGACCTGCGAAAGAACATAGGGTTAAGTTGTTTTTTTGACTTCGCAGGAGAAGCCGTGCGAGGAAATAGGTATAGTAAGTACAAATGCATAAAGGTAAGAAATTAGTAAATTACCTGTACCAACGGAACCCTCGAATTTCCGCGGTAAATCTATACTTATAATATTCTAAAGATGAAGAGTTTGTTTGATTGTTTGATCGCGCTAAGCTCAGGAACAACTGGTCCGATTTGAAAAATTCGGTGTTAGATAGCCCATTTATCGAAGAAGGCTATAGGCTATATATATTATATATCATCACGCTAAGACCAATAGGAGCAGAGCACTGCGGGTAAAACCGCGTGGCGGAGCTAGTTAGTAGATAAAATTTAATTTCGTATAATTAATTTTAATTATGTACCTACGAACAATAACTCAATTCAAAATAGGAACATACAGGTACTTAAAATATGCAAATTCAAAATAATATGTAAATTTGAATTTGTCAGTAGGTATAACAGGTACCTAAATAAAAAAATAATGTTTTATTTATTTATTTTATATACACTGCTTTATTATGCAAATTATAATGATAATTTGTTATCTTTTATAAATAAATTAAAAAAAAATGTATGTAACATATAATTAAAGAATAAAATTTTGCATTAATTCCAAAAATAGAAAATAAAATATGCTAATAGTTGGCATACGTAGTTACGTATGTAATAGGTAGTTATTATGATAGCTTTAATAATTGCTTCGTATAATAGTAGCGTGCTTTCAGTGCGTTCAGTTACTATTATCAAGTTTGTATCAAGTTCGTTTATTTATCACATGCTTATGTCACCAGCTACATTGTACTATTATACTAAGGACCGATTTTTCAATGCTTGGATAAAACTTAGGCCGGTTGCATAGCTTCATCGACCATCAGTGCGTACGTCAGTCGCGCTTGTCATATGTATGGAAATTCATAAAACCGTTCATAGCTAGACCGACCATACGCACGCGAATTTCCATACATATGACAAGCGCGACTGACGTACCTACGCACTGATGGTCGGTGAAGCTCTGCAACCGGCCTTATCCGTTCAATAAAGTATTACACGATAATATTTAAAGGTCACGTAAACTGTCAAATACGGGCAATTAGAATACGTTTTTTTTAAATGGTAGTTTTATACATTATTCGACGAATAAGTTTTATCCAAGCATTGAAAAATCGGCCCTAAAAATAAAAAATATAATTAATAAAATTAAAAATGTAAGTCAATTCAAAAGGAACAGTTTTTGCCCGTACATATAAAAAGAAATACGTATAGAAAAATTTAAACATATTTTGTTCATCGAGAAAGTCAGAAAGAATATTTCGCAACAAAAAATCAGATTTTATTCTTTCAGTAATTACTCTCATCATGATTCAGGCAAGATGATCACAATCGGACATTAGTATTTAATTAGTAATTGGACAAAGTATCACATTTGTCGTGAAGGTTTATGAGCCATAAAGTTATTTTAATGCCGCATTTGTATGCGACAGGCATTCTGTAATTAGTTGATGGTGTTCGATACCACACTCCGAGATCCTTGAGTTACGAACCATAACATTTTTTTATAAAAATCTGTTTTTACAATTTCGATTTTACTGCTACGTGTCAAGAGTTATTGAGAGTTACAGAGATTGATTTAATTTTATGTGCGCGTGCGTATGTTTTTAAGTCGAAATAGTTCATTTTTTCGTTCCGTGAAATTTTTAATGAAGTGGATGAATTATCGTTTGAAAGAACGTTGTGATAAGAGTTTCTTTAGGTATATTTGTATTGCTCGGTTAAAGAAAATTGTGAAGATTTTTGCTGGAATGCCATCGACGTTAGTTAGATAACTACATATATATGTATATTACGAAGATTACGAACTTATACATGATTACAGGACACATGAAAGCACATGAATGAAATATTGATGGGCCATAGTTAATATCTAATATCTACATGTCAATAAATACAATCATAGGTACTATATAATCATACTATGTCATACTAGGAGACGATTGCAATTAGGTGCTAAGATAACTGGCTGCTATATTTACTTAGGTACTTTTTTTACAAATAATCTAAAGCTTATGATTTTGTGTTTGAAGACGCTTATCTCAGAAGCTACTGGACTGATTTCAAAATTTCTTTCATCGTTGGTTATGAACAAGGTCCCTGAATGTCCATATTATCCGCTAGTAATATTACAAAGTGGTCAAAAAAGGGTCACGAAGTGGATAGGTCCAGGAGCCAAGCGGAAGAAAGGCAGACAGACCAAAGGCTCACTGGGTCGATGATATCCTGCAATTGACGGGAAGAGACTGGATGAAGGCAGCTGGCAACAGGAAGAAATGGGGACAATTGGAGGAGGCCTATACGGTATACCCGAAAGGGGCCAGGACATTAATCCAAATTACATTATAAATATTAATATTATCTTCTTAAGTGTACTTTGCTGTAATTTGTGTTGAAATGTCATGGAATAATAAAGGCTAAATAAATAAATAAATAAATAAATATTACAAAGTTTAAGAGATTTTTGTTTGGATGTTTGTTGGATTGAACTAATCTTATGAACTACTGGTTCTAAATAAAATGAATCATTACTTTTTGAATTGTATGTATATTTAGGTAGGTACCTAGGCTTTATAACATTACGTTTCGACCAATGGAGGTGCGGGTGTCTAACGAACACAGAGCTAGAGCTAGAGCAAGAGCATTATTTAGTGATCTTTTATACATGTATGTATTAGAACATGACATAGAATATTTTCGAACGCACTAAGTAGGTACAACGAACGAAAGCTCTATGCCTGTTTACACTTAAATAATTTAACATGATGAATGAGCACTCGCTCGTTTGACGTATGCACCGTAAGACTCAGGGTAGAGTCCGTAGATAATAAGAAGTGTAGGTACCAAATTGTTGTGGAAGCTTATATAGTAACTTGAATCTTACATTGTCATTTATTCAGGTACTTGAATTTCGCTATGATTATTGGAAGTTGGAACGAAGTTCCTTATGCGTTGCGAAAGGGGGCTAGACCGTAGACGGCATTAAGACCAAAAGTTGTAATGACACTTTTTGCTATGGTTGTAAGCCGTGCGCGTGTTTATCTGGAACTTCGTTCCATCCCGGTGTCCCTTGACACCTCTCAAGTTTTATTCAATTTTCAGGGTATGTAGCCGGAGTGAGTGCGTTTCGTTTTACGAAGTCAGAAGAAATTGAATCCATAATTCAAGAAACGAGTTTTGTAATAAGCTGGTTTCCACCTTATTTTTTTTAAATAATAATTAAATAACCTATAAAAAACAATTACAATAAATTTTAAAATATATTCAATTCATAGGTCAAATTAATTGAATTAATATTGCAATTATTATGCAAAAAGCGAGCGAGCGAAGCGCGATGTCGCTTAGCTGACTGAAGTGACTATTTACTACCATTATCTATTTACTCATTGTTAAGCCATGACAGCTGAATTTGCACCTTTGGGGTTATTCGTAATTTTTTACTCAAATCATTCATATTTGCCGACATGTTGTTGTCGTCTCGGATGACTGAACTGACATTTTAAATCGATACTTCCGGCGATTATCGAATTGTGCGCGAAATGTCTTGTTTATTGTTTATACAATTAAATTGTAATGAACACGCTTGTAGTTTACACTACGAAAATAATCTTAAAGTACATTTGTTGATCATCAGCTCATTATAAGTTGTCCGATCATTAATTGGACATAGGTAATTTGGTTATTAACATTTCAAAAACGTAGCTTACACCATTTTACACACAAATTAACATTGTATTTAGGACAACAATTGTTTTTAATTACTGACATATAATAAATACAAACTTACGTTACATGTAACATGACATATACGAGGAATGCGAGTTATTTTAAACATTTTACATTACTTCATTATAACCTACTGAACTTTTTACATAATTATACGTGTAAATAGTATGTTTAATTTTTTTATAGTTATAGGTAAAGAATTTAATACACCAGCTGGTCGAGTTATAAATACATTTTCGCTGTGTTTGGTCGGCGTTAAGACAAAAAAGAGAACATATCTATGCTATCTTAATGACGTTTAATTGTAGAAGTGAATTTAAAAAGGTGTAATTAATAAAATTACTTTACTACAAGTACTAACCTCGTAACTGAATAATGTGCATGCTGTGTGTCGCGCGGTGCGACCACGGTGTACGTGACAGCGATTGATTTTTTTAAGACTTTTGTGTGTTTTCTAGATTTTTAATAAGGTAAATGAAACTTTTTTTGTTTATTTAATCAAGACGCAAATTTACATGTGACTATGGAAAGCAAATTTTATACAAATATTTCGGGAGATTGCTAATGAGTTTAATTGGCATTCTTAGTTTAAGTAAATTTGACCCGTAATGGCTTTTCGACTAATACCTACATAATTCGTAGTATTAAAAAATAACCAATTTACTACATAATAGGCATAGTTATTTATCACCATATAAGGTAATCATTATAAATTACTAATTTTATAAAACATAAAAACTTAAAAAAAATATAATATCTTCCGCTCCCGCTCTCACCACATCTCAGGTCACACCGCACTTACCGAAAAAACATCGCAAGCGCAGCCCGTCTAACCTGTTATACGTTCGTAGAATGGCTCGACAGAAAAAGAGCAACGCGGGAATGTTGTCAAGGCTAAATGTTTGTGCGCTACTGAAAGTTTATTTGAGTAAAGTTCTGTTTTGGGGGTGTAAATGGGGGTTACTTTACTGTCAACTTATGCAAAAGCCTATAGAAAAAAAATGTTTTTTTTTTTTAAGATCTTAAGTATAGGATTTGTATCACTTTTACGATGTTGGTAGAGTATAAATATATGTATTTAAGTAATAAGTATGTATAAATAACACACTTACCTATTTCGCTATCAAAATTTTCTAGGTAGCTAAGAAATAATATAATACTATGCTGCCTAGACAAGTTTTTATAACGAGTCTATTTGCATTGCAGCTACATAGTCTGATCACATCGAGCTATATAGGTTAATCAAAGGTACGTTTTGAAGTTATTTATTTTTTAATGAAAACTCAAATAAAACTGGAACTTTTTATGGATAGCTATAAAATGATAAAAAATCTTAATACATATTTGGAATAATTAATAAATAAATACATTTTTACGAGGCTGCCAGGAGGGAATGCCTTTTATTTCTTTTATTGAAATAAAAGGCATTCCCTCTGCCTCCTCCCCCACTCCTTAAGTGACATTGAATATTAAAATGATTGTGAATGACTTGATTGATAGATAAGAGTTTTAAATACTCCAAGTTATTTAAGAGACCTTTTAATTATAAGTTCAATTATGAAAATTGCTACGCAATAATTGATAGAGATATCACGTAACACACACCTTAATAAAAAACCTGCAAACATACCTACATAAAACTACTTACCTATAATATTAATCCACTTCTGTGAATGACTATTCTTGGAAACTGCAAGCATGCGTGTGTAGGACTTAATACCAAAGAAAAACGTAATAATATTTCATACCTATATTATTTATGAGTCTATACTATGTAGTATCATAAAGCTGAAGAGTTTGTTCGTTTGTTTGCTTGAACGCGCTTATCTCCATGCGGACATGGGCCGATTTAAAAATTATTTCACTGTTAGATGGTCCGTTTATCGAGAAAGACTATCATCACGTTAGGCCCAATAAGAGCGGTCCAATGCGGATAAAACCGCAGGGCACAGCTAGTCAATACAAAATATGCCAAAAATATTCAACGTTTATTCGCTATAAAGCCGTGGTTGGAGCATTACCGAGAATTTCAGACTTATAAAATAAAATGTGTTTTTACGACGGACCATATTCAGACACTGACAATAATTAGTAGTGAATTTATGTACAGCCTTACTTGTACGAGCGGTGCCTTTTCAAGGGTTTTAATTAACGTAGATAAGAATAATCTGTTTAAATTCATTGTAATTGAGACGGTCGTCGGTCACTTTGTTATGTAATTGCTTTAATCGATTACGATTGTATCTTTGGTGATTACCTACTGGTTGACATTTAGAACGATTTTTATGAGTATTGTTTGCTCATATACTTAAACTATCACTGCTTTTCCTTGACCACCTGGTTCTGGTAGAGTAGAGATCGCTGCCTTGGCGATAAGCGCCTGTTGTGCTCATCTGTGTCTTTTCTTTATTACTTCTGTTTCTATAATTTTGGTGCACAATGTAATATTTTTGTTGTTGTTGTTGATAGGCATTTTCGCCAAGTTTCTATTGTAGTGAGGAAGGTAGGTAGTGTAGAAATACGCCTGTGTCTCGGAGGGCATGTAAAGCTGTCGGTTCTGTTTCCGATCTCCCTCCCGTCGTACTTCTATCCCATAGGACTGTGAGTATTGGAACAGACAGTGTACCTACGTAATTGGGCGCATATTTGAATATTACTATGTATAGGTAGGTATGTATATCTCCTGTAGAGTTGAGAAGTATTTCTTGAATAGATATCCACTTTATGCTCAATCAATATCAGTTCTATAACTATTTCACCGTTCTGGTTATATTATAGACCGGGAGATACTGACACAAAATTTCGAGTCATTTGTAACAAGGATGGCGGTTCTACAGGGGTCTTAGTACGCAATGACAAAAAGAAAAATGATGGTGTGAACGCTGGTACCGGTGGCTTATTCGCGTGGGCGTTTGTCGAACTCGTCGGAAAAATAGCGAAAGTCAAACGATTTGTAACACAAAAATTTTAGAATTTACCGATAGCCCATAAAAAAGTAGTAGGCGGTAGTGTCATGCCATACTTTTCCGGTGTGACTTACAGCCCGCCATACCGATGCGAATGTGTTGATTTAAATAAAAAAATCATTCAACCATTTGTACCAGGCTAACTTTTGCACAGGTAACTATCGTCGTGCAGCCATTTACGAAAATCGCCATGCCATACTTTTCGGACGATTCCAAATGGTCGCCATACCGCCGAAAATCTGCAAAAAAATTTTATTTCGCCAAACTTTTTGTACCAGTATTGCATTTGGATTTTTGGAGAGTATTTGATAAAATGTGACCATTATTATATTTGCCATACTTCTAGTAGGGGGAAAAAGTGCTGTCATACTTGAAAACTTAATTTATTATTAATTTATATAAGTGAAGATTTCCAACACATAGATCTTTGAAATTTTGTATTTATATTTGTTGATCCTCAAACTTACAGGAAAAATAAGTGCCATACTGTTACAAATCGTTTGACTTTCGCTATTTTCCGACGAGTTCGACTAACGCCCACGCGACTAAGCCGCCGGTACCAGCGTTCACGCCATCGTTTTTCTTTTTGTCATTGCGTACTAAGACCCCTGTAGAACCGCCATCCTGTTACAAATGACTCGAAATTTTGTGTCAGTATCTCCCGGTCTATTAGAGGTATATTCCAATACATTCATTCCTATGACATATACAGGGTGTCCCACTATTGGTATACTAAGCGCGAAGAGACTTGTAGTTTTGCATACACTGATCACGTAAAAAATACTAAAACAAAAAAATTACGTCAAAAATTTTTTGCTAAATTTTTCCTGAAAATCCATGTTTTCTTCTCTAGCTTCGCGCAGCCGGCATATACCGCTTCTCTAATATGAGCATTTTGTCTATGAAAACATAATATTAAACGATAGCTCATGTGCTGGTGACAAAGTTGGGCGGGTTTCTTGTTATGGGTGTACACATAGAGTTTTAAGAATTCATCTACTTGAAAAAAAAATGCGTCTGGAATTTTTTAAGTATTTTTTACGTACTTAGCGTATGCAAATCTATAACCTCCTTTGGGCTTAGTATACCAACAGTGGGACACCCTGTATATTTTTAAATTTACGACAAAATTTGAATGGGATATTTACTTTATACTCGAAAGGATATTTTAGTAGTATCGACACAATGCTACTTTCTAATTACGAACTCCCAAATCCAAAAATGTATAATAACTTATCAACTCCCACACGATACATCAACAGCTTCTATAAAACACTACATTATTTCAACGAAATATACAAAAATAAACTCGTTAATTACAATTAAATAGAGACAATTAACAAAGATAAACTAACAAACTGCAGTCTGGCGCGTGTCTACTGCACTCGACTACAGTCTATAGAAACATTGACAATGCGTACTCTATACCTACATATACACAGTAGTTAAGAGTTGTGACTCACTCAGGAAGACATTACGCAACTAGGGCTGTCACAACTTGTATAAATATTCAACAGTTTTATTAGATAAACTAGTGTTCATTATGGTCAGTTTGATAGGGTTGTCGAGTTGGTTATTTTCGCAATAAGTACATATTTTTTTGTGTAGGTAAGTGTTATGAAGTATAGGTAAGTAAATATAATTTGAAAACCTGTTACTTATATATATAATGTAAATTTACTTCGAGTCGTCTAGTTAAGTCCAGGTTCTGCCTATGTAACGCTCTTTGAATTCTGTTATTTTGATAAATAAAACTAAAATAAATAAACATTAAAGATAAATAACTTATTCCTATAAATAATATTTAAACACTGCAACACGTTCTATTTACTTGGCGTGTTTGTTGAACAAATATCATACAGCATCACTATTGTTTTCACTTTTCAGGTAGTTTCTAGTATTTTAATTTGGTATTTTTATTTAACGTAGTTGTTTTTCTCGTGTAGTGGACAGAATGAACTAAATTTTCGAATTTAATATTTCCTAAATCCCGATACAATAATGTATAATGTATTGTATTCATGATAATAGCCGTATTAAATACTTTGAATTAGTTGAGTGACTAGCACTCTTCCTGCGGTTTCGATCGCGTAAATAACAAAAAACTTTTGTCAAATAAAAGATAAACCCTAAAAGACAAACAGTTGTTATCGCATTTTTTTTTATTATATTTAATGCTTATACTAATATGCGTTATAAAAAGAGTATATTTATTTGGCTTGCCGAAATAATTTCAGGAACTACAGGTTAAAATTTAACTAACATTTTGTTATCGAACATATTTTATCCGGAAGGTCCAGCTATAGGGCAAATAACATCACGCAACAACCAATAAGAGCGAAGCATTGAAATGCAAAAAAATATTGCAAAAACTGGAAAAACCATTCCTTTTGAGAGCAGAAATTATCTATCATGAGTATAAAAAAAACATATAATTCGACCAACTTTATTTAAAAGTGTAGTTTTCCAGAAAATAATCCAATGAGAGTGGAAGTATTACGTAAACGAGTCGCGATGGGATTACTAGTTAAGCTTCGGTTTATCCTATTAAGGGATTACTTGAGATACAGCCAATCCTTAAGCTAATTAACGTTTCCGCTTCATTGCGATGCTCATGCTTTGATAAATAGTTACAAGGTTCTTTTAGGATGGTATGTAGTATTTTTTAGACAGCAGTTTGAGCGTGGTTACCTATAGGAGCCCGGTGGATTTTGATGTTTACGCGATGATTTAAGTCATTTTAAATACATAGATAGATTTAATCGGAATTATAAAATACAAGATTTCCGCCCGCGGCTTAGCTCGCGTTTCCAAAACAAAACCCGCATAGTTCCCGTTCCCGTGGGATATCCGGGATGAAACCTATCCTATAAGTTAATCCAAGTTACTCTCTATATGTGTATTGTGTACTAAATTTCATTGTAATCGGTTCGGTAGAATTTGCGTGAAAGAGTAACAAACACTCACACACATACACACATCCTCACAAACTATCGCATTTATAAATTATAATATTAGTAGGATGAAATCTACTTTCGGAATTGTAGCATAATTTTGGATTTCTTGTGTAGAAAATCATTGAGATTATGAGTAAATTATTATTAAATACCTATCACGACACAAATTAATGCAAAATATTTTTTTTGGTGAAACAAAGTTATTCATACTTAAAAAATTAATTACCTTAATATTAAAAAAAAATACTATTTATGGCTATTAGATGAAGGAAATATTTCAATAAAATACAACTTTATACCCCTAAAAAGTAGTTAGTTTAATATACATAATATTATGTTTAAACTAGAGTGACTTTAGACCATATTGCGACAGCTCTATAACTGCGTTATTACTCCACTAACTCGAAAAGTACCGACATACTTATACCTTAGGATAACTGGTAAATTACTGTAATAATTTATTTATTTTATATTACCTAGCTTAATAGTGCAGTACGGAAATTGCGGATGTAAGGATTGTCGATTGAATAGTGACAATTCTTGACTGCGATGAACAAAAATTGTCCCCTATTTGAACTAGGATAAGACAGATAACTCCAACAATATTTATAAAAATTTAAATATATAGTTTAAAAGACTAAAATTACGCTTTTATAGTAGAATCAACTAAAAAAAAATTGCAAAAATATTTATTTTTTTATTGTTCCGCTCCTTGATAAGTGTGCAAAGTTTCAATAAAATATGTCCGGTAAAAGTGGGTCAATTTCTGGAGTCGGTAACATACAAACATACAGGTGAAGCTAATATATGAGTTTACCACAATTAAAGAGCACACGTTTCAAATGCACATGTGGCTTAAATATAAATTAAGATTCCTACCAAGTCCACAGCTAGGTATCCGTGAATACTCAATCTTAGTAACACTTTTTTGCTCGTCCCGACTCCCGTCCGTGCCATAAATATTCATAAAACTTGGGTTTTCCCTTTGATCGCGCCATTTCTATTCGTGTCTTTTTTATGTGTTCTGGAAGATCTTTTGTTGTAGGCTGGGTTCATGAATGCTAAGTTCTTGGGTTTTTCTATACGGATTTGGAAAATAGGAGTTTATTCATATTTCATGTGTGCGTTAATTGTATTAGATGTTCAGAGGTACCTAATTATATTTTTTACTTGATATGTCCGTTTGATGTACCTATTTCCATTTATCTTTTTTTATTGTCTTGGCTTGAATTCAACTAAAAAAAAATGTCTTTTAGTATTCTTTCGATTTTTCATAATTTCGGTATTACAGGTGCCCGGGTCGTGACAGTGGATAAAACAAGGAATAAAGATTAATGGAAAAATTGTACCGCTCCCCTTTCCGTGAATTAAGCTGATGTGTCAACACTTTGGGGAGTTGTTTGAAGGAAATTCTCGTGACACTTTTAATCTAAAAGTTCTCTGAAAGTCTTTTATCGATTGTAGGTAATTACCTATGACTATAAAATAATTATTTTGATTAATGCTATATACATATTTATATTGCTTACGTATATGTACCTATTAAGCTTCAAACTACAACATAATAGATGATGGCTTAATATAGATTCTAGTTAATAGGGTTTTAGATTCCACTTTTAATAAGGAAGTAGGTTGAGAAGTAATTGTTGCTCTTATGTATGTGCAACAACTCAAACTATGCGACGTTAACGCATTTTATTGACATTTTTTTCTGTTACACAAAAGTAGTATACAAGCTACTAGTATTTGATCGTTTCTTCTATTGAAATAGAGAAGATTCTTTTCTCTACTATAAAGATAGTTCCATAAACAAAGTAACACTTGCTAGTTGCAAGTCATTATTGGTTATTGAATCAATCGGAAGCTGCCACCGCGCATTCCTCGTCGCTCTAAAGGTAAACGCACACTTATCCGAGAAGTCAGCATTTCGTTCGCTATGTCTATGTTCCTAATGTTGCGAATTGTTGTAAGCGGTGATTATCACCATTAAGTGTCTCGTCTGCTTCGTTATACGTTCGCAGTGTTCCTAATGGTGCAAAATGTTATGAGTAACCGCTATCACCATCAAGTGCCTTGCCTGCTCTATTACAAAAAAGAAAGAGTCGAATAAAAAGTTTTACTATACGTAGAAATCTCATTTCTCTGACGTAAGCAACTAATCTATCCTCCGTTTCCTCGACGCTTTGACACCGCGCGGGCTTGCGCGGTGTCATAATATTTCATGTAAAGAATTCTTAAATTCGCTTCGTTGGGCCGGCGCGGCGCGTACGGCTCGGATGAATGTGCGTTCACCCTTACAAGTTACAGTCTGTGAGGAAAATCGACCTTATGTGTTTTAATTGGTTTGTTATTGGACCACCTACTGGTATGATAATGTGTATATTAGATTAGATATTTGGAATTGTCATTTGAGTTTAGTTTTTTAATTAGATATTTTATTGAATTGTAAGTAAACGAAAACAACAATTCAACTTATCTATTTATGTCCTTTAAGAAAAATTATCAATGTTATCTAATATAATATTATCTAACAAATTAAGTATATCTACTAATCAGTACTTGACATTAAAGAGATCTGCAGTAGAATTTAACATAGGAAAAATTAACCATTAAATTAATTCAATAAATTAATTATCCTGACGTAATATTAAAAGGAAAAAAAAAACAAATTGATAAATCTCATTGATCTTTTTATTTAAAACAGAATAAATAAAATACGTCATCCTCTCTATTCGCGCGTAAAAAATTTAAAAGTCATTTTATAGACAGACCAAAGATAGACTAATTTCACAGATAACAAATGCGAAAGCGCGCCAACTGAAACGTCAAACCATAACGCGATACCACAGATAATCCTCAATTTTCCACAATAGACAAAAAAAAACATCCGTAAAACAAAGCTGCGACTATAATAAAACAAAAAACAAAAAATGGTCAACAAAAGACAAAAGAATTTCCAAACAATGGCCGTCGGTAGCTAGCAGTTACTTCACACAATGACTGAGCAACAATGCGAGAGCTGCTGAATTGTTACGTCATTGTTTTTTATGCTATTAATTTACGGATCTCAATTTGTGCACGGTGCTCTATGGTTTTTAAATACACGTGAATTTGTATGGATTATATTTTGGTTGATGATTGGAAAACTTTTTTAATGGTTAATATTATTTTTTCTCGATATGAATGACATATAATATTATGCCTCTTTTGGGTATCATATTACAACATTGTACTCAGGCAAAAATACACCTATTTATATCAAAATGCAGCAGAGTGAAAGATCAGCCAACAATTAATAAACTATCAAATTCTTACGGATTTGATGATTTCCCGCCATACAATTAGGATATTATAAATCGTTCGCCTGCCTAAAATCACGTCAATTTGTCTTTCTGTTTTGTCGTAAAATACGGAGTAAAATATAGATAAGAAACATGTTAATGAAACGTAAGAAACAGGCCATAAAAATTATATTCGAGACTGTGTTTATTGAATCTCTAAAAAGGCAATTTAAATTGTACTACATAATATTTATTTAAGTAAGTTTAGCTTTAAGTAACTTGCGTACCTATTCAATTTGTTGTTGCTATCAAAATCTGGAATTAAACAAATATTTGAAGGCATAATTTTGTAAATTTTACAACATATCGCCTCCAGCTCCTAGACTATACAAATCATAACATGGGGGGCGAAACAATAACCAGGCGCCTGGGCTATAAAAATTTATAGCGACCTTTTATGACGTTTATGAGAGCTATGTTTTTATTTAGAAAAATATTGTGTTCGCATCCAATCAGAAACGAGTTAGCAGATATCTGGTTATATCTGGTTAAATTAATGAATATATTATGCAGATACATGTATAATTAGTTTTTTAACCTAGATATTAGGAAATATTTATACACTTATTAAGTATGATGAAGTATCTAATTACATTTTTTATTGCTAATTGCTAAGTTATATAAAAATAGATTAATAAATTGATGTAGATATATACAGTTAAAGATAATAATTATTAATATGTATTTGAAAAAGGAGTCTCTATGTAACGCAGATATTTTGTAGATTTTTATTTTTTACCATATTAATATGTATATTTGTAAAGACTAAAACATATGGTAATTAATGAAATGAATATTGTATTACATTACATCTCCTATATAAGTATTTTACTCGAAAAATAAAATAAAATAAAGCAAGTCATGCTTGTATAACCGAAACAATTTATGTCAGACAGAAATCATGTATACACCCCAACTACATTCTCCCATAAATTATATTGCTCTGTACAATTTATTAAATATAAAATAATTTTATAAGATAGATTATAAATAGTTGCATAACTGTGCGCCAGGTGAGCGTATCTGCTGATAACGTTATCAGCTTCCGCACAGCTGCCAGATTTATGGCGGCAAATTTGCAGACGACGATTGTGTTTTTTATTCATAAGTCTTTATTGTTAATTTTTTAAACCATTTTTTTATGTGGGGAAAACTTGCAAAGATACCCACGGCCCCCGGGGAAGGAGCCGTGGCCCGTGGGTTATGTCGGATTCTTACCGACTAAAACCCCACTGTATATTTCCGTCGAGCCAATTAATGCGGGTATTGCTTGGAATTCTTCCGTTTGAGATCTGCTTTATCTCACTATACTAGGATATGGTTACCGCAATTTGATGGTACCAGTTTGATGGTAAGCATCACCGTATATGGACAGTTTTAAAGCATTAGATCCTACGTAATCACGTCTTAGCAAATGGATTGCCAGCATATTAGATATGAATAAATGAATGAATGAAAAATTCTTTATTGCACACAAAAATACAAGATTACAAAATAAGAGTGGTACAATTTATAATATTTACAGAGCGGTCTTATCGCTGTAAGTGATTTCTGCCAGACAACCGAAAAACCATAAGGATTGTCGACTTTAAATGGTAGGTATGGGATAAAGAAAGGATTTACAGTGACAGGGGACTAAAGAAAAAGATTTGGATTCACGCTCCCTTAAGCTCATACGAAAGAGTAGAATATATTTATTCACTTCATCTGCTGAGAATAGAAACAACCTTTGCTTTTATTTTTGTATGTTCTAGTATGTAACTCTGTTTAGTTGTATTAAAGAGTAAAATAAATAAATAAATAAACCTTGCAGCATTATTCATATAGAGCTCGCTCCTTTTATAAATGTGAAAGTAACTCTGTCTGTTCCTTCTTCACGCTTAAACCACTTAACCGATTTCATTGAAATTTCGTACAGAGATGGTTGGAGACCCTTTTCATTTCGGAAATAACACGTGAGCGGGAACTATGCGGATTTTCTTTTGATTACGCGAGCGAATCCGCGGGCGGAAAGTTAGTGGGCATTTATATTATTATTTTAAAGAATCCCATCTATGAATGCGTGCGTGTTGCGAAAGAACACAATAAGGCGAATGTAAAGTAAATCTAAAAATAATCGTATTGAGATAATGAAACATGCTTTTTGGTAGAAAAATAAATTTTTATCAAAATGTGAGCAGCCGTTTCGGTATGATTGTTTATCTCTCTATGGTTTATCTCATAGATAAATTACAGTAATGAAATTATTTTCAAGTGGCAACCCTAAAGCGGAATGCCTAACTCTAACCTTCAAGCGAGCAAATTAAAAACAAAATGAATTTCGCCTCGCCTTCAAGGCTTGTTTACTCAATTATCACACAGCAAATAGCACTAATGATAAGGTTTTACGCTTAATAACGAAAATGTTCGCAAACAAAAACGTTAATTACAAGGCAAAAGCATTTTAAACGGAATTAAATGGAGAGTTAGACTGTTTGTTGCGTTTTTACGTTGAACGGATGTACCAGTAGATGATGGATAATTTGTGCATTGTACTTCTAAAAATGGTTATAAATTATTATCCATCGTAATAAGTTTTCAATCGATGATAAAACTACGCGGGTTTTCCTTTGAAAACGCGGGCGAAGCCGCGGACGGAAATCTAGTTATGAAATATGAATAGAAGTCAGAATGTGTTTCTAAAATTTGCCCGCCCTTTTTTATAAATTTTCTCTATTGGTAGGTAAATCCTTAATTTTAAAAGTTTACTTTTTAACTGTTTAGAAATTAATTTACGCTTCATGATTACGGAATGTATGATCATTGTATAACGTTATTAGAATTTTCAAAATATTGCTTTCAGCTTTGTAATATATGCAACTATATAAAATCTATACTAATATTATAAAGCTGAAGAGTTTGTTTGTTTGTTTGTTTGAACGCGCTAATCTCGGGAACTACTGGTCCGATTTGAAAAATTCTTTCGGTGTTAGATAGCTCATTTATCGAGGAAGGCTATAGGCTATATACCATCACGCTACGACCAACAGGAGAGGAGCCACGGGGGTGAAACCGCGCGGAGCGGCTAGTATAATAATAGAAGCAACTCTGCCTGACTGCAGCAATTAGTCGACAGTTCGACACGGACATGACAGAGGCAACAATTAGAGCCAGTACCTACCTACATAATCTGTTTTTATTTATTTACACCGATGAAATTTTAATAACGTATAACTAGACTAATCAATCAAATTTTAGACTTAAATAACATATACGTATATATGATGTTCACAACATACCAACCAACCATCCAAATCCGTAGATTTATTTTAAAAGCAACACACGCGTCGATGTAAATAAAATAATGTGACAAATAATTAATAGTAGATTATATCTTATCGTTTTATAAAGTGGATTCAGTTCAAAATGATGTCATATATTTTATGGACAATAAAACGCAGAAATTGTTGAAATCTTAGGTTGTAAATGTAAAGCGAAAATAACTAAAATTGAAGTATCCGTTAGCACTGGTTAGGTACTATATTTCACTTTGTTTGGACAATATGTATTTGACAATATTTTTATATTTAAATTATCAATAGAAAAACATCGATTTATACCTCACAGGTTTCTATAAAAGTACATAGCTTTTTTTACACACATACAAACATTTTAATAAACTTAATATCTTATATATCAATTTAGAACATAAGAATCATAACAATAAACTTTTCAAATAAATATTGAGGGCCTAACTATATTATATTTTCTATTGACATTATTATTTACATTAATTATTAAAAAATGCTTTTACTTAGGTTTGTGTAGAAACCATTTTATTTTTTATTTTTTAAAGGAAAAAATAAATTGATGTGAAGCGCTATTTGAAACCGAGTCTGTCGCTTTAGCGTTTGGATTTTTTTATAAATTGCCTTTGAAGCTATAAATATAAAAATATTAGTTTTTATATTTTATTATTTAAAAGTGACCCATATATCGGCATCATTAATCATTCATTCCTGTATTGTACCTATACTTATCATAACATTTAAAACGAGCAAGTTTGTTTTGATTCTGCCAACGGTTTCTTTAGTATTTTACTTTTAAACGGCTCATCGGATTTGGATATAATTTGGCATAGAGATAGATTGAAGCTTGAATTTGTTCACTGACTACTTTTTATCCTACTACCAGACATAAAAAGCCACGGAGAAGCCACTAGATGTAAATCTGCTAATACATATTTTGAAGCTGAGGAGTTTGTTTGAATGTATATCGTATATCAGAAATTATGGGTTCGGCTTGACAAAATGTTTTTGTTTTGGATTGCACATTTATTAACGAAGGTTTTAAGGTAAATATTATTGCGCTACGGCCAATAGGAGCGAAGCAGTAATGAAAAATTTTGCAAATTTAGGGAACAATGTTTCTTTTGGCAGAAGACTACCTAGATGCGTGAATCGTAAATCGAAAGTACCTAGTAGTTTTAATCCAATTTATCTACCTTTTCAATAAAAATAAATGTTTTCCATTGTTGCTATCACATTTAATAAATACAATCGAATGATAATTCATACTCAGTGGTTATATTATTGACGGTGTGATTTATACGAGTAAAGGCGTTAATTAAAAATAATACAATCTCCTCATACGTATCATACACATACTGGTCAATTATATTTTAATATAATATAACATTAAACTGAACATCAAATACAAATTCAAACGGTTTTCGTAATGAAAATCCATCGTTCTCGCTGCCTGCGATCACGGAGTCATTGACTGCGTTCAGATTAGAAATGCGCTTTCTACACAGCGGCGGCAATAGCTTGGAGCGCGCGACGTTGCCGCACTTACGGTTTGTATTTGGAAAATTTCGTGCGTCAAATAAAATTGTTTTTGCAATAGCGTACATTATGGTTACATTGTTCATATAATATACGCTTGCTTCAATATTGCGAATTGCTTGTTTAAATACTGACGTGGGAGTATTCCTTTTCTATAATATTGATAACTAGCGGTCCGCGTCCGCCCCGGCTTCGCCCGTGGTACATGTTTACGTTTTCTCTACATAAGAACCATCCTCATACTTCAAGGAATATAATAAAAAAAGAATTATCGAAATCGGTTCAGCCGTTCTCGAGTTATGCGCTTACCAACACATTTTGCGATTCATTTTTATATATAAGAAGATAATATTATTGCAAACATTAATAGTTTCATATTAGTTATATTGATTAGGTAATCAGCTCTCTATTCACATAGGTACCTATGTACTTGTTTCTAAGTTGTATATGCACGTATATTATGCATAATGTACGCATGTTCTTGTCTAAAACTCGGTATCTCTCTATCAGTCTGCTTGCCTATTCACGATTTCTTAAAAAACCACTCAACCAATTTTCATGTGGTTTTCAACAATAGATGAAGTGAAACTTAGAGAAGCTGAATATACATTTTTTTTATTTAGATTGGGTACATGCATGGAAGAAAACAACGAAACATCACGGCGCGGCGTACAGTGCCGATTCGAAGCTATAATCGAAGTCCTCGCTTTATTCATTACTTATGCCCATCTTATGCCTTTGATACAATAAAATATAATATAGTGGATTTGTTCCTTATTCACTATTCTAACGACCACTTCAATGTCATACAGCAAATTTTTAAGACTAGCTTGATAAAGGGCAACGCGTCAGAATGTAAAAATTTGGTCACGTAGATATAAAATGGTACAACTGGAAAGGTCTTTAGACAGATACTGTATAAATCCTTATCTAATTAAATGCGATAGTATCCTTAGGCATGTAATTAACTGTTTAAAACTTACACACCATACAATGTAAATGAATATATGTATTAAGAGTTATCGCAAAAGAAACAAATGCGAGACAAATTCACGCGGACTTACATTGAAAGGACATCATGTAGAGACTGGGCGGATAGCTAGTTAAAATGTGTATAGGTTCTTACTAATATATCATTCATTTATCATGTTCATATATCTATACTAATTATTATCTATATCAAAGTCCATTTATCTAGGAAGGCTATCCTAATAACTTTTGATATCATAAATAGGTACCTACTTTGTCTCTTTTCTCTTCTTCACACCTCAACCACTGAACCGATATGGATGAGATTGAGTACACAGACATTTTGAAACCTTAGAAAGGACATAGGATAGGTTTTATCTCGGAAATTATTTGGTAACGGGAACTATGCAGGTTTTTCTTTGACTACGCGGGCAATTCTTGTTCAGCAGTTCAGCAGGCTCATATAGATAGACAGCTTATAATATTAGCTACACTTAAAAACCTAAACCTTTTAACTCGACTGTACAACTGTACAGTCGGAAGGATCAGGTTTTCTCAAATTCAATGAAAGATAAAAATATCAATATAATCAAGGACGAATTGGTGCAGCTCGCACCGAGGCAAACACCATACCCGCACAGAAGATTGGTGTCAAAAAATAGCATGCGTATACTGTGTTTACTTTTCCTCACCCCTTCCAGTTCGTTCCTTTTTTCCCGTTGTCAATCCTTTCTTGATTGTTTTTTCTGATTTTAAGGTATAGGAGTTAGGACCCATAAAATCAGGCTACGTATTTGCAAGTGTTGCTCGCTGGATGCTCTCATCTAAATGTTGGAAAAAGATAAGATAATACATATGGCTAAACCATATAAATAATTAATAGAGTCCTTGTTTTCAATAAGTGTAAGTACATAAGTAGAATAAGCTTATGTACTTCCTAAACCTATTTAATCTACGAGTACATAACGAAAGCCTGCGTCAGATGAAGTGAAACTTCTTTATCGGGGTTGGACAAAAATTTAGTGTAACATTTTTGCGTTACGCCGTACGCGTGACATTTTTGCGTTACGCCGTACGCGTGACATTTTTGCGTTACGCCATACTCGTGACATTTTTAAGGTCATAAAAAAGTTTCACTTCTTACGTGTGTACTCTAGTATACGCATACATTTTTTTTATATCTATAACTTAGATAGATCTGAATTAGGCAATACTACCTATCTAATAAATAGAATGGATCACGGTTACGTAAATCTAGTAGATCACGGTCGATTTATGCAATAATTAATTTTCAATGCTTACGAGTTTGTGTAAAAAGCAAGTTTTAAATGTTTTTGGGTTAATCGGTATTTTGAGACACTAGATTTGAATGCGAAATGAGCACAGAATATTTAAGATGTTAACCTATGATAGATGATTATCGATGATATCGAAACAGAAAGGTACATGAAGGGGAATTAAAAAAAATGAATGTTCACTTGTTCAGAAAGGTTTAGTTCAATTCAATTTTACTCCATGCACTAGTGATAATGATAATGAGCTCCCTGATAGTGTTTTTGACATAAATATTCATTTGCGATTTTATCTGATAAATAAGCTAAACAGAAATATCCAAACAGAAGTTGTAAAACATACCATAAATGTTAATACTTATCACGACAAATAACTTTACAAGCACTTAAATAACTGGCTATTATAGATATCAGTTTGTCCTCTAAATAACCATCGCCATCAATTACAAATATTTCATTACGTCCAATTTAATTCCGCCGTTCTTCAGTGCTAATATTGAACGACCTATACATAGCCACCTGGACGGTCACATAGACAAACATCTTATAAACACAAAGTAATAAATTATATTTAGATAAAGAACTCGACCGTACCCCAAGGGCTTAGAGTGCATATTAAATTTTTCCCTACGAGTTAGAACTGTGTCGCCCTAACCGCCCGTCAGTATTGTGTTAGTATACAATAAATATTCGGCGCCAGTTGTGCCCGAAGTACACACATATACATAGCAAAGCAACGCTCTCGGCGCGTAAGAGCGGCAACGTCGCGCCACTTCATGACGGATTCCTAGCTGACTTCATTTTATTTTCTTTACCTTGGAAAAGTTCCAACTCATTGAGATAAGCAAACCTCAACCTTATGACGTGTGTACATAGGGTTCACAATAAAGGACAGAATATAGTTGGAACTTTGTCATAGTAATTTAAAAACCGAGGGTTGCGGGACGCGTGATCTCCGCTCGGTTCCTTTTTTATGCGTCGTCGTTAGAATCGATGTCAGTTGGCAGATTTTTTATTTTACCGTTTTTTGGCCTTGTTTGTCGCGATAACTGACGCGAATTGAGAAAAAAATTACGTAAAGTGTAGCGAATGATAGTGTAAAAAATGAATTAGTTTCCATTTGCATTGCTAATACGGTGTCCTTGGACGTTGTACCGAGTTGTTTTTCAATTAAATAGCTTATTAAAATGACACCAGTCGACATTGACGATAAATGCATTACCAAATAGCGTCCTATATTTCATGTGATAATTTTAATGATACATAGATATGGAATTATCTACAACTATAACTTGAAAAACCAGAAATATCCACAGAGAGGCATTTTAAAATGTTGGCATGTCTTGTAGATCAACTATGTTACAATGTAACTCAATATATACACGTCAATGTAAATAACTACATGTTTTTTAATTACATATAAGGACCTTATCCTTTAGACCTGTCTATGGATACTAGGTATGTCAATCTCATCCTAACTCAGATTAGAATGCAACTAAATAGGCTGTAAGCAGGTTTAGCCCAAAATACGCAACTAGTTCATAATATTATCAACTCACCGTAGTTTTCGTTTCGATAGACGCTATATAAGTTCATTATAAACCTGACAAAGTCTTCAAAATTAGGAGTTAGGACCATGTAGCTTATATAGATGATATTATCATAATAAGTCTGAACCAAAGAACTATGTGAACCAATATTAGGAATCCATTCCACTAGAAATATATATCAAGCTAAAGAGATTGTTCGTTCGACTTGATCAGGCAAATCTCAGAAATTATTTTTGTATGGGATAGTCATTAGTCCATTTATTTAGGAAGGCAATAAGATAAATAACACCATGCTATGAAGAATAGAAACGGAGCAGCAATGTATCGTTAAAAACATGGAGAAACCGTTTGAGTGAAGAGAAAAAAGACTAAAAATAATAACAATAGACTTAAATTTGGATTAATACTAGAATCAAGAAAGTTATTTACAGTTGATGTTAAAGTATAGAAATTGCTATTTTTACCGGAAAAGATATTCCGACAGAAAAGGCGGGTTTTATTCTTAAGTTAGGCAGGTTTAGATGGTGTTAGGTGTCTAATGTGTAATAGCAAATTAGGTTAGTACATATTATATTTGTGTGTAGGTAAGTAAAGCGTCATAAAAACGACGTAAATAAGGACCCTGGGGTTTATAAAATTAAAACGTTTATAATATTAATTTTACATTGAAAAGAGCAGGGAATTTTGAAAAGTTATATCATGTAATCTTACGTTTCAAACCATTTACAGTGAACAAAGATTACAAGATAGATATCCTTTTCTTCGAATTATACTGAACCTTGTATTTGAAAACAAATAATAAACATTTCAAGAGCAGCCGGCTTGGTTTTCGACTGGATATTGTCGTCGGAGAGTTCTAGTGTCTTCTTCAAATGGTTCGCTTGTAAAACAACTGAAGATCGCTCGATCGATATTCGATCTGTTGACCGGAGAGATTTTCCTCCTAGTTCTATAGTTAGGGTGGATAATGACTAATGAGTCCCCTGCCCAGGAGAATAGTGAAATTCATCTAAACTACACTGTGTTCTGTCCTGCTGCTTTCATCGCCGGGTCGCGGATGTTTTGTAGAAAATCTTATTTTATTAAAATCTAAAGATTCACGCGTGTATTTCGCCCTGCTTGAGTTTTTAGAATGATTAATTATAAATGTTATTAATGATCCAAGTTACCCTCTATATGTGTGCTAAATTTCAATGTAATCGGTTCAGTAGATAGTATTTGCGTGAAAGAGTAACAAACACACACACACACACATCCTCAAAAACTTTCGCATTTATAATATTAGTAGGATCATCATCAGTAAAAGGCGAATCACTGTGCCATTGTAATTGTTCCTTAGAAACAAATGGAAATCAAATTAATGTAGAGATGTGTAGGTACGTTTATTTTCTCTCAAAAGTCATTGTTATCATTCCTAACAACGATACCATTACTATTCAAATCTATACTGTATACTGATAATCACAATTTATCTGTATGCTATTTAAAATCATATTAAAACGTAAGTTTTTATGTTTCCATTTCTATTACGTAAGTAACTACTTATTGTTCATTAATAATATTACGGGTGGTCGTTTTACTACGATTTCTCACATATATCTCGATTATAAAACACACTTCGAACTGTTTTAAAATTCGTTCTTAATTGCCATTTCACTTATCATGTTTGTCGTGCGTTTTGCGTTATATTGATCGATAAGACAAATTAGACTTTTATAATGTTTATTTGTTCAATCTTTTTACTCGTGACACGTTTAATAGTAGATATAATAGTACCTAGTAGTTACTCTACAAAAGAAAAGTGAGTATGTAGAGATAATACGATTAAAGAAATAAATAAATAAAAAAAAAAATAAAAAATAAAAAAATAAACCTATTAAATTTTCGTAATATGACAAGTAAGTTTTTACACACTGAACGCATTATGAGTCTGTCACTTCCTTTGCTAACATAATATATTTTCAAGCGAGTTCACAGTGAATAACGTAACCTTGGTAGTTTTTCTATACTCAAGGCTCATAATAAAAGGTTTTTACGACCCATTGTGAACACTTTACGAGCCTCCAACCACGATTGACTTCTGCCCATAAAGTGTAGTTTCTATGCCGCTAAACCACGTTGTTTCATCTAAATTATTACCCATATTCTCGAGGAGATAATTTCCTTACTTTATTAATGGTAAATCATTGTCTTTGTTGGTGTTTAATTTGTAAATGTAAGAATAATTATGCGTTTTTTTGGATTATACAGGCAAAAGATATCAATCAATATCTACCCGTTGATTTGCGATTAATCTTCAGCAATAATTCAATTCCGCCATCCCGTTTTTCCATCGTTCGTCGAGGCGCACAGATTCTAGGCATCGCCACATGGTTGACGTTCCATGTACCCGGACAAAGCGGTTCGGATCGTCATTCTTTATTCGAACCGCTAGGGACTGGAACATGCTTCCTGAGTCTGTGTTCCCCGATGAGTAGGTACAATATGGAGGTCTTCAAGAGGAGAGTGAACAGATACATTCTAGGGCAGCGCGCTCCATCTTAGGCCTCATCTCAGCTTACCATCAGGCGAGATCGTGGCCAAGCGCTCCCCTATTGTACTATTAAAAAAAAAAAAAAAATTAGTATATTTTTAGCTGCACCCACTGCCCAGCAGTTTTACCCGCATTGCTCCGCTCCTATTGGTCTTACCGTGATCATATAATTATATCCATCTTTCTCGATAAATGGGCTAATTAACACTGAAGTGTATTTATCAAATCGGACCCGTAATTCTTGAGATTAGCGCGGTCAACAAACCAAACAAACTCAAACTCAAATATTTATTCATTTAGATTTCTTTTAGAAGCACTTCGAATCGTCAATACATATTTTTAAGCAGTATCTATGGAGAAGAACCGGCAAGAAACTCCATAGTTGCTCATTAGTCATTACCGGCAACCGTTAACCGGCAAGAAACTCTTCTGCCTTATACATATAAATATAGATTCCTTAAGCCAAGTTTACTGTTATAAATAAAACGTAATCACAATTTAAAAACATATTCTTTAATTGCTTATCTAAACATGCTATTGTTCTTTTTATGTCAATAATACTTCGCTTGTACAAATTAATTGGTTTAAATATATAGCCTTGGTTTATAAATACCTTTTTTGCTATTTGACGGTATTTATATGCATGGATAATTGTTTTTCGAAGGTGTATATATAATTGTTACAAAGAAAATTATATATGTAATAGTGGTCGCCCTGGCTTCGCCGATGTCCAGTGATAAAAAATATCCTATGTTACCTACTCGGTAAATATCTTACTTTAGAAAGTATATTAGAATATAAAAGGTTTTTTTAAATCGATCGGGTAGTTACTGAGTTAAATCGTAACGAATCGAAACGGTGAAGGAAAACATAATTATGAAACCGGCATATTGAAGAATCAAAAGTTCGCTGACATGTGAGTTGTGAGTTGTGACATCTGCCGACCCGCACTTGGCCAGCGTGTTGGATTATGGCCTATTCCCTCATAGAAAGCCCGTGTCCCTGCAGTGGGAACATATTATTGGCTGATGATGATTGATAATAACAGCGGCCTCCCTTTTGGCCGGCACAGGATTTAAATTACGTGTTAGTCTTCTCTAAAGACTGTCTTTCTAACTAGCCACGACCTGGTTCCGTCTGTATTGAAAATTTTTATATTATAGGGCTTTAGCTCATCAAAGATTTGCTGGCCACGGTTGCCAATTATCAGTGCAGCGGTCCACCAACTTAGTTCCCCGCAAAATAAAAGTAAACGCAATTCAAACAAAATTTTTATTAAGAAAAAACCACATAGAGAAGGATAACCCGAACAAGAATCTTAATACTATTATAAAGGCGAAAGTTTGTAAGGATGTATGGATGTATGGATGTGTGGATGTATGGATGTATGGATGTTTGTTACTCTTTCACGTAAAAACTACTGAACCGATTACAATGAAATTTAGCACACATATAGAGGGTAACTTGGATTAACACATAGGATAGGTTTTATCCCGGAAATCCCACGGGAACGGGAACTATGCGGGTTTTCCTTTGAAAACGCGGGCGAAGCCGCGGGCGGAAATCTAGTAAATAATAAGGCAAGTTATTAATACCGAGTGATAGGAAGTTATCTAGCGTGTCAGGGGTTATCGAGCACCTACGTGACTGGCATTGAGACTCATGGCCGCAGATATCGGAATACGTGGAGTTCCGTAGTTTATGAATTAAGATTAGTGGTAGAGTCGAAATAATACTAAATCATAAACAAAACAGTATATAGGGTTATATGTATACAGACTACAGTGTACCCATGTGTCGAATCCACGCTAGTGTTTGTACTGGTTAGTTTTATTGTTTTTTTATACACTTTTTATAATATTAACATTATTTTCTCCACCATCTCTATATTAATTATAAGTGTGCCAAATATAACACTTCTCTGCTTGTGCAATCCTGGAAAAAATAGGTAGGTACTAAGTTTTTTTTTTGCATCATACAAAATATATACCTAAATTACTTTGTGCCTTGTGGTGTATTTTGGTCTATATTTTCACTATTTAACATTATTAATTCCTTAAATTTCCGATTCATCTACCATTTAAAAAACTAAAAAATACAAAAAAGATTCACTGTAATATCAGTAGGTTCCTACGTAAAAGGTTCTGGAATGGTGAATTACTATTAGAAGTTCCAAGGTATATACAGCGTATTTGGATCCGAAAATCTGAAATTAAAAGACGTGTCATTGAAATAATTTCATTACCGAGGTACAGGTCTAGAACTTAGAAGCTTAGGTACCTATGTGTTTTTCTTCAGGATAATATCACCTAAATAATATAATCTGACCAAAAACTGTTAAAAATGCATTGTAAATAAAGTTAAGAGTCAAAACTACACGGAAAAATAGGCACATATCCCCCGAAAATAAAGAGAGATCGCGGCAACGTGCCTTTACTCCCGATTGTATAATAAGCGGGGTTATCATACACATTTAAATACTGCATTTTATCCCGTTTACATAGCCGTGTTCATTATTCGCTTCGCCTTTCGCTTCGCTATTCGCCTCGACCCTCGCTATTCGAACGAATGTGTAAATGCGGTAGGTATCCCGGTTTAGTTAGTAAGAAGTATATTGATGTTAAAATATATGGCGAGGAAAGAAGCGGTATAAAGTACAACCATGATATAATATTGCTCTGAACGACCTAGATTATTTAAAGATACATTGCAGATAAAACACTTTATTAACTACGAGTCTACGTAAAATCTTCAGGGGAAAAAACGATTTACAAGTACGTGTGTTCATGGGTGTTGACCGCAACGGGTTGCAGATTTCGGAGGAGTAAGCGGACTAAGAGAAATAAAGACAATAAATAGACGAAAAGGTGATTTATGTTTACACCCGGTATACATAGAAGACAGAAGAAACCACCCTTTATCTTCGGAATTATTTTATGTCCAAGGTAAAGTAGAACTATTCCCAAAAAATACCTACGAAATAAAATGAAACCAGTAAAAACAGTACCACATGTAACATCTCATTACAATCGTGCTAAACCACAAATTTGCATGTAAACGACAAAACGAAATAAACTCCAACTTCACAGCAAGTGAAGTCATGTGAAGAGCTTAATGACCCGCAGACCGACCACGGGACTAGCGGGACGTCTAACGGCATAAAGCTGTCAATTGGACATACATTCCGATACAGTAGAACCGTGGTAAATGCAATATATTTGAGATAAAAGGTGCACGAATCAGTTTAGCAGTTTTAAATGCTATATTGTTTTTGATGCTAAGTTATTGTCTCTACCTAGCTAATATTAAATATTTAGGCAAAGATGAAAAGTCTCTCTGCGTCATAATACGATGAATGCACAAATCTACTGAACGGATTCTATCACTCTAAATTCTAATAAAGTTTTTTTTAATTTTAAGAAGAAAGGAAAGACTATAAATAAGATTTAGGTCTTACTGTAGGAGTCGTGCACGCTTCGGAACGACGTGAATCTCACCCGTGAACGTTACCAGCACACAGAAGATCAGAAGCAAATAGTAGCATGCGAATGCTGCTGTGTTTCGTATAGTCACACTCAAACTTATATTTATTCAATTAGACTTCTCCGAGAATCACTTTTGCATAGTTATATCATATTAGATATTAACATTTACCACCGATTCGGAAAGCATGCAGTGTATAGACACTTCCATTCTTCTCTTCCATAGGGAAAAGAAGAACCGGCAAGAAACTCATAGGTCAGTGGGTGAGTTGATTGAGTGGTCCGCTTCATTTTTCTCTCCCCTGTCCCTTTCTTCATTCATGTTTTCTTTATCTCATAAAAGCGACGCAAATACTGCAAATGCCAAGGGCCTATTTCTGCAATTAGATATCAATACACGGTGGTCCGTGGTGATCGCTTACCATCAAGTGAGCCACTAGCTCAATTGTAAAACGCGTAAATTGCCTAATATTCTGGCAATGATTGCTTAAAATATTGAAAAATTAAAGCAACGCACACGTCTTAAAACGTAAGTCTCCATTATCAATCTTTATAGTTACTAGTTAGTACCTAGGTAGTTAGGTACTTTTTTTTAAGTGGGGAAATCTTGTATAGATACCCACGGCCTCCGGGGAAGGGGCCGTGGGTTATGTCAGATTCCTACCGACCAAAACCCCACTGTGTTCCGTCAAGCCGCATCAACGACAGGGCCACGGGTATGGTAGAGTTCGTCCGTAACTGGTAGTTAGGTACTTGATTAAAAACTACTCAATTCTGCTTTAGCTGGTTATGACTTACTAGCTGTGCTCTGCGGTTTTACCCGCAGTGCTCCGCTCCTGTTGGTCTCAGCTAGATGATAATATGTATTATGTATATTGTATAGCCTATAGCCTTCCTCGATAAAGGGGCTATCTAACACCGAAAGAATTTTTCAAATCGGACCAGTAGTTCCCGAGATTAGCGCGTTCAAACAAACAAACAAACTCTTTAGCTTAAGTCTAAAAAAACAATACTTATTTAAAAATGTTTTTATGTCTGATCACAAACTAGAAAACGTAGGTATGATTAAAAAATGCAAATACGTCGTCGTCAGTTCGTCACATTATAAAAACCAGAAGCGTAGCGTACCTTGGCGGGGCCCCGTATAAAAATTTGTTTGGGGGCCCTCAGGAAGGGTAAAGCTTTCTCACAAAAGCGCACGTTGGGGGCCCCCTTGGCGCGGGGGCCCCGTATAATTGATACGGCAGATACGGCGGTAGCTACGCCCCTGATAAAAACCTGCATTAATTAACAGATAAACTTAAATTATAATAATTAAGCAAACATAACCTTACTTTTTAGGTTTATTTAATGTTTACTATGTTAATAATTGATTATAATTGGTAATTAACTTTAAAATAATACAATAAGGAATGCATAGTGACGCTTTACTTATGATAATTATTGTTCGTTTATTTGGTTGGGTTTAAGTAACTCTTTTTAGGTAATTAAGTGAGGTAACTGTTACAGTCTTTTGAACTTAATTATAAATTGTATTTTTTTTCAATTATAATAACAAATACTAGTTATATTATACAATTATAAACTATAATTAGTAGATTTAAGACTTAAGTTCGCATTTTTACACGTTGTTCTGTCGTTTGATTTCGTTTACAAACAATTAAATTAAACACTATAATTAACGGCATTGTATTGATGAAAAACAAACATGAATGAATTATCATAACTATGATTACATAGAATCATTAGTTTCATTATAACTGCAACTACGATTGCAAATTATAACTAAAATTGTTAGCATATTTGAAATTTCCTGCAATTATTACATGTTCTTGATATAAGGACTCATTTTGTTTTCATTCCTCCATCGCAAATTAAATAGAGTGAAACAAAAAAAATGAGTGGCGTTTCATTTTAATAGCGCCCCACCCGCCTCAGGGAGACCTTTGAAGGGCGAGCCACCCTAGCAATCAATTGAGACCCTCGTCTATTCCATCCATCTCGCTCTAGCACGAACAATCGACTATCGTGCATCTCTATCTAAAACACGATTAAGAATGAAATTCACGAATATCGCCGCGAGTTATTTCGAATTTCTAGAAATTTTGTGATTCGAATCAGCATTTGTTTCCTTGCGACTGAATGACATGAACTTTATGTTATGATAATAAGGTTTATTTTGGAATGTTAGTATTTAAGTGACCGCATTTTTATGTTGGTATTACAGATTGGAGCGGTGTCGTGTCGACGAAAACCAGATTACATCGCGTTGACGCTTTGGGCGGGAAAATGAAAATAACTTGGAGAATTTACTGCTCAGTGATAGTGGATTTGAATTTGTTTGTGTCCAAGTGATTCTCTAGATTTTATTATTGGCGTCTTTTTGTTATGAAGTTTTGGTGTACCTAATTAAAATATTACATTACCTACTGACTTATTCTTATATTTTATTTAGACCCAAACCACACACATGTAAATAAATCTCTCATTAACTTCACAGTTTACACGCCTTGTTTTAATCTTTACATTTGAAAATTCAGAAGGTTATTTATAAAAGATAAAAATAAGTTTAAATACCTAAATGGAAATATTGAATCTAACTTGGTTACATCTAAAGCTTAGAAACGCTGAAAATAATCCTCGAAGGTAAGCCTCGTCGATGATTTCAAACATAAAAAAATGCTTTATATATAAATTTTGCTCGATAATAGATTTGAAATCAGTTTACACTATACAGCAATTTACTCAAAACTTTCTTAAAATTGGAAAGCATTGATAGCTAGTCAAATAAAAAGAATCATCAAAATCGGTTCACCCAGTCGAAACTTGCCAACCTAAAGCTTTATTTGTAATATTGGTAAGTAGAGATTTTCTTTTATCTTCTTCATATTTTGAGTTTTGACCAAGATTGTAACAGGATAACGAATAATCATTAATCAACAATATCATTACCAGGATAAACAAATACGATTTTGACCCAAGTCATTACCAAATCATTCGAAAACTTGACCAAATCGTATCGTTCAAAACGCTCATTAATCTTATCTTTCAGCTCTAATTTACAAAGAAGTAAAGTATACGAAATAAAACAAAAAACCGAAAGCAAATTATAATAATTTGAAGCCAGCTAATTTACTGGACGCCATATTGATTTTAGTTGGACCCGACATATATGTAGGTAGGTAACCAAAATCTTAAATGTGCTTCCGTTACTTACCTCATTTCTAAAAAAACCTTATTTCACATACTACAATACATAAACAATAATTAATAAACACACAGGCTTAAATCTTAATCCCACCTTTGCCATATTTTAGCAGACTTGTAAACTTAAATCACGCATACCAACATGGAAAGCGTCGCGAACGTAAACGCAAATCTATCTGACCAAGTTTTTACGCATGTTCATTTATCATTCCTCGAAGCACTTAAAAGGTAATTAGGTAATGTCATACCCTTGCTGTATATGGAATGACGAAGTGTATGTAATTATAGTTGCCCTGTGGTTGCCCTGTATTTGGTTATAATCGCATTACTACCAACTTTGACAATATAATTTATTTTCTTGTGCAATGTGCAGTTGTTTATTATAGTAGGTATGTAAATGAGATGAGGAAGATTTGAATGATAGGAATTCGTTAATGTAGGTAATGTTTTCTTTTTTGTGGTCTATCTGAAGGAGAAATTACCTACTGTTCTGCCATTGTGGAGTGATTGACCCAGAAACTTACAAAGTATTAAAAATTGACATGTGATTGTTTCCTTGTTGTTTCCTTTTAGCCACGACTTCTCTCGTAACTCCTGAAAGTTATTAAGCAAAGTTATTACCCCGTACTACTTTTTTTTTTCATTTTTCACAAAGCAATTCATGCCATCTCAACACATTTCAAAGAGTAGGAGGTATCTATGGACTAATCGCTGAGTATCTACTGAATTTGCCTATTAAAGACTGAATTTGCCACGTAAAGGTGTAGCGTTAAAATCCGTTAGTTTCTTGACTTAAGTTTTCGGAAGTAAAAGTACCTATTATTGGCATGAGTTGATGGGACTGCACCTATTTCATATGTTCGCGTTGTTACCTGTTGTAAGATATTTCTTATATAAAATTATCAATATTCAAGGTAGTTCATGTGTTCAGCCAGCTGCTGCAGCCTAATTTTGACCTATTAGTAGTTAATTAAAATTTAAAATAAAACACATGGTTGTTATGATCTTTAAATATATCATTTCTGCTGAGTAAAAAACGACTAACGTTATTTTTTCAAAAGACCTTAGAGTCTATCCCAATATTCAATATTATTACGAATGAATGTTATGACTTGAAATCCTTCACTTGACGACATCACGTCATCAAGACACGGAAATGTACTTTTTTAACAGACATAAATTATGTTATAAATTATAGTTATTCCTTATATAATATTAATAGGTCACAAATGAGGCTATTTATATGATCAGACCGCTGCTTCATTTTGTTCGATAATGTGATAAAAAGTTGAATATTTTTAAATATTTGAGGTTTTGTTTAGTCTGTTCACCTGCAGCTCTATATGTCGTAATAAAATGTGAAAAACAAATTGCATATACATAATATGTACTGGAGTACATACTACATATTCATTTACAACTAGATCTGTGCCGCGGTTATCCGCATTTAGGTACTCTGCTCCTATTAGCGTGATGATATAGGTACTTACCTAATATTAGCTAGCTACTAGTTATTATTCTATGGTAATATTTAAATTATAATATTATAAGCCTTTGCCTTCCTTGCAGTGAAATAATTTTTCAAATCGGATCCCTGGTTCCTGAGATAAGCACGTTCAAGCAAAAAAAAACAAACAAACTCAGCTTTATATACCTAAGTAAAGATGAAAAATGTTGTGAATGAATTGATTGATTAGAATTGTTTACTATTTTTGTGGTAACTGGTTAAGCGTCAGCAATTTCGTTAAAAGTCTGCATGCACTGCATATTTTTCACAAACCTATATTAATTTATTGATCAAGGATGTGTGTGCACTCTTTCAATCCAAACCAAACTGAAACGTTAAATATATTTTTTCTTCAAGTACAAACTGTACAAGAAGCGATCAAATTTTATCACGAGCGAGTGTATACGCTTGTAGGTATTCAATCTACAGGCGAGTTTACTCAATAAGCCGTAATTGTTTGGCGCTAGTGCTGCCAGCCACGTGTTGCGCTTGTGTTGCCAAGGGAGTGGTAGCGGTGACGGCCGCGGCGCGGCGGTGCGGGCGCGAAGCGCCACCGAGCTCCGCGCCACCTCGACCGACACGCAAGCGATCTCAACTACCAGGCGCACATACGTCATGCAGAGTTCTCGCGCGTTTGCCCAATGTAGAACGTAAGTCGTGATGTCGCTGTCTCTTTCACGCTATCGATGAACATTATCTACTAGAGTGGACCAGACTATCCGCATTTCTTGAATGATTACAATGGAAAGTATACCGTATTTCTAATAAGCATAGAGTCTTAATTGATAAACATATAAATTCTTACAAAACAGCGTGAATTTTAATGAATTACATCTATCTGATGGAACCTCCGCGATGCGCCACGAAAAGGGAAGTATTTTCTGAGGTGTTCGAGGTATTTGTAATGTATTTCACGTATTCATGTTGTCCTAATCGTCGTGATGCTTAAGGACCATTTTAGCGTGGTTAACATTCCTCTGATAACTTTAAGAAGAGGCACTGCGGTCTGTGACTAGTTTAGCTAGTAAAAAAACAAAACAGGGAAAATTTTTATGCGGAATGTTTGGTTTGGTGGCGTTTTTACTTGGTTGAAATTTATTGGTATCCGTTATGGTATCCGTCGTCGGCTATTTTGTCGGCAACGATTACATACATAATTTATTCCCAAGTATCTGTCGCTTTGTCGCTGTTTTGTCCTATTTTTTATTTGCAAATTTAGATTCAAATCAGACATATTAACATTATAGGAATAACGTCTAAATAAGAAACACAAAATTAATTAATATAATTTGATCTGAAGATAACAAACATCTGATCTGCAATAGTTATCAAGCCAACTTGGACAATATCCATTTATCCAATTCCAGACTAAACTAGACTTCATTTGGTATAATTAATAATTATTGCGGAAACAGTTTAAGGGCTTGGTCTAGTAGTGCAAACAAATGCATCCTGTCATCCTATATGTAAATAATACAAATGTACTAAGGGAAAGTTGCTCCACTTAATTTTTAAAAATTAAATCATTCGTATGCATAATTTAATATTCGTAATAAGTACCAAAAATGACAATTTGAAACAATTTTCGTGAAAATTACACCGGGTGATTTTTTTTTATCAGTACACAAAATTTGCGAATACTTTCTATTGATATCTTCAACTTCATGTTTATATAACTGATCAACTTTTACAAAGAAATTTGGACGAAATATAAAAAAAAATAAGCTTTCCATACAAAATGCATAACTCTATACATTTTTTTCGACCTAAGTTTCTTAGTGAAAGTTGTTCAGTTTAACTAATAAAACGGATAAACAAATTTTGTATATAATAAAAAAAATGTAATGTTTGTGTTAAAAAATTATAAAATAGAAAAAAACGCAAATGAAAACAAAAGATATTTATTTCTGACTAGTTTCCGCCCGCGACTCCGTCCGCGCGGATGTCGGTCTTCGCGTCTTCTACAGATTTATTATATTATGTATAATATATAGATTTATATTGATAAACCTAATAAATCTTTTGCTAGCATTCTGATGCTTTATCGGTTGCACTGGATTTATCTCTTTTTCAATCGCTTGAATGATATAGGATGGGTCCTTGATGGGCATCGAATGCTGAAGTCTCGAATCAATCAATTCTGACAGTAGGCAATTTATGTAAAATCTTGATAATGGTCCATCATTTTATTTTGCCTAAACGTTACATAATTTTTTATATATTCTATTTTTAACGAATGATTCACTCCAGTCCAAACAGCAAATAAGCAGATTTCTGCTTCTGCAACGTTTAGATGTCCCTGAATTTGGAAAATATAGTCATGATTCTTATCTATGACAAAAGTGTTATTTTTTGCATTGTATTTCAAATATTAATTTTTTTATTTTTAACCGCATCTTCCGCATTCATGTCTTTTGCCGGAATTAGACATTTAACTTCTACTAGTCCCATTTTCCCTTTTTGATATGGGAGTGTATAAAGTAAATTTTTTAGATATTTCTCGTTATACTTTTAAAAAGTTATTATTGTCATTTTGCTCATTAGGTAAAGTAATTTCGATATCAGTTTTAAGTTTTTTGATACCTGCAATAATAACGTCATAATCGCCTGCACATACTTAACGATTACACCCTGTATACAATCCACCATCCACATTCATAATGTTTTCCTGTCCTCCTCTCCTTTACGCTGTTCACCGATACATTTTAAATGAGTAAATCTGCTACCACTGAAGGATGTTTCATTGTGATCAGCAAATTTTCACCACTGTTGTCGATTATTTGTTTTTCATTTTTAATCAGCAATTCATCATCAGTTTTGTTTTTTGCAGATTGGTGATGTACCCTAACAATACGTCGAAAAGGGAAAGCATCAATGAATTATCGTTTTCGTCCTCTTTTTTATTCTTCGCGTCTCTGTTACTTGTGTTTGTTTAGTTCTCAACACCCACTGAATTTTCTATGTTATTGTGATCTTCCATTACATCTGAGTTTTGATGATGTGATGATAATCCATTCGTTTTAATATTGGTACTAAGAGTTGGTGGACTAAACTAGAAATGGCGGACTAAATTTGTCAGCGCGTCTGTAAGATCAGAATATAAAACCAACATCCTGTATTTAAGTTACAAAATAAATAATCAAACAACATGCCGCTACGTTGAAAATGACTAGAAGAAAAAATTAAAACACCTCGGCATATAATTTTGGAGTAAACAAATCATTTTCCCCGTATGGGGATTTCCCCGGATGAACTTGGGAAGTTCAAGTTCTCAATACAAGTTTATATTATATTTCGTATTTCTCAAACGAAAAATAAACATTTTTGGAACTTCAAAAAAAATTATATTATAAGAAAATTTATGAGCTTACTTTAGTTATAAAGAAATATACATCCCTTTACTGACACCCCGTAAAATAAAGAAATTGTTGCCAATCACCTTTGCAATCTATTTGGTTTCATTAACTTTATGTTCGAAGATAATTTTTTTTCTAGTAGTTACACGCGTATTTTTTTCGTTTATTTTCCATATCGAAATAAAATGTTTAAAAATACGAATATTTGCACAAAACTAAGATAAAAATAATCAATTAACAAAAATATTAAATTTAATGAAGTAGAGCAACTTTCACTTCGGTATGAAGGAAAATCGAGCGTAGAGCACACGTCAGAACGCTCCGGCCCAAGGAGCGCGAGTCGCGACTAAAGAAATTCGCTAGGATTTTTCCTAATTATTTTAAATGTTTTTTTAATATTTAAAGAATTATCAAAATTCTAAAAAAAATTTTTTTAAAGGATTAATACTCATTGGTCTTCAACCAACTCGAATAAATTAATGGAAAAAATAACTTTTAGCAGTATTTATCAATAGATTTTGTAAGGCAAAAAATGGGAAATTTAATGAATTTATAACGTTCTAATTAGGAAAATCATAAGTTTTTCGGCAATTGTATTCAGCAGTTTTTAATAACGACTATATAAGGATAATAATGCGCTGATCAGATTGTATAAATTGTAATCGGTTGCAACGTAGTGAGTGCACAAACTTAGCTCGAAATGTCTTTGGGGGAAAGAGACTTATCTTGAAGGCCTGATTAAGGTAACATAAAGTAACTTTATAAATGTGAAAAAATTCGTGCGCATTGCGTATATAACACTAATTGATAAACAAGAAAAAAAAATTCAGTTTATCATTTCATTAGCCGGGAAAAAATTGTCAAATAACTTGTTGAAAACGCAATTTTGCTAGACTGCAGCCTTAATCAAACAGCCTAGCAACAACATATAAGTGATAAAAGATGAAAACAAAAGATGGATCATGGAAAATATGAATTATAATTCCAAAACATGCTCCTAAAACATTCCTAAAATGACAATCTAGTTAGTTGAGTGAGGTCGACGCTAGAGAAGATGGCGCGTGACGCGATATAGCGGGCATTGTTACTAGGACTGTAGAAGTGAAAGACGGTTACAAACAATGCTGCGCATGCCCCCAGGTTCCTACAACCTCGCTCTCATTCATTCCATTTTTCAAATAATAAAAGGGCGTTATCGACAAAGGAGTTTTTGTCCTTATCTCTATTGAGCTAAGACTGATATTACAATAAATTTCAATGGTCAATGTCAGTATAGGAATGTGTTAAGTACTTCTGTACGAGTATGCAAGCCGGGTGATCAGCGCGCACTGCGCAACTCCCCAGACACACGTCACAAGGCAAATCTTGTCGGGTGAGATTATTATGCAAACAATGCTCGCCAGTCAACTCGCTTGCCATGGACTGCCTAAAAACTCAAATAACGCGGAACTCATACTAAAATAGCTTTTGAAATTATGTTCATCGACATCGAGTCAATATTGAGAGATTTTTATCGCATTTTGCTTTCAAGGCTGTTTGCTTTTGCAACACATGGATTATGTTAGTGAATTGATTAGCCATGTTTGAAGTGTTGGTGTAGGTAATGCCAACTATTGCTCATTTCATTACCTCAATTTCTTATTTAACATGTAAAATTTGTGTCATATTTCATCTTTATTTCATACTAGCTGTCCGCCCCGGCTTCGCCCGTGGTACATAATATATACGTTTTCTCTACATAAGAACCATCCTCGTACTTCAAGGAATATAATAAAAAAAGAATTATCGAAATCGGTTCAGCCGTTCTCGAGTTATGCGCTTACCAACACATTTTGCGATTCATTTTTATATATAACTAGCGGTCCGCCCCGGCTTCGCCCGTGTTACATGTTTACGTTTTCTCTACATAAGAACCATCCTCGTACTTCAAGGAATATAATAAAAAAAAAATTATCGAAATCGGTTCAGCCGTTCTCGAGTTATGCGCTTACCAACACATTTTGCGATTCATTTTTATATATAAGATTTCATATTAAAAAGTACCTACGTAATAAAGCTCATTTGATATACATATTACTAAAATGTTTAAAAAAAAGACGGGTTGCACTCCGGGAGTGCCGGCAGAAGTGAAAACTTGATTATTAACGTTGAGGCTTGAGCATGTTTGATATTTTGGAATGGTATCCGTCTTACGCTTTTTCGATCAGGTCACGTGTCCTGACGCGAGTTTAAGATTTTATACCCATTACAGAAAAAGTGCCCAACGCCGCTAAAGAAGTTTTCACTTCAAAAAAAAAGACGGGTTGCACTCCCGGAGTGCCGGCAGAAGTGAAAACTTGATTATTAACGTTGAGGCTTGAGCATGTTTGATATTTTGGAATGGTATCCGTCTTACGCTTTTTCGATCAGTTCACGTGTCCTGACGCGAGTTTAAGATTTTATACCCATTACAGAAAAAGTGCTCAACGCCGCTAAAGAAGTTTTCACTTCAAAAAAAAAAAGACGGGTTGCACTCCGGGAGTGCCGGCAGAAGTGAAAACTTGATTATTAACGTTGAGCATGTTTGATATTTTGGAATGGTATCCGTTTTACGCTTTTTCGATCAGGTCACTACCCATTACAGAAAAAGTGCTCAACGCCGCTAAAGAAGTTTTCACTTCAATAATTAGTGCTTATTGGCTATTGCAAAGATATATGCCGATGAGCAAATACCTATCTATATAATTTACATAGGTAAAATTTAATTATTACATAGGAAATAATATAGTCATTCCTGAGAGCGTGGTCGCGCGATGCGAACATAATAGTGAGAATTGAGATGTACATATTATTTTTTTTATTTTGATGGTGCTTAAAATAAATATTGATGTAATAATTGATAAGCCGAGTGATTTAGATTTTTAAATATATAACATGAAAAAAGCTAATTTCAAGTTCGAAATCTGAATACCTCTACCGTCTGGTCTACACAAACAATTTATCAGAATTCATCCCTAAAGAGAGGAAAAATATTAATAAATAACCATGATAAGCCTTTAGAATCAATTAGGTTAATGCAGACTTTGATTTGGTGTCGACTGTCGTGTTTTCAACACAAATTGGGTCATTCCTAGGATACAAGCGTTGGATGTAAATTTAAAATATTGTATCGTAAACTGAGACCTGAAAATATACCTACTTAATTACACGGATAATTGTTTATCTTTCAAAATAAGTAGATAAACTTCCTCTGATAACTTTGAAAATGATAAGAAAAGATGGACGGTCTAATAAATTTTATTTGAGGGCCATCTTTTTGAAGTTTGTAAGGATGTAAGGATGTATGGATGTATGGATGTATGGATGTATGGATGTTTGTTACTCTTTCACGTAAAAACTACTGAACCGATTACAATGAAATTTAGCACACATATAGAGGGTAACTTGGATTAACACATAGGATAGTTTTTATCCCAGAAATCCCACGGGAACGGGAACTATGCGGGTTTTCCTTTGCAAACGCGGGCGAAGCCGCGGGCGGAAATCTAGTAGTCAATATAAATAGAATTAGATCTCGAAAGAGATTCTATGCTTGGAAGAGTTGATTGTTTTGGGATGGTCGCTACCTTTGTGATTTCTACGACTGAAAAGATCTTTATGAGATTTAGGACCTTCTTTCTCGGGTAACATACACATTATGATATCCCGGTAAACCCACGTAATTGAAAAACGTTACGGAGCGGACTAACTAACGTAAAACACAGAAAAACACGCTAATTGAAAATTTGAAACTCACGCAAAAAGGACGCGAACTTAGCTATCTTTTATTATTTATTTTAATATATTATTTTGTTATATACATATTATACCTAGTGTTGATCTGTACTAATATTATAAATGATGAGTTTGTTTGTTTTAACGCGCTAATCTCAAGAACTACTGGTCCGATATGAAAAATTCTTTCGGTGTTAGATAGCCCATTTATCAAGGAAGGCAGGCTATAATCATCACGCTATAAGACCAACAGTAGCACTGCGGGTAAAACCTCAGGGCACAGCTAGTGTAATATAGTTACCTGCCTGAAATATTCTCACTCAATTACAAAGTAATATTATAATGAAGTAACTTTATAAGGTATTAAAGACTTATTTGATGAGGAATACGTACGGATGTTTGTTAGTTTAACACGCAAATACCACAGAACTGATGGATTTGTTTTGAACATTTATTATAGGTAGGTATTACGCAAATACTATAGGGGGTAAGATTAATACAATATTTGTAGGGGTAAGTTAAGGGGTAAATTTATATTTTATATACAATATTATTATATGGTTAGTTCTCTCCCCGACTTGGTCCATATTTACGGATTTCAGTAGCTGGATTGAAAGGGAATGAAAATGATTTTACAAACTAGCAAGAGTTTTGATTTACATGTGGACAAAATAATATCTTAATCCGTTCATTGGTTTTTGCGTGAATGAGTAACAAACATACATCCATGTAAGTATCCTTCTAGATTTTGGCGCTAATAATATTACAAAGATTGTTCTTAAATATTCTTATATTGTAGTAGATAGGGGACCAAATTTTGATCTTTCCATGAAATTTTGATTAAAAACCTTCTTTAAAATTTACTATTTAGACGTTTCGCGCATCGGCCTTGTTATTTCGCATGACTGATTTATATGTAGGTACCTACCTATATTAAAAACTAGCGGTCCGCCCCGGCTTCGCCCGTGGTACATATTTACGTTTTATCTACATAAAAACCATCCTCGTACTTCAAGGAATATAATAAAAAAAGAATTATCGAAATCGGTTCACCCGTTCTCGAGTTATGCGCTTACCAACACATTTTGCGATTCATTTTTATATATAAGATAAATACTGTTATGTAAAGTAAGGAGATTACTGTATTCTGGCAAATAGGCTCATAATACGTAATTAGATTTGGATTTGACATGTTTTTTTTGCTAACGCATGCATGTGCATCGTTACTGTTTAATTTTTTATTTAAAATGGATTTTCCAAATGGGATCAATGTTTCAAATACCTACAACAAACTTCTCTAGCATATACTAACTTTTATGTAACTTAAAATTTTGAGACACACAATAATATAATGAGAAATATAAATTCCAGTCATAGGCACGTAAGTATTGTATTTTATTCGTTTTTATGGTCCTTAAAAATAATATTTCAATATGAAGATTAATTATACATAATAATACTCTTGATTAAATTCCACTTAGTTAACACGCTGAACTGCAATTACGGTATAATTGCATCTAATTAATTCAAAATTCAATCCAGGTTAATGCCGCCGCTTTCAGCGCGAACATCCAAGTACAAAGACCCAGGGATTTCGAACAGCAAAGAGCGCGGCAGTGCGGCAACATCGCATCATGTATATCGATCCTTCTGATACCTTACAGCGCTTCTCTTGCTTGAGGAATTATCTATGATTGCGCGTTCGTACATCGCGCAGCGTAGAATACGCTTTTTTTCTCTAATCTGATTTAACACGTACAATGAAAACGTTCTTTTAGTTACCTTTGCAGCGCAACAGCGCTTTACAATTTCATCGTTTAGCACTCGCATATTGTGTTCAGCGGCTTGAAGCGATTGTTTATGAAAGAGGATAAGAAAATTGACGTAAACAAGTACGTTAGTGTGCGTGTAGGGTCTGCAATTGCGAGGGCGTAAGATAAAATGTAGCTGACAGGTAAAGATGGGGATTAGTCTGCAAATAGCAACAAATAGGTATGCCTTATGTACAGGCCGTAGGGCAGGTAATGTATTACGGTTCAGTGACCATTATAAGGTCACTTGATTATTCCGTTTAGTTACAATGTATTATTGTATGATGGATGGAGATGTAGATAATAGTGTAATATATTTATAAGGCCATTGGTTTGTTAGGTATTTAGTTATGTTTTAGAACTACTCAATTATCATTTTTAATAAGTGTATTGTAGGTATGTATGTATCGAATATGTCAGGGTTTTATTTTCAGAACCTGCGTCTTTTCCGTATACTTAATATAAAATTTAATTTTCGCATAAAAACAAAACTTCTAAAACAGTACCTACATTATACCTAAAGGAAAAAAATATCAAAAAATTATATTTAAATATGTACTTAATTACAACAAAAAAAAAAACACTAAAACCATTGAGATAATATTAATAGGAGACGACACCGCCTACATCACTTATGTTCCACTCAACATACGTCATGTGACGGATGTTGAGCGGTATTTTTTAATGGTTTTAAAGTGAAACGCATCAAACATGCCTTCGTGTGTGTTACGATATTGCAAAAATAATACAAATAATACGGAAAAGTGCAAAGGAATAACTTTCATCGTTAAGTACCTAGTTAACTTAATAATAATTTTTAAAACTTAGTTAGAGCAAAAAAATGGCGCACAGATTTTGTTCGTGGTGTCTCCTCCATTTTCTACTCATGTGTCCATACGTAGTAATATTATCTCAATGACTAAAACAAAAAATAACCAATAAGGTTGCAGGTACCTAACTACCTAGTCGATTGCATGTTGTAACAACAGTTAACAAAAATATGTAATTAGAAAAATTACAGTACAATTACCCAATCATTATTGTCTCTCATAACTATGCCCGTTTTGACTAATTTACTACATTCATATTCCTAGCCTTCCTCGATAAATGGAGTATCCAAAAAGCTGAAAGCATTTTTCAAATCGGACTCGTAGTTCCTGAGATTATCGCGTTCAAACAAACAAACAAATCCTCTAGCTTTATTATATTATTTTTTGACCACATCAACTACATATATAAATATTACTAGCCCGAGATTAGCCCTGGATAAATATAATAAATATTTCAGGACAATTTTCACACACGGCACGATCTGATCCCATACTAAGCTCTCGCTTGTGAGTTGTGCTATGGAAACCAGATGGCTGATATATTGATAATATTTTGACAGTATTATAGATAAAATATATAGGTACCTATAATACCTTATAAAATTATAATACCAATCTTTGAGAAATTTAGAATAGTCAGTTCATTGCCTGGCGCGTGAAACGTGGTGATACTTGATAGGCGCGTACCTATGTGCCACATAAACTGTGTAACTACTAACTACACCTACTGGTGACCTACATAACTAGTACCTAAATACTAATGCCAGAACTAATAAGAATGAGAACGGAATATTTACTTGATTGTGATAAAGGCGAAGACGTTATTCAACTTATGTATGTTACATATTGCACGCCTCATAAGCGAAGCGTTGAGGTGGGTACTACTGTCACTTCGCGCAAAACATCTGATTTTTCAAACTTAAAATGTCTTTATGTATCATACATTGCACTTGTAAGATAATACATACACACACATATTAAGAAAAAACACTATTTTTAACGTTCATGATATTTTTGATGTCATTTTTGTTATTTAAACTAGTTAAAAAACAGTTTAAAAAAGTTCTGTCTTGGACGTCCGTGTGTCTGTATGTGCGGATCCTTTTTCTTGTTAACACGATAGCGACCGAAATACTTTACTAATCGAGTCTTTTTTTTTCTCTTACGCTTGAGTATGCTCAGGAATAGAACCCTTTCATTTTTCAGGGTCTGATTCGATGTGGTTTAATTGTTATTAAATAAACAAAAATAATAATTAATAAATATTTATTAAAAAAAATTATGAGGCGTGCACTTTTGGATTTTCCAAATTATTTTGATCTTACAATCTTTCAACACGTTTTCCATTTGTTTTTAATTTCTTACAATTTCCACGATGTTAATTTTTCTTGGTTGGTGTAATATTTACGTCTAAATGTCAATTACAAGGATAGAAGAAGATGAAGGTAGATTTATTTAATAGTTTTATGGAATTACCCTCAGATAAAATTACTTAAGTCTCGCGACAATGTGCGCTCGGTCGTGTGTTTTATTGTATAGCTTTAAATACGATTTTCAAGTATTTAATAAAAAAGAAGATTTACTAAGGAATTTATAATGTAATTGGAAAATGTATAAATAAAAAGTGAAGGGATACAAAAGAAGAAAGAAAATCAATGATAACAGTGACGATCGAAACGATTATTAGCATGGATGCGTGCATTTAACGTTATAAACATACATATTATTTATGTATGAGTAAGTAAAGATATGAATAATTTATTAATACAAACTAGGTTTCCGCCCGCGGCTTCACCCGCGCAGTCAAAGAAAAACCCGCATAGTTCCCGTTCCCATGGGATTTCCGGGATTGCGTCATTTTCCCGGGATAAAAAGAAGCCTATGTCCTTTCTCGGGTATCAAAATATCTCCATACCAAATTTCATGAAAATTGGTTCAGTAGTTTAGGCGTGATTGAGTAACAGACAGACAGACAGAGTTACTTTCGCATTTATAATATTAGTATGGGTTAATAATTTTTATTTATTTACGTAGGTAGGTACATATATCTGGAAAGTCGGTATGCTAAGGTTCATTTGTTTTCACTTTTTGTGAATTTTTGTGTTTTGTGAGATATCTAGTAGAGAAGTTGCTTTCTAAACGTAGGTATAACGATACCTACGTTTAGAAAGCAACTTCTTTCTTAACTTAACTTCTTTCTCCTTTGACGGCGAAGTAGTTAGCTAGTAGGTATATGTAGTGCCTTTAAAAGACTTTATATTCATACAAAATTTGAAGTTAATTCATGTACTTTTTGAGTTAAAACAGACAAACGGACAAAAATTCTAAAAACCATATTTTTGCTTTGGTCGATGATGATTGTAGATCACGCCCCAAGTGTTCTTATAAAAAATATTCAATGTAGGTTACAACTTACAACTTACAACTTACAATTCTGACTTTTCTACGGAGGTATTTATTATATAGGTATGTAGTATCTATAGATTGCCGTTATCTTAATTATTCAAATTTCTTCTATTCTTTCGGCCACCTCACGCCATCTATTGAGATAATTTAACAACAATTGCAACACGTGTGACATTATTTCAACGATTAAAAACATCATATCCAACGGGGCAGTTGTTGGATTATTTTTTTAGTTTAGTAGCGTTCAATTCAATGAGATTTTTTTAAGAATTGTTTAAATCACGATTCGAATCCGATTCGAAATTTCGTTTTCTTGTAGAAAAATATCATCATATTCATGTATTATTTTCAAAGTTACAGATGATGGGTAATATTATTTTTTTATTAGGTACTTAGGTAGGTATATTATTTATGGTTTAGTTAGTTATATGGAATTTGTTTATTATAAACCTGAGTTTCTGAGTATGGATGAATGTTGGTAACATGGTTAACATTTACCACCGATTCGTAAAGCGTTATCTATGGAAAAGAGCCGGCAAGAAACTCCATAGATACCAAAATAACACATGTTATAGAGAGGTATGCTAGGTATATAGAAATTCCGCGTGTCTCGTGCCCGCAGTTCGTTTGTATCTCGGGATTTATTTACTTGCTCGTTAGTTTTTTATTTCTGGATTATTCCTAATACGTATATTGATTACAGATATGGATTTTAACTGTAGTGTATGAAATGCTTAGTGACTATCACGTGCTATTTAATAAGGATCTAAATATACTCTATCGGAATTTCTGTGAACGATTTTGTCATTATAATGATTCTAGGTCAAGCGCAATAAAAATAATATTTAAAAGTGTCTTCTTGAATAGTTATTGGATTAGTATTTATAACCTTTTTATTTTACTTGGATTTCGTAGATATTGTCCTCACCTACACTATCTATTCTCGCTGTAAATCCTGTGAATACTTGAAGGTTAATTTCTTTTAGCAAACTTCATTGAGATCTTATTTAAATTACATTTAAAACAGTCTTTACTCCTTATGTAAAAAAAAACCCTTCAAAGCACAATTTCAATGCCACTATTTGTTACCTAAAATGCTCCAATATACAAAATGTCCTTTTGTAATTGGATTAAAAAGATACCAATTAAAAAGGCAAATTAAACCCAATCCCGTTACGCTTTTCCTAATTAAATCATTATACGTGTTCTACAACTACAGGACTAAAAGCGGCGTTTTTATCTAGATTAATGAAACGAGTCAAAAAACCAGTTGATAAGATTCTAATTTAACTGGCAGAGTTCACTTCGAACGTTCTGTTTTTAGAGCGAGCCCGAGGGCACAGGAGTTCAATTGAGAATTCACAAACACGAAAGCAGAATAACCAGTTAGCAAGACCTCTTTACAAATGGTATAGTGGCGTTTCAAAGCATTCATTTATACGGCTGAGCGCGGGGCGGTGAAGGTCGTTGTAGTTGGCCGATGTGAAATGCTCGACTCCTATAGTTTCATGGTCTCCTAGTAAGTTGCGTTCAGCGTGGCATGTCACGACCGCACCGCCGCGCCGGCCGCACGGTTTGACGATTGACGGCCACGAACCGCGCCTGACACACGAAATTGGCCATCGACTGCACTGCTTTTTAGATAAGGATTAGATAGTATGTATATAATTAAATATTACTGGTTGTATGTTCGTTCGTCTATTATTTGAGCTAATAATTTAAATAAAACGTTATTTTTACAGATTTTTAAATAAATGTTTTGTGAATTTTATAATTTTTCATTAGTAAAAAAATCAAATTAAAAAATCCTATGTTTTTTAATACCTATCTAAATAAAATTAGAGGTAATAATTAGGTACGTCTCAAGAAGAGAACATAGATACATACTAGCTTTCCGCCCGCGTTTCAAAAAAAAACCCGCATAGTTCCCGTAGGATAGGACTGTAGCCTGTTACCTGTAGGAAGTAGGATAGGATTGTAATAACTACAAAAGAATTGTAAACTAGATAATAAAACATTTAGTACATTATCAAAAAATTTATTATCATAATAATTACCATATAGGTACAAAAGCAGGAGACAAGTAATTATATTCCTCTAAACGTACTGTTAATTCTGTGCTGAAATATTCATTATCATATCACATTCTAGCAGCACTAAATTATTACATTTTGATGTCAGTTTTTCTACGATGATGCATAATGCATTGAAAATGGTTCCATTTCTTAAATCGCAAGTGTCGAGGACGTGACATGATGTTTGAATAACGAAATTCCCTTCTGTCTTCTTGTATGAAGAAAATATAACGTTAATTAATTATTAAATATAAATGTAATATTTTCCTTTTCTTGCTCGCCCCGCCGCGGACGTTTTGCTAATGGAGTCATAATACCTAAACGAAAAATAAGTATGAGAAAAACATCATCTAGCAATTAGGACTTAGGGATTAGTAATATGAAACTGTAATAGCAAACAATAACATCAAAAAACGGTATGTACAAATAGGTAATATGTATTATATTTTTAACTAGCGACCCGCCCCGGCTTCGCACGGGTGCATTGCTGATACTAAATACACTACAGAAAAACTGTGAACGTTGTATAATATGTATAAAAAACATAGCGGCCCGATCCGGTTTCGCACGGGTATAAAATATATAGCCGGGCGGCCGGCCGGTACCGCCGCAAACGCTATGGTCCGGGAGCCAGCAGCAGATTTTATGACCAAGTTCCTCTCAAGCGGTAATTAGTAAAATGCATCAAAGTATAGTATTATGAAGCCTCGTGAACGTCAGCTGGAGCTCGGTTGGGGGGGAGAGCGGTTGTGGCCTCCCGTATCAGCTGACGGTTTTTCCACCAAGATACAGCCAGCTGACATATATATTTATCCACAGTTACATATATAAGCTATCATCAGGTAAATTTTTGTTTGAGAGGAAATAACGGAAAATAAATTTTTCTTTAAATTTAACTTTCATGTTCGAGACACCAGCTGACGTATAATACACCATGTTGTAACCAGCTGACTATTTTTTTTTCGTTGAGATATTGGGTTAGCTACAATTTGACAAATTTTTAGCTGAGAGGAAATGAATGAATGAATGTATTTTTTTTCCTATGTGCGTGGGAGGCTACAACCGCTCACCCCCCCAACCGAGCGCCAGCTGACGTTCACGAGGCTTTATAATACTATACTCTCATGCGTCTGACGAATTATCTCTTGAGAAGAAATAGTTAACCAAATTTGCATCCATCAAATCAAAATATTTTATCCTTGTTTCCTCTGGTAGCTACCACAATCGAGAGTTTTGTACATGAAATTATTGGGCATCTCATCAAAATAAAGCTACTCACGAAAAATTAGCTTGATAGTAATCACTTGCAAAAATGGGCGATGTATCCCGGACTAGTACTTTTCCACTATTTAATGGATGTTATTATACATATAAACCTTCCTCTTGAATCACTCTATCTATTAAAAAAAACCGCACCAAAATCCGTTGCGTAGTTTCAAAGATTTAAGCGTACAAAGGGACATAGGGACATAGGGACAGAGAAAGCGACTTTGTTTTATACTATGTAGTGATAGTGACAAAGTACTCACTCTTTCTGTCAGCTAAGGCATCATATTCGTCATCACATTTTATACCCATGTCCGCGTAACATATGACCGATAATAGTTTATAATACCATAATACTGGCTCGTATTTTTCACCTTTAAATCTCGCTGCTAATACCTAAAAAATAATTAGTATTATTATACATTCAAATAAAGAGAAAAATTAAACAATGTTTCTATGACATTTATTCAACTACCTTCCGAATTTCTTTTATACATGTATTCTTCAAATTAGATATTCGCTTCTTTAAAGTGGTGAGCGTGGCTTCTTCGTCGATTTCTTTATATTTCTCTAAAAGAATACTGTACGCAACTAAGCGAGCCTTTTTTTTACGATATTCAGAATTAGTAATATCCCATAAGCATGGAAAGTTTCTATACATTTCTATGACTTCAATTAGACGTTCCTTCTCGTAGTCGAGCATTTTAAATACGTCTGCTTCGCACCGACACAGGCGTCGCACTGACGAAGTGACGAATCGGACCGGCAAGTGGCAACGTCCGATCCGTAATAATTCGACTTGGGTTTATAATGCTATCCTGCTTACTCGTTGTGACAACGCTTGTTGAGTGAATTTTTTTTCATGTTTGGCGGGTTTCGAATTTATAGGGAGACATTATATTGTATTATTTTTTTAACAATTGGGTAACATACTATGATTTTTAATTGAACTATGGGCACACCCCGGACACTCCATACAAAATTATCGTTTTGACAGTCACACTGTAGAGACTGCAAATGTTTGTGTTAACGTTATGGTTGGCACATTTGTGACTAGCGTAAAAAAAAATCGCGTTTTTCTGATGAAATACATCCGTAAACAGCACAATATCTAACCATTTTCTACGAAAACCGATAATCACAAATCCCCAATAATAAAATTACTTTAAGTCAATTTGATTAATGTTGTCAATCTTCGTTGCGTATCGTCCTTGCAGAAAAATGTGGCCCATTTTAATCATGATCGTGCGGGGTGAGGTAAATGTTTAAATTTGGCGGGAGGCGGAGAGTGTCCGTTCTGTAGCGTTTAGCTACTATTATGTATTCTGTGCTATGGGCTAGATATGTCATTTACTGAATGAAGTCTAGTCTAGTATGACCAATACTTAACATAGGTATATTGCAATACTGTGCTTACAACACTTAATAAAAATATGAGCTTAAGTTCAAAACAAACGCCATTGCATTAATTTTTCAAAATTAAATCATTGTAAATTCTGAATTAGGTACATTAAAGGATTAGTACTAAGGAATATATACCTGAATATTAAGGAAATACCTAGGTAGGTAAGTATATCTAGTTAATTTCCTTCTATATAGGACATAAAATAAAACACGTTCCAAAATTCATACAGACTGTAGGAACCGATTTCCGAACGGGCCGAAAATGGTAAATGTTTTGACGATTTAAAAGTTCTAAGCATCTATAAGAAGTCTAATTAAAAAATGAATGTTTCTTAATAAACTTAAATTAAATGGGTGACGCTTCTTTGATAATCCAATTTTTGTTACTAAAACACAATTGAATTATAACAACCGCGCATTGATCCGAGTACCCTTTTTTTTTTTTATAGTGGAGAATGCATTTAGGCATACCCAGGGCACTCGGGGAAAGAGCCCTGGGTTATGTCGGACTCACCCTGCTGAGTGCAGGGTCCTACCGACTAAACTCCACTGTGTTCCGCCGTGCCGCTTTATTGACGGGGCCGCGGGTATTCGGTAGAACTGCGTCCGCAGAGATCCGAGTACCCTACCTCTCTAAACTAATCTGAGCGTCACGATTTTGAATATTTAAGGATAGAAGTTAGTAGCCAAAGGGGAGAAGAGGAATCACGATGTACTAAATTGCTGTTGGAATATTTAACATTTTTTGTGAGACGTTAAAGCGTTCTCAAATATACTGCTTTACAATCTGAGGTGCGCGATCATTTGGCTTGTAACGTTGTAAGATGCCGCAAATAAGTTTGTGGTAATATAATATGTACCTAGGTATATTGCTCTATATGATCGATTTAAAAATGCTATCGTAATTCGTAACAAACAAACATAAATCTATAAATTCTATAATATTATCATAGTTAATAAGGGATATTCTTCGCGAATAGTTTTGTTTCCTTAGTATCCACAGTGTATTTCCAAACTATACAAGGCCAGCACGCAACGATGTGAAACTAATCACGTATAGTTTGGAAATAACTTTTTTACAAAGTTCTTCCAATCTATACAACAGCAGTACGCAAATACTCGCGTTTACTTTGTAGTGAAGTAAGTAAGAATAGCGCTCCAAAATATACAGCGCCAGTACGCATGCGGACTAATCGTGTATGTTTCGGAGTAAGCGCGCCGTCTTTCCATTGCTCGCGTTTATATTATTGTATTGCTGTTTTTAAATCTATTATTACAATGCATACACGAATGTTGCGTACTGATCGTGTATAGTTTGCATCGATTGCGTCTTCGTTCCAGACTATACTAAACGACTTACTTATAATTGACGACTGATGATTGAAGCGACGGAGCCCTGCTTCGCGGGGCTCCTTTTTTATGTAGTTAAAAAAACACTAACCTAACCTATTACCTAACCCACACCCCTATCTGTTACCTATTTATTTGCCTGCTTACCTAATAATATTTTTATTCCATATTTTACTGAATCAATAATAATCATGAAAAATAAAACTAGATAGGTATAGTTGTGTACACAGTACAATTCTTTGAATTCCTATAAACTTACATACATATTTATTAATTCGTTTAAGCGTAAGTGGTGTTAGTATATTTAATTGAATTTTGCGTACTGGTCGTATATAGTTTGGAACGAAGAAGCAAACAAAGTATTATACGCAATCAGTACGCAAAATTCGTGTATATATTGTAATCACAGAGTTAAAAAGTAAAAACAGCATTACAATGTATATGTCGTGGCCATATCGTAGATTTGCTCATTTCATGAAATGGCCAACATAGTTTGATCAGATCGTTAAATCGTCAACGTTTCACGATTTGGTCATCGACGTTTGGCCAGATCGTATAAAATATCTTAGAGAGTCCATAAAACATTAAAAATTCAGAATATTTTAAGAACTTGTTTATTGTCATTTAAGTTAGTGCCGCGGTAGCGCCCGCGCCGGCGAATACCAGAAGCGAATGGTTTTTTCAATAGAAAACAGTTAGGTTAGGTTAGGTTAGACTTTAATAAACAACGCACGAGCCGAGCGAGCAAAGCGAGCGTGCCGCGGCATCGGCCGGCGAGTGCCAGAAGCGAATCGCTTTTTAAAAAAGAAACAAAAATGGTCGCATTTCGTGAAAATGTTGACGATTTAACGATCTGGCCAAACTAAATTGGCCATTTCATGAAATGAGCAAATCTACGATATGGCCACGACGTATACACGAGCAGTTTCCTATGGTTGCGTTCTGACATCTGGCTATGCATAGATTGGAAAGACGCGTTTCCACACGTCATGTGGAAGATTCCAGTGTTATTGTATCGAAAATCTACGAATTTCAATGTAATATTCGAATGATTACAATTCTCCTACATTGTAACTACTTTTTAACTGGAATTGCGTGCCTTTTGTAATAAATAACACCCGAGTTTTACTTGAATAAACTTTCTGTTAAATTAGGTCTAATGAGGTATTCATCATTTATGTATGAGCGTTAGGTAAGATCGAGTGCAATTTTAACCGACTTATAAACAAGATTATGATTTATACTCGTTTTAAATTTTAATACCAAGCAATTGTTTTGGAAGTGCATAATAAACAAATCTAGGTAAGTAAATGATAGAAATAGAAAGCGTTTTATTTGCCACCATGTAACTCTTAGTAATTAATACACAAAACAGAAAAAAAAAGATAGTAATGGAGGCAAAAAGGACTCCCCGTCAGCAAAGCAGCAACCATTAAATGATGGTCTATTTGCGCATAGGTATAAAAAGGTATTTTTTATATTTTGAAGTGAAACTTCTTTGGGCGCGTTAGTAAAATTTACGGGTCGCATCATGCCAATACCGTCATGTCATGGAGTAAGGCCACGATTTTGGTATCTCTGAATCTTGCCAAAGAAGTTTCACTTCTGACACGTGGGCTCGACACACACGCTCTTTTTTAAGCTTAGGTACATTACAGTGGATTAATTTTTGTGTTTTTTTAGGAACCATTGGGAAACGCTTAACCAGGATCTCGACTGGTAGTAAGCGATAAGATGTGAGCTAAGATGGGGCGCGATTCAATACAAGGACCCATTCATTCTTCTTTGAAAATCTTCTTTAAAGATTCACTTTAATAATTGGAAAAGATTTCATGAAAATCTGGTTTCGAAAAGGTTGAAGCAGTAGAAGAAAAGGTAAGTAGGAATAGTTAGTTTAACAAAATTATAAAATAACGAATACATACTTACCTTTTTCAATTGATCGCTGCCATTTTGTACCTCAGAAAACTAGCAATTCTCGACTCATAATATTATTATGTAAGACCTAAGAAGCCGTTGAGAATTCCTAGTATTTCATACGAAGCTAATGTCCATACGACCATACCTCACAAGATGTTCGGGTAGGTAAATGGGATTTTGATGACCCGTCGGCGCCAGGCGTGATGAACTGTGACTTGTATAAATGTGTTGTGCTTCTGTATTTTTGTTTGTTGGTTAATAATATGGATTGAGTACTGGGAAAGATTGGTCATATCGATACATAGTACCTATAAAAAAAATTGCTTTCTTTGTCCCTATGTATACTATTAAATCTTTAAAACTTCGCAATTGATTTTGATGTTGTTTAATAGATAGAGTGATTCAAGAGGAAGGTTGTATTTAATTAATTACGTTTTAGGCAAAGCGGGCGAAGCCGCGATCAAATGTCAATAATGTTTCGTCTCATACACAATAATTTTTTCTTTGCAACGAAAAGGCCAATTCTTGAACAAAGCATTTTGATTCAACGCTCTTCAAATTTCAATCGTAAAGTTCTTTTTAAATTTAAATATAAATAGAACTCCAGTACCTACCAATCTAATAAATTCAGTTTTAAACTAACATCCATTCAAATCAATCACTAACTAAACAGCCCACTTATCACTACATTTCCGTTGCGACACGATATCGCACAACGCACACCACACGACGTAATATCCGTTATCACCATACCCTTAGGTAGCGATACGATAAATTACGTTCATGGCCCACAGGAGATGCCACATCTCGATCATAAACACGTAAAATGCATGACCAATCAAAATACCAATGTCGGGTCACGCACACATCCACACCACGTACGGAACGCGTGTAATTACACACTTGAAATGCATTAATATTCAACGGTCACGCACACATGCGTAACACTTGCGCACGTGATACGTTTGTGATAAGGGAAGTGTGCATGTGTGCGTTTAAAATGCATTAGGTTGTGCATGTGTGGCGGTTCACGCACACAAGGGCCGCGCCTACTGAGATGGAACACGCGTTCAAGGGATAACAGAGGGCTTACAATTATTAAAGAAAGGTAGTGTGGATATGCCAGTGCTTTTTTAAAATCGATTTTTTGGAATATAGTGACTGTTGAAGAATTTTGAAGTAAAGTATAAAGGTGTTAATAAGTGTTGACTGTTGTTCACTTCTTCTTCTTCTCTTAATTTTATTGGGTGGAGCCATTAACTAAGAGAAGAAGAAGAAGAAGTGAACAACAGTCACCAGGCAATAGAAACTAGACTAAATTTTGCAAATATAAACGAAAAAAACTTCACACGCAGTTTTAAGTATAGGTATCTACATTTCAAACATACATTATAAATAGCAGGTTTTCTGTTAAAAATTTGGATTGAGTAAGCAGAAATAATACAATAAGCACTTTTATTAATTCAAATTTAACAATTTTATCAGCGTTAACGAAGCTAGTTATGTAGGTACTCATCGCTACGAACAGCAATTACTTATTCACTGTACCTACTTATTTTACAGTTGATTGCCGGACCATTTGGATTGAAATAGTAGGTTCATTGGCTCCTTCAAAAGCCTCTGTTATTATTTTACGCTCAAAATTATTTTATTTGAGTACTGATATAATATCTATGTTTCCAAAAATGAATCTGAATTAGTCATCCTATGATACAGACTGATAAATGTCCAGCTAAATATCCACACATTATTAACATTCAGTTAACAAGATTTGATCTATTATAATATTCATTGTGAAAAAAAATGAAACAAGCGTATCCACATTAAGGCCATTCAGACAACCCAAAGCGAGAGCCCCCGCCCACATAAAAAATGACATCTAAATAAATCCATTAAGCCTGGACGCGACGCTCTTCCTGTCTGTAAGCCCCTTTATTTGGCTGTGTGAAGGCGCCTTTATTTATGTTTTGACAGCACTCTGGCTGAGCTCGTGATTTGTGATGAGAAACATACTTAATATTTAATTAAGATGGGGATCTCGACATCTTTGAATGTCACGTTAATGTTTTGTGACGTCATAACGTAAGAACTTTAACACATGTTCCCTTTTTTGTTAGTTTTTTTCGTATTTGTAACCCTTGTAGTCTAGACTGGCTTTTTGCATAATGTAGCCTAGATTCTTTAGATGTTTCCAAGTAATTACCCATTATGTTCGTTGATCGTTCGTAATTTATGTAAAATAAATTCTTTGGTATCATGTCATCTCACTCATCTGGCATGACACCTGTTTATTTCTCGTTTAACAAAATTGAGGTGCAGATTATCATGAATTCCAATAAACTGTTGGAGCTAATTTTAACTTTTTGGACGTGATCATCAAACCCATTCACTACAGGACATTGGCAAAATTGTGGCAATGCAGTACTGCCATAAATTAAAACATTGATTTGAATTAAACCTAGCAAAATACTTAATATTATTAGCTAAACTGCTATAGTTTATTTCTCTAAATATAAAAATAACGTCATTTACACGTTGTCTTTATTTCTTTCCAAAAAAAAAGACACTATTAAAACTAAACAACTCTACTATGTTAAATTATCTACATATAATCTACAATTTATACCTATTATAGTCATAATATTATTTTACAATCAATTTCCCTGGTTACAGAAACTTATATCCACTCGGCTCCCTTATAATAATTTCTCTCTGTTTTAGGATAGGTATATTTTAAATATGAAACATTATCATTATGACTCACTAGCTGCGCTCCGCGGTTTCACCCGCGTGGCTCCGCTCCTGTTGGTCTTAGCGTGATGATAATATATAGTCTATATTCCTCGATGAATGGGCTATCTAACACCGAAAGAATTTTTCAAATCGGATCAGTAGTTCCTGACATTAGCGTGTTCTAACAAACAAACTCTTCAGCTTTAGCAGCTATTAGTATAGATTAGTTATTATCCCCCGAAAAAGCCCAGAAACACAACGAAACACTAATATTCATTTTTACATTCTCCACTTTCATTTAAAATATGATCCGCAATCAACACTGCAGTTGATTACTGAATAAAATATTTATTTTACAAGGAATCAATGAATATTTCCGAACATTTAAATTACGCAGACATACAAATAATCCAATAAAATCTGTAAAATTAATGAAGAATACAGATCAGCAAGAGTATTTCATTTCAATTTTCAAACTATTATTAATAAATAATAGCAAACGATGAATAAATTGATATTTTCATAGACGAAAAAAGGAACACACAGTTTTAAAGAGCAATTTAAAAGCAGATATGGCAATAAAAACGATCTTAAAAAGAACATAGAAAGACCAGAAAAGCGTAAAAAGGACGTGTTTTGCTTTCTTTTCGTGAAATCAATGGGGAATTAGCGAAATTCAGGAATAATTGGTGAATTCAAAGAGTATTTAGCCAATTAACGAATAATCGCCGAGGGTTGGGGTTCGATCTCTATTGGATTGAGGGTAGCTACCCCCAGGGACGATTGTTACAACTTCCTTTGAAATTTCTTTCTGTTTCGCGTTTCTGAACGTATTGGATTAATATTTTTTAAGGGCTTGTTAATGAGTTGATAATAACTTAATTTGTTCAGGTAAGGTTTGTTTTGTAAAGAACATCGTAACAAACGAGAAGCGAAGAATATAGTGTTACAAGTAAAGAAATTAATAAGGATTGAAATTATTGTTTTTCCGAGGAGTGGTGCTTGTCTTCTACCCAATGTGTACCTATAAAGTTATTACAATATTACTGTATTCTTATTAAATAATAATTATTTAGATTCCTAGGAATTATGGCAAATATGAAAATAATACAACATTTTGGCTAAATTCATCATTGTATTCAGTGGAACTAAGGTAACTAGTATAGTTTAAATGCGTTATTGTTATAGTATAACTGTTTTCCTTATCCAATCTAGATAAAATAATATTAACAAAAAATAAAACAATTAAGAACTTAGTATTATATAATCCAAACTAGTTGTTTTACAGGTTTTCGTCGTTTAACTATATAATAATTAATAGGTAAGAGGAACGTAATTTAATTTGATAAGTCGGACGGGAATCTATTATACACTATACAAATAATGTAATAGGAATGTATAATTTAAATTTAAATATCTAATAGACTACCTACATGTATTATTATATTGCATGCTGATAAAATATGTATTTAGCTGAAATCTATGTAAATTAAATAATTCTTTTAACACCACTCTACAATATATCCGGTATCAATATATCCGGTTTATCTTCATTCTTCTAGCCTAATTTTAAAAAGCTTAGTAGTTTACTGTCATCCATAAATTGTATATAATGCCATCGTAAAATATCATTACTAATAGTATTAAATGGTTTCTTTTAGTTTCTGGAACAAAAAACAAAAACATTTAAAAACAATGTAATTCACACCGAAGCATCGAAAAGCCACGTGAAAATATAAACAAATGAATACGAAACCTCAGCAAATAGCTGTGTTAGCGCAATACTAGCAATCTGCGACAACCAACATCCTACGACCTTCCCTGCCCCCCGCGTTCCTACAAGATAACGAATAAACCGGAGTTGGTATTCAAAATCCAGAGGTCTTCATAGAATGGTTTTAAAAAGTAAGCTGCATTGACAAGTCCAGATTATAAAGACCTCCCGCCGCGCGTTCTCCGTACAACTGCGTGGGTGTAACGGGTGTTTTGTTTGATATAACAGGGGTCAATATAAACTGGTTGGAATACGCAGTAATGTAAGCGCATTAGTGCGCGCCATGCCGTGACACGCGGTACGTTGACCGCTCTTTGTAAGCAATTGCTACATCAATAGGGTTGGCTCTGACATAGTTTTTGTTGATATTTTATGTATTCAGTGTTTGGGGTCACGAAATTGTCCGTGTTGAGTCCTAATTTTGTTTTATATGTTGAACAACGAATGGGTACGGAATTGTTAATTTATCTTATGATTTGCAATTTTGTAAAAGTTTTGTTATTTAAAAATATAAATCAATATACATGTAGGTATTTAATTAATTTAAATGTGTGTTTATTTTTTTATTAACTTTAAACCCCAGAAATTATTGACTTTATAATTGCTACTGGATGAATAGTGAATTAACATATTTTATGACGATATTTGGTGTATCTGATTGATCAATTTACGATCGAATGCAGTTAAACTTCTCTGCAACGCGTATATTATATTTTTGTATCATTTAATATAGCAATCTTAACATTGAATTCGGCGTAATACGAATTTAATTAATAATTAAACATAAATAAATAGTAATGTGTTACAGCCCTAGATTAACAAACAGGATTTAAGCCCCGCAAATGGATATTTGTCCTTTATGAAAGTCGCAACCTTATTACAGTAGTACCTAGAATTTTTCATTTATAATATAAAAATGATAAATTCGTATCTTATTGTATTTTTAAAATAACTTTGGAAATAGCAATATTGATTTTAAACTTTCCATTCGTTTACATGAAGGCAGATATTTTTGTCTGTAGGTATGTTAATTCGTTACCACAGTATCGTAAACTTATTCTAATTTATATATAACGTTGATTGATTAAACTTGAAGGGAGTGATTAAGGGGATGAAAATTTGGATGGGGAACGGCTGCCGAAATAACGAAAATTTAAAATGAGCGAAGTCACGGGCAGGAAACTTGTACGTAAAGTTAATCGAGTAAAACCATAATTTATCTATTTAATTATTTATTCATAAAACTTTTTATAGTAAAATTATTTATCCAATTTCATCTAATTGCATTCTTAAATGATAAGTAAATATAACCCAATAAAGATAATAATTAATATTTAATACAATCAAACGAAGTAATATTTTTAATTTAACAACACACATTTTTATTCAATTTTTACGGGAAAATTTCTATTCATAATTTTTACGGGAGGCCCGTGTCCCAGCAGTGGGAACATAATGGGCTGATGATGATGATGTAAAATTTTTGATCAGATATTTACTAAAAACCAGACTAGACCAAACCATACACTATAGAACTTACTCATAGGTATTTAAACTCACTAACTCTGTCACAACAATTCCTAAAAAAAAGTATTTTCGCTCTACAAAGTACTGCAACCGCTCTGCTCTATAGACACTAAAAACCAAGACGATGACTTTATCCTACGTTGTTCAGCCCTGACAAGTCCCAATGTACGATGTATCTCTTTCACAACCGTTTCATAAATACAATCCTAGGTATGCTTAACCACTACAAATCTACATACATACTCAAACACTAAAAACCTAGATCAAACATAGACGACCAAAACCCACGTTGTATGTATATGCCTGACAGCCGAATCTGAGATCTATCTCTTTTACAATTATGCTGTATTCAAATAGCACTTTGGTCCTTTACTTAAACACTACAAATCTACATTAATACTTAAACAATAAATACCTAGAACAAACCTAGACGACAAAAACCCACGTTGTTCAGCCCTGACAGCCGAATCTGTGATTTGTCCGCCAATTCGGGGCAACGACCGTCGCAAACTGCGTGCTAACGGTGTTTCGCTTTGCTACCCGCTATCGTGTCTATGCCTAATGGCTAGCTTTGTGACCTGGATTTACTTGCGAAATGGTACATTTATTTATTTATTTATTTATTTATTTGGAGAACACACAGGTACAATTACAAACATAATAAGATAACATTATTGTAACATTCGGCTATTAAATCTAAATTGCACCCTCAACGTCTCACTGTGTACATATTAAATACATAAAATAACAAAACAAATCAGAATCTACAGCAAACAGTTATCTTAACAACTCCTGCTATTAATTAAATAAACAACTTCTTTAAATTATTCTTAAAACTAATTTTAGAGCATGAAAACATATCAGTGTCATTAAGTAGAGAATTATGCAAATTACACATTCTATGGAGTGGCGCTCGTTGACCGGCATTAGTTCTTGTGTGCCCTACGTGAAAAAGATTTTTGGAACGACAAGGTCTTGTTGGGGCCCGAAAGTACAATGACTCGAGTAGATATGGAGAATCGATTTCACCCAAGCAAATTTTTCTGAGAGTAAGTGCGTCACTTAATGAGCGCCTGTCAGACAGGGACATCATATTGTACCTGACCAACAGATTATCATAAGAACAACGAGGCAAATGTAGACGGAAGTTAAGAGACCGTAAGAATTTTTTTTGAACCATTTCTAATTTACTTTTGTAAATGTCATAGAAGGGATTCCATATGGGCGAAACGTACTCAAGTTGCGATCTTACTAAACTTTGAAATAGATAAATGAATGTTTCTTTATGCCTGAATTTTTTTGTTATACGGCTGATAAAGCCCAACATACGGTAAGCTTTTTTTATAATGTAGTCTATGTGATTATCTAATGTTAGTTTAGTGTCTAGGAAAACACCTAAATCACGTATGCATGTATCGGTGTCAAGTGTGTGATCCCCCAATTTAAATGTTGACGGTATAATTTTAATGTTTTTTGTAAAACGCATATGTTTACATTTGTTATGTGAAAGAAATAATTTATTATTCTGGCAATAATTTGACAGTCTATCGAGATCCTCCTGAATTAGACATATGTCACTTTCACTTGACACAGAGGAGTAAATTTTTAAGTCATCTGCGTACAAGAGAAATTTTGTGTTTTGAAAACATGACGAAATGTCGTTTATGAATAGGACAAATAATAAGGGCCCAAGGATGGACCCTTGTGGAATACCAGATGAAACAACTACAGACGACGACATATAACCGTTCATAACAACAACTTGGACTCTACTCTGTAAGTATGAGGAGAACCATCGAAAAAGATTGCCCTTGATGCCATTATAGGACAGCTTTTTTAATAGTAAAAGATGATCCACCTTGTCAAAAGCTTTTTGAAAGTCTGTATAGATAGTCTCTATTTGAGCCTTTTTATCCAAACCATTGAAAAGAAAGTTGGTGAAGACAAGAAGATTAGAAAGTGTAGACCTATCCTTAACGAAGCCATGTTGTTCTTCAATAATAGTGTGCTTAAGGCTGGTAGATATGTGGTGGTGGACCAATTTTTCAAACACTTTTGAGATAACTGAAAGAATTGAAATAGGACGGTAATTTGTTATATCATCTTTTGAGCCAGATTTAAATACAGGTGTTATGTAGGCTTTTTTCCAGTGACTAGGGAATTCACCATTTATGAGGCATTTATTGAAGATAATCTCGAGAGGTACCGATAAAGTTTTACTGAGTTTTTTCAAGAAAATAGGGCTTAAGTTGTCAGGACCAGGGCCTTTGTTAGGGTCAAGGTCTGTTAGTGCTTTATATATATCAAACTGTGAAAGTGTTATGTGATTTAAACATAGTGAGCTGTGGGCATTGTCTGAATGCAAGTGATTATCAATGTTGTATGCTCCAGGAGTCAACGGTTCAAATACTGACTTGAAGTATGTAGAGAACATATTACATATTATAATGGGGTCATTAGATGTGTTTTCATATAGTTTCATAACTTTAGGATATCCAGAATTGGTTTCCTTTAAGTCTGATGTATATTTCCAAAAGTGTTTGATATTGTCCCGAAGTGAATTCTCCACGCTTTCTATATATTTTGTATAACAGTTCTTAATCAGTAATTTAACTCTGTTTCTAAGTAAACTAAACTCTTGATAGTCCCGTAACGAACTATAGGTTTTCCAGCGTGTCCATATTTTTATTTTACGCCTGAGAGTAGAGATTAAAGGTCTGGAAAACCATATAGGGTAGTGAGTTGATTTTGGTTTAATGACCGGAACATGTGTTTCAATAAGGTTATTTAAAACTTTATAGAAATATTCAACTGCAGCCTCGGAGTTAAGTTGACCAATTTGAGATTTCCAATCTATGTTTGACAATTCTTTGTTAATTAAATCATAATTAGCACTATAAAAATTTCTTTTTATTTTAGGAGAACTACACATATAGTCCACATGATATGAAAAGCATAATGTTACCTCCAAGGGAGGGTGATGTGGAACTGGGTTTAGTAAAGGATCATCTGCAATACTAACACTAGTTTCATCAAGAGTACAGAGAATGAGATCAAGTATTCTATTGTTTTCATTTAAAATTATGTTGAATTGTTTCATGTTCAGAAAAGCCATGGTATAAGTTAATAATTTAGACACATCTGTATCAGAAGTGATTGGGTGTAAAGAGGGGAGATTAGGCAACCAGCTAAGATAAGGTAAATTAAAATCGCCAAGTAAAACAACATCTGAGAATATACCATTCATATAAATATCATGCAGTTTATAAAAATATTTGTCATATATTGAAGCTTTGGAAGCCGGGGGAATGTAACAAGCACATAAAAGTAAGTTAGAATATGAAGGAAAGTGTAGAAATATCTCCTCAAGATCGTGAGCCTCTAAATCGAGTCGTCTCAAGACGTCTATGGACTTTTTTACAAATACTAATATGCCTCCGCCCCCTTTCTTACCAGTTGAGCTCAAAATTCGGTCCCTACGAAATGTAAAATAAGTGTCAGTCTGTAACTCTGAGTCAAAGATGGAAGTAGACAGCCAAGTTTCAACCAGGATGATAACATCATAGTTGCAAGTAAGTAAGCTTAATTTTAATTTCATAATTTTACTTTTTAAGCCGCCACAATTTTGGTAAAAAATAGTTAATTTAGTGTAATGCATTATTGAAACAGAAGTAATGTATAAGTAAAAATAAGTAAGTTTTTGTTTTGGGATTAAGATATGTTTTCATGCTTCTCAGTTTCAACACAAAATTGAAATGCCAATTGAAAATTGAAACACCTTTGAAAATATTATAAACATAACATATAAAAATTATAAATGTAAACAATAAATTTGAATAACATAGTCATATTATTTTGTTTATATCACTGCTGTTATGTATATGTATAACGCGCGATTCATCAGATTTCCTAACCAAAATACAGCAGTTTTTCACCCATACATATTTATAATTTTTAGCTTTAGCCTGTTGCCTAGCGGTGCGAAATAAAATTTTATTTTTAAGCGTTAAATGTTCATTTATGAAGAACCGTGCATTTTGGGAGACGGCTGTGGCAGCAGAGGCAGATGTTGGTGTGCCCAGCAGCGCCGAGACCATGAGGGTGCGGCGCGCCCGCGCTGCAGCTATTATATCGTCGCGTAGTCTTCGGGTGTTGAGTTGAAGGATAATATTTTTTGGGCGATTACTAGGAGAACCAGTAGGACCAGGAGCTATACGATGTACCGATCTTATATCTGCCTCGGTAATGTTTATACCTAACAATTTACCAACCTCGATGGAGAGGTGAATGAGGTTTTCAGATTTTTTCTCGGGTAAATTTTGAATTTCTACATTACAGCTGCGGGAAGCTTGATCGAGGTCATCGAACTTAGACTGAAGATTTTTCAGGTCTGCGCGAAGTTGGGTATTCTCTTGTGATAAATCGGGCTGGATAGAAGATTTCGATGTTTTTATTTCTTGTTCCAGTTCCGTAATACGTAGCTCCGACTCCAGTAACCGCGTCTCTAGCCTTTCTATATCACTTTTAAATGATGAGGATACTTCCCGAATTGCTGCATGGAGGTCGTCCCGCCACTTTTGTTGCCAACTTTCGAATTTTTCGTCGAAATACTGCATAAGCGTTTGCGAGTTCATATTGAGAATTTGTGTCGGTGCACTGTTTTCTTTGGGGGAAGAAGACCCACTAAGCAATCCTTGTTTTTTAGATTTACATAATAGACATTTCCATTTAATTTTATTCATTGGAAGTATTTTTTTAAATTCACTTTCTGATAAATTAGCACATTGATAATGTAAAAACATATCACAAGAATTGCATTTTATCATATCTTTATCATTTATATTCTTCTTACACTTCCCGCAATCCATTGTTAATTTATATCAGGTAGAAATTGATTTTCCACAAAATTGGGCAAAATTTCTTAGTATGGCAACACTACGTCTCCCTAGTCCGTTCTCTTTGCACAAATATCATTCAGATATGACATATGCCAAATGCGAGTGACAGAAGGTGAAGGTGAAGGTCGTTCCAATTATAAATTATTATTCACCTACCTTCAATAAGATTAATAACGGCCAAAGCGTGAAATAAATCTTCTAGTTTTTAGCCACAATACGGAGTCTAATCACTGATTATAGTTGTTCACTGTGTTCTTCAAAAGTACTACAAGTGATGTAACGGCAGTTATAATGATATAATCAAATTTGTGATTTTAAAAACGCTTCGACAATAGCAACAGGTGTGTACCGTAAGAGTTTTGACAGACGTGTGACATGAATGTATTGTATAAAAATTTTAAAGAATAGCATCGCGTTCTTAGCGTCGCCACGGTAAGGCGAAAGACATGGGAATCCCACCTCATGATCGAGTTTTGTATAGGTAAAAGTAGGCTATAGAGGGCAAAATAATTATTCTAGCCGTGAGAATCTGTAAATGGCTTATTGTAAGTATGTATTATATTATGTGACTATCTTTAAGGAGCTGTAGATTCTCCTAAAATATAAATAAATATAAATAAATAAATAATCTTGTTTATGTAAAATATCGTCCTATTTATCATGCGTGGGTGTACTTGGAAAATTCTGCATTAATTCCATCTCTCTTCTTTCTCAAAATTTTGTTTAAATGCAATATAATGCATAGGTACATAAAGGGAGATAGTTATACTTTCAAACTGTGTTTCAAACACTATCGTTGTCTGCATGAAATAGCTAACTATATTTCCACCCACGGCTTCGCCCGCGTTTTCAATGAAAAATCAGCATAGTTCCCGCTCCTGTGGGATTTCCAGGATAAAAGTTAGCCTATGTCTTATTTTGGGTCTTCAGCTAACTACATGCCAAATTTCATTGTAATCTGTTCAGTAGTATTTGTGCAAAAGAGTAACAAACATCCATCCATTGGCCATCCATCCTCACCAACTATCGCATTTATAATAATAGGTACTAGCGGTCCGCCCCGGCTTCGCCCGTGGTACATATTAACGTTTTCTCTACATAAGAACCATCCTCGTACTTCAAGGAATATAATAAAAAAAGAATTATCGAAATCGGTTCACCCGTTCACACGTGATGCCGTGACAACGTGAAACGGGTTTCATTTTTATATATATTTTTGTATATAAGAAGATTAGCAGGATTGTTTCAAGATTCTCATTAGCTAGCTTATTTTTAATTTCACAATATACCTTCACTCATTCCTTATTTCCACAGTATTACAATATTATTTCCTACAGTAAGGAATCGCCTTTGATGTCGCGCGATGCCGCCGCCAGCGTAGGTACTTACGCTGCCACACGAAAATACGCTAGGGTTGCAACAAATGGGAAATAAAACAATTGTGATTATTAATATTATGATGAAATCTTTATTCATATGTACTTTCAAAATAATTGCGATTATTAAATCTGATGTAATTATTTGTTCATAAATATATAATTACAGATATTGCACTGCTAAATATTATTTACGTGGACACTTTATTTTTGGATGTTCTTAATTGTATATTATAACATTTAACTAAGTAATGCATTCGCATTGGGATGTACAATCTGATTAGAAAATAATGAGGACAACATATACATAGCTTTGATTTTAATTCAACAGATACGATTAATACAATCTTTCTGAAATATTGTTTCCTTCTGGGATTTCAATGTAGATTTACATCCGTAAACCGAACAGTTTGTGCGCGCCATAATAGAATATGTAAGTACCTATGTATAATAAAATTATTACACAAAAAATACGACTGCGTCATCCTTTCGCGCTAGGTAAAGCAAACTAAGCGTGTTTGCTTTACGCGGCCCGCGTCGCCCGACCCCCGCCAGTTCCCCTCCGTTTCTCTGCACAAGTACCTACATTCGTCGCACTACTGTAGGAAATAATGGTAATACTGTGTTATTTCTATGAACAAGTGCGGGCAATATTTACCTCGCCCGTATAGATATTACCAGTGCATTAAACATTATATTGAAACCGCAAAGCGATGCGGGTTCCTCTATTTATAGAGTGGGAACTGGGAACCCGTCAAAACGACAGTTCGGATTCTGTTTTATCTTTTTATAGCACTTTGAAGATATTTTGACGGAAAGGAAGTTTGAGGTTATGTAAATTTCGTGGTAGTTTTTAATAGGCTTTTCACTGAAAGAAGATAACAAATGAATGTATTTTCAATTACGTTTTACAATTTTTATTGAAATTTAGTAGTGTAAATTTCTCAAATCTGTTTATTAAAATATAATATAATCGATCTATTCTATAGAGATAGTAACAGACTACGATATTAATTTGAATCTTGATAATTGCAAAAAAAAATTATTTAATTGTTTTCCTGTTTGGTCGCAAATAATGACAAAATATTAAACAGTATTTAATATAATTTATTATAAAGGAAAATAAACAAGAATACTGAGATATTTATGAAATAATTCACATATTAATTTCTACATTCTACTAGCTTCTCTACTTTTTTCTTTTAAATACTTAATAGTTTTAAATTTATTAATTATTCTTAATATATAATATAAATCTCGTGTCACAATGTATGTCCTCAATGGACTCCTAAACCACTTAACCGATTATAATAAAATTCGCACACCATGTGCAGTTCTATCCAACTTGAGAGATAGGATAGTTTAAACATGTAGGTACGATGGGCGAAGCCGGGGCGGACCGCTATATAGTAATTTATATATTTATAATCATTCAATATAATTTACAAATTTGCTACAAAATTAATTAGGCGAAACAATCAAATAAAATTTCTTTATATTTGAAAAAAAAATGTCACTATTTTAATTCAACATAAATTACGCTTCAGTTGATACTTGATAGTAATCTTACAATCGTGTCACCGTCCTGTAGAGCAAGACGGAAATACCACAGTCCACAAGTGGGAGAGTGACGGATACAGCAATCCCAGTAAATTGGTTGTTGATTGGATAATTATTTTATTGATACAGTTAAATACCGCGGCTCCCTACGTTGGGGATGTAGCGGGAAAATTTATAGCGTTTATTCAGTCTTTATATTAATTTGTGGTAAAATTGGACATTTAAAAAGATAAATGGAGGATTATTTTTTTGTGAAACAGGAAGAAGGAGATTGCTTTGCAAAAACATTATGTGCATTAAAAAGTACCTAGTTTTAGTAAAAGGTGTTGATACCTACGATTACGATACTATGATTTTGAACTTATAGCGATCGTAATAATATATGGATCACACACGCGAGAAAAGTCACGGACGGAAAATTGACGGAATAAAAGTTATATAATTTGTTCCTGTTCTGTAAAACATTATATTATAATATTGTTGATGGGCGATTTTCTTTATTGATTAATTTTGTTTGTGTGGAAATCGTAGATATTCATATAAAAAAAAAAATATTAAAGAATTGTTCACATAACACATTCATCTTATTTTTTATTGAATACTCATTACAACCTTTATTGGCATTCTTATTGGCAATAAATCCATAAATTTCTAGTTTTAATAAAATACAAACATAGCCTGTCAAAATCATAACCCTCCTTTTGCTTTGCCGTAGTCGGGTAAAAAAGTCCTGAATCGCACATTACTTAACTCGTACAATTACAAAGTAATAATCCCATCACAACACTATATCAAAAAGTACGTCATTAGTACGTAAACGTATATAAAAATTCCACATACAATAGTAGCTGATAGCTTATCAGCACGTTATCAGCATACCAGTGACGCACAGACACCATTTACTTGATCCGCCTTGATGTACCTATTGACGGGCCTTTTCTATACGAGTAGCTCATTCTTGTTGGATATATTTCCAATAATTTGTTCATAAAATTGCCCTTTCCCTTATTTTTTGTGGGTTGTTTGATATTTCTAGTCTTGAAACTGTTTTTTGTTCATGCGTGTTTGTGTAATTCGTCATATTGCTTGTAGTAGTGGTGTGTATGCGTAAAACGATACAGAAATAATATTCTAATTACCTATACAATTTCACATAATGCATTTTGATGTAATGAAATTATCTATACATATAACAAAAGTACCTACCTATAGGCAAGGGAACAGAACATCCGTATAAATTACGCTGAAAAACTGCGTCTTTTGCAGATTAAAGATAAAAATCCCCGCACTCTATCGAACATATTATAAGCATAATATTTTCGGTAAATTTTCACCTTTACTTGCCTGGATCCGCTTATCCACCCAACCCCAAAATTACAGGAAGTTCCAAATTTTTTTATTAATTACCAACGCGAATTGCCAAGGGTCGAGAACCCAACAAATTAAAACAATCACTTCAGCTGAAAAGAAGAAAATAAAACCCGCAGCCATGGTGAACTAACCTTCAATTTGACCTTAGCAGATGGAGGGAATTTAATTTTTAAAGAAAAATTAAAAATTAAGAAAAATTAAAAAAAAAATTCTCTTTTGTCAAAGCTAGTAAGACCCATCAGCATTTGTGTTATATTTGAAATTGTGAGATTTCTCAAAGTAGAAAGAATAATATGACATGACGAGAAGAGAATAAGGGAAAGAGAAGGCCGTGTGTAAGGAGGCTTTTGACGTCCCTTACCCTTTTCCTGATTTTTCACCAGATTCAGCACCCCATGTTATGCAATTCGGTACATAATATTTTACATTACAATGCATGTCAGGATTTTTCACCGAAGTAAATCGTGAATCGTGATTTAACTATTTATATTTAAATAAAAAAAACCAAATAGTTATTTCCATTACCCATATGTGTTTCCATCAAGAGAAACGAACATTTAGTCACGGTAGCGTGCGTGTTTTGAAACGCGTTCAGTATAATTTAATAACAGCATTCAGGCGAGGATAAACATTGGCTGCTTATGTTTTCTGCAATACTAGCTGACCCACGCCACTTTGTCTGCTTTTAAAATGAATATTTAGTCCGATTTTGTATCAATTTTCATTGATTCCTCTCTCCTATTAGTCGTAGCGTGATGTAAGCCTGCAGTCTTCTTTTCACAATAATCTTTTTTTCAATGCGACCTCGACCTAACAGTTCCTGAGATTAGCCAGTTGAAGCGAACAAACAAGCAAGTGCAAGTCATCTTTGTCATTCTTTCTTTTTATTGTAGATGTGTCCAATAACTTACGGTGTTTGTAGAATTTCATTGCTGGGAACAATGTGGCAGAAAACTAGACCATCAAGATTGTAACTTCACGATATTTTACTATGTGTTATGGGTCATGTGACCCTAATACTTCTTCTTTTTCACACTGTACGAATAATACTATAGAAGTCTATTATAGACTACAGGCCGATGTTGAAAAATGTATCGGTCATTTGAACCACCAGGTGACCTATCTAGAACGATATAAGAGCATAAAATAATAAGATTCAGCACTATGACGTCACTTGTAAGCTGTCCAACTGAGTGCAGATGATAATTCGAAAGTACAGGTAGAGATTTTTTCCCCTTGTCTCCATGATTTTTGTACGGCGTTGCGGAATATTGGATTAAAAGCAGTATTGAAATAGTATGACACAGATGCCGTCCAAAAATGGTGGTCCACAAAGTCGGAATTTATTTTTATTTTCCAACAATTGCCGGGGTAAATTTGGTCATTTGATTTTGTGTTGCTCTTATATCGTTCTAGATAGGTCACCTGGTGGTTCAAATGACCCATAATTTTTTCAATGTGGGCCTGTAGCCTGTAGTTACCTATACACCCCTTGCATATACCTATACCTACATTAAAATAAAAGCGAATTAAAAATCATTCATTGGTGTGTGCCGTTCGGCAAATTGATTGCTCAATGAATGCCTGGCGGCTGGCCTTAGTAGTAATATCCACATAGCATAGTATCTAGTAATATACATAAATAAATTTGCAGTGTTTTCGAGAGTTTTAGCACGTTTTAGCTTTATATGCAACTAGCTTTCCGCCCGCGGCTTCGCCCGCGTTTTCAAAGAAAAACCCGCTTAGTTCCCGTTCCTGTGGGATTTTCGGGATAAAACCTATCCTATGTGTCCAAGATACCCTCTATATGTGTGCTAAATTTCATTGTAATCGGTTCAGTAGTATTTGCGTGAAAGATTAACAAACACACACACTTCCTCACAAACTTTCGCATTTATAATATTAGTAGGATGTAGGATTAGTGAATTTTATACAAACTAATATGTATTGTGTATTTTTTTCGTTGAGGGTTTAAAACAATTATGAAATGAATACCTGGTAAGTGTACCTATAACTAGCGCCATCTAGTGGATGTTCTCTTTTAAAGAATTGCGGTTAATTCGAGGCAACCTAGATTCTGCTAAAGGACTAACATGAATCACCGTTTTATAAAAGGAAGTTTTGATCATGCATAGAATATTTCACGTAAAGATAGGTAGCTATATTTTTTTATTTATTTGATATTTTTTGTATTCCGTAATTTATCGTGATATGAAATGGTTATATAAATTTATTTTATTGGTGGTTATCCTGAATCCGGTTTTTGATACTTAAGATTCATTCCTACTTTGTATGCGTAAAAGTGAATTATTGCTGAATATATTGTACGAAATGTTACCACACCAGACACCTGTGAAATAAAAACAAAGTTTTGATAAAAGGTAGCCTATGTTCTTTCTGAGGGTCTAATGATGGTCTGTGCCAAATTTCATCAAAATCGGTTGAGAGGTTTAAGCGGGAAAGCGTAATAGACAGACAGACAGATAGATAGAGTTACTTTCGCATTTATAATATTACTTAGTAGGGATTTTGCTTAGCCGCTTAGGTAAACGTTAAAACGTAAAGCTGATCTAACCGTCTAGTAAAACATACATTCGAAAAACCGGAAAATAATACTAAATGTACTATGAACCTAAAACAAAACTAGAACAAAAATACCTACGTAAGAACCAGATTCGTATTAAATATAAACGGAATCTCAAGCACTCAAGAACATGTAAACTTTATAGGCGCTATCTAATGAATGTCTAATGAAACATGGAGTCGTAAATGGAGTATAAATTAGCGTTCACGCACAAATACCAATCTGTTCTCGATCGTAACTTGTAAACTGTGACTGATTTCATTTTAACTTCGAATTGATGGTAGGGCTGTCGCATTGGTGTTTTTAATAAGTGTTCTTTAAAACTTTTTGAAGAGTATTCTCGTTTTTGTGTTAGGGGAGATTCTGATTTCTATGAATGACGAACTAATACGAAGATTGTAGGTTGGGTACTGGGTAGGTCATCTGCCGTTGTGAAAATTAGTTAAATTATAAATACATAGATATTATTATCTATAATGCATCTTTGTTCTAATTTCATTGCAGTAATATAATTTTAAGATTAAAATACTATGAAGTTAAAAATGAATATTTCAATATTTCTATTCAAATAATAAATCAACCCCAACATAATTAAAACAAGTTCTTAAAAAATCAGAAGCATAGGTACAATATTTTGTCAACAAAAAAAAAATAAAAATATTAACTACAGGATGTATCAAAAGCAATCGAATAAAATGACGCTATTTAATTTACAAAAAAAACTTTAAAGATCAATCTCATAATAGCCCGTATTTATGGCAATCAATAGCAGTAGCCCTAGAAAATATGTGATGGGAACTTCAACCATATCGTCTTGTAAAATAAGAACTATAATCCCATGTAATATTATCAACGTCTTAGCTCAAAATGACTGAGCGTGTATCGCTAATGGCGCATGAAATTGATCGCGCCGTCCAATATCTAAATGTATTTAATTTTACTTTTTTACGAATCATTGGCAATGACTGCGTGTAATAAACTTAAAAACTTCAATCTTTTATGAACTGTTTAAAGAATTTTATGTTTTTAACGAGAAAAGATAAAAAATTCATATAGGTATTTTTTTTTAAATTTGTTTGTTACCAGCCAGACTTCACTCGGGTTGAACCTGGAGCAAAAAAAAATATAACCTATGTTATTTAACAATAAAGTAGCTTAAAATTTTATTTAATTAGTGCAATAATTAGATTTTCAGTTTATTCGTTTAGTAAAAAAGAAACAATAAATATTAATATCTGCCCTCTTTGCAACATAAGTGCGGATTACATTATCTGTGTCCCAGTTAAAAAAGTAAACAATGTTTCCCGCCAATGCCTCGTGCCGGAATTTCTCTGAAAAAATTAAAGGGAGTTTTTTGTAACAAATTGTGACGTCCTAGCATTATTTGTGTCTGTAATATTTCATTGTTTTATGAAGTTTTTATTGTTTAGCAATCTATTAGTTATTTGTCTATTTTTAATGATAAACAGGTACTGTTTTCTATAGAATGAAGAAAGAAATAACGCGTGCAATGTTCATTAAACATAAGGTTAGTTTTAATACCTTTCAATTATATGATTTTAAAAGGTATGTATGTATTTTTAATTCTTTTAAAACTACGCATCGGATTTTGATGAGGTGATAGAGTGGTTCTTGGGGGAAGGTTTTAGTACTTATATTTTACGACGTGGGCGAAACCGCGCGCGTAAAGCTAGTAACGTATAAAATTAAGAATAAACATTGCAAGGAAAGTCATTTTTATTCGTACCTATTCATAATTTGTGAATTATATAAACATTTGTTTTTCAGGAAAAGGGTTTTTAACAACTTGTCGATTAACCACAATCACAAGAAATTCAGTGAATACTATGTCGAAACTGTAGTCATAACTAGGTATTAACTACCCTATAACGCGGGTTTGTATATATCTTATCCTTCTTTCTAATTTTTTGTGGTAAATAAATAAATTGTAATTTAAAGGACGGCTATTATTATGTGATAGATTATAGAATATAGATGATCGAATTTTACAATATTTTGTTTAAACACAACTAACTTAGGTTGGTTTTGGGTGCATAAGTCAGTGGTAACTGGTAAACAAACAGTGCTAATTTAGGTGCCACACATAAATGTACAATGAGATATCATAATACATACATTTACATTCAACTTAACAAAACTCAGATATTTATTATGAAAAAGAGAATATTGGATAACTTTATCAAACATTTCTGACAACTATTAAGAGGAAAGTGAACAATTTATCACTTTGCGAACCATAAAGGCACTCAACGAACTCTCAGATTGAGTTAGGATAGTTCCCTCCTCGTAAGTAGTTAAGTATTGAGAGAGGTTTGGGAGGACACCCGGTTAGAATTTACATAAACTTTTAGCATGCTTGATTTTCATAAGAACTTTGCTGAGTGTTCATTTGAAAGTAGTGGTAGATAGTAGCTGCTACCTTTAACACGATTACACTTTAAACTTTCAATATTGTCAGACAATTATTGACATATGGAAGGAAGAAATAATATAGTAATAAGTTTAAATATTGATAAAAAAGAAGCAATTTCACTATCAAACTCATAAACAAAACTCTACTGTAAGATGAAATTCAAAGACTGTTTCTCTCGAGTTCTAACACTTATAACGAGGGAGATATATTACAGAGGTTTTTCATAAGTAATTTTCACTCATAAATAACATTAGTATTATGCAGGAGATAATTCTATAGAATTATGCAGATGTATGCGTGCAAATAGAGCCCACCCTATTCCATCATTTTCATATTTCACTGGGACGGAAGACCAACATGACCGCAGTGAAAGCAGACGCATGACCGACACTCGACAGCAACACAATCCGGCCAAGGACGTGGTTACTAGAGAATAATATCAATATTTGGATAATTGGATATTTCAAATGTATTTAAACTTCAAAATTTGAAGTTAAAATATCTTATGGGCCCCTCAACAAATTTTTATATGTTGGTCTCGTAAGGCACGCTACGCTGCTGCATCCGGCATAGCCCTATTTCTACATTAGGTACCATTTTCGTAACTTCGGATTTTTATTGGAATTAGAAGCTGTAACCTCTCCATTCGTAGTCGAACATATCAACCAAATAATGATATAATTAATTCTTAATTTTATCTATGCTAATATTATAAAGCTGAAGAGTTTGTTTGTTTGTTTCTTTATTTGTTTGTTTGTTTGAATGCGCTAATCTCAGGAACTACTGGTCCGATTTGAAAAATTCTTTCGGCGTTAGATAACCCATTTATCGAGGAAGGCTATATATCATCAGTCATCACGCTATAAGACCAACGGAAACGGAGCAATGCGGGTGAAACCGCGGAGCACAGCTAGTTTATATAGATGGTAACACATTACTTATAGGTATTATGTCCCTAAGAAATATATTATTTCAAAAGTCGTTAGTTATAAACAAACATGCAAACTGTATTCCAGGACGATGATAGGCACAATAAATTGGTATAAAGATAAATGGATTTGCGGCTGCGGAAAACCTGTCACTTTCCCGGGACCACGTAGGGCTGCCACTTGTTTATTTTTTACATTAATAATAATAGTAACTATTACTAATTTAATTTCGTAGAGATCTTAAACATACCTAGTTAATTTTCCCGATATTTTTAAGACTGTGATAATACATACAGACATAAGACATTTATATAAATGCGAATAATTAAATAACATTTATTAAAGCAGAGTGATTTAAAAGCGGAAATCATTACAAAAGGATACATTATCTTTTATCATGCACTTAAATTATAATTCGATTATCCTTTTATTTGATTGTTAAAGTGACCTTCATTGCTTCCTTCGAAAGGGAAAGATACAAATTGAAACGATAGGTACGCACAATTTATTTTTTAAATTTATTATAAGCAACTCATACAATCTACCTCTTATTAACTATTATTAATTTAATTTCGTAGAGATCTTAAACAGAGTTAATTTTCCCGATATTTTTAAGACTGTGTATACATACAGACATACATATATATTATATTTTATATATATATATATATATATATATATATATATTTATATAAATGCGAATAACTGCATGACTTTTTGCATTAACTTCTCACTTTTTGCATTCGTTTGATAGATAAAAAATAAGTCAAGTAGGTACGCAATCCATATCGTGCTTGCTCTGTATAATTGATTATCATTTATCTATGGCATTACCAAATTTGATTTTTAAAATTTTAAAAACTTTTATTTTATTTAGCACAACCCTAGCACGAATCCCGTACCCCAGGGAAAACGATCCGCTAACCCCGGATTGCGGGTCTCGTAAATTAAACACCGTGACACCGCCGGCCGCCGTCACACCGTAATTGGCAATTTCATTTAAGCACCCAATTAGTAAGTTTTATTCCACTTTATAACTACGTTAAACGTAATATACCTTTTAATTTACGTCTTATAATGCCTTTTATAAGAAAGTAAATTAATAATTAATGAGGTTTAAGGATTCGTTTAGCAATATTTATGACTGATATAAAAGTAGGATAAGTGGTCGTTAGTAAGCTATTAAAATTACATTAATGGCTTTATGGTTATTCGATTTATCGACTTATATCCTGTCTGTATAAAATTGCGATCGATATCATATAATGTTCATTTATTAGGGTTCCGTAGCCAAAATGGCAAAAACGGAACCCTTATAGTTTCGTCATGTCCGTCTGTCCGTCTGTCCGTCTGTCCGTCTGTCACAGCCGATTTACTCGGAAACTATAAGTACTACAGTGATGAAATTTGATGGGAATATGTGTTGTATGAACCGCTACAAAAATATGACACTAAATAGTAAAAAAAAGAATTGGGGGTGGGGCCCCCCATACATGTAACTGAGGGATGAAATTTTTTTTTTCGATGTACATACCCGTGTGGGGTATCAATGGAAAGGTCTTTTAAAATGATATAAAGTTTTCTAAAAAACATTTTTCTTAAAGTGAACGGTTTTTGAGATATCAGCTCTCAAAGTCGTAAAAAGTATGTCCCCCCCCCTCTATTTTTATAACTACGGGGTATAAAATTCTAAAAAAAATAGAGGTGATGCATGCTAATTAACTCTTTCAACGATTTTTGGTTTGATCAAAGTATCTCTTATAGTTTTTGAGATAGGTTGATTTAACTGTAATTTATTATATTTGCTGCTACGGAACCCTTTGTGCGCGAGCCCGACTCGCACTTGGCCGGTTTTTTCATTAATTAAAGATAGTTAATATCAATTAAACTTTCTTCGCAGACATAATTGTTCTATTAATAATTATTATAAATGTGTAATAAAGACAAATACAACGACAAATAGCTAACTGCCATACAATACCCATGTTTAATAACAACAACTTAATTAAGTTACTCACCTACGTAACTAATTGGTAGGTACCTACTTGGTCGTATCGTCTGTAGGTAATTGTTATTTGGTCTATGTCTGGTTTAATATAACATATCATTAGATATCTTATCTGTAATCTTAGCAGAAAGTTTAAGAAATCAATTGAAGTTCTGATCTACTCTTGTTTACATGAAGAAGATGACAGGCATGAATAAGGCAGGGAACCCATTTAATAAGGAAACATTGAAACTAACACGAACACACACTTACCGTGCATGTGCAAGAAAATCTTAAAAGATTTGGTGGAACATTAAATATTATTAGAGTGAAATTCCAGAATGTAGTAAATATACTAGCGACTAACTCGGATCCGCTCAAGTTAATCAGAGAAAAAAAATTATGGCTATTTCATGGTACCTATATCTACTACTATTCGGTTTGAGTTGATCCGTTAAAAAAACGACAAACAACCATACATTTCTTCTTTATAATACTCGTATTAGTGTAGAGATATTTAGCAGCTGGTAGCCCTTATTTTTTATTCACAAATCGACAATAGACAAATTTATTTCACCCTTGCAAGGAATACAATGGCGCGTAAAAAGCAAATCCGATATTTTGCCTGACCAAATCGGTGCCACGTGCCATCCCTTCGATACTAAATGGATACTCTTTTATTTAGCGTGGTTAATATCATTGAGCTGCTTGACCCTATGAAAAATGGTTGAGCATTTAGCGTTTCTTGTTTGTGTTATTTCAAAGTATTTCAATTAAAAGCCTTATTAATATAAGTTTTTAAAGTAGTTAATTTGAAAAAAAAAAAATTTTTCCTGTATTTGTAATAGTAAAGAATAATATAATAGGTTGTGTTTAAAGACATCCAATTAACTTATTATTAGTTTAAAAGCATTGCTTTTCAGAAACTAGATATGCAGAAAAATGCATTAAATGAGTTATTTAAATCCCAGGTAAAACTAACGTACCTTATGTCTAGACTACTAAATCAAGAAACAGGTGGCCCGTTTCAAACAAATCATGGAACATTTTAATTTAACGATAAGAAATTTGTTTTTCACCATGTCTGATAGGGATAATAAAGTCTATTATTTCTTTCAGGATATGCAGCAATAGACAGGAAGGGAACATGCACGGAAAGAATTGGCTGAAGCTCATTCTAGAAAGTTACACCAACTACAGAAGGAATGAGGCCCCTATATCCGTACAGATGACAGTCCTTTACTTTCTTAAATTAACCCTTCCCATGTAATAAGGGAAATTTGCAGAATAAATCATTAATTTAAAGTACATCACGTAGATAGTTCATAGATATTTGTTGAACTCTTAATTAGATGTGCAAATATTACCTACCCTAATGAGAAATAGTATGACCAGAGCGACTTCACTAGCGTGCCGGTACCTTGACATGAACGTTGCCAGAAGAAATTTTATCATATATCGTAAACTTAAAATAAATGTGTTCCTTTTTTGTGTGAATGTTATAGTCAAATGCCGAAACAAGGAAGAACTGGTAAACCAGGCAGGCTGGTGATGGTTTTGCCAAACCTGAGATTTATCTCAGGTTTGGCAAAAGCCATCGGGTGTTAAGACGCCTCAGCTAGACAACGACTGACGAAAATTGTTTAGTAAAAGCACAGAATTTATAATAGGGTAATAGGTAGTACACCTACGTAGTATTAGGCCGAAATATTACATTTATTTGGGCTTTGACAAAGTCATTATGCCAGACCTGAAGTTTGACCAGTCCAACCTACGAGTGCTGGAGTGCTCCGGAGTTTGACTATAACATGAATAAAAAAGACTCGTCCACCCTCAAAAACTTCCGCTTAAATAATAAGTACTGTACTTTAGGATAGTTCTCCAAAACTTTATCAAAGTTAACAAAAACTAAGGTTTTCGATCAGCATTAAAACAAACTTTCTGATACTTTATTAACAAGCTTTAGCACTTTCCTCTGTCAGAAGTTTAACAAGAAATAAAGTAGGGGAAGTTGTTGACATCCCCACGCAATATGGAAATAGGGGAAATATTGTAACCTATTTATGTAAATAGGGGTTGTTTCGTAATATTGAGAAAAAGTTTTTGCATTCAAATCGAATATGAATTTATTTGGCGGGGATGGAGCGAAATGGTTGTTAACTTTATGTTTTGATAAGGAGGTATGTCTTGTTATGATTGATATTATATTTAAATTCTGGAAATATTATGATAACCTCATAAAAGAGTGTTGAGTGAAAATTATTAATTAAACTTCTGGGTCGTTTATTTTAATAAAAAATTAATATGTTGTATTGAAAAGTTGTGTAAGGAAGTAAAATTATAAAAAAAAATGATTGAGTGATAAGTCATAAATTTTGTTACTTTTACCAACTTTCAGCTCAATCCCTTATGATCTTTGAAGTTTGGACGCAAAAAGAAAGCACAATTAATCGATTAAATACTGGAGTATTGACTTGTATTGACAAAAACACTATTTTCACAATCCATAATCCGAAACTTGTTGATAACCTTCTAGAACTTATTTACAAACTTGAAATAAAAATATAAATTGGCTCCTATTTCCACGCACCATACAAGGCAAAATTGTATGTAATCAGTAACCATAATTACATATTTCGTTTTCTTGGAAACAAATTGCCAACTATGCAGTGCTACTATGTAAGGAGCTTTTAATTTAACAGTTAAGCCCAGTCACGAGAAACTGCGGGCTAAAAGCTGTTATTGCAAGGGATAATGACTTTTGCAGATGAATTGAGTATCTCTGTAACTCGTATATGAGAATAATATTGGTACAATCTACTGTGATATTAGAGATCCTTACACGATGCCATCGTGACGATGGTTAATATCACTTCCCTTGCACGTATTTGCGAGTCGATAAAAAAACGATTCTGTTTAACTTTTCTGCTCTGTTTTGAGAAGAGAGCTGCGCTTATTACCATCAGAAAATCTAAGGACGATAACCACGTGAAGGGATTTTTTGCAAAAATGAACGAAGGATGGAGCAATTCCTTGAAAAGTGAGACACTACTGCGATGATGATCATACCTAATGATATTTGATAGCTTGCAGTTACCGTTACTTCCTTTTTGATTTATCAGGTCTGTGTTCCGGGTTTGTGTATCGTATAATAAACAGGTTTTGTGTATTGACTAGTAGGATTCATCAATACATTTGTAAAGGGGGAATTGAAAAAAGATTTTAGAAGGAATTAAAAATCATCATTTATTCATTATATTTTCCATGTGCGAACAACAGCGAGTACTGTCAAGGGTCATTATCCAAGCAGCCTCAAGAAACAATAGCTGTGCAAAGAAGCCTGGTCAGTGTACAACTGTACAGGTGCCAGGATGAAAAAATCACGTGCCGCCATTTCCTTCGCTAGAGCGACGTCTTCACGCAGCAGTTGCTTCGCGAGGATACTGGCTTTATGTAGATCTTACTTAATTAAATTATAATTAGTAATACCACAGGTGTAATACATAGAATAAATCGTGCTTTTAATCAACTTCAAGCAAATGTCCCAAACACCACACCGTGTCATTATCTCCGCGCAATTACGTCGGTTGTCAATTATTGCAACTGGTTGCGGCGCGAATCAAACGGCAATGAGGCTTGCGTGCGCTGCATGTTAATGTGCTAGTTTAAAATAGTGTGTACGTATGACTATGGAATCAATCTTTGTTTTTCTTTAATCTGTACAATTTTATTTTAATATGATAAATTCGAAAACTGCAGCGTTCGTCTGTTTGTTTACTTGAACATTTTAAACTCACAACCTACGCGACGGTCCGATTTGGAAATTTCTTCCAGTTTTAATTAATAGCCTATTTATCGAGGAAGGTTATGGGCTATATTATTATCCCGCACAGAAAATAAAAGCGAAGCAATGCGGGTTAAACCGTGGGGAACAGCTAGTAAGATGTAACTTTAAGGACCTTCAATTCACAATCTTTTAATTTCGAATGTCGTTTATTGTCTCTTTTTCTTATAGGTACATCCTCAAAGAATCGATAACGTTTTATAATTTAATCCCTTTAGGCTTTAACCTTATATCTACTTATACCAACGATATTTCTTTGATTATCCACATTCCTCAATCACGATTCTCATAAACATTTTCAAAATTGGTAGAGTAGATCCACAAATTACCTTCATCCAAATTGACAAAACTTTTCCTCTATAAGTGCCGAAGAGGGATCAAAGAGGATTTCCGCGATCTTTTTTTAGGAGATAAATGTATTTTAGTAAAAGTCCGCACTGCTCTTTGCTAAGTATCGAAGTATTTATCCATTCTATTATCCGTTTGTATGTTTTTAGATTATTTAGCAAATGTAAGTAGGTACTTACCTAATTATATTTTCGTCAATGATTTGTAGGTAGGTAAGTATTTACTAACGTGGGCACAAAAATTGGATGTACCTAAACTGTAAACATAAATACCTAATATGCTAGTCAGAATATTATAGTAGGTCTGTAATGTTTTTTTTAGTATGTTAATTATTCCGGTTTTATATTTCTATGCAGGTGCCTATCAGCTATTATCTTGAAACTTTAGTTAAATTAGTAGTCGTAGTACATTTTTCAATATAAATACTGTACTGTATATGCTATATGAGAAACTTTTTATCTATATAATTTGTTTTATTACATATCTATTATATGTACGTAAGTATACAGAAATATGCCACAAAATAAACAATCGTTATTTATACAATACGCTACACAGATAAAAAGGCGATTCCTAATAGCCTTGCTGGATAACGGGCAATGGGAAATGGAGTATAAATAAAAAATAAATAAATTGCCTCTCAAGAGTATAAAGCACGCCGGGCGCGCCACGCATTTATTTCATTGAGGTCAACTTGAAGAATTCTGTGTCGGCAACTGGGAATCGGTGTGGTTCAGGTTTTTTTATATTATACGCATGGCTGATATTTTTTTGATACTGTTTTTGTGGATCATTATTTGGTGATTATTATATTTATAACTAAGCATAAGCATTAATAATGCTTATGCTTAATTTTTTCGTTTTAGATGAGCGCTGTTATCCGTTGTGAATGGATTATGGGACGGTGCTTCTTTACTGGAAGGAATTTAAATGTGTATAGTTTAAATTAATATTAGTATAAGTGGTAGGTAATACATATTATAATCGGATAATACTCAACAATTTATAACGTCTAGGCATCGCGGTGGTGGGCAAACTTTTTTAACTGAAAAATTAAAATGAATATGTTCACAGACTGCAGTTTATGTTACTTTTATTGTTATAAAAATATAAAAGAAAAACACCTGAACTGTAACCATTCTCCGATCCTGTCCTTAGTAGCATTCACAACTGGTTGCCGTGGGTGTCTAGGGGTATCGATTGGTGACAGAGCGGGACAGCATCACCTCCACCCCACGCGTGCGAGAAAGACAGCACAAGCCCTTCCAAGAACAAGATAGCATCAGAGTAACGCAAAGAAGAAACGAGACACCATCAATAAAAGGTTTTTTTTATGATCTTTTTGTACCATTGTTACCTTATTTATTCATAACGCCTTTGTCGGACGCAGCACTCATTAAGGGAAATTGGCTTTGCGTAATCAGCACAATGCTTGTAATTATGAGGAATTAACCGCTGGCGGAATGTTAATTGGCCTACCTTTTGTGTTTTTGTTTACTTTCATTACTCTTGTTATGGTTTTGGAATTTGTCATATTTTGGGGATGGCTATTCCGGGTTTGGGGGCTTAATTTGTTATGGGTTTATGTCAAGAAAGGAGAATTATAACTGTTTTTGTAAAAAACAAAAACTTATACGAAGTAACGAAGCAGGCTATAAATATTTTTTGGGAAAGATTAGCATGTAAACTCCTTATTGCAACTCTAGCTGAACGCAATCTAAGTCGCAAGCATTAAGCTAGTTTTTTTTTTACAAATATATTATTCTACTTTACCATCACAACAGATAAAAGTATAATCCCAAGTCATTTAGGTATGATTTAGCTTGTTAAAAATACAAACTGCATTAGCGTGAATATATCAAGCTCAATAGTAAGAGCCAAATACGAAGTGATACCTATCCATGACGATAGGTACTTTAAAAATAAATTATTCTACTTTACCAACACAACAGATAAAAGTATAATCCCAAGTCATTTGTGATTTAGCTTGTTAAAAATACAAACTGCATTAGCGTGAATATCAAGCTCAATAGTAAGAGCCAAATACGAAGTGATATCCATGACGTGTTATTCCTGGGGCCGTATTATCACATCTTATTTCCAGACAAAAATTACACCGTGAATTGATTCCATGGTTATTGCAACCGTAATAGGAATTTGCCAGTTAGTTATTGTTTTTTTCATTGAATTTGCGAGTCAATTCACGGCATAAACTGTCTGGAAATAAGAGGTCATAATATGCCCCCTGTAGTTATTAGTTGCTAACGTCATTACCTAGTTGTTGAATAATACTTTAGGAAGGTGGCTAATCGTTTCCGTGTGTAGACTCTAATAACTTCACTGTAGTAGTGTAAGAATAAGGATATAGCAGGAAAAATACGTGGTTTGGCATGGAATAAGATTGGTTTGACGTGACGATAACGTAAGTTTTATATTAGTAGGTACCTAATAACCACGTGCATGCTAGAACTATTTCTTATCCATCAATCATATTATGCTAATAACAGAAATTGATAATGAAGCGTCATTAAAGCCATCATTAGGTACTTATATTTTCATTAATTTATTGAATTAAACCGAATTGCACAAATTCGACTATTCAAGTGCAAAGTTTCTCTCGTCACGTAATGTCTGTTATTTGCCAAATACGCAGACTATCTATTCATAGATTATTCATTTAAGTCAGTATCTACATAATCTTAAATCGTAGTTTAAACTATTATACTAAACTTTCACTCCCGTACTCAGAGGTCACAACTTGAAACGTTCCCTTTGTTTATGATCAAAGAGCTGACAGCTCCAGTAAAGGCAATTTATCAAACCATTCAGTTCACGCGAAACTCTTGTCCTAAATACATCTTTATTCGATGACAGACGTGTTTGAAGTTCTTGATACGTTGGACACGATAAGAGTTTAACGGATTTTAAGCGTGATTTTTCACACTTTTGTAGTAGGTAGAGCTGTACATATAGAATCACTTGTTTTCACCAATTTCGAATGCTTTTATCATTATAAAATTTGGTAAATATTCGTAGAGTAGAAGAGGCTTACAATAATTATCTACTAATACCACAGAAGAATTAATTGTAGCTAACCCTACTAATAATATAAATGCGAAATCTGTTTACCTTTCACGCCGTAATGGAGAGATGTTTTGGTACGATTTTGTCTATCTGGAGATAATTAGATAGTCAGAGTGCGATGGGCTACATTCAGCAGCAGTGAAACATCTTATTCCTATGGAAATCTCCTTTGGCAACGCGGAAGAAATTGCATGACTCAGACAATATAATTATATATGATGTACCTACCATAGTCGATAGTGAAGCCCGAAGGTCGGATACGAAACAGAGTTTGGGCACATTAGCTTTTTTTCTGATATTCTTTCATTTTTCTAGTGGATCGTGGCTTTAGTAAATTAAACTGATAATTTATTTATTGTTTTTTTATATACAGGGTGTCCCAGCAACGGTATACTAAGCCCCAAGGAGGTTATAGTTTTGCATACGCTGAGTACGTAAAAAATACTTATAAAATTCCAGACGAATTTTTTTGACATATAGACGAATTCTCAAAACTCTATGTGTATACCTCTAACAAGCAACCTGCTCAACTTTTCCACCCACACGTGAGCTATCGTTTAAGATTATGTTTTCATAGACAAAATGCTCACATTAGCGAAACGGTATATGCCGGCTGCGCGAAGCTAGAGACGAAAACATGGATTTTAAGGAAAAATTAAGCAAAAAAATTTTGGCGTAATTTTGTTGTTTAAGTATTTTTTACGTGATCAGTGTATGCAAAACTACAAATCCCTTCGCGCTTAGTATACCATTAGTGGGACACCCTGTATAATATTCCATACATTAATTTATTGAATCTTTATATAAAGATTAATTACGCACACCTTACAATTTACTGGATACTGGGAAGGGTTCGTAATGTAATTTTAAAAGACACGAGTAAACAACTAACGCCATCTATGTGAGATATCATAGAAACTACAATCTGCTATTTTAGCTTCGAATTTAAACTGGGTACTTCTCAATAAAAGAGTTTAAAAGTTAGATTAAATGGCATTTTAAAATTATGTTAAGTGCTTTTATTGTCCTCAAATTGTTACGTACTTAGGTACATATCACCACTTTCCTTAAATTTTTTTTTCACTTGGATTATCCGTATGTTTCAACATCTCTAATTTAAATACGATTGAATCTAAATCTAATAATAATATTTATTATGGTGCGTTTTAAATATAATTAATAATTGCATATAAAATCCAACAACATAATAACAATAAAAAATACACTCATCCAAAAACGAAAACCATAAGCAAGTTTTATCGAATAAAACATAAACGCAAGTGAGATTTGAGAGCGGTGAAACTCGGCTTTCTATTTTGCGGTCGGCACTCGACACGATTTGCGTTTCCCGCCACCTCACGACTCGACAAACGTTTTAATTTGCAATTATAGGAATTTTTATTTATTCCCAGTTTCAACGTGAAAATAAAGGGTTGTGTTAATTTTTATGAACAATGGATGTTTTGGACTGTGTAAAAGTAAATAGGTATGTAGATAGAAAATTTTAATGTATGTACTTGAGCAGTTTTATCTGATCAGTATTAACATTTTATAAAGACACACAGGTATATGTAAACAAACACATACAAAATAAAACACAGTAGTGTTTAAATAAAAATAATGCTTTTATTTTGATACGTGTGTTGAGTGAATATTAACATTCCTTTCCTTCAGATCGCACTCACGACTCACGAATAATTTTAATTTCGGCATAATTACGCTGTGGCTCAGAATTTTGAGCACATATTCTTGTAGTGGCTTCTATATTATAATGTTATACTAATAATTTTAAAGCTGAAGAGTTTGTTTGCATTTTGAGTGTCTCAGGAACCACGAGTGCATTTTGAAAAATTAGTTCACTGCTAGATAGTCCACTTATCTCTGTTAGATAGAGCAATAGGAGCAGAACAATACGTGTAAAACCGCGAGGCACAGCTGGTCTATAATATTATTAAAGAATAATATAGAAGAAACAACAAAGAAGGAATCTATGACGAAGAATCGGTTCAAAATTCGTAATTGTACCAAGCGAAGTAGCAGCTAAAGCTGTTTTAAAATAACAATATAAATAGCACCCCTATATATTAGCACCCCGTTGAGTGTCGCTTTATCCGTTAATTGGTAACTTAACAGGCAATAAAATCGATTTTTACTAACAGCGTGACATATTTGAATTTTTCGCACCATGGTGGATACCCCACCCTTATTAAGTGTTGGTAATATACCATATGCAAAGTTTGTAATAGACCGTTACCAAAAAAATCAATACATGTATAAAATTGTTTGTTCCTGAATGACGCAATATAACGCAAACGTCAGAAACGGCTTAACGAAATTGATGCGGTCTTACTTAGATCTGTATCGTGGTAATCTACAAATAAAAATTAATAATGCCAGTTTAGTTACATTTATTAGATACGGCTAGGTATATGCTCTTTTACGAAGAAAAACCATTCCTATCCAGTATCCAGTATCCACTCTAAAGCCAATTAAATATCAGACACAACTATTGGCGTAAACCTAAAACAAATAAGCACATCATCAATAAGTGAATTTCTAAACATAATGTCTCAAAAGTCTATGAAAGGTGCTCATCAAAACCTGACCTGTCAGCGCTAATTTTCAGCCACTCCTGACATCACATGCTGATCCTTTCCAACATTTATCTCGTCTTCTTTCATTTAACACAACGCAAAGCAATATCTTATTTGGCTTAGGTACCTATAATACCAAAATTCAAATAAAGTTCATTATTGTTTATTCCCCAAGAGTCGTTTTAAAATCATAAATTGTTTCCGATGAGTTTTAACAGAGTAGGTACTTGTTTGTTGATTCGTCCCTCACATGACACATAATAAAATTGGTTTACTACCGTTTTTATGGGGTAATAAAGGAGAATGGGCAAATTGGGCCTGAAAATTGGGCTAGGACCAATACACACGAAATATTGTTGTTGTGATAGATCATTACACATACCTTACGAAATAAATAAAATAAAAAAATAAATCAACCGGGTTCTTGTACAGTCAAGGCAAAAAGTTTTATTTATTTGGCTATTATTTTTCGCACAATAACGGTGTTTTTAATTCGAGTGAAGTAAATATGAATCAAAATGTCACTGGAGTGTTTAAGTTTAACCACAAAAAACGTCTAACTACGTTGAATTATAATAAAGTGAATAAACACGGTTTATGTACCTGTTACAAAACATAATATTAGTGTATTTCGTTTATTAGAAGGCTTATGATTAGTACGTATTTGTAAGTGAAAGTGAATTGGAGTAACATAAAGATATTGTCTTATAACAGTTATTTATTGCAAAAAATATTATACACAAAGAAATAAAACTTGATGTGACTGTACAAAAACCCGGTTGATTATTTTTTTATATATATTTTTCCCGTTATGTATGTGTTATGATCTATTATAAAAACAATATCTCATGTGTATTGGTCCAATTCAAGGGTTCAGGCCCAACTTCCATAGTAAAATGCCCATTCTCCTTTATTTTTATTTTAGTATAGCAACACTGTTAATACTTACGGACATTGTACAGTCAGCATCTTCCCTATTTTAAGTGAATGTAAACAATTTTTGAAATATACCATATAATAAATAGTTATTGTATTTGAGAATGTTGACTTATGAACAACTAAATATAAAAGAGCGTGTGTGCAGCCGACCATACGTGTCAGTTTGGCAAGATTCAGAGATATCAATTCGTTGCCTTACAGCATGACGTGACGGCATTGCCATGGCGCAACCTAGAAAAACGCAAACTCTCAACGCGCCTAAAGAAGTTTCACTTCAAAAAATATATAAATTTTCGAATTGAATAATAATTGCCATGCTAAAAATGCATGCGAGATTTTTCATATACATATAGATATAGTTTGGTTCTCATCCAAGCGATTCTTTCTGTTCCACTGCTCATTTAGACCTCAGGTCAAGACCGCTAACCACAATAGTTAGAGCATATATAATATTACACCTAAGTTAGTTTAAACGCAACCTCGGTTGAAGAAAATAAAAATATCTGGTGGAAATGAAAAACTTATTTATTATTTGACACATAAACATAGTAAAATTACAACTATGTAGACCGTACATACATACAAAACAGAAAAGGATATAATTGGCCTTATCATTTATTTCTGATCTCTTCCAGCATCCAGGCAACCAGGGTAAAAGGTAAGAAGCAAATGAAATCACTACGCACTTATTATGCACTTACCCATAAAATCGACCAAAAAAAAGATATCCAAAAGGATTACTGACATTCAACTTTTTTAATAAACGCAATCTAAGGCCCTTCGTACACAAGGCTACTCAAATCTCCAATACTCGACGATTTTAGTCTCTAGTCTAGTTTACGAATGGGCTTTAGATTCTAGTAACAATTGAACCAATGAACTCTGATTACAATACTTTGGTCCGGTTCACAGCTTCATGATAATGTGACAGATTTTCATCCATAATTTGTTATTTTAACTAACCTATAAGCTATACAGAACATATCTACAAGTTTTGAGACCATTACTAGACATAATAATATACAGTTGACAACAGGAAAACGTCGTAAAGGTAAAAAAAGCAGGATAAAGGACGTCACACAAGGTTGCAGTAACCTTTTACGGTCGGTATGTATCGATAGTGTAATTTAATACGATTGCATCGACTTTGTTTTTTCCTCGATAATTCGTGCCTTGTTTCATGAATGTGCTACTGATTTTAGAAGGGAACTTGGTTTTTAATATGAAGTATCAAGTATCGTATTTAAAAAGGTAAATAATACTCATTATCACTACGTAGTATAAAACAAAAACGCCGTCGCTGTCTGTCTGCTCCTATGTATGCTTAAATCTTTAAAATTACGCAACTGATTTTGATGCGGTTTTAAGTGGAAAGAGTGATTCTCCAGGAAGATTTTTGTATATAATTTTTAGACAAAGTAAGTAAATTAAGTTTTAGACAAAGAGAAGAGAGAGAAGAAGCCGCGGGCGGCAAGCTGGTGTATAAATACAAAAGTTATTTTGTCTTGTTTGTTATGAATTAACACCAAAACCAAATTTCGATGTGTTTAAACCAAAATATAGATGGAACCTTTTGTAAGAACACATTACTCTTTGGCCTTTGCCACGGAAACTAAATTTAAGGGTAAACATGGGGTTTGGAAACTTGTATGGGGAACGGGCATCGTGGTTTAATGAGGAGGGGTAAAAACTAGCACCTATCAAGTGATATTATGTTTTTAAAAAAATATTTTAAGTACTATATTATATAGAAAGAGTGGATATAATCTGAACGAAATTATAAATATACCTACTACTGCTATGAAAAAAACCGGCCAAATACGAGTCTGACTCGCGCACTCCAAGGTTCCTTACCTTGTTAGGCTGTATCTTATTATATTACCTATATGTTATAATTTTAAATTTATATTTTTCGCAATTTTCCTTTATCTCTGTTTCAAGTTTTCCTTTGCTTCGTACCAAATTTAAAGGTTCTGTGTTCTCAGAAACTACCCCTGTGAAAAGTATTTGATATGCAGAATTTCAGCTTTATACTTCCAAGTCCTTCACATATATATCTATCATAAATAATATCTTTCTCTATGGTCAAAGAATTAACAAAACTTTTTCAAATCGATAATATTATGTAGCTAAAAAGTATTTCAAATAATATAATTAAACTGCGGTTGGCCACAACATACTCTTTTTTATGTACTCCGGTTCAGTATTTATTACTTCCTATTTCTAAAACTGCACTCAAGCATATATTTATTCGACGACGAAGGTCGAAGACTGCATCCCATACTGGCTTATCGACTCTTAAACCTATAATCTATACTTCTATACTAATATTATAAAGCTGAAGAGTTTGTTTGTTTGTTTGTTTGTTTGAACGCGCTAATCTCGAGAACTACTGGTCCGATTTGAAAAATTCTTTCGGTGTTAGATAGCTCATTTATCGAGAAAGGCTATAGGCTATATATCGTCACGCTACGACCGACAGGAGAGGAGCCACGGGGGTGAAACCGCGTGGAGCGGCTAGTTAATTATATTTTCACGTGTTCGCAACGATCATGCCCGTTTAATGAACAACTTTATTATATTGGGACAAGATACATATTATAATATTTATTACTAGATGTACCATTTATAAGTGTACACAGCGCATTACCATAGTCGTCATGCGTCAGTTACCACTGATGGAATGGCTAGTCATCATGGAGCACGGTGGTAGCCAGCTGCAGCCTCGGCAATCTAGGAGGAGGCGGTGGAGTGCGTACAGGCGTACAGCTTCTGTCCTTCAGACACAGGATAGGCGATTGACATCAGGCTGTCGAAACTACTGGATTGGACTAGGTCCTATTTGAGAAAATATAGTTTTAAAGTAAGAAAAGCAATGAGAAGAGAAATTTGTATTCGGCCAACATAAAACCTTCAAAATCCATACTAATATTATAAATGCAAAAGTAACTCTGTCTGTCTGTCTGTTACTCAATCACGCCTAAACTACTAAACCAATTTGCATGAAATTTGGTATGGAGATATTTTGATACCTGAGAAAGGACATAGGCTACCTTTTATTGCGAAATATATACCACGGGCGAAGCCGGGGCGGACCTCTAGTTCTGTATAAAAGCTACGAAATAGGTACCTATTATTTTAATTAATAAAACCCTAAATTACAAACCATAAAATGCTAATAGGTATTTAAATAAACCCTGTATCTACCTGGATTAAAAAATATGTATTTCTAATTCCAGTTATATGGTAAACATGTAGTCGATAACAGCTCGTGCCAATAAATCATACTTTACTTTTTGTAGCGTTGTTTTCTTTCATTCCTTGCAAAACAATTATCATGTTTATGTGATTAATGCACACATGCAACCAATTTCACACTAATGCAAGTCAATAGATTGCTAAACCATGAAGCTAATTTACACTGTGTCTATGTAAAACACGCTTTCGTTTCACTTCGCATTTCGCAAACGGAGTGAGGGAGGAGGAACATGATAGATTTCTTTGGGTTTAAGGCTTAGGCAAATAAGAAGGTAAGCGATACTACTGTTCGAATTTTTATAAAACCTGCTAGTGTCTACTGTTTATGCAGAATATAACATGTGCTTTTCAAAGAGTTTATAGAATTTTGTTCTTGACAGCGGGGTACTGGGTAACCCGGGCGGAGCTGGTCGAGCGACTTTGTAGCTAGGAACATATAGTAAAGAGATCTTAAATTGAAATTGATATTTTTTGTTTTATGGCATTCAAATGCTTTTATAAATATAGTGTGTCCCATTCGATTGCTCTGGCGGGTCACGAGTGGCTGAATTGGTCAGGCATCCGCCCCGGAATGGCGCGAAAGGATGCGGGTTCGAGTCCCGCCTCGTGATCGAATTTTTTCTATTCTTTAAAAATTTTAGATCTTAAATTACTTTAGTCCATAGGAGCTGAAACCTTGAAAATTCTAAATAGACAAACAAAAACATAATAATTCATTTTCCATACGGACGTGTGGAATACTTCAAATATGCAGTAAAATAACGATGTAAACATTTTCAAGCTTTCCTACACAGATAACAGATTGCAATTATCACGTCAGTTAACATAAAAACAAGTATTATATTTGTTATTCAAGCGCCATAATCGTTTTACATAAACTCAGCTGAGATGTGAATCCTTCGACACAAAACATAAAGTACTGTAGTTTATTGATTTGTTCTTGAAGTTGGCAACATTGTTTGAATGAAACCTTTTTGCGTCATTTATATTTATCACTTTATCATAATCTTGTTAAATGCATTGAATGGTAAGTTATTTTTACTGTTATGTTATTAAACAATCGATTTTTAATTATGTTTGCTAATTTTTAGATTTTCAAGTAGGTAGGTATACGTGAACAAATCTTGCATGCAGCGCCATCTAGTCCCAAAGTAAACAGAGATTGTCTTATTGAAACTTATTAACTTATGAACTCAAACATAATTAAGTATTATATTCCTTATTCTATTGTTGCTTTTTACCTATTCAATTAATCTATATAGGTATGATTCTAAAGATATGAAGTTTAGTTTATGAAACGGCTATAGAATCAAAAGATAGAGTTTTGGCTCTGTACCTAGGTACCTGGTTTAAAAAGTTATTGGAATTAGGATCCGGTAGTCGATATACCATTTTCTTCTATTGATTAAAATAATAAGATAACATGTATCGCTTTGAAAATATACTAGGTACATTTGGCAAACTTGCCGTACAACTTGTAAATATGCAGGTTATAGCATTTCAGTCAAAAACTTCTGGACCGATTTTAAAAATTTATTTAGATACATTTAACCAGGTAACATTTTATCTCAAATCTCTATTTTACAAGACCCGGTCAAGTGAAGCCGGGAAAAGCTAGTAATTTATATTTCACGATAACTAATTGGCATAAAGACGTACCTAGGTAGATAGATATTTAATACCGTCTGTCCTGCTAGGCAAGGAGTTTACTCACATTAATTTCTGCAAAGTCTTATAACTACAGGCCTACTTTTTTGATTTACTTTGCCCCTAGCATAGTTTTCCCTTTGAAAATCCCTCTAGGTAATGTTCTCTCATAGTCGTTCTTTGATCTTCAATGAATGTGATTACCACCTACCATCGTTATGGTTACTGAATTTGATTTTATTCATGTGAGCATTTCGCACGTACCTAATCATATTATACAAGCAAACGAATTCATTCATTTACTAGATAATAATTTTTCAAAACTATAATCATAATACTAGTTGTAGCTCTAAAACATTCTAGCCTATTTCGTCAATTATTTACATGAGCATAGCCAATGACCCTGTACATAACAACAATAGGGTTACCAAAATAAATTATACAGCATGTTCATTGTTTGTGTCTATTTAAAGTAACGATAGCAGACAAAATCTATTTAAAGTGAGCGAGGTGACAGGAGAGTCTCGCCCGAGGCGAATCAGTCTGTTTACCGATACGCCGGCCATTACCAATGCAAATGACGCCTTATTGAGCCGCCGGTGGAGTAGGGTTGGCAGAAAAGTTTCTTTTTTATAGGTAAATTTTTGTTTCAAATTCAATAAGCGTTTATGGGCATTTTTTTGTAGTTGCGTGCAAATGCTTTAAGTTAAAATTAATGTTTTAGTTCTTTAAATAAATAGAAGTACTCGCTGCATTATCTACATAATGGTGCATCTATTGCACGTCAATTAATAGTGCTTATATGTATGTTTAGTATAAGGTGAATACTGAATAATATTGAATAATTAAAACGCTTTTAAAATATTCCCAACCATCTTTATTTCGATAACGTTACGTCTATCAAAAACAAATAAATATTGTGAAACTAATTAAGGCTATTTGAATTCTTACAGATAATACTGATCACATTTATTCACTTTATGTGCTCACTGTGTCACTCTGCTCTGAAACATTGAAATAATACACATTAGTAACTCTTAATAAATATTTAAAAAAAAAACTTTAAAATTTCGCTGCCATCAGTACAAACGTGTACAATTTCGACAGGCCCTTGTGTTTTGTTTGCGAGCCAAGTCAATGTGTGTCGATACAGCTAAGTATAAAGCCAGCCAACGCTGACCTCCCCCGCCGCGCGCGCTGTACAACATCCCATACAAAACGGGGCATTCATTCACGGAGCACGGCTCAAAATACACTGGTGTTCGAAAGTTCACTAGTCTGTGTTAATAAGACCGTGTGTACCCGACCAGTGGCTTTGACCTGTGTTGTGTACAGAGTTTGTATACCGTTGTTCGCGGTTCTGGGGTCAATGTAAGCTGGTCTTGTGGTTGTGTGCGTGTCGTCTCACCTTCGCGTGACCTCGGGTTTCGACAACAACTATTATTGTTCCCGAAGCTGAAGGTTTGCGAGTTGCGCGCGCGTTGATTACTGATGAGTTGTGTGCGTTTATTTTTAAATCGTGTGGGCTAATTTTAGAAAGTTGTAATTGTTTTGTAGGTTGTATCATTGTATGCTTGTTGTATGTTTTAGCGTGTGGTTAATTGATAATTTCCAAATGTATTAAGTCAATATTAGTGAAATAAATCTATGAAATGCCGATAACTAGGCCACATTTACTAGCTATATTTAATATGTGCATTTGCAACCAAATTTAACCTCCTAAGGACCAATGGCCTCATATAAGTACATAAACACTATCACCATTACAACCCAAAGCACCAAAAAGTTTTAACTAAATTACCAACCACCGTCCTCATCCGATGACAAAATCGAAAATTCGAAATATCTTAAAAAATACCGCGCTTTTCTGCCTATAATCACTGTGTAACGCGATTGGCTGAATTGAACTATTAGGTTTGGTAGGTAAATGGCTTATCCAATCACAGAATTTTAAAATACTTTAGTTAAAGTTTTTAAAATGGCTGGTCAACGTAACAGAGGTAAGTTAAATCGTTAATTATCATATTAATCTCTCACTTGATTTTCATTTGGCATTGAAAAATAAATAGTAAAAACAGTACAGGAACGTATTTTAATTAAATTTAACGAAACAATTCATATTGTATTTTTTAAATTCACGGATAATTTTTATGTGATCATCTGAGAACATTGGTCGTTACTTACAACATTATTTTCATTTTTTTTGTACTCAGTTGAAGACATTGGTAGTCAATGACTATAAAACATTTAATTGGTTAATAATTTATTTTGTTGTTTTACAGTAATTTTGAGTATAATTGTCCTGTTTTATGATTATAATTTATTTAAACTGTCAACAGGAATTACTATTGCAATCAAAATAAACAGTTATCTTCCTTATTTTTTCAGTTATTCGTGACGATAATATCATCGATTTCCTAGCCGACTGACGGAGATTTTATTCCTAGTGATGAAGACTTAGGAGACCCACCATTTGTTTCCAAATCGATTTTTAGTTAGCTCATTGATATTTCAAGTTCCTGATATTGTACTTACAATGTTTTTATTTCTTTTTTTAACATATGTTCAGATAGTTTAGATATTTTATTACCTAATATGTGGTAAACTTACACATTTAGAATTTAAGAAAAACTGTTTTTAATTCTTTTGTATACTTTTTAGAGGTTATTGTATGATCTCATATGTTATAACATAAGTAAATAAAAAAATCTACAAGTAAAACCTAATTTTAATAAAAAAATTTTTGGATTCACTTAGGTCTGATGTGATCACATGGGAACAAAATAAATCGAGTTTTTTTTTTCAGAAATGTATTCTATAAGCTATATTTTACACAGATAAAAAATCCCACAAGTAAATTTTAACTCTAACAATAAAAAAAACAAAAAAATACCATTGGGTGGCAGGCCTGTTGTATTTTTATGTACTCAGGTGAGAACAATGGGTGGTAATGCAGAATAGGATTTTTTTAGCTTGGTCCTTAGGAGGTTAAGCGTGCCATTCAACTTTCATGTCTTTTAAGTTATTTCATATTAAATAAATGAACCAAATATAATACAAATTCATTCAAACCTGTTAACGAAAGAAAGTTATTTACTTGAATCTTATATATAAAAATGAATCGCTAAATGTGTTGGTAAGCGCATAACTCGAGAACGGCTGAACCGATTTCGATAATTCTTTTTTTATTATATTCCTTGAAGTACGAGGATGGTTTTTATGTAGAGAAAACGTAAACATGTAACACGGGCGAAGCCGGGGCGGACTGCTAGTGATTAAATAAATTTATATGTACCTGCTACTGACGCCATCTATCGATATAAGTATTCAGATTTAAAAAATTCCTTTTATGAAGCCCATAAAAACATAAAAAAAGAACAAGATAAAACAACACGGCCTTCATATTATACGCCTAGGTACCTACCTAGTGTAGTTTTGGCTGTTTTGCCGTATATTAAATTGTTTTCATGCAATTATTGTAAAAGAAAATCCATTTATAAATGAAAAGGTTTTGTTCATTGTTCATAAAATACTAATAAATTTCATCAACATCATATAAATTTAATTAAGTTTTAATAACTACTGGCAGAACATTAATATGTTGTATGTTTAGCATTATCTGTTTTCTTACGCAAACAAACTTAAAATCTATTCAAATCCCATATTTCAACAAACCAGCAACCCTTGAAAGCCACAAAATAAACGAAATCCATTTTAGTAGGTGAGAACATAATTTATTCAGTATAAAAGAAAATCTCGAGGGCGGGAAAACAGCGTGAAATTGAAAGAAAGGGCAGGATATAAATAAATCCGTATCATGGGGAACATTACTGGCTTATCGTCAATGGCAGTGTTTGTGAATTATAATATGTAACAAAGGAGTATGTTTATTTTAAACTGGCTTACAGTTTTTTATTGGCTGTTCGAATTCCTATAATGATTACCTACTGATTAATGTTTTCCTAGTATAGGTACATGAATTAAAAAGGATGAAATGAAACCATAAATTTACAATGCAAACAAGAGCCGTATACATTAAGCTGGATCTCATTGTCTGAAGAAGTTATAAGGCAATTTGAGCAAAACTGTCCGCTTGCATTTTTACCCGCAATGCTCAGCTAGTTATTGGTCTTAAGCGTGATGATACCTACAAAGCCTATATAAGCCTTCATCGATAGATGGACTATCAATTTGTGAAATAAATTTTCAAATCGAACCTTCGATCGTTTCTGAGATTAGCGCGATCAAACAAACAAACAAACTCTACAACTTTATAATATTCAAACTCAAACTCAAACATTTATTTATTCAATTAGACTTCTTCTAGAAGCACTTTTGAAACGTCATTAGGTACATATTTTTAACATTTACCACCGATTCGGAAAGCAGTATTAGATTTATTCCGAAGCTATACTATACGGGATCACGATTTTAATGAACGAAAATTCGACACAATCGTGAACGTATTCGCGGATACTGCTGGTTATTAGGGTAATATTATGATTGTATTGTTTAAAATAATTTAACAAGGTATTTTACCCGACTTGCTTTAAAGTACGGATCAGACAAAGATCCAGCGAGGCATGAATAAGACGCGCGCTTTGTATGGATTCCTTCGATCTGTTTTGTATTTTAAATCCACATAAATATTACATTTACGAACATATTATATCAGGATTCTTAATAAATAAAACTACAAAATATGGAAACGTTCAGGCTAGATTCAAAGAAGATATCTTGGGGTTTAGAAGTTACGGTATGTATAAAAATTAAAACAAAGACACATCAACACAGTAATTTATTGTTTTATTTATTATTTATTTTATATTGGTTCCTTTAAATGTATTTCATAACTGAATACATTTCAACATAGTTTACTTATGCCTAAAGGTTTAACTATGGGTCTTATAAAATTATCAGGCAAAGTAAATGGCAAAGGTAAGTCTGTAACTAATTCCACGACAGGGAATGAAGGAAACTGTTTTTAGAATAGGTATTCAATTTTGTTTGAATTAATCACAGAACAATGTGATCTAAGTTTTACATTTGTTTTAATCGATTACAATGATCAACCGTAGGTAGAGGCGCTACATTTTTTTTTTTTATGTAAGCGGACAACAGAAAACATTCACCCTATAGGAAGTTTATTTTGCTGAGAACAAGATATTTTCCACATACATAAAGAAGGTAGCATAATTTTTTCATATTTAAAGAAATCAAGAAACAATTATACGATTTTAGCTACTTAATTTTAATTTGGACTGTACTTTAGTACAGTCCACCAAACCAATTAAAACAGTTTTAATTTACCCAATACATGACATGACCTATATATTGATCGCTAAAAACTAAAAAGTTACATACTATTTAAATATGTGCATTACTGAAAGTAATTTAAACTCATTTTGGCAATTTGAATGGTTTTCGGAAAATTCTTACGCATGGCATTGTTACAAGCAAACAAACCTAAACGACAAATATAGCTTAGCAGGTCTAGCTTTTCATAGATTTCATAAAGTACAAGAATTACTGTCATTTGAATTTCATTAACATACAATAGATAAAGAATTTCGTGTCACGGTGTTTGAAGAACTCCGAAACGGCTTGACCGATTCTCATGAAATTTTGTGTGCATATCGAGTAGGTTTGAGAATCGGATAACATCTATTTTTCAAATCCCTAAGTAAAGGGTTAAAGGCGTTTTCCGGGACAGCTAGTGAAAATATAGAGATATGCCATTGTCTTGTGGAGGAATGTTGATTGTTTACCACATTGGGTTCGTTTTCATACCATTATGTACGACCCTTCTATGCTGAATTATTATTTTTCAAAATATTATAAAGAGAAAAAAGGAATTACGCTCTTAGCTCATCATTTTGAGAATAGTCATTGTAATTTTTAGTGTTTATACGAGGAACCTACTTATTTGGACGTAATCAATCAAAAATAATCTTAATATGTAGGTATGTAACCTATGGGAAATTTTGTAATGCAACGTGTAACCAATTTATTACTACTGGTAATTTACTATTTTTAATATCAAATACTTATAATCTACTCTATATGTGGTACTAACCTACCACAGTTAACTATTTTAAACTCAAGGAAAAACAGAGGCCATTAATCAGAATAATGGATAAACGAGCCAATTAAATTACAATTATAATCGTGCATACATTTGTACCTAAATGATCGATCATTCACCAAAACGTCATACAACGTCCTAGAAACCGATATTAGCATCAATAATCGATCAATACCCGATATCGATCGAAACACGTCACTAGTTATCACTAGAGAACCAAAAACATACGCTACGTAGCTCGCGTTTTGCAGTTGACTTGTAGTTGAACCGAACTTGGACGATGCCAATTCATTATCGGGCTTCCACGAACACTTACATCATTCCGACGATCAATTATACCGCAAATTCCAATTCTATCGATACACAATACAGCCCAATTTCAATTACGCGCGCCGACTCGATAAGCCAAACTGGAAGCGGACATCGATTGATTACTAGTCTCGTTCGGTCGAGTTTGAACGTCGTATTCATGGGGCTCGCCAAGTTAATTGGAATTTTAAATACAAGGAATTAAGGTTAATTTTAGCGTGTGAACGGTGATTGTATGTTGTTTTTAGAGCGAAACGCTGTGAAGCAATGAGAGAGGGCGTGCGATAAATAAACCACCTTTGAGCCGTCACCGCGCGGCTATTAAAATAAATTCGGATTGCTTGTTTTTGCGGTGGGACTTGGCCCGGTTCCCGGGTATGCGGCGTATTAATTTTTTGTCCTATTTCTGGAAGTAATTTTCGTATTCGTGCTGTGAAGTTTAGATCGGAATTCGTTGAGGCTTTAAGTTTAAAAGTTGGATGTAATGTTGTATGTATGTCATGCTTTGGACGGTAGGGGAGACCGAGGGGTTTTGAAACAAAGGTGAGTTGAAACAGTCCCGATTTCTCGGAACCTAAAACCGTTAGCGATCTGGAATCGTTTTTTATAACCACCTCCCACAACCCGCTATCGCGTCAGTTTACGCCGATGACGTCAGTTATGCAGTTGTGTAGTTCTGAATGGCATGTGCCGAAAATCGCTAAAAGTAAGTATTTCACGAATTTTTACGATGCTCGTACTTTATTAGTGGTTTTGTATTTTGGGTTGAGTTATATACGTTTTGAAATCTCATTATCTATAGATTCATGAAATATACTTGGTAAATTTGATTTCTGTGTATTTACTGCTTGATCGTGATTTGAATAAAAATTGGGAGGTTTTTTCTCACTGAGGTGTTTTGAAACAGACTGTTTCAACTCTCCTCGGTTTAAATTTAACATCTGATTATAGCTAAGAAATAAAAAGTACAAGGATTAATGCATTTTATTGTTGATTTAATGTGTTTATTTGTTTCAACATCCCTACTGAAGAAACTAAAGCAAGAAAAAGATCAAAACCAGGCAGTAAAACTAAAAAGGTTAAGGTTCTCAAAAAAAGAGAGGAAACGAAGAAGGTGATGAAGGAGAACAGGATTAATCCTGCTGCATTTGCTGTATGGAGCCATATTCAAACTACTTGTCAGATTAATGTGTTTCCAATTGATCTTTGACATTTTTTTCGAGTATTTTTACTTAAATAATTTATAGCACTGATTGTAATACTTAAAAAAATTACTGATAGTTAATAACTATTTTATGTCAAAGATTTAGTTATATAAGATTGCAATAAAACATTTTGTTGATTCGACTGATTATAATTGATGTTATCTACGCATAAGGCGTCATGTTAATTTTTAGTAATTAACGAGTTTATTATTTGTATTAGACCTACTTGACTGATATGTCATTAAAATATTACTAAAAAGGATTGAATTGATTACTTGAAAAGATTGATTTTAATTAAAACCTTTAAATCAAATCATCATTTTTATTTTGCAGCTCCCATTACTGCCCAAAATCGTTATGTTTCAACTCTCCTCGACCTCTGTTTCATCTTACCTCGGTATGAGGAGAGTTGAAACAAGTTGACTTGTTACGGTTAAATCGATTTTTCACCACATTTTTTAAGGCTTACAGTTTCTTTTTGCTAACCACTCGCAAGTGTATAGAATAACCTATCGATTGGTACTAGTACCTCAAGATTTCTGATTATAGTTTGAGTTATATTAAACAAAACGTGAAAATTGTTTCAACTCCCCTCGGTCTCCCCTATGTTAGAGCAATGAACGAATGAATTTCTATTAAATAATTAAGATTGTTAATCTGAAAATATACCAACGTCTTTTTAGTAAACCCACTTCCTTGATTTTATGTTAATGCAAATAAAAACGAATCTTTGTGTGTGATACTAGTATCAAGTTGTCTAGACAACACCATAAATATTTTTTTAAAAGTATTTATTTTTCTAGCTTCAATATTGTGCAGAACTCCTAGCGCCATCTGTTGATAGGAGGCGTAACAAGAAGTTTTAACCGTACACGAGTCTCAATTGGATTGCACTTTATTTGTCGTTGGAATAGTTTTTTTTAATTCGTTTCTAATAACAACAGATTGTATGACTTTTCATTGTGAGAACTTAGTACTTTTTTTCAATTTCACAGTCAACTTCACTAGAAAACTTATTAGATTGAACACTTTTTTGAAACGTGCCATGTTGTGAATAGATCTCTATAAAACATCTATAAAATATAAAACGATTTTTTGGTAATTTTTTTTAAAGAAATAAATGAAATTTTCTTTCTTTCATATTATAATCATAAGGTCAAACTTGGTAACCAATTATTGCCAATTTAAACTAATAATTGACTGCTTGATTACTTATCTCAATTGTTAATTCTAGTTACAATAAACCCTAATCATGGAAATCCCTGTTTGAAGAATGTAGTTTCCTCTAATAAGTTTAACGTATAATTAGTATTATGTTTTGCCTGTTACGTATTTTTATTACACTGAGAATAAGGTCCAATACATTGTCCAAAGATTGTAATGTATCTAATTATAAGTAGAGGTAGCGTTTTAGCTACTATTATGTATTCTGTGGTAGAGGTGAAACCCTATTACGTAGGTACCTATGTTATCTACTGAAATTATTTTCATTATAACGTAAACCATAGTAAGGAATATTTATTTTATTTAAAGTTGTTTTTATTAATGGTCACAAAATACTAAAAAAATTAATAGGTATTAGTACTTTACCTCAATGTGTGCTCATTTTATTATTTGCAATAGGAATTTCAATGCTGAGGAGCATAAATCAAGAAGGTCAGATAGTAGATAATTTCATACAATGTAAAATGGAAAAACAATTGTTACAAATAATGGAAGATTTTGAGAACAGTGTAACGTATTTCTAGTTAGTTCCCAATGTCCCTTTATCTTTTACTATTCACAAGTAATCACGCTCTAGAATCAGGACTCTACCATAAGATTTATTACGTATGTACCTATGTACTAGCTTTTAGCCCGCGTAGTCAAAGAAAATTGCTGTGGGAATGACCGTTTTAAAAAGCTACAGCTTCTACAGATGCACGGCACTTTCTATCTATCTAAACTCAAACTCAAACATTTATTTATTCAATTAGACTTCTTAAAGAAGCACTTTTGAAACGTCATTACATATTTTAAAATTTACCACCGATTCGGAAAGCAGTATCTACGGAGAAGAACCGGCAAGAAACTCCATAGTTGCTCTTTTAAATCATGTCAGTTTTACAATTTTACAAAATACATATGTAACAACATATAAGTATTGTAATAACATGCCAAAGAACTGTCCTGTGGTTTTTTTTTTCTAAATAGTTAGATTCTCGAGACACAAAAATCGTGTTATAAAATCGCACGTTGCAGAGCGACAAACACTATCGCATTTATAACATTAGTAAGGATAACGATATATTCGTTCCGTTAAAGACTGATTTAAATCTTGTTATTAAAGGAATATCATCAATTCATCAGTATCTTGGTAATGGTTTTTGTGTATGACGGTGATCTAAGATAACGTATAACGATGTTTGGTTCCGTAAAGACGATAAAATTGGTGGCGTAGACGTAAATCCGACTATGTGTGAAGTTTGAGATGTGTATAATAAATCTGAAAAAACATTAATATCTTTAAAATCTCGTGTGAACTACTCTACAGCGGAAAACAGAGATAAATTGTTTCAAGCTGTATATTTACAAAAAGCTCTTAGTCCTGTTTAATTGCTGTTTTCTGTTATAACGATTATGAACAATAATGAAAGTATTTTTCCTTACCTTATGAAAAGAGGATTATTGAAAGAACTCCGTCTTACTATAAATTTTATGTTCGACATTGATATAGATTCAAAACAGTCTAAAGGCGCGTGTACACTAACCCTCTCTGTCGATAGCTGACGGAGACGGTAAATCACGTAGCAAATGACATTTTTTCCGGTTGGCACCCTCTACTCCACGGCACGACTGTCTCGAGAGATAGCGGGGTAGCGTCAGCATGGAAATGTTTATTTATTTTATATGAATTTAGTATCAATATTTTAAGGGAAGTAAATAAAATATGCTGTCGTTAAATTGTCTTTTCAATTAATAATAAATTTTATTTATGTACTTGTACCTTGTGTTAACCTAAGAAAAAATGGGATTTCTAGAGCGAACTGCAGTCATAATGAGTATTCTCTGTTTACTATTAATATGTATAATAATTACTATAATCTACTATCAGTGTAACATGGAAATTTCACTAATACCTGTTTATCACGGCTTTGTGTATGGGAAATATTATGCTCTTAATGTTTATCAAATTGCCTCACTTATAAAAAAGCTTAATTATTATTATTTATGATATTTTTGTTACACAGTTACTCAAATTTCCAATAAAAAAAAATATATTAATAAAAATAATTTCCATCATTTTTGCGAACCGTACATGGGCGGGGCGTGCGCCTCATTATTTAGATATTAATCCCTTCACCCTCTGCAGTCGGTCACGTTCCCTCTAATTAATATACACTTGTAGCGTTTATATTCGACTCGGAATTGTGAACAATTGTACTGCTGGAGTGACTATTGTAGATACGGAATAATAGCTTTAGTAAATTTCATACGTTGAGATCACTTGTTTTGAGTGTTGAATTCTGAATAGTGTATAATTTGAAGCTTAGCATATCCAGGTTTCTAGTAGACAAAAGCCGAGGTGGTGAAAATGAAATCATCTCGCTTATTTTCAAAAATTTACCTTTTTAGGGATATACATAAATATTGGATGTAGGATTTTAGGATATTAGGATAGGATTTTAGGATACACATAAATATGGCTTAGGCCTAGAGCAATATTTATGTGTATCTAATTAGAATATCTAATAATTATGTAGGTAATTCTTAAATTATGTTATCAAGGTAATAATAGAAGCCTTATGTAAGTTTCATAAATTCAATTATATCAAACTAGGTATCCGCCCGCGGCTTCGCCCGCGCAGTCAAAGAAAAACCCTTTTTCTTTGACTGCGCGGGCCATTTTCCCGGGATAAAAAGAAGCCTATGTCCTTTCTCGGGTATCAAAATATCTCCATACCAAATTTCATGAAAATTGGTTCAGCAGTTTAGGCGTGATTGAGTAACAGACAGACAGACAGAGTTACTTTCGCATTTATAATATTAGTATGGATTATACCCAAAAAACGGAGATAAAAAGAAGTGTTTTATTAAAACTTATTTGTTGTACATGTTATGATGTAACAAAAATCAAATGGGATGTGTTTCTAAAATAATTGAGTTTATCTCAGAGTGTATTATATAGAAGAAGACGTCTTCTCACAACAAAGCCGCGAATAAGCAATAAAACCACTGAACATCTGTGATCTGATAACAATAATTTAATATCGACAGAATCCGCCCGCATTCTGATTCTGCTCTATGATAGAGTAGCAACTTTATAATATGTACTACTAAAATGCAATGCTACTAAACTACTATATAAAAGGAAGAATAAAACACGTGGAGAACATTTGAAGGAAGACTATAAGCTATGCAACATCATGCGACGACCAAAAAGGATGGAGCAGCAATGAAAAATGTTGCAAAAGCGGGAAAAATATTACTTTTTGAGAGCTTCCGTTACCTTTTTGGCTTAGCAATCTAAAATATTTGAAATTGAGAATTTGGAATGAAAAGAATACTGTGATTTGGATATACCAATCGTACACTCGGATGTTATATTGATGTTTTATTCCTTCATGTTGTTTGACTATAAAGTGGTGACCTTTTCGATGAAAAAAAGGTGCTCAATTATTTGTATGTTTATGTGCTTTTTCTCGATTGTACCATAAGGATTGTTGACTGCTGTTCTTTTCAAGTAGGTTATTCAGCTTGACGCATTTTCGTTTAGTGGTGCCGATGTATTGTTAGTATTTTTATCTTCAAACCTATCGATTTGCGTAAAAAAATAAAGGACTGTCATCATTTTTTTGCCTTTTTCAATCACCTGTTAGACAGTATGAGCAGCAGAGAAATCCAGACAATTATAATCTAAACAAAGGGTCTAGTAGCTAATTTATCCGGTGACCAAGGCCCCTAAATATTTGTGCTTTTATTAGCCGGCGCCCGATGGACATTTTATCCTTCGCGATAGAAGGGTTAGATATTATTCATGATAAGGGAGATTGGTCAAAGGGTTTTAATTTGGATTTTGTGTTTTGTATGAGTATAAAGAAATGAATTTTGTGTATTGTAATAATTCATAACATGATACAGAATTTGTGTGTGTTAAACGCAGTGTATCTTTACATTGATTATTTGTAACTATCATTTCTGGACACGTGTGCTTTTGGTATTATAATGTTATAGATTATATTATAATGTGATTATTGTATTTGGAGAAATATATTTTAAGGATCTTTAGACTTATTGTACTAAGTAGGTATCTTTCTTTTTTAAATTAATTCTTCTACTCTACATAAGTTGTAATGGGTGCAGCCGAGTTACTCATGGTTGATATTTACTGTTATAAGTGAATGTAGGTTATAATTATTATGATTAAAATACCAACTTTCTGTCCATGATGGGTACTCCCAACTCTTATCTATTTCCACGCCAAAAATCATCAACATCGGTTCAATACTTTCGATTGAAAATATTATTCATTTATTTTCTAGTAGGTATCTAATATTCGATTTTTATTAGATAAGCATTATTAGGGATATAATATTCAAATAAGTAATACTAGTGATTCAGTACTACTAAACTGCATTGTTCAAAGTCGGCTAGTTCACACATTCACTTTCACAACACATTGCTAAGCCGGTAGCTCTTTGTTTTGCGATAATTACAGCTAATAATGTTTCACACATGAATGCAATACGGTATGAAACTTTATTATGAAATATAAGATGAATTTGTCCTGGTTTTGATGTTTGCCTGTAAATAATTGATTGGCATTTGATTTTCCACCCTTCGTTCTAAATGAACCCAATTATAAATTAATATGTAATGTAAGCAGTAAGCGTATCACGGATCGTTTGATAGGAAATATGAACGTGATTATAGTATTTTCTAGTGTTTGATTTTACGCGAGTATTATACATTTAGAAAAAGTTGTTTTAACGGATTTTAAACGCGATTTATACGTTAAGATTTATTCGAATAAATCGCGTTTAAAATCCGTTAAAACTTAAAACATCTTTAATTTTTAAACGTGATTATAATTTAATTATATTTGTATGTATTCAAAATTTAATTACATAGATGAGAAAATATTTCAGATACTTTATCCATCAAATAGGTAGATATATTGAGTATGCAATAAGTAAAATTAAAGTTAAAAATGGAATGCCACAATAATTTTCATTTAGCTAGCAAAACCAATTACATCCACTATCGAGTATGCAGTTCGTAAAACAGCATTCATTGATATCGTTGAGAGCGAGCGTCTATAATTATATTGCGACGTTGCCGCACCGGCCGACAGCCGACACTGCTCTCGGCCTCTCGCTTGCCGCAACGCGCAGTCTCGCTAGAGCGCGCCCCAGTGTACAACGTTGTTACGCGACACAAAATGGATTCCAGCTCAAATAATTCCGAGTTGGGCTGGCCGAAAATGGAATACGACTCAGACGGGGAACGGGAACCCACCAAAACTAAGGTTGACAGACCGCATTGGAATTCGGAGAACACTATGAAATTGATAGAAACAATGGAACGGGAATGCAAGGAATTGTGGGACACGAGTCACCCGTTGAACAAGGTTAGAACGGCGCGGCAGACGAAGTACGAGTATTTGGCGAGCATGTTCGGGACGACCGCCGAGGAGATAAGCAGGAAAGTGCATAATCTGCGGACGCAGTTCAACAATGAGCTGAGGAAGATAAAACGGAAGCAGGGTGGGGTGCCGGAGGTGAGCGGGTGGGAGTACTTCGACGCCCTCCTATTTCTGCAGCGGGCGCCGCTCGTCGATCCCCTCGACACGATAGAGGCTGTTAATCTCGAGGTAATAACCGATATTATGATTGCGTCATAACGTTTTGACACATTAATTGATATAAAACGTTTGTAAACGTCACGTCGGTAATGACAGGCGGTACAATAAAAACTGTTTGCTAATGGATTTGTTTTGTAATCAAGTTTGAAATATTGACTGTAGCTACCTTTGCTTTTATAAATACGTAGGTTAATTAACATATTATTTCGATTATAATAAATTGAAGGAGTAAAACTAAATAAAAAACAATAGGAGTAGGTAGATTATTTGTTTGTTAGGTATAATATTATATAGAAAAGTATATTTTTAAGCCACATACATGAATAATTATTTATTCTTAAAGCATTAATATAATAGATAGATGTACATTATACGTAGGTACTTACCTACTTAATAGGTATCTACGCTGTTTTATTCTGACCTTGAAATAGATGCTAATTATTATGTGGAAATAACATGTCTGTATATTTATTGAAAAAAAATATATTTAAGGCACTATGTATACGAGCAGCCACATACATGATTACGTCACGATGTGTCGAAACCGGTGTTTCGGCTGGCGTAAACAAATTGCGTCAGACACTCGTCTAGTCTTGTCTCTGACATTATCTCACTCTGACCCACTTTATCGCTTCGCAATTAAATGTATTGGGTTATAGGTTGACAACTAGAAGTTGTTTAACATTCTCTTTGACGTCTTATCGCCTACTGTGATATGTTCTATTTGTATGTTAATTTGCAACTGATAAACATGACAATTAATCATTCGCGAATGTCCTGTTTAAAATAGCACCAAACTTTTTATCTGCTAAGCAATGGCCGTTTAATTGGGCATTGATAAATGTTGATAAAATCTTCATAGTCTCTTCAACTATTAATTATCCGTAGAAGTTGTTATCTATGCCACCATTATCTAGCAGAACTAGTTTTTATTGGTATAAGGAAAGACGGAATGATAATCCAGTTCAAGGGCATGATCTAATTTAAATTGCAGGAATGTCAAAATAAGTAAAATCCATACAATTTTTTATTTGGTACATTTAACTTTATTTGAGTAGAGTAATTTTAATAAATGAATAAACAATTACATAATTAACACATTTATTACAAACATTATTTTAGCTCGCAGAATTCCAAGCCGACGAAGAGATAGAATTCGGGGCAGCACGTGCGCGGTCAACAGCGACGTTTTCGCCGAAACACCGCAAGCCTGCGATCCGGGTACCCGCGAACATCCCCTCCTCCCACTGCGAGGTCCGCGTGGCCCCGCTGCCCCCCGCCGCGCACCCCATGATGTGGCCCGAGGAACCTAAGCCGAGGATCAGGCCTGGTATTACGCCCGATGAATGTCAGGTATGCGACGTTTTATGATGCCCTGGTAGATTGGTAATTTATGCAGTGGTAGCGGATTGGAATTAATAATTAATACTGTAAATAAATTATAATTGATTATGAAGATTAATTTGAATTTATTCCCTTTATAAATTGAATGAACATACATGGATGCTGTAAGTGTAAACTTACATGTAATAATATACTTCTATGTTATTATTTTTGCGTATAATTTAAAACATAAAAAGAGGGTACATTAAAATTATTCCTTGACATGTGAAAACATATTATTACTTTTTAAACGATTCAGCCTCAATCAAATGTAAAACTTTAACAATTAAGAAACGTTGTAAAAGTAAAAGTACGTATTAATTAACGAACGTAGATCTTGCAACGCTTATTAAAGTAAATAAAAAACAGCACTCAAATATTTCTCTATAAACTACATTAATTAGTTATTATAAATTGAAATTTCTTTATTTTTAAGTCTAGGTTTACAAACAATACCATCGCGATCGCGAAGAGAAATTCAAACCTTTGAAAAGTACTTATGAAATCTTTTTTATAGTCGAAGTTTTAAAGTTCACAAGAACACTACAACTTTATGATAGGTACCTGCTTAACTTTTGATCAAAAAGTTAGAACGGAATTTGAATATATGCTACTATACAACTTATCATATAAAATGCCAGACGCCGGGCTCAGTGCTGCTTCAATAAGTAAGTGCCATCGTATAGGAACATCTAAAGGTAACAAGCCTAGACCTATACTAGTCAAATTTAGAGACCAACATATTAAAAATAAAGTCTGGATGCGCAAAACTGCTCTCAAGAATTCTGGAGTCACCATATCCGAGTTTCTCACAAAGTGTAGACATGACTTGTTTATGGCAGCACGGCAACACTTTGGAGTCAACAAGTGCTGGACACGAGATGGCATCATATTTGTCATAGGCTCGAATGGGAAAAAGCATCGCGTTGAATCTTCTTCTGATTTGAACTCCGTTCCTGGGATGTCTGATAACTTGAATGCAAATGCTGATCCTCCCATGGCTACTATAGATGATGCGGTCAATAAGGAAAGCTCGGTTGGTACTAGACCTAAGAGATATAACAGAAAATGAGTTGCTTATTTACTTTCTTTCACTTTTCCTCTTGTAACATTTTCCGCCCATGACTGCTTTATAGTGGTATCATTAACTAATTTTTCTTATTTCTTGTAATGCAATAATGCTCTAAATCTTGTACTTTTACAATAGGCACTTATTTTCTGATATAATAATTTCAAGTTCAACTTGTGTAGTTTGTTTACACTTTAAACGTCACTATAATATGTCACAGACTAATAATATGTCAATAGTTGGGTTAAATGTCATTTGGTACTAGTGACTTTTGTTTTAATATTGCCATATTGAATAATATAATTTTCTACGAACTCTCAATTTAGAATTATTGTTTATAAACTTTATTCAGGATACTAACTTAGATTCTAGACGTAATGTTTTGTTAAAGATGTCATGAGTACGATCGAACGTAATGTTGCTATTTTGGTTTCACTCTTTTTAGCTGGAATGTACTGTTTGATTAAATTTTATTTAAATTAACATAGTATATTTGTGTGATAAATTTGTAAAATTAATTTAGTTTGTACTACATTTTAATTTAATGCTAATCGGAGATTTCTCTGATAGTGATACATATGTTACTGCTTCATCCGATAGCGAGAATAATGATAGTAGTTTTTCCAGTGTGACTTTCTCGTCGTTAGACAAAGTAATTAGTTCCCATTTATCCGATTGTTTGAAAAACTTTAATGTAGTCCACATAAATGCCCAAAGTATTCCGGCCCACTATCCAGATCTCTTATCTTCTTTTAATAACAAGAACCTTGGCACCATTCTTGTCTCTGAGTCTTGGCTGAAACCGATTTTACCGAGTGCCTCCTACTCATTACCTGGATTTAACTTAATCCGGAACGACCGAATTGGAAGAGGAGGAGGTGGAGTGGCTATTTATTTGCGCTCCGACATTCCTTTTACGATACTGAGTCAGTCTCTCCAGCCTCCCCCGCCGAACACACCTGAATATTTACTCATTGAAATATCCTTAAATTGCACAAAGCTTCTGCTTGGAGTAGTATACAGTCCTTCTCTTCATGTCAATTACTTTTCTTCTTTTGAGACTCTTCTTGAAAACTTTCTTCCACTCTTTAAGCATGTTATTATAATGGGAGATTTTAATACATGCCTTTTAAAAGACGATCACCGCAGCAAAAAACTTATTTCCTTAGTAAATGCATGCAATATACACATACTTCCACTCTCCGCTACTCATAAAATTCCAAATTGTTCCCCTTCCCTTCTAGACCTTATCCTTGTTTCTTCCCTAGATCATGTCTCGAAGCACGGTCAATGCCCTGCAGATTCTTTCTCGTGTCATGACCTAATCTACCTCTCTTACAAAACCCGTCCCCCTAAATTCAAACACAAAATCCTCATGCAGCGAAATTTTGGTGGTATGGATGTAGAACGTCTCCGGCAAGACGCTAAAAATACAGATTGGACCCTACTTATGTCAGCTGATTCAGTGGATCAAAAAATTGAAAAGTTTAATGCTGAGATCTTGAACTTATTTGATAAACATGCTCCTGTAAGACCAATTAAAGTAAGACACCTTCCTGCCCCTTGGCTCTCTAGTGAAATAAAAATCCAGATTGATGCCAAAAACAAAGCAAAAGCTAAATATAAGCATACACAGTCTGATTCTGACTGGGAAACTTTCAAAAGAGCAAGGAATCGTTGCAATGTGGTATGTAGAGACGCTCAGCGACGACACATCCATCAATCTGTTGAAAATGGGGACAGTTCAAAAATTTGGAAATTTCTCAAAACTCTAGGCATAGGTAAAAATAATGACTCTCCTTTAAATAATAACATTTGCATAGACGCTTTAAATAAACATTTCTCTTCTTCTGCACCTACTTTTAAAGACGGCAATAAACACTCAACAATATCTCATATTATTTCAAACACATCATCTTTTAGCTTCCCGCCGTTCGTTTTTAAGCAAATCGCTAGCAGTGATGTTGAGAAGAATATTTTATCGATTACCTCTAAAGCAGTCGGAGATGATGGTGTCAGTCGTAGTATGATCGTTCCCATCCTTGATATTATTGTCCCTGTCATAACTCATATCCTAAACTGTTCCCTCGATACTGGAGTATTTCCTAATATCTGGAAAAAGGCTAGTATCATTCCCATTCCTAAGAAAAGAAATCCTTCATCCCTATCCGATTTTCGTCCTATCTCAATTTTACCCTTCCTGTCAAAGCTCCTTGAACGTCTTATCCACCAACAACTATCCCAGTTTCTTCATGCCAATTGTCTCCTTGATCCCTATCAATCTGGTTTCCGCCCCGGTCATAGTACGACTACAGCCCTTCTGAAAATTACTGATGACATACGTAGAGGAATGGATAACAAAGAGCTTACAATTTTGACACTGTTGGATTTTAGCAATGCGTTCAATACAGTTGATTATGATGTATTGTTGAGTGTACTGCTTTCCGTCAATATATCCCCTGTGGCAATAGAATGGTTTCGTTCCTACTTGCACGGCCGTCGACAACGCGTTAAGGTTGAAAATACTTTTTCTTCCTGGTGTGACGTAAGTGCTGGTGTACCACAAGGGGGCGTTCTATCACCTCTCTTATTTGCGATTTTTATAAATTGTGTTACCACAAGACTGACCTCACATTATCACCTATACGCTGATGATCTCCAAATTTATTCACAAGCCACTTTGACTGATTTACCTGAAGCTGTGTACTGTATAAATCGTAACCTCTCACACATATCCGATTGGAGTAAATCTTTTGGACTGAGTTTAAATCCTTTAAAATCTCAAGCAATTATATTTGGCAGTCAAAGTCTCCTTTCTAGGATTAATTGGACGACTCTGCCACCGATTGCACTCGATGGTACTACTGTTCCTTACAGTAAATTTGTTAAAGATCTCGGTATCATACTAGATGAAACTTTGTCATGGTCTCATCAGATTAAAAACATAAGTTCCAAAGTATTTGCTGCCGCCTCTAGTTTGCGTAGAATGCGTAATTTGCTTCCCATTCCCACCAAAATTTTGCTGGCCCAATCCTTACTTCTGCCAATCCTTGACTACGCTGACGTATGTCTTACTAATCTAACTCAAGAACAACTTAATAAACTTGAGCGGTTACAAAATTTTGCTGTGCGGTTCATTTATGGTCTGCGCAAGTATGACCATGTTTCGGAATTTCGGTCAAGACTTCAGTGGCTCCCCATCCGCCTCCGCCGGAATACACATATCCTTGCCTCTCTTTATTCCATTATCTTTAATCCCACATCACCTTCCTACTTAAAAGCTAATTTTGAATTCCTCGGCACTAGGAATACGAACTTACGATCAGCTGAAAATCTTACCCTTCATATACCTTCCCATTCTTCCAATTTCTTTCATTCTTCCTTTTCCGTTCAAGCAATCCGGTTGTGGAACTCCTTACCAGTCACGATAAGAAAAGCACAGACCCTTCACTCCTTTAAAAGTCAATTGAAGAACTACTACCTTCGCACGATCACTGACAAATCGTTAAAATAAATCTAAATTTAAGTTTTTCCTTCTTTATAATTTTAATCTTATTGTAATATTAATGTATCAACTTATGTGTCCTTCATTATGTATAATACTTTTCTATGTTTATTCTTTCTTCTTTCCTTGTCTTACTCTACTCTTTAATTCTTGCTCACTGTATCTTTATCTACATCGAGTTGCTTGGAAGAAATCGCTCACGAGCGATAAAGCCGCTCTTTGTACATCTCTACTATAAGCTATCTTAACTATGTAACTTTATCACTGTGTATATGTACAATAAAGAGTATTTCATTCATTCATTCAATGTAATTTCGTTTAAAACATCAAAATATTAAGTTTAGAATATTTAAACAAGTTGCATAATGCATTATAAAGAGAAGAGATTTAATGATGTGTTGAAATTTAACTCAAAAACTACAATGGATATAAAATAAACTTTTACCTCTACTTCCATCTTTACCGAATATCATCGACGCAATAATTTATTTATTTATCCCGTGTCAACCTTGAAGCCTGAAGCCATTACAAGTGACCATTACATTTAAGGTTTAAGCTCGTATAAAATAATTGATCATCTAAAAGCACGTCCATACTAATAATATTGTAAAGCTGAAGAGTTTGTTTGTTTGAACGCGCTAATCTCAGGAACTATTGGTCCGATTTGAAAAATTCTTTCGGTGTTAGATAGCCCATTCATTCGATATCATCACGCTAAGACCAACAGGAGTGGAGCCACGTGGGTGAAATCGCGGAGCGCAGCTAGTTTTAATGTATACCTAATTGAAAAATATATTTTTCTAGATATTCGGAGACTTCGTGGCCTCAGAACTGCGCACGCTGCGTTCAGCAGAGAATCGGAAGCGACTCAAGCGCATCATACAGAAGGCAATATTACAGATAGGAGAGGAAGAAGATGTCAATATTATACGATCTTGAAGGAATCATTTATAATGTTAGTAATTTTTCAAGATACAAATGATTTTTGTTGTATGTACATTCTACTTGCAAATCAATGACGTCAAACTCGTTGTTTCGTTTTAAAACTGAATTTTCTTAAAAAATGGTAAATATTTAATTTAGTTATACCTAGTTTCTTTGTCATTTCAATAAGTTAAATAATTTTAGTTGTACTAAGAAAAATTAATTTTATTTTTTGTGATATGTGTATTCTCCACTTATTTGTATATATGTATTCCTTATAATTTGAGTAGACCTAACCTAGTAATACATTGTAAATTCTAATGTTATTATAGTGTGTAATCACTGTAATATCGGTTGCAATTGTTGAATGCCAATCATTCGATTAGGTACAATAATTATCTTTTGGCGATGTTTCTGGTCTTAGCTATATAAGTTTTTTATTATATTAAAAAAACATAATCACAGAACATAATATAGAAATATGTATTAATTTATATTAGCTGTAATTAGCTTAAGTGCGCATTTTTGTATATAATCTGAAATAAATAGTATGTGATACAAAGCATGCGTTTGATTCAATATTTATTTGAATAAAATCTTCCTGCTTCACTCGCTAGAAAAACTACCCAGTCAGAAAGTAGGTATGTCCTAACTGCTAAGGCAAACTAACAATCTAGCTCGTTTCTAAATTTAATACCGAATCGATTAACTGTTTCCAGTTCTAGAAAGAATAACAAATATTCATCTAGGATATTCTTATTTATATATCAAACTTCAAAGATTTGTATACTAGACAGAAACCAAATCTTCAAAGGGGTGTTATAGTACTACAAGCATTCATTAGTGACAATTTTCCAAAATCTGTAAATATTGATAAAGCTTACTGCTTACACACCCCCATTACCCGCAGGGGTTTGCTTGATATCAGTAAAGCCCGTAGACTCAAATGTCACCTAGTTTCTTACACCTTGCCTCAATGACTCGCTAAGATACATCGCGCCCCGCCGCGGTCGGTTACATCTTCAAAGATTTTCAATTTCTTTTAAAAACGTGAAATGCGCTTTTTATTTTCACAGAAAAGCATCATAGGACTTTTTAATAAGTCATCTGAATAGTGTTCAACGAGTAGATTGCAACGAGGAAGAGAATGAAAGATCCTGGCCAAAGATAAGAAATTAGCGGTTTAAGTTTAATTAAGAATTTATTTTAAGTATTTCTTTGTCATTATGATTGTAATAGGTACTTAATCAATAATCTGGCAATGAAGCAAATTAAACAACTTAAATCAGTTACATTTCAATATCCTTTGAATATTGGTCCTTCGAGACGGAAAACTGCATTTAGATGGTAAATTGTAATATACGGTGAAAGTGATTTTTCCGTAATGTATCAATGTCGAAATCTGTCGTGCAATAACCTCAGGTGAGGGAGAGGCCGGAGGGTAGCTAATCACACCGTGACGAGGGTGTGTTACTGGTAAATCAGTAAAATATTAACTTTACTGTTTCTACTGTTATACTACTACTTTAATCGGTAGTGAGTATATTTGACTTATTATTTTGGTTATCTCTTCTATTTGGCTCAAATTAATAAAATAGGTAATGGTTAAAAAGAACCCTACGTACTTTATAGGGCAGCAGAAGTGTCTTATGTGACTTCAAATTGCAAATAATATTATGAAATGGTCCTGTTTGTGTTTTTATTTTCTCCTTCCTTTCTTCTCCTCCTACTCCCTCCTCCCTCTTGGCTCTTGTCTTGGAAAACTATAATTATATATATGGCTAACGTACCTAAGGTTACCCTTAGACAAATATTAAAAAACCTACTACGGTAAAGATGTTAACTTTCTCAGGATAAAATAATTTGTATAATCGGTCGAGTTCGTTATTTGTCACTTACTTACATAGACGAAATTAAATTTCAAACAGTTCTGTTACGAAAACCTCCCGATATTTGCTCAAACATTGAAATAAAATTTCAATCAATGCGGTTTTCCATAGATATTGGAGCGAATTATTAAAAGTCGAATCAATAGCAGACTGGGTGCTCCATTGTTCACTGATCCCTGATCTCTTGTAGCGTATTTATTGTTGTTTTGTATTCAAATATCAAATATTCTGCATTGAAAAAGAAATACATTTTAATTGTTTGTGGAATTTGATTGAGTCGTTCTTAGTTACAATAATTAATGTAGATTGTACCTATTGCACGCCTCATAAGCGAAGCGTTGAGGTGGGTACTACTGTCACTTCGCGCAAAACATCTGATTTTTCAAACTTAAAATGTCTTTATGTATCATACATTGCACTTGTAAGATAATACATACACACACATATTAAGAAAAAACACTATTTTTAACGTTCATGATATTTTTGATGTCATTTTTGTTATTTAAACTGGTTAAAAAACAGTTTAAAAAAGTTCTGTCTTGGACGTCCGTGTGTCTGTATGTGCGGATCCTTTTTCTTGTTAACACGATAGCGACCGAAATACTTTACTAATCGAGTCTTTTTTTTTCTCTTACGCTTGAGTATGCTCAGGAATAGAACCCTTTCATTTTTCAGGGTCTGATTCGATGTGGTTTAATTGTTATTAAATAAACAAAAATAATAATTAATAAATATTTATTAAAAAAAAATTATGAGGCGTGCACTTTTGGATTTTCCAAATTATTTTGATTTTCTGAAACTTCTTTTAGCTGATATTTATTTTATATACTGATTGTTTTGTTACCGCTCGAACAATATATTTGTAATATATTTGCATACTTCTAGCACTAATTAATTTGTCATTCTCATTGTGGACAAGCCCTTACCATTTCCACGTGTCCGCTCGCATCGTAATGTCGTAAGCAGTAAAGTACATCATTTATCTTCCTACCCTTTTCCTATTTATTTGGGGTACGGAAAAAGGATGACAAAAAAGGAACATGTAGTAGGTACTTTAATACCTAAGCTCTTTAATTGTTAAGCTTTTTCATGTTTCTCAACTCATTGCCAACTGCCAAGGCATCAATTATTATGTTTTATACTTTATAACTCATTCTGATTTTTTCATTTATAGAAAATGAATGATCCGATCTGATCAGTCAATATAGCGGAACCAGAATTTGAAAAGGAAAGGTTTTTCATCTTCTATATCAATTTTCCTCTTCATTTATTTTCGTTAGCTTGGTCTTAATTTTCGCCTATTCTGAATATAGCCCGGGTTATGTTAATTAAAACATAGTTAGAAATTCAACCTTTTCGTCTTATCAATCAAATATTAAAGCGAACGAAATTCAGTTTTTCTTTAGGCCGAAGAAAAATATTTCTCAATGCTCGCTGCAACCAATCACTACATCCTGTTCACACTAGCGTGTTACGCATATATCTATCCTTATCACTCGGCCGTCGACCCCGCTGAGTGCGGTAATGTACGCACATACAAATTATTCTTGGATTTGACTTTCTTATTAACTTTATTATCGAGTGTGAACGATGAGTGTGAAGTCGTGACGTCATATTACTGTGAAATCAAATTAGTTATAGCTATGTATCGGTTTTTGATAAGGCTAGGTGTTTGGTTTTAAATAAAAATTGAAGTTAGGTAAATATTGTTACATCAGTAAGATTTTTGTTCGATATTAATAATTAATTATCTGGTAGTCCCTACCTTATAGTGAAAACTGAAAAGTAAAATTAATTGGTCCCAGCAATTCATTAACCATCTTACTTATGTGTATTTTAGTATAAAAAAATAAATATTATGTTAATTCTTACTTACCTTTATGATATTTCCATCAATAAAAAAAGCACACAAACACACATCTTAAACAGAAATTGCATATGTTTGCGTTTCCAAGAACTAACAGGGTTGTATTATTTCCACACCATCTCGTTCTAATGACTAGGAAAGCATGACGCGTTAGAAACTAGGAAGTAAACGTTATGTCAACAAGACAGCATGCGGCTAACGATAATGTCACGTGTTTGTGATTAATCGTGGGTTGTTACAAAACAACTGTCTTTTGCAATGCTTTATTGTATATAAATATATTGTGTGGGTTTCTTTTGTTTTTAATTTAAAACTATAATTACCTCATTCCCTTTTTTGCGACTTACCTTTTCATTATTTTCCTTCCATATAATTATTGTTGTCGTCGCTAAAGGCGTCGTCGCAAATTAGTACCTTTTGAAATTGATTAATGACTACTGCCTCTTTTTCTCTGGGGGTACTTACAGCTATATTACAACTCACTTTAATCGTAGATAGTATTTAATGAGTACTAGCGCTTTTACTTTGTACTTCAATACCTCAGATTTGGGCCTAGAAGTTAGAACACCAAAAGTTACCACAGTTTTTGAAGTGAAAACTTCTTTAGCGGCGTTGGGTATAAAATCTTAAACTCGCGTCAGGACACGTGGCCTGATCGAAAAAGCGTAAGACGGATTTTTTTTAGCCCTTAGGTATATTCCATGCGTAAGACGGATACCATTCCAAAATATCAATCATGCTGAACGTTAATAATCAAGTTTTCACTTCTGCCGGCACTCCCGGAGTGCAACCCGTCTTTTTTTTTTTTAGCCCTTATTTTCCATGCGTAAGACGGATACCATTCCAAAATATCAAACATAGAACGTTAATAATCAAGTTTTCACTTCTGCCGGCACTCCCGGAGTGCAACCCGTCTTTTTTTTTTCACTTCATAATCTAAATTATCATATTCACCAAGCAGTCTTTTCACACCACATTTTGTCAAGGATTAAATTTTGGATATCAAGCAGGATTTTTTTTATTGCAACCCCGACAATTATGGAGCAGGCAATCCGCTTGATGGTAGGTGATAGTTGCCGCCTATGACAATTCACAGCATTAGGGAACACTGCGAACGTTATTGCGGTTTTAATAGGCTTTTAAAATGAGTGTAGGCTTTTTGCTTGAAGGTTCCCATGTCTGATATTTGGAGAACACGGAAGGTGGTAGGTTGTTCCACCAAACAGGAAGGTTCTTGTAGGTGTAATTGACACTATCAAATTGCATTACTAATATAATTAATCCCTATTGTTTCTGTAGAGATAGAGTAGGCTTAACGAAATATATCTATTGTATGTATTTATGAAATTATAACTCTAGACTGACTATCTAAACATATTTTAGATCAAATATTAGCATTTGAAATTTGAATGCTAGTGTTTCTGCGGAGAGCAGGCAAGCCGAAAGCCCATATATTTTTCCTTACCCTTCCCAATCGTTTCCTCTTTTTCCGTTGTCAATCCTTTATTATGCTATATCTATTTCAGTCGCAATTTCTTTTCGTAGAGAGTCTGCAAATGTTCACGGGCGGTGATGAATGATAATCGTTTATTATCAGGAGCGAGAACAGCTTTATTACTTAGATAAGTAGGTAGGTACTGATATATTATTATACAAGTTCCTCAGAAATATATTTTAGCATAAATAGGGAAATTAAATACGAAGTGTTGATGCGTTATTTCATTTTATGTTTTACAATTTCTATCACATCATTTGAAGCCCTTTTTAGTGATGATGCAAGGACAAAAAATCACCCTATAACCTATATTTGAACTATTATTGTAAGTTATATCATAAAAAGCAACTTCTCTCATCTTTCAAATAGAACATAATCCTCCTAATCGGATTAAATCACACTGAGTGCGACAAGCTATGTAAAAAACAACTGAATTATAAACTTCGGACGAAGCCATAGCAAATTACCAGAAAATCAGAAACCAAAGAAGATTACTAACTCTGAAAAACACCTCAAATCCTAACCGACTGCGTATTATCAAAACTTTAGCAATCACGTACACAAACATTGGTTAAAACGTCCCTAACATCTGTCGATTTCTCAGGTCCCCTACAAAGGAAGCGCAAAGGGTTAGACAAAGACAACATATTGAGGAACCCACAGGAGTGAAAGAGACAACCGGACCGGAACATTAACGGGTCGCTTGATGGATCCTGGGCTAAATGAATGGTAAGGGCCAAAGTACGTAACATTGAATGGTCTGATTGCGAACGGGACAGGAAGACACGTTTGCTTGAAGTGAAATTAGATGTGATAATGCTAAAAATAGAAATAAAAAAATTATACGTCCAAAAGAACATTTAGTAATGTTTAAGAAACGAATGGTACTGGAAATTAGAGCAAGCATTTTTCAGATCATAAAATACAGTATAATTCAAATGAACTACTTAATAATTAATTAGTCACCCAAATACAATGCGTCTACATTAAACATTCAAAGGCAAATATGGTTACTGTTATTCAAAGCTGTTATCAAAACTAAATAAGAAATTCTTGCCTGAATTACATAAACTAAAATATGAGAAGCATTGCCTGTATCAAAGATCTATAGCAGTAGCAAATAAACATTAAAATCTTAGCAGTTGATGATCCTTCTCTAAACTTATTATCCATCAGTACCTAAATCTAAGCTATTTGCCTCACTGATTTCAAGGTTTCCTGAATTCATCGGTACATTTCTTGAATTTGCGTACTCTATAGATTCACATTCAATTTTAATTGCAATTTGTCCTAAATTATAAAACCTCAATCGTAAATAGTACCTAATTAATTTAAGCAACGGTATCGTTCACGTGATATGAGTTTCTATAAAATATCTCCTTTTTGTTGCGAAATCGAATGAAGCACCCTGAAAAAGAAAAGAAATTGGTCAGTTATTCATAAAATAGGGTTCAGAAGAAGTTTGAAGGTTTTGAAGATAATCTAATATTGGATTATAAATATCCAATGGATACAATTCCGGCAGCTATTGGCGCAAGCTAACTTGTAGTGCTGACGGGTCTACGGACGCGGTTCTACCGAATACCCGCGGCCCCGTCAATAAAGTGGTACGGCGGAACACAGTGGAGTTTAGTCGGTAGGTCCCTGCACTCGGCAGAGTGAGTCCGACATAACCCAGGGCTCTTTCCCCGAGTGCCCTGGGTATGCCTAAATGCATTCTCCACTATAAAAAAAAAGCTAACTTGTAGTGTGGCTAATAAATGGATGACGATAATTAACATCAGGTGGTACGTAACCTGTACATGCAAATAAAGTCTTTGAATTAGGTGAAGAGCTTTTTAACTATTATTAAGAGTCAAAGAAGACAAATAATTGGGATAAGTACATGCATTTAAAATAGTTTATGTGATTTAGGATAAATAAAAAGTATCGATTTTAAAACTATTAGATTGAATTCAAAAATTCTTTCACCAACAGGGAACTTAATTTTTTCTTTTATCTTTTACAAAATTTTATTTATATTTTCATTCCGGCTCTATACAGGTTGAATCGGGCGAGAGATAACATAGAAATTTAAACTGAAATCCAGGTAGGTTGTTTATATTCTTAATACCTTATCATAGCCATAGCCAATTCTCTTACAATATCTGTTTGTCTTTGTAAATCGAGAATTTGTCAATTCTACTCAATTATCTATATTTTTTTTGATACTCGGATATTTAATCCCAGTGTAGAACACCATCTTGTTGTCTTGGAGTTATGAGATATTTTGAATTTTCTTTCATCCACATAATTTTGAACGAAATCACGAGGCTCTTGTTGAGGAATATAATGTTCAATGATCACATTTCCGTAACCATTTTTTCTTAATTTCTATCTCTTATTCTATCCGTTCTCCGATCTCGATTTTAACATTTATTGAGTTACCTTAATTTCTAATGCTCGAAATCCATGTAAGTACCCTTAATCAAATAAAGTCTTAATACTGCTCTTCCCAAACTTATAAAATAATTTGACCATATTACAATCATGCACTCACAATTAGAAAATAAGTAACAAATATGAAATACAAAGTAAATAAAGGTTAACGTGGACGATAAATTACCACCTCCCACTGAGTATACCCACCGCCCACCCACGATCCCCTCTCGACAATTTTACGGGATTCCGAGAATTCAATCAATAATATGACTAAGCACTGTAGGTACATTATTTGTGTAATAAATAATGCACTCATATCACTTCATAACCTATAAATATACAGCGAGTTATGACATAAATATCATCACAATTTTTGCTCCTGTTCTCAGCGGTGTGTTTCTGTTTTTGCCATACCATACCCTCTTTATAGAAGTTTTAAATTTAAAATTGACATAACAATAAAGACATTAACAAAACCAAACAATCGTCAAAAGATAAACAACAAAGATAACCTGAAAATCGAACAAATAAGAATATTGAGTCGATAAGAGTGACATTCCTACATCCCGCCGACAGCATCGTGCGACAGCTGGCGACGTGCGACGGAAGATCTCTTCCCGAGCTATGTCGCCCTGGTACTTGTCACCAGATACGATTGAGCATTTGTCGCCTGGATTAATTACAACGGGTCACCATGAAATTTGACTTTGATTGCAAAGCATTAAATTTGGTAGTTTAGGTCGTAATTAGACGGAAAAAAAATATATGGCATGAAAAACTTTGCTTTTGTGCTTAGAAGACTGATTGAACGAAATTTTTAAAAATCTCGGATTTTAATTTTTGATTGAAAATAAAACTATTGAAATAAAAATGTTTATTATTTTTATTAAGTTTTACTATCAAATTAGCTTACAGAAAAGTGGGAAATAACTTAAAAGTGCACACTTTTAATTTTTCTTTTATGTTCATAGCTACTTTCTCTCAATAAACCCCAAATATAGTCGCCCATCATGTTTTCATTGAATTGGCCTTGATAGCGTTGTTCAAAATTTATGATGTCCTGATGGAAACGTTCTCCTTGCTCTTCGGAATAGGCTCCCATATTGTTTTTAAATTTATCCAAATGAGCATGCAGCATATGTACTTTTAATGACATCCTGCAGCCCATGGCCTTAAAATTTGTAATTTGCCTTACCTTCCAAACACCTTTTACAATAACTACAAGCAACATGTGGAGCCCATGGCTTATGTTGATTCCGTACAGGACAGTCAAAATATGCTTCATAGGCTTCACAGAGAACATGAGATGTCTTTAGTTCATATTTCACGTCTCGAACTTTAATAAATTGACCACATATAAAACAAAATGCATCAGCATCGTATTTGCACTTTCGTGACGACATTTTAAGTTATTCTGGGCTTGTAAATAACACCTGATGGTTGTTTATCACTCGGGTGCCATCTAGCAGCACATTGTAAACGTTAACACCCCACTCTCACCGCGTGGTCTTTTTAAAAATATTAAAATCAATTAAAATTTATGAAAAAATTGAAAAATGAGTATTATTATTATAACTATCACAAAAGCAAACTTTATACCGAAAAAAGGTATTTTCTTTTCGTTTTTGTGCATAACTAACTGGAAAATAATAGTATAAACTTTAGGACAAAGAACGAAAATTTTTTTGTCGAGTCGTGTTATTGATGTTTTGCATTAAAACAAAACATGTATTATGTGTCAAATAAAACACACAGCGTTGGTGAAGAAAGCTGTCTATGAATCCTATATATCTCTATGAAAAAGGGTCACCTTACCGAATATCGATGGATCTTTCACCTCACTAGCAAGAGCGCGTCCCTAGTATGTCGTCTGTCATCACCAATTTGACATCACCTTTGAAGCGCTGTCATCTGCCTCTGCCGGCATAGCATCTTCATCAGCAAGCAGTAAACTGCAACGCTGTGTGTTTTATTTGACACATAATACATGTTTTGTTTTAATGCAAAACATCAATATTATGTGTCTTTCTAAAACACACAGCGTTGGTGAAGATGTGTTTGATATCTGCTGGTGAAGAAAGACATACAAACGCTATGTTGAAAATAAATTATCTTGTTAATATTGTAATACCTAAGAGTATTAACAACTTAAATTTCATTCCTTTCAGAATGTTAAATGAACCTCTTGTATTGTAAAATAAAGTTATATTTTAAATTCTAAAAACAATACAAGGGGGTTATGTAGCAACAACAAAAATTGTTTTTCTTTCATGTAAGAACTAACCATATATCCTCTAAATTTTAAATTATTCTCCTCAGATAATCATAAGCCAATACTAATGAACTAAGTCTTAGAACCTAAGAACTGATTTATTATTTCTCTGTATCTTTGAAACAAATCAAAGTTCAAATAATAAGATAAAAATAACATTTTAAAAATTATAACTCAAAGGAAGATCAATGTTATCAAGGATAAACAATGGAGCCTCTAAGGCTAAATACTACAGTAAATAACATCTGTATATAAAATAACTATAATACCAATGTTAACACAACTGTACCTTAAGCTTTAAGCATGTTTGTTACACATTGATCATTACTTGGATCTTAAATTAATTACAATTAATTAAATAATTAATTAAACAGTTTAAGGTTACCTTAAAGTAAACCAGACTCACTGGCACTGGCTAAATTGACTGATTGACAGTAAAACTTTATAAAGGACTGTATGGTCCTTCCATTGCCTCAACAGGTTGGTGCCCTTACCACCTTCTTGAAGCCACTGCTGGACAGGGTTGCTACTGTCTTTAAGATCTGGAAGGACCTTATCTAGCCAGACATAAAGGTTTGTGTTGCAAGCTTAAAGGGTCCGCCCCTCTATAGATAAGAATCAATTATCTACTTTTAAGACTGAAAATCAGTCCTTTGTTACTTGAATCAACCTTTCCACATGGGTCACTGGGCATATTTATGTGTCTGGTTGTCCTCACAACCGACCCCTGATGGATAATATGTTGTTGTATCCATTTTATATCCAAATTCAGGTCAGGTTATAATCTTATTTTGCTGCGATAAAAAACTCTATTTTGAGATCTTCAGAAGTCATGTTCATGTCATGAGCTTCTCGGCCTGACCCCAGTAATAGCATAGAGCTCCTGAGAGAATAGGGTCAGCTTGCTTATGATAGACCTAGGCTAATTAAAATTAATTAATTTAATTTAATTAGCTAAATAGAATCTCTGTGTACTAGATTACATGCATTCTTCTATTTTTTTTTTTTTTTTTTGCATTATGAAAGTCACCTCCTGCTTGGAGGATCATATGTTGGCACTGTGGAGGGGCACCACTACCTAACTGCTCTTTCTCCTTTGCTCTACAATGGGCTTTTTTCTCCCCCCCCCCCCCTTTTTCTGACTGAGCAGTTGGGGGGTAAGGCCATTCACTAATGGTCTGAGTGCTCCTGACTTCCGGGTCAATAACCATATATAACCATAATAGTCAATAACCATAAGCCATCTTTAGGCGCTTGACATCGAGTTGCGGAGAAATGCCCGCATATTATTATTATTTATTATATTAACCATAAGCCACCCTTGGGTGCTATGTATCTGCCCGGGTCCCGGGGTGCGAGGTGCGCTAGTACACTTGGAGGATTATCCTTGGAAGGGAATATTCAGCCTAGGCGTCAGCTCCATCAACGACTGCAGATGTCGCATAATTCGAAGCAGGCTTTGGCAAATATGCCCTGGCACTAAAGCACCTCTTTGGATAGCGGAATGGACCATATCAGGAGCCTCCGAAATATATTTCCTGTTGTACAAGGTAGGAGAAGCCACTCCGGTACAGGTAGATTTCTTGAGAGGCAATCTAAATCAAAAGCCATTTAGGCGTCCTGGAAGCGTGCCAAGAGTTATTCTCAACTTCTCATCTAGGTACAGTTACTCAGTTGTGAGGGCTAAGAGAGTTAGCAACCTTTGTATGTGGGCGACCAAAGTCTGATTGGTTGCTTGGGCTACAGGATGTGCGCCCCTTTCAATCTACTCAGAAGCATTTTTATTGCATACCTATGGTACACTACATATAAGTCAGAAATTCTAAGGCCAAGTCCCCTGCTTCCCTCTCCATTTCTCTGACAGGTAAGTACTGTTCAGATGTCCTACTCAGCCCGCATCCGCGGTATCTGTAGTTAGGAAGTGACAAACTTGTTCTTTTACAAAGACTATGACATTTCTGTGTATGTTGTCTTTTCCACAGCTCGTAAGTCTTGTGTAGCATGTAGAGGGAAAGCCTTTCTCTCTTGGTCTGCTGTGCGCGAAACTCTAGAGAAATACCTGGAGGCGACAACTGTACAGTCCTCTCAGTGTTAGATGTCTAGAACTGTCTGCAACTCTTATTTAGTGCAAGACATGGTCCTCTTAATGACTACCACAGTATGCTCTATCTTTGAAGCTTTTGGGACTAGCAATAACACAGACATTTCTATACTATCACACATGAGGCACAAGTACAGGTTTACAATGTACATTTTGTAATTGATGTGCCAAACCTGCTTTCCCAAAATCTCTATGGTCTCCGGGACCTGTAAAGTTAATTGGAACAATCCTTGTAGACAAAAAGATAATTGTCTAACTAGAAGGCTGTGGCTCATTCTGTGGCTTTACTAAAATCTCCATGGTCTCCGAGACCTGTGAAGTTAAATTATTAGAATAATCCTGATAGTCTAACTAAATCAGAGGGCTGTGGCCCTTTTTGTGATTGGAGTGCCAATCAAGCTTTACCAATATCTCCATGGTCTTCGCGACCTGTGAAGTTGAATTGGAATAGTTCTGCCCATCAGGCTTTACCAAAACCTCCATGGTCTCCGCGACCTGTGAAGTTAAATTGGATTAGTCATGGTAGACCCAAAAGATAATTGTCCAACTAAACCAGAAGGCAATGGACTTTATGTGGCTGTAGTGCCAATCAAGCTTTTCCAAAATCCTCACAGTCTACAAGACCTGTGAAGTTAATTTTGTAACGGTCTCAATAGACCAAACTTAATAGCTTAAATAAAACAGAAAGAGGGCACCTCTAGCTTGTAGGGTCTCCGCGACCATTTGAAATGGCTGCAATATGCAGGCAGAAAATAGGCCAATGATGCCTGATTGTACAAGCCAATCCTGGCCTTGGAAGAATCTCATTACTGTTACCAATGATGTCTAATTTTACAAGCCAATCCTGGCTTTGTAAAAATTTAATTACCGTTATAACCTGTGATATGTATCAAAATTACCTGGTTAATACCTAGGTGTTTAGGTGTCTCAGATTGAATATCAACCTGGCGGAGCCATCAGCTCTTATTGCCAGAAGCATATCTGAATGTAAGTATGGCATATATTTTTCTGTGTCTTTCTGGACACTCAGTTCTTTCAGCATAACCATACTAAGCTAATCATGGCTAAGGACGCCTTGTACATATTTTTGTAGAAGATACAAATAAAAAATACAAAGATTTTGGTTACTTTACTGTTGATATTATAAAAATTTTATCACGCCTGAGTGTTAATTTTAAGGCAAGCTCTTTCACTTAAGTAAGAAAGGAACTAGATAAACATCATTATCATCGGTAACATTATAAGCAAGAATGATATCATTCAACTGTTCGGGGATATGGTAAATATGGGTCCTTGATGATGATAACGTATATAAACATATCTACATCTCCTAATATGCAATGTCTATTTCTTATGATTTTTCAATACTTATTCAAATAAGTACCCATAGAATCAAAGCTTATTCTGGTATCAATTGACTATGAAAACACGCTCTTTATGTTAAGAATTATTTACCATAAACTAGGTAATCTCAACTTGTAGTAATCAGTACCTCATACTGAAAATTGTGTGAGACCGTTGTTCACATTATACATTCTATATCATATCTTAAGTAATGTAAAATCTATATGTGACATGCTTGATACATGATAGATATTGAAATTATATTATAATAGTTAATTAACAATTTCCTCTCTTTAGAATATTGTGATAGACAGGTTTTGTACCTATCTAAAATATAAGTACCTCTTAATTGTTTTGAACTAATTGTGTAGTAGTGGGCACTAAGTAGTAGGTACTCACTTTTGTTGAGGTAGTTACAACTGAATGGTCAAAGTGATTGAGATACCTCACTACCTGCTGCTGGGGCTCGTTAGTCATAGGGGATCACGGTCGATTCCATAAACCTAAGTACCTTCTACCTAGGTAGCCTAACGATATCTCACAATTCTGGTTAAAAGCAATACTTGACACAGTAACCAATGTGCCTGTGTATGATAAATAAACCCGATGATAATATAGCGATCTCACTATAGGCATGCATTGTGTTTTATTATTAATTACCTTCATCTAAATATTGATGTATTTGTGTCAAATACTGTGAAAATATGTATGCCACGTGTTGCATGGAATTCTATGCACGAGTCCGGACATGTTATGACAAGTCTGATTGTACTTACGGAATTTCTCGTCTCCCGGTCTCTTGGGCAGTGACGAACCATTGCTTCTCTCGTCCTCCGAGGACGAAAAAGAGTTCCCGCCACTATTATACATACCAAAGCACCGGTTTTCGAATTTTCTTCCGACAACGTGGTCTTTTGTGTTTCATATTGGAACTAATTCCGTTCCTAAACCAATTACTACTAAAATTTAACGCTTTATGTGTTTTATTCAGGTAAAAGTAACTTAATCTGATCACTTTTACTAGAGATAAATACTAATTATATTCTGCGCGATGTTATTGCGCACGAATTCATAAACGCTATGCCGGCAGAGGCAGATGACAGCGCTTCAAAGGTGATGTCAAATTGGTGATGACAGACGACATACTAGGGACGCGCTCTTGCTAGTGAGGTGAAAGATCCATCGATATTCGGTAAGGTGACCCTTTTTCATAGAGATATATAGGATTCATAGACAGCTTTCTTCACCAACGCTGTGTGTTTTAGAAAGACACATAATAACTTTTTTTAATGTGACCATGTTCTACTTTTTTTCCCACGATCTTAATGACAGCTTTTTGTTCAGAAGGAAAAAACAATAACATAAGTCATTTTTCTTCTACAGATACAGGACGTGACAAAAACCGTTTGTAATGGTGGTTCCTTTTTTATGTCATTTTTTCCCTTTTTAATATTGGAACAAATTGCGAACAATGGCATAACTGGTGAAAAGATTAAAAGCACTTCACCTGGTTTAGAAATAGATAATTTATGGCATAGCAAAACACGTGGTATTTGCCTTATTACATTTTTGTGCAAATGAGCAATAAGAAAATAATTATATGCCACATAAATAAATGGCTTTCCTATAAATACATATTATATTTAAGTAAATGTCAAACACGCGGTGAAATAAGTGATGTGCCTGAATCTAATTAAGATAATAATACAAAATTGATATGTAATTTTTTAACGCAAATATGGTTCTAACTCCTAAGGAATACTAACTCAACCATCGTTTTAATAATTTACTAATATTAGGTAAAGTGTTATTTTTATGTCTTTAAAATTTTACATGTAGGTATGTCATTTAGAAATTTGGTACATATTTATTGCGTTCATAAAGAATAAAGATAAATAAAGACTCCAACAGTTATCCCTAAGAAGTAAAGTCGAAAGGACAACTTCTCCCGGCTTCCCGATGCCCGTACTTTTGTTAGTTTTCGAGTTTTAGGTACTGAAACAAGCGGAGTTGTTTCTTGTTCGCAACTCGAACTTTCGACGTGAATGCGTCTGCGAAGTTTTGCTGTTCAATATTTATGGCACTTCATATAACTTTGCTCGTTATAATTATTGTGACATAAATCCGTGCATTGAGACATTTTTAGTATTAATTGGTAATCATCTCAGAGTTCTCGTAAAACTAACTAAATCACCTATTTGACTCAATCTGAAATTCTACGAATGTTTGCTAAAGATATTTTTTAATTTTTGGCATATAGGTAGTTGTTAGGTAAGCGAGTATAATCAATTTAAAAAATAGCAAAATTGATAAGTATTTCACACCATCAACTTTGCTATAAAATATATTTATATCCCAACTCTCAAGTCACTTCTAAAAAAGATTGCCGTTTGAAATTCACAGCGATTTTTATTCCAATTTTATGATCTATATTTTATAACAAAATTTACAACTAGTAGTAAAAACGTAACAAGACGTTTAAAACAAGACATGACAAATGTTTCCCGGCCATCTAAAGAAATATGTTCAACTCAAGTAAAACGTACTCAAAGACCACAAACTGTGACCAGATGAAGTCGGTAATTGACGTCGGCTGCCGAGCCATTTAGTTCACTCAAGCACTTCTGTAATCCCGATATCATAATCATACAAATATCAACTTTATCGTCTAGAAGTTATGGTGAAAAATGGCATGTTGGTAGCGGCTTGCGTCATTACGCGAAGGTAATTTGATGCCGTATGGTTAGAACTTAGAGCGGACAACATATGATTTATGTCACGTGTGGTGGTGTGTGTGTGTCATGTGACTGTGTTCGCTCAATAAAACGGCGCATGCGTGCTAGCGCCATCTGTTGAGGCTCATAGCCACGTGGGTCGCGCGGCTAGGCGCACGCGCGCAAACATCGATCCTTGGCTTAATATTCATGCACATGACCCTTTGCGTCGGTTACCAATGTTGATGGTATGACGTTTAGGGTTGTTGAGGATTCCTCTTCCGCTTCCTCATAATGCGGAAGTTCCGCAATATTTTGGGTTCCTCTACCGTTACCGCATCCTCAAAAATGAAAATAAAAAAATCCTCTTCCGCTATCGCTTCCTCAAAATTTAGAGGAAGTTTATGAGGATGCTGATCCGATCGGGCGGCGAATTTACAAAGCCTATTTAAACTATGTATTTGAGTTACGAGTCGGACTCTACTAACGAACAAGAGTAGAGTCTTACCCCCATATTTATATCTGCGCCTAACACTTATCTCTAAACATAATAATATAACATTTTCTCTCATACTCAGAAAAAACATATTTTACCAAATAATGTTTGTCAAAAGTCATAATTAAAAAACAAACAAGTTGTTTAAGCTTACATAATAATATCTACCAGTTAGTTTTTTTTGTGGAAATCGCCTTATGTCGCTTCTGGCACTGATATACCTACCTCTTTTTTCTGTGGGTTTTTTCGAGTAATATGCATAAACAAAAGCTCATCTGAGTCCGGCTCGTGACTCAAATAGTACTTACAGGCTTTGTAAATTCGCAATCGGGCGAGCTAACCTCCCCTAACCTTAAACATCAATATGTAGAGACAGGAGAATGGCTTTTGTTTTAATTTTTAATTTTAAAAGTTTGTGTTTTTTAATTTTGATTATAATTTTCTATCATCCTCATCCGCTTCCTCATCCGCATCCTCTTCCTCAAAAAAATATCCTCTTCCTCATCCGCATCCTCTAAATTTGTGTGTGAAAATTCCTCTTCCTCCTCCTCTTCCTCATAATCACTTCCTCAACAACCCAAATGACGTTATCTTCGCGCTATTTACTGGATATATACTTGCGGTAAATGATAGCATGCGGTTTACCTTATGCCTACATTGTTGTTTGATAAAACAACGTGTATTTTTAATTTACCTTATAAGTACATAAGGATATCTATAGATTATTAATTAGTTGTTATTAAAATATAATTAATAGAATTTTGAATAACAGATAAGGTACGTATAAATAACTAATAAGTATAGAAACAGTTATAGATCTAAAAATCTATCTAATATCTTAGTAGTATAACAAACCAAAATCCTTCGCTGCGTCTGTCTGTCTCACGATTCGACATAAACTCAAAAACTGCTGCACCCATCATTTCACCAATGGATAGCGTAGGCAAAGCCGCGGACGGAACGCTAGTCATCTGACATCTCATAAATTAATGAAATATGTTCCACCGAAATGGCATACAGTCAATATATATTTAATAAATACAAAAGCTCTACAAAAACACCATAGCATAACTTTATTAGATTATCAAGAACATTCTTTACAACTACATAAAAACTCACTATACATACACATAACCAGTAACCACACATGCAAGAATATGCAAGAATATATGCATAATTACAGACCCGCCCTTAATAAATGAATAATCGGTGTAAAACATGAAAGAAAAACTAGTCTATTATTACGTAACGTAAAGAATTAATTAACCATTCAACTCAGTTATGGAGAAACAAGAAAAAACTGGTGAATTTTATTATAATAAAGAAAAATAACATTAATCAACAGAGAATTCATTAGAATAGAATTTCCTGTTGACGAACAACTACAACAACTTTAAAAATAAAAATAAATAATTTGGAAAATCCAAAAGTGCACGCCTCATAATTTTTTTTTAATAAATATTTATTAATTATTATTTTTGTTTATTTAATAACAATTAAACCACATCGAATCAGACCCTGAAAAATGAAAGGGTTCTATTCCTGAGCATACTCAAGCGTAAGAGAAAAAAAAAGACTCGATTAGTAAAGTATTTCGGTCGCTATCGTGTTAACAAGAAAAAGGATCCGCACATACAGACACACGGACGTCCAAGACAGAACTTTTTTAAACTGTTTTTTAACTAGTTTAAATAACAAAAATGACATCAAAAATATCATGAACGTTAAAAATAGTGTTTTTTCTTAATATGTGTGTGTATGTATTATCTTACAAGTGCAATGTATGATACATAAAGACATTTTAAGTTTGAAAAATCAGATGTTTTGCGCGAAGTGACAGTAGTACCCACCTCAACGCTTCGCTTATGAGGCGTGCAAAATAAACAGCAATTACATATATTATGCATAAGTAAAAAGGTGTAGATAGCTTATTAGCGTTCCATAAGTTGTACGTCAAAATATAGCTAATTAGCCACATTTTAGTTCTGTTATTTCTTTTTCGCGCAAAATAGTTGAATCATGCCAACTCACTTGCCTTTTGTGTGTGCCGTTTTTTAAGATTGAATGTAGAATATCACTGGAAAACGGCCTCCGGGGAAGGTTATGTCAGATTCCAATCGACTTACCCAACTGTGTTCCGTCGAGCCGCATGACGTGGAAGTGGGTGTTGTACGCAATTCGTCTGCGATACCCTCAATGCGTACACCACACCTAACGATGGACTTATTCCCTTATGGGCTTATTATTTTTACGCAATGAACAAAGGTAAAAGAATTTTAAAAATATAACTACAAACCTAGAAAGTTTTTAATTCTTCTCTCTTCTCCATAGTAAGCAAATGGAGAAGACTAAACTGCCCTGGATCTCTCATCTTACAGATATTGATCTGATTTCTTACCATCACGTACGCAAAACATAAAGCTCTAGGTATAAGAAAATAAGAAATTAGCGATTTGTGGACTATTCTTACTTCTTAGTAATAATGTACCTAATAGATTCTTCATCCTTGACATCTCATAGATAATAGATAATTAATAATTATGTAGGACATTGTGGAAGAATATTTAGTTTAATTTTAACTACAACCGGCATCGTCAATATTGCCAGACTTAAATTTAATTTAATTTTTCTAGAAAACGTTGAAGCAATTATCAAGGCAAATCCTAAAAAAAGGCAATCTTCTAATTACCATACTCATTGATAATTTTTCTGTTGTAATCTTTCTACCTCCTTAACTACATTTATACCTACTACAGTACCTACATATCGTATAATTATTTCATTATCCGCTTTATTATGTGACACATAACTATATATTTTATTATTATCTATGAGTTTATGATTTATCTATATGAGTTCGAAAAGTAGCTACTAGTTGGTAGGTCGCCTGATGGTTAGCTGCAGTCGCCGGTCACCACTGCCCATGAACATTTGCAGAGGCATTCTGCAAGTGCACTGCCTTCTTTAGTGGATGAGAATTAGGTAATTGACGCAAAATGTACAGCACAATTTTACCAAAAGACAAAGTTTTTTAAAGGATTTGAACATTATATTAAGGTTGGGTCGCCTAAGATCGGATGTGACATAAGATCGGATGCATGGAATAGGTAACTCGCAAACTAGGCAATATTCTCTACTGCTACCAACACTACTAGATCCGCCATTTTGTTCTGCCCCTCTCTTCACTCTGCGGCCGGCCAGCGACCAGACGGGACGTGTACACAGGTGATTCAGCAGAAAAGGTGTATTTTGTGGCGAAAATCGTCGATCCGATCTTACCTACAAAATTTTGATGGCTCATTGTGGAGAGTACTTTCATTGAAATAATGTAATTAATTATTTTGGGGCAGAATTAGCGAATCCTCTTTCCATCTGTATACTTTGATTACGCCTAGGACGTTCACAACCCAAGATCCGATCTTCCCTCCCAATGCCGAAGATCGGACCGAAGTTTAGCTCTTGACTGCGCCTTATGCAATAATGCGCAATAATTATTAACTTTTAATATATTTAACTATCCAATGACGCTATGACTATCAGACCTTAGGTACATTTTCATTATTTAGTCCTAGAACACGGAGGATAAAAGTTTGAGAAACTTAATTAGGATGAGGAGGGAAGACCGGACTAAAAAAACGCAATAAAAAAAAAACTTCTTTGTCAAATTTTTTGAGGAATTTCCTGACTCAATCATTGATGCTCAATGTACGGACGTAAGTCCGGATGTTTTCCTAATGTTAACATTATTATTAAACGCATAGAAGTGAAGATACTACATAGTCCGATCTTCGGCCGAACTGTTATTTTCTTCACTAAGGTAAGTCGAAAAAAGTCTGCTTTTTAGGCTCTAAATTTGCTTAGATAGATAGCATCTACGCAAACCAAAAAATTAGGGGTTAAACAATATTTTTTTGTCATCAATTTACAGTTGACCGCAACAGAAAAACGACATCGAATCATGAGAAATAAAATAAAAAATACAGTACGTATAAAATTTTCGGCATAATATGCGTCCGATCTTAGGCGACCCAACCTTACATATTTAACCCGACGAGACGCGGACTTCGGACTTATTAAGTTATTCTTGCGACAGGATTGAATAGGTACCTACATAATATCGAGTTTTTGTATAAATTGGTTGAAATACGACAATGATTGATGTGGACGGATAAATCAAACACCGCCGCGTGCCTTTTAGATGCAACAATACAATACCTACCTATAATAATAATAATAATAACCCCCCCAGGGGACCACCTTGTCGTGGTGGGGGGGCTTACAGGAAGGCTTGTCCCTGGATATAATCTGACCAAGAACATCATGGTTATAACCCCAATGCAAAGAAGCATAGTATGGTGAAACGATACAGCTACACAACATCCCAGCTTTTACCCTTCCTAAACCAACGGTCCCAAAACAACATTATACAAACAAAAACATTTTCTGAATATTTATAAAAATGATGAATACAAGAAGTTCTAAAAAATGGCCCCAAGTTCCCGGCGGCCCTAGTTTTAGTTCCGGTACAGACGGTAGCCGGCCTAGGACTGGGACCAGGGGTGCGAAGAATCTCCGGGTGGCGTCGATTTCCCGTCAAACGACTTCAGCTATGAATATGGACACCGAAGAAGCAAGCGATACTAGTATTACATCAACCCGTAGTCTTTTTGAATCACCAAGATCGTCACTGCACTCGTATGAATGCCTATCAAACTGCTCATCACCCACATCTACCTCTTCTCAAATTACCTGTGATGTTGAACAAGAGGCTAATAGCCATCAGCTTGCTCCCATCATAGGCAAAAACCAACGTACGCGTCAAAAATGGAATATGGAAATGTATAAATTCATTTGGCGTACATACCTACTAATTACTCAATTAGAAACGAAAAAACGTTATATGACTGAACTACATCTTCAGTTTAAAGCAAATTATAATCATATACAGGTCACTAAACAAAAAATAGGTGAAATTAAAAGGGCTATTATACGAGACAAACTACTAGAGGATGATACACTCCGCGAAATAAGAGAGGAAGTAAAAAATATATTAAAATCAGATTCTCAAATACCCAACACTACACAAATTACACACATCAATAGAATAGATAATAATATACACATAATAGAATCTTCATCATGTTTACATAACACATTGAATATAACAGAAGAACCTACCACAAACCGACGAACATGGACGGAAGAAATGAATAAATTTATATATCGTAACTACTTAATTATCACTAAACTAGATACGTCTAGACAAGGATATCTTGAACCTTTGCATAACCAATTCCTTCAAAAATTCCCAGATATGAATGTTTCAAGGCAAAGATTAGGCGATCAATATAGAGCTATAATTAGAAATAAACTACTTCCAACAACTGTTCTCAATGAGATTAAAGCAGAAGTTACAGCAAATCTAAATTCCCTCACTCAAGATTTGATAATCCCCAATAGTACCTTGCAGCCTGGTCGTCGAATGAGATGGACTACAGAACATAATGAAGCAATAATGAGATCTTATTTTAGAGTAACTAATCTTGAAACTAATCTAACAATGTACAGAACAACCATGTATCGTGAATTCATTAAAACGTTCCCCCATTTAGCTGAACATGTGACTGAACAAAGAGTAGCAGACCAAAGACGACTCATAATTAACAATAAAGGTAGATATATTACAGAAAAAAGGTTAAACGAAATTAAACAAGAAGTAAACAAGGAGTTACAATCTCAACAAAGACGTTCTAATAAATCAATAGCTCAAAATCAAACAGAAATGGTTCACGAATACACCTTATCATCTAACATCGAAACACAAACACCAGATACAGAACAAGACTTAACACAATCAAACAATATAGAAACATTTAGCCATTCTGAACCTGAAACAAACCATAATGTGAATACTAATATTAATGCACAAATAAATTTAACAGATCAACAGGATGAAGTAACAATAACAGACCATGACCAATGCTCTGATATAAATAATACTTTCAATACAGCATTAAAATACTTCCTTCAACTAGAACCCACTAAAAGACAGTATATCCCCAAACAGAAAACGTCAAAAAAATTAGCTTCTATTGTTAACTATATAAACACAAAAATATTACCAATACATATAAAATCCGACACTACTTACGATACATTTCAGACGATCTTGTATAGTGCAGCATGGACGGCTGCAAAATTAAATGGCAGTAAAATAACTATCCCTTCTGGTACACAAACACGTAATTCTTACTCACACCGTAAGCCTAAATGGCAAATCAGACTTGAAAAGAAAATAGAAGACTTAAGAGCAAAAATTGGGAGACTTACGCAATATATTAGAGGACATAGAAATACCAAACTGAGTAACCACGTACACAATATTTTAGCTTATTATAAGATACATACGACTCATGAAGATCCTAACACAGAGTTAAATCAGTTTTTAGATACTCTCAAACAGAAATTGGCGGTGGCTTGTAACCGACTAAAACGATATAAAACTTGTTCACAACGCAAGAATCAAAATAATCAGTTCAACAATAACGAAAAACAATTTTACCGAACACTTAAAGCAACAACAACTAACCAAGGTCAACAAGCTACAGACATACACATGCAAACACATATAGATGAATTTCATCAATTTTGGTCCAAAATTTGGGAATCTCCTACACTACATAATACAGAAGCTGAATGGATAGAAACAGAAACAAATAATATCAATGCGGAACCGATGTCATTTGAATCTATAACTTTAGAAACATTCAATAGTGTTATAAATAAACTTCATAATTGGAAAACATCTGGTAGTGATAATATTCACAATTATTGGTATAAGAAATTCACCCATATTCACCCGTACCTACATTCTTACATAAACAATTTTATTACTAATCCAGAAACTATACCTAAATATGTAACTGAAGGAATCACATTTCTGATTCCAAAAGATCCAAATAATCTAAGAGATCCTGCTAAATATAGACCAATTACGTGCTTACAAACTATTTATAAAATCATTACAGCTTGCATATCACAAGTTATTTATAAGTTCATAGAGAGAAATAATTTACTCACGGAAGAACAAAAAGGTTGCCGAAAATTTAGTCGCGGCTGTAAGGAACAACTAATTATTGATTCTGTAATTTTGAGACGGACGCAGCAGAAAAAACAAAATCTCTTTAGTATGTATATTGATTACCAAAAAGCTTACGACTCCGTGCCTCATTCTTGGTTACTAGAAGTACTTAAAATATATAAAATCCATCCAACAATAATTTCATTTTTAGAATCCACTATAACAAAATGGACAACACGATTACGACTAAATACATCTGCTTCTACAATAGAGACTGATACCATAAAAATCCAACGAGGAATATTTCAAGGAGACACATTAAGCCCTTTGTGGTTTTGCCTCGCTCTCAACCCATTATCGAATCTCCTAAATAACGAAGATGCTGGATACCCTGCTATATACATAAATACTGACCAACAGACTGACATACAAATAGAACAAAAACACAATATTAATCATTTAATGTATATGGACGACATCAAACTGTATGCTTCAACACAAGAAGAATTAGACCAGCTGGCTGAAGTTACTGAACGTTTCTCAAATGATATCGGAATGAAGTTTGGAATTGATAAATGTAGGATTAACTCAATACGCGCAGGACAATATTATGGACATCAATACGAACTACAAAATAGACAAATAATAGAACCTTTAAAAGAAAACGAGATGTATAAATACCTAGGATATCATCAGGCGAGACAAATACCCCAGAAAGAGATTAAAGACCAACTGAAACAACAATTCAAACATAGATTAAATTCAATTCTAAAGACAAATTTAAATTCAAAAAATACCATAAAAGCAATCAATACGTATGCCATCCCTGTGCTCACTTATTCATTTGGTATAATAAACTGGTCAAAAACACAACTTAAATCTCTACAGCGACTTATTAACACAACAATGACTTATAATAGGAAACATCACCCACGATCTTGCATACAGAGACTTACTTTACCAAGATACGAAGGCGGAAGAGGACTTATAGACATTATCAACTTGCACAATAAACAGATAACAGGCCTCAGATCATACTTTCATCATAAAATAAATTCATCTAATCTGCATAAAGCAATAGTCAAGAACGATGTAAAATTAACTCCACTGAACCTCAATAGTCAACTCACTCAAACTAACGAAGTACAAGTGAACAAAGCTACAAAACATAGTGACTGGTCTCGTAAACCTCTTCATGGAAGACACTACCACGATCTGAACCTACAACATGTTGACAAACTAGCGTCAAACGAATGGCTCAGAAGAGGAGAACTCTTCCCAGAGACGGAGGGGTTTATGATAGCTATCCAAGATCAAGTGATAGAAACACGCAACTACCGAAAGCATATAATGAAAATACCAACTACACAAGATATTTGCCGAAAATGCCACAACTCCACAGAAACCATCCAGCATATCACAGGTGCATGCAGTGCAATAGTTCAAACAGATTACAAGCATCGACATGACCAGATTGCAAATATAATACACCAAAAACTCGCTATAAAACACAACCTTATAGACAAAACACCAGTGCCATATTACAAATATATCCCCGAGACAATTTTAGAAAACTGTAATCACAAACTTTATTTTGATAGAGCCATACTAACAGACAGAACAGTACATTATAATAGACCGGATATCACCCTGATTGACAAAGTAAATAAAGTAGCATACCTAATAGACATAGCCATCCCTAACACACACAACATCCAATCAACTATATCACACAAAATTAATAAATATCTAGAGCTAAAAGATGAGATTACACGTATGTGGAATCTTCGTAAAGTCTCAATCATCCCCATAGTCCTATCTACGACTGGAATAGTACCAACTCAACTTCATCAAGCCGTAAAATCACTCGATCTTCCAAAATCTTTATTCATTTTACTACAAAAAGCCGTCATATTAAACACTTGCAGGATAACGAGAAAATTTCTACAAACGGACCAATTCAGTACACCGATACACACAACACATATAGTAGACGAAAATGATGCTCACTTGGCCTAGGCCCGTGAACACCATTAACCCCGGCGACAATTGGAGCCGAGATCTTTAAACAGAAAGATAAACAAAATAATAATAATAAACTCTTTATTGTACACCAAATAAAAACAATACAAAAGAATAACAGCAAATAGGATTATTGTACAATAGGCGGTCTTATCACTAACAAGTGATTTCTACCAGACAACCTGTGATCAAGGAAATGCTGGAAGATTATAATTTTGGAGGTGTAAAACAAAGCAAGCATTACTTTATTAAATAAGTACCTATAGATAATATAATAAATAACATATAGATAATATAAAATAAACATACATACATAATATAATAAAACATACATACATAAAAATATATATATATATATATATAAATATATTTAGTATGTGCGAGTTAGAAATATAAATACAAAAGACGTTACAGCGAAAGATAATAATTTTTAACCAATCTATCAAAGGAAGATATTGTTTGGGCGTGTTTTATTGTATTAGGTAAAGCATTCCAAAGGTTTATAGCACGTACTGTGAAAGAGGAATGATAGAAATCTGAATGATGAGATGGAATCAAAAGAGAGAGATTATATGCAGATCTCAACACAAGGCTATTGGAACAAAGAAATTTAAATCTCTCCTTTAGGTAGATTGGTGTTCTAACATCAAATAGAATGCAGTAAAGCAGATGAAGAATGCGTGCATTCCGGCGAAGGCGTATAGGTAACCATTTCAGTTTGGTACGGAAAGAGGATACATGATCATATTTACGCAAACCGAATATGAACCTTATGCAGAGGTTTTGAACACGTTCAAGAGCATCTAATTGATTTTCATTAAGGTCAGGATAGGCGCTGTCACAGTAATCAAGTATAGGGTGAAGCAATGATTGTACTAGCTCAACCTTAGTGGGAATTGGTAGGACATTACGTAAACGTCTAAGTGAAGCGGAAGAGCTAAAAACTTTTTTACGCAATTCCTGTAGCTGTTGTGACCAGGAAAGTGTTTGGTCCAGATATATGCCAAGGTTTTTAACAGTGGAGCTGTATGGAATAACGATCCCATCAACAGTAATCTTAGGAATACCAACCCAGTCAATTTTGTTAATGAAGTGACGACTTCCTATTATAATGGTTTGAGTTTTAACCGGGTTGATATTTAAACCATGTGTTTTGCTCCATTGGATTATTGAAGACAGGTCTTTGTTGGTTTCACGTATAGCATTAGGTAGGTTCTCAAGAGAAGAGTGCGTGTAGATTTGTAGATCATCAGCATATAAGTGATAGAGAGAGGAAAAGTTGTTAGAAATAGAATTAATAAATAAGGAAAATAAAAGGGGAGATAGTACGCCACCTTGAGGAACACCAGCAACGATATCACACCAGGATGAATAGGAATCGTTGTTATAGATACGTTGACGGCGTCCTCGTAGGTAACTATACATCCAATTACTTGCAGATTTTGATATATTAAGAGAGGATAATAAAGCTAACATTATGTCATGATCTATAGAATTAAATGCGTTGCTAAAGTCAATCAAAGTGAGTAGAGTAAGTTGCCTATTCTCCATTGCCATACGGATATCGTCAGTGATTTTAACTAAAGCAGTGGCCGTACTATGACCGGGACGGAAACCGGATTGGAGAGGATCAAACAGCTTGTTGGAATTTAAAAACATAGTTAACTGTTCATTAACAAGGCGTTCGAGGACTTTGGATAAGAAGGGAAGAATGGATATGGGACGGAAATCGCCGAAAGTAGATGGGTTATTTTTTTTGGGAAGGGGGATAATATGAGCGTCTTTCCAAGGAGTTGGAAATTGAGAGGATGTAATGGAGAAATTAAGGATATGAGTTAGAATGGGAATGATGGTATCAAGGATAGGGATGATCATATTACGGCCAATATTGTCACTGCCAACGGCTTTAGAAGAAATGGATAATATAGCTTTCTTAACCCCACACACAGTGAATTGACTGAAACAAAAGGGAGAAAAATTTGGAATTGGAGCTTTAGAAATAGTATCAATAGTACATTTTTTAACATGCGGATCAATTACAGGAGATGAGCAAAAAAAACTATTAAGGGAGTCAATATTGACATTGGATGGAATTGAAGAGACAGCAGCTTTACCAATCCCAAGAGACTTTAAAAACTTCCAAACTTTACTTGGATCGCCACCCTCAATTGACTCGTGAATGTGTCGGCGTTGCGCGTCTCTGCACATGGTGCTACAGCGATTACGAATTTTCTTATACCTTTCGCGAGTCGCCAGAGTATTATTGGCCTTTAATACGGCCTTTGCGCGATTCTTTTTATTAATTAAAGATTTTAACTCTGACGTCAGCCAAGGTGCGGGTAGATGTTTCAGCTTAATTGGTCTGAGTGGCGCATGCTTGTCATACAGTTGCAGAAGGAAGGTGTTGAATAAATTAATTTTTGCGTCTATATCGTTAGCCTTCACAATAAGCGACCAGTCTATACCTATACCTAAGTATGGTGTTATTTATTTATGTTCTTCTTATCCGTGAAGGTGCCTACAAAACCGTCTTGAATGTCATAACTAGTCAATCTTTTAAGGCAGATATTATAGATAGAATTTATAAGGCAGATATTGCTAATGCTCTCTTTTTACCGAATGGTAGATACCTAACTAATTATATCTAGCTATTTAGACGGATACCGGCATTAGCTATACTAAGTACTATTAAGTATTTTGTGCCGGCATGCAGTGTTCATATTTTTTATCAAAATCCATAGCTTAGACTTTAGGTAACTCTAAATCATTTCATGCACCGAACGGCAGCGCTATAATATGTGCAACATTTATTTAATTTAAAGGAATATATATCTTAATTCTCTATTAAAAAATAAACATCACCACATGCAACAGTTTTTCCCAAGATAATACCTCACACTTACCTACCTTTACCTACTAGGTTTTTATTACCAACTAGCTGTGCCCCGCGGTTTTATCCGCATTGCTTCGCTCCTGTTGGTCTTAGAGTGATTCCTTCCTCGATAAATGGGCTATCTAACACCGAAATAATTTTTCAAATCGGACCAATAGTTCCTGAGATTAGAGTGTTCTAACAAACAAACTCTTCGGCTTTATAATATTAGTTTTCCAATTAAAACTCCACTTACCTACCTACATAGTTGTAAATTGCACCTAATATCGCTGCTTTTTGTGGCTTGTGGCTATGTTCTCGCACATTCGCTCTCGTTGTATGTTACTTCATAAACAACCTCTTAAATTATGATGTTATTCTTATGCAACTCATGTCCTTAATTGTAATTAACAATGATACAAACAATCATAATTATCATCAAATTAAAAATTAAAAAATACAATCCTATCTGCCTGAACAACAATGTCCCGCGCATTTAACCATAGACATTGGTAGCTGTCAGAAACGGATCATAGATTATTTAATGTTGCCACTAAAGAAAAAGATGAAGATGTTTATTTATTAGTATTTTATTTAAAACAGTCAAATCACAACACATTAGAAATTGTTATAATTGATGGGATGGGAATTTTAAAAATACTTAGGTACCTAAAACGAAATTAAAAATACCATCATTTAAAAATATTTTTAAACTTCCCTCCAATTCGCCCCATAAATAGGCGGCGGTGACGTCACAGGACCAGGGCAGCATAACCGCTCGCGTATGAACGGGACGAGCGAGGCCACGCCCACAGCCCCGCCCCTAACCCTTTACGTGACTTAGCATGCGTGGAACTGCAATTTCAATTTTAAATTAGTTTAAAAATTATAGTTGTTTTAGTTCTGGCATTTGAGACCACTTTTGACTAATAATGTAACGGAGTAAGAAGAGCGTTGAAGCGTCTAATGAAGGAACATTTAAGCTATTTATTTCGGCTTTAAATTAGCGTTTTTCTAGTTTTTATGTATCTAAGGAAACTAAAATTATTTTATTTTATGCCAATTTGGCTAGCCTTACATCACATAAGCTCAATAGGTACAGTTAGACCGTACAAGTTTACAAAATTACATGAAATGATGAAAAAGTAGAATAGCATGGCACTTTGCACGCATGGCACTTTGCATTCGCATAGAATGCAGAGTTTAGGGATGCTTAGGGTGCTTTTCCACCAGCGATGTGCAGCTATGCTGCGAAAATATAATAGCTGCCGTGAAACTATGTGTCCGTTTCCACTGATGCTAAGCTATAGGTACCTATAGCGCTGCGAGTAAGATGTGCTATGAAGATGTGTCGCCTCAAAGTAGCTATGCGAGGAAGATGCGCAGCTCGAGCTATGCGATGTATCGATACACTGAGAAAACGTAACGGCTATAAATAAACAAGTTGCTGCTATTTACAACCGAGTAACTTGCTTCGGAGGGAGCCTGCAAAGTTTGTTGCTAAAATTATACAAGTCAACTTTGTTAACGTATATTGGTAATATAAACCCACTAAGGTGGTCAAAAATACGTATTAAAGGTTTGTTGCTTTTAACCTATTCACTCAGTAAACTTAACAAACCTATTTACTATAGTGAATCGTGTTACTCTGTTAACAATACCCAACGTGCTCTGTTGTTTTTAGCAAAGTAATTCAGTGAGTTCAAATATGTTGCTTTGTAAAACTAGCTAAGTAACACGATAATGTTAATCATATTTATTGGGTAGGGACAGCCAATCTACTTTGTTACTTCTACTCAATTAAAAATTTGTATACGTAGCCAAGTTACTGGGTACTGTCAATCGTGTTAATTGGGTAACTATAACTAAATAATATACTCTTTCTAGTCAATTAAGATTGGTATATTTAGCCAAGTTACATTGTATTCTTAGGCGGGTTTATTAGGTAGGTAACCATAGCTAAAATACTGAGTTGCAAGTACTAATTCAAACGACACATATTAAGCTATATATTTTCAGTATAAGCTGACCTGTGAATGTTCGTAAAACCTATACAAGGTGTAACAGAAAGGGGATATACACATACGAACAGGGCGTGATGTACTGATTAAACTGAACAACTTTTCCCAAGGAAAATGGGTCGAAAGATGAAAAAAAAAATTAAACCTCTCCATTATTTTCATCTTTTGACCTTATGTTCTTTGAGAAAAGTTGTTCAGTTTCATCAGTAGGTACATCACGCCCTGCTTAGATGTGTACCCCTTTCTGTTACACCCTGTATACAATGTGAGGTCAGCTCATACTGAAAATATTTACCTTGTTCGATATGTTGTCATTTGTACCATTATTAGTGCAGAGGGCAAAATTTTGGCATGTCGGAAAAAAAGCCAATGAAACGTTCATGTAGGAAAACAACACTCGTTTTGCCGACACACCAAAAACTTAGAAGAAACTGAAATAAAATCATGCACATTAATGAAATTAGCTTTATTCAGTACACGATACAATCATTTCAAGTAACATATATCTACTACTTACACTTAAATACTACTTTTAAAAATAGTACACAATTTACAATGTCAAGAAACGATACTGGTGTTCTTTGTTTTAATTTTCACAATAAGTCAAAAGTTTAGGCAAAAACTATAGAATAAGTAATATTTTTGATCTAATAATTTTATTACAACCCAACAAGTAAAACCGTCATTTTTTTAAACATTTGAATTTAATCTCATTGAATCATAATTCACATTCGTCGTCAGGAAAATGATCATAAATGCTAAAACTTAAACATTTTTTGCACCAAAAAAAATTAAAGTAGGTACAATAAGCTGTTTACATATTGTTCGTTTTCTATTATAAAATGTTCTGATTGAACCTCGTTACAAAATGTGAAAAAACCACACCCAAAACACTTTATAGATAAAATGAAATGTGTCTTCACCCAAGGCCATTTTAAGTATTCCAGCAACTGATTCCAGGATGTTTGATGTGAAGATATTATATCGGAACTATATTGTATCTAATGTAATTTACATATTAAAGTAATAGGTATATGACAATATCTTGCTTGATATGAAGTAACTTACTAATTCAAATATTTTTGGCTTGATTGTGGGAAAGCTTTCAGTGATTTCGGTATATTGTCCTTTGGTTTTCAAAATCTTTTTCTAGCTGTAAACAAATAAAAAAAAACGTAAGTAAGTATACAAAAGTAATTAAACTAAAGCAGACAAAAAATTAAAAAAAAAAAACTAAACTCACCAGAAAATATCCTTTGGGTTTTTTACGCATATTCATTGTATTGAGGTATTGGAGCTATGGGTAACTCTTTTGCAGCAATTAGCCTCGTCTCTGTAGTTTCTTGCCACTTTAGTTTTACGGCTGTCCATGGCTCGGAGGAGTTTTTGAGCCATAATAGTTTGTCTTCTGCATCTTGCTCTTCTATAATAGTTTGATTAAAATTCATAATGATGATGAAAAGTTATTGTTTTTAATGTAAATTTGAATTGTAGGTGCTGAGGCGGCGCTTCAACAGACACGTTCGTCACTCGACTATGATTTGATAGAAATGGCTGACCTTGCTGGGTTACGCAGCCAATTCCTTGTTTAATTTTTATCAAGTTACTCGGTCAAAAATAGTATTCGCTCCATTGTTAATTGCCGAGCTGTGCTTATCTCCCAATAGATAAGTTACTTGTTTGTTTTTAAATAAGAAACACGGTTATAAATGCATCATAGCAAGTTATTTAATTCTAGCCAAATAATACATGTCTAAATTTAAATGATTTACTTGTCATTCAATGATAATATAAGCTTGTTTATTTTTAACCGAACTCTGTGCAAATAGTAACCAACTATGGTTAAGTCTAAAATTAAATAACTTACTTATCAATAAATAATAACGTAAGTTTGTCTATTTTGAACCTAATTCGGTAAAGGTAATATTGACCGAGTCGGTAATTTTGAAATAAATAAGTACTTTTTTAATAATAGCTAAGAATATTTAGCAATACTTGCTTGTATAATACTAGCAAAGCTTTAATGCACATTTTAAATATGTCTTGATTGAATGCAGCAGAAAATTTTTTAACCGAGCTAAATTGGTACTTTGCTAAAGCAAAATTTTCTCAGTGTAGTAGGATCCATACATAGCTACACCACTAGGGACAATCCTCTCGAAACTATAGCACGCATATGTATGCTGCTATTAAGCAGGCAATCATAGCACGCATCCTTCCATAAAACAATCGTATCTTATGTCAATCCGTTTCTGCCTGTGCTTAGCTATATGCATCATTGAGATTGGTGGATATCGAACGCATCCAAAGCAACGTAGCATAGCTCTCTGGTGGAAAAACTTAAAACACCCTTAGGATAGTTTATGGCTTATTATGTTTCGTCACCTAGGTGATTGCGCATAAATGTCTTCATAAAAAAGTGAGGATTTTTATTATTATAGGTACCTTCTTACTAACAAAAACTTGCTTGCACACATTTATATACCTACTTAATAAAAGTTTCATACTCCAATATTTCAGTCTTCTTTTTGTAAAATGGTAATAACTTGTCCTAAGAACGCTTATTCTTTAGTTCACGCAGCGCCATCTAGCGACATGCGTGCGTAAACTTCTCTATAGCAACGCCCAGCAACTAGAACGCTACCAACTTGCGTTTTAATCTTTTTTTTATCATCATATTGGAACGTATGACGCCATCTATTGAGAACGAATGAAAATAATATTCTTGTTATTGAAGCTGAGTGTTAACGCGGTTTGAAGATTCCTTCCAATATTTGGAGCATTACTGTTTTCATATTTAACCGACTTCAAAAAAAAGGAGGAGGTTATCAATTCGGCCGGTATGTTTTTTTTTTATGTATGTACACCGATTATTCCGAGGTTTCTGAACCGATTTACGTGATTCTTTTTTTGTTCGATGCGGGATGGTGTCGAATTGGTCCCATAAAAATTTTATTCGGATAGGCCCAGTAGTTTTTATTTTATAAGCATTTTTGTCTGTATTTGTAAATGTTGCAAGTGCAAGTTTGAAGTCGGTTGTTTTTAACGCAGTTACCTATCACTTGTTATGAAAACATGTAATAAATATGAACCTATGACTAGTTTTTTACGCACGAATTCGTTCGCGTAAATAATCATCATCATCACCATTAAACGCACCTAGCTAATTTTTTTCACCACCTGCAAAATCCATAAATTCAAAATTCATATTAATTTTAAAAGCGCTACCACCGTCTATAGGGGAGAGCGGGGATGAAAGTCACATTTTTATCTTTTTTTATGTAACTTCCAAAATACGTTGTTTAGGAATGATATTTGTATACCAAAGGATAGTGTAATTATTCTGTTACAAAATAAATAAACGTATTTTTGTGTAATATTATCAGTTGTAGAAATATTTTATATTTTCACTCTAAAGAAAAATGTGACTTATAACCCCGGGTCAGGCATGGTTGTCACAATGCCTAGGGTAGGTAGTCACGTACTAAATAACAGGCAATTTATAAATAGAAAGTCACACTTTGGTCTTATAATTTTACGGAATAATTTTTAATTAAGAACTCTTAACCAAATGAAACCGTGTCTACGGTCTTTATTTCAGTCTGAATATTAATCAATCACAATTTTAGCAAACAATAATAATCGTGAGTCAATATAGAGTCATCAAGGGCAGATGGACTTCCAGCAGGTTTGTTAGGGTGATTTTCCGGTGTTGATTGAAAATTTACGGCTAAAACAAACAACCTCAAAACGCAATTAAAGTCATCTCGCATACAGGGGGCTGGTTGATAGGTGACAACCAGCCCCCGAAAATTTGTGACAACGAGCCCCATAACACGTTTCATGAAAATAAAATTGAAAATAAATTCCGATCAATGAATATCTAAAAAACTATACTACGATATTATAAAACACATTTCATCATCATCAAATGAACTGAAAGATTATTACTGTAAAACAAGAACGTATAATTACGAGGTTCGACACAGCAGCACAAAAATTTACTTTTGCTGTGCGAAAACAATAAACACGTGTGAGGCCCTCACGGCAGATCGGAGCGGTCTGCCGCGAAGTTGGGACAGCGTTTTCACTGTATCGCTCTTGCCACGCTGTTCAACAGACTTATTCGATAGTTCAGTTTTGTGTTAAGACCGCTGTGACAAACAACCCGTGAGACAACCAAACCCGGTCTCCCCTAAACTTTTGCCGAGGCATAGGTAATATGATACGCCTCTATAAATGGATTGCCGACTATAACAGGTCAGGATTTACGAAAAGGATCAAAAGGATGGGAATAAAGGAAAGGACTGGTAGGTACTAGGTAGGAAGCATAAGGCAATGTGCACGGGTCTCCAATTATACGTCTAGGTACCTAATCGTAAATATAATGGGGACTGAAGTTGTCAACGGCAGACAATGCTTAGGTACACACAGTTACAGTAGGTACCAACAGCATCTACTTCGAATTCAAATCGTCCGTCGTGAAGATATTATCTATTGATAACTCTCAAAGCAATGCCTTATAATATAAAATGGAACTAAAGAAAATAAACAGTCAAAGCTCTTTAATTAATACCTACACAAAAAATGGTTATACTTCATTATAATTTTTAAAAACTAAAGCAGTACAGCAATATATTAAAATGAATAAGTAGGTGAACGACTAATAAAAGTATTATCTTGCACAATTTACTCATCTAAGTACCTATTTGTACAAGAAACATAAATTATTTCATAAATTCAAATTCAAATATAAATTCCTTTTCTTTACTAAACAAGACGCAAGTATTCAAAATCCATCCACTTAACTATAAGGTAGAAAAGTGGGCGTGGTATGTGAGCGTTCCCGTGTAGGGGCGTGAACCAAATTATCCGTAACAGTTTGTCTGTGTTGTGCCCTAACCGCTAGACTAATTTGGGTGAATTTTGATATATAGGTACCTAGATAAAATCTGGGAAAATTATATAGGTTATGAGTTACTCATTTTTATTGCCAAATATTTAGGTAAGTATATCTAAAAATTTAATGGGTATGAAATAGGGATGAGGTACATAATAATTGTACCTATCTAATTAAGAAGAAGTTATTTAATTTTGCAAAAAATAAGTAAAAAAAATACTTTTTGGTAGACTACCTACAAATGATTAAGCATTAGGTAATCACTACTAGCCGTTATATTTCTTATTAAAAGGTTCTGAACTAGAAAAGTATGTTAATGCGAATGTAATAAAATTACAGAAAACCAGGAATGTAAAGAGAAGGTTAAAAGAATGAATCTCTGGAATCTCTGGAAATCTCCTTGCTCTTGCAAGGAGAAGTTTAGAAAATCAAGCTTAGACTAGGTAAAACACAAAGGGAAAAGAGGTAGATACCTACCTATGAGAATAAATTCTAAGGCTTAAAAACATTCTAAATTCTAGTACCTACCTAACATATCAAGACCTCTCAAAAAGTAAACAACCTATAAAGCCTATAAAGTTAACAACTCCTAACATACGAACTAACACTAAACAGTTCATTTGTTTAAAAAACAAATACCTACAATTAATTTAAAGTTCGAAACAAAATCCGAATGTTCTTCGAATCGCAAAGGCGTGAAGGGCCAGCGAAGGGCGGGGCGGGGCGGCGCGGGGCGGGGCTTCGCCCAGGGGAGGAGCAATGCGCAGACGCGCTCCTCGATACTTATGAGCTACGGGTTTGTACGGGATAATAATGTTATGTTCTTAATGAAATTTGATTAAATTAATTAATTAATTTATGTTTGGTGTATGGGGTTGAGTTAGTTTATGTTTATTGTACCTAAGGATTGTACCTAAGGTTTTAAGAAGATAGTAAACGTTAAATTTTTTTTAACCTCAATATCACTACATAGTATAAAACAAAGTAGCTTTCTCTGTCCCTATGTCTCTTTGTATGCCTGCTTAAATCTTTGAAATTACGCAACGGAATTTGACTACCTATTCGGTATTTTTTAATAGTGTTTCAAGAGAAAGATTTTAGTAGATATACCTAATTATTTAGGTACCTAGATTCCTTAGGTTTTAGACAAAGCCGTCGAAGCTGCGGGCAGAAAGTTAGTACCTAACTTACTTAATAATTGTAGGTAGGTAATAAGTTGAATTTGGAGATAATATAAGAAAATTGTAGATAGTTCATAGTTAGGTATTAAGTTTTGCATTTGAAATGGTTAAGGAGATTTTCCCTGAGTAACTTATGTATTTTACATAACTTAGGTACTCAGGGAAAATTTTTGACACTACAAAATCACCTAGGTAAGACTAAGATGTGAAATAGGTCTTGTTCATAACGTCTTTTTGCTAAAAATGTTTAGTGATATATTCTCGTTTCACTAAACTTAATCTAGTGAGTGAGAAGTACCTAACCGTAGTACCTATAGGTATACCGTATAGGTAAGCCGAAGGTGTTTGTGCGACAAGGTACCTACCTACCTATTTGAAATGCAATGCACGGGTATAAAATAGATAGCCGTATTAATAAATATTCACTTAAATCATACGGTGTAAAAGGCCATATAGATCTATATTAAATGAACAATGTAGGTATTCAAGGTATTTAATTGGTTAAGGAGTAATGCTGTATTGGTTAAAATCGCATCGAAAATTAGCCATTATTTGTCGTAAAAAGTAAATGACAAAAAAAAGTTATTGTGGGTTATCCATAAGAGATAGACATATTATACCATCGCGGACTTTTCTGTAGACCTTTTCAATGTGTATAATACTTAGTACCTACATTATTTTGATAAAACTCGTAGGGTTCATTCAGCCTGCGTTTGCAATGTAAGCGGAAAAAATGTAATTTTTTACGACCTCACATTAGAAACCTCAAAAATAACAGTACTTCTCCACTATTTAATGGATGTTATTATACATATAAACCTTCCTCTTGAATCACTCTATCTATTAAAAAAAACCGTATCAAAATCCGTTGCGTAGTTTCAAAGATTTAAGCGTACAAAGGGACATAGGGACATAGGGACATTGGGACAGGGAAAGCGACTTTGTTTTATACTATGCATATGTAGTGATGAAACAAGCCTAATTGTTAAAATAGTGATTTATTCATAATTTTATAGAATTCATAAACATAATATTGCCTTTAACTCCTTGCTTGTTGTGAGTTAATCGATGAAAATGAAGAACCTACCTACGTAGGTATTTTTATTTAGATTTATGTAAAGTTTTTTAAATTAAATAAATACTCAATTAGAGTTGACTTTTTATCTATTTTTTATGCAAATGATGTTTTTTTACAGTTATATTTTAACACGAAAGCCACGCCCGCGGCCCGACGGAGCCCTGTATTTTTCTGTACGCTTGCCTTGGTTAAAAACTTTAACAATCGAATATGTTCTTTATGTGTGTTTAAATAAAAACAAATAAGTAAACTATATAGGTATAAATTAATAAACTTAACTAGTGACTAAATTGTTAAAAAAAATTATAAAACTCCGCATATTGGTGAAAAATTTTGTATCATAACTTTATTTAACTTATAGACTAGAGTAGATAATTTTTGAAACAAAAAAAAATCGCAGTCGGATGAAACCCATTAGAAAAGGAGGGGAATATGATTAAAATGTAAGGAAAAATAAATTACGGTCAATCCGAGTTCGGGAAGCGGGAGGGGGGAGCTTTTAAGAGAAAAAAATGGTTTCTCTCGATTTTCGACACAACTACAAGTCCTATAGAAAAAAGTTCAATGGCAAAGTTGTAGGTAATTAAAAGTTCTACAACTTTTGTATTCGCAATTTTTTCACATAACCTAAAAATTTAGGTGAAAAATTCAAAAAACCAAGTTTTTGGTCTTTTATTTCTATCTACTTCAAAATTTATTTTTTTTCTACGAAATTTGGTGGAAACTTACTTTATTATGTCCCAAATACACTGTAATTTATTTGATTGAAAATATTTATTTTTTCGCCTTATTTTGAATTAATACCAAAAAAACAACCTAATTTTCAATCGAAAAGTCACCCGTCAAAATATCAGCTTTTTTCAAAAACTTGGGGTGCCTTTTATTCATTGAAATCTCTACTTTCATATGGTGTATAAAAAATAAACACCACCATAGTAAATGTTCTCAGGAAATGCATACAAACAGTCTGAAAATTAGCTTTTACTAAATCAGGCACACTTCTCGAACTACCTGAAATGTTTTATCGACATCATTTTGCTTTTGAATATGCTGTAAAATATTAAACTTAGAACAGATAATTATTTTTCTTTTGAAATATTACCGAAAAGCCGATACAAGAGAAGATATAGAGTTCAAGAATTGTGCCTGATTTAGTAAAAGCTCATTATCACACTGTTTGTATGCATTTCCTGAGAACATTTACTATGGTGGTGTTTATTTTTTTTACACCATATGAAAGTAGAGATTTCAATGAATAAAAGGCACCCCAAGTTTTTGAAAAAAGCTGATATTTTGACGGGTGACTTTTCGATTGAAAATTAGGTTGTTTTTTTGGTATTAATTCAAAATAAGGCGAAAAAATAAATATTTTCAATCAAATAAATTACAGTGTATTTGGGACATAATAAAGTAAGTTTCTACCAAATTTCGTAGAAAAAAAAATAAATTTTGAAGTAGATAGAAATAAAAGACCAAAAACTTGGTTTTTTTAATTTTTCACCTAAATTTTTAGGTTATGTGAAAAAATTGTGAATACAAAAGTTGTAGAACTTTTAATTACCTACAACTTTGCCATTGAACTTTTTTCTATAGGACTTGTAGTTTTGTCGGAAATCGAGAGAAACCATTTTTTTCTCTTAAAAGCTCCCCCCTCCCGCTTCCCGAACTCGGATTGACCGTAATTTATTTTTCCTTACATTTTTATCATATTCCCCTCCTTTTCTAATGGGTTTCATCCGACTGCGATTTTTTTTATCTTTTCATTATTTTCAAAGGCTTCTACCCCAGCCTATTAGATAACTTGTTTCACAAGCTGGATTTATCTAATTTAAATAAAAAATAAAATAAATCTCCTCTCAGAAAAATCCAAATTCAAATTTATCAAGATTTACAATCTAAACAACGACGTAAAACCGGTTCGCGGTTGTTTTATCTTTTCTATGAAATAAACCAATATTTGAATACATTATCTATGGATGGACGATTTCAAAACATTTAATAAAAATGTCTATCGTTCTTTGAAAGAGTGAAATTATATGAATTTCGATGTAAATGAGATTGTAGATCGGGTTTGGTGGCGTCGAACCGGCGCCACGGCCGTCGCTTTAGGCCTAAATTGTAGCGTGATTCTCACTGAATTCTGCTCGCCTGGTACCCGCGCACCAAATATTTTTTTTTTCACTTTGTTTTTTACGTTTCTTTACCGAGAGCAAAAATAAATAAAAAAACACAGAACGGTGAAAAATGGTGTGCCTACGGTTACAAAAAATGAAGTATAGAAATATCTCGATGGTACTTATAGAATAACTTGTATATTAACGAAAGGTTTGCTGTTTAATTTTTCAAAAAAAACACTTCTTGGTAACTTGTTTTGTTGATTTGTGCTTGTTATTTTATAATTAATTTGACATTATTTTATAAGAAAAACAGAAAAGTTTACGGCCTAAATTCAGCTAGGTAGGTACCTACCTAGTAAACTTAATAAATTTATCTTCTAGGCTCCTTATTAATTTAAAAAGAAAATAGGGAACATTTTTATTTTTTACTTTAACAATACGTCTTGTTATGACCTACTACCTAGGTAGGTACTAAAGAGGAATTTTATATATTTTTTAAATAATGAAATGGGAACACAATACAACGTCGTAGCTTAATTAAAGCCATTTTCAAAACAAAATAAAGTTATTAACAGTACACTGAAAATATTCACATATTTTCTAAGCTATAAAATTATATAGGTACTTCTATAGGTAGGTATTTCTAAACGAGCAATCCTCATATTCAACGCAAAATTTGCTTGATGTTAGTTCAAATGAGAGATTAGTCTAAATAATTTCAGAGAAAATAATTCTAAAGTGTAACGCATAGTAAGATAGTAGTGGCTTACTAAATCATTCATCAATGAAAATTAATTCAGTTAGAATCAGCCGCTTTCTCGCAGGTCACGCGTTGCACACAGCACAATAATCACATCCGTTCTTTTCTGAATGCACAATAGTACGCGTGTCTCATTCTATCCCACGCGCGATGCATATCGATGTCCTTGTCAGCACTCAGCCGTGCGACGTTGCCGGTTCGTGCCGCGCCGACTGTCGTTGTGACCTTGTCACGCTCTACTAGCAATAATGTTAGGTATTTAAAATATAACATTTAACATTCATTAAAACGAATGAATGGTGTTTCAATAGATTTTTTTTCCTTGGTTTTATTAATGTGGGTTGTTTGATCTTACTCGGATAGCATATACATAATTAATATTATATTGAGTTAATTAACATATCCGCGGAGTTGGCATTAGTTTTAGTTTTTAGGAAATGATTATGGGTTATTCTTATTTTGAAGATAATTACTTTAGTTTTTTAATAACAATTCCACAAAAATAAGCTTGCAAAGGAAATGTGATAACTACATCATATTTCAAAAATTTGACAAATCGGAAATCCTATCCTATCATATCCTACTAATATTATAAATGCGAAAGTTTGTGAGGATGGATGTATGTATGTTCGTTACTCTTTCACGCATTTACTACTGAACCAATTAGGTACAATGAAATTTAGCACACATATAGAGGGTAACTTGGATTAACACATACGATAGGTTTTATCCTGGACATCCCAGGGGAGTGCGAATTATGCGGGTTTTTCTTTTCAAACGCGGGTGAAGCCGCGGCTGGAAAGCCAGTATCACCTTTAGTAGGTACTTCTATATTTATTCATGTATTTCATATACACAGTACCTACACTGTACCGCAGCGTATTGTCTCACACGATATCTGATAGCGGAAAAGTTAATCTATAGGAATAAATTATTTGGTTTGTCTCTTTGCATCCGCCGAATCGCCAAATTTTCCAAATAGTTTGGCTACTATTTCTTAAAGAGCAGTTTCACGACTTGCTGATGAAGTCACTGAAATTTTAACTAACAGATTAGCTAAACAGTATCAACATACCCATAAATTGTATAACTGGCTTAACTTATATGGTCTATACTAATTATACCTACTTAATATTATAAAGCTGAAGTTTTATTGTTTGAACGCGCTAATCTCGGGAACCACTGGCCCGATTTGAAAAATTCTTTCGGTGTTAGAAAGTCCATTTATCGAGAAAGGCTAGGTATAAGTATATACATTAGGTACCGTGATAGATATGCGGAAGGACACGAATGAAACGCTAGACGGCTGTTAACGTACTGACTTTAATTGACGTAAGATGACAACGTTACAGACATTAATGCACATACATAACAGTACCTATATATCGCATCACGCTAAGGCCAATAGGAGCGGAGCAATGCTAGTAAAATGTAAACCGCGCAGCACGGTTCTTACGCGTTCGATTATAAAGCGGATACATTTATTTGTAAGCATATAAACGATAGACGAAGTTCGAGAAAGTTAAAGATTTCAAAAAGTAAATGTGTTTAAAATATGTAGGGACAGCAGCCCTGAATTAGGTGTTTGCACAATTGCAGTGTTTTTCGTGTAGCCCAAAGACCTAAAACTCTCTTTAAAAATCAAGCTCAGCGCTCACGTCAAAATGTCATCAATCGCAGCCTAGATCGCAGCACGACGCGGACTCCTTGATACATTGGCACTATGTTCAAAACGTGTCTGTTTTTTTTTTGTGATAATATTAAGTATGTCCACCACGACATGAATTTCGCTGTTGTGGTCTTTCTGTGATTCAACAAACACACAGCGGGCCATGAACTTTTTAGCTCAATAAATTATTATTATTAGCAAAAAATATATATGTACATAAAAGAATGTACCAACCTATTAATTACGCTTTCCAAAAACAAATCAACATTTAGAATTAGATCGCAGTTAGAATTTTTTTTTCAGGATTAGGCAAGCATTTGACCATCGCTTCGCCGATGGAAAGCGACAAGCGTGGTCTAGGATGGAGCAGGCTAACCTAATAAATGCCTATTTTCTTTTAAACAAGTCCAGATTATAATTATCGGGAGCACGGAGGCTGGAAGATTGTTTTATTCTTTACTTGTACGCACGAGAAAGGGTGAATCGTATCTAACTATTAGTGGGTTATGGGTATAGGTGGAATGTCGATGACATAGGGGTGGGCAGGTACCCGGTTGTGCAGTTCTTCAGCACATTCTCCATGATAAATCCTGTAGAAGACTGCCAAATTAGCCACTTTTCAACGATGTTCTAAGCTGTGCAATTTAGAGGTGCTAAGGGCTTTATTCCCGATAAGCGAGTCCAAATCGCTAAGTTGGTATTTTGTTGCACTATTTGTCTGTCAGTTTCTACTTTCTATGGACGTCATGGCTCTCAATGATGAAATCCAGCGTAATGGGTCTTGTTTATTAATTAATGTAGACTAATTAATAAACAATGGTTTCTCAGATAATAGGTACATACCTACATCTTTAGCCATAGCTTTCATGGGTATATCTAATAGACTCTCGGATTCTCCGTTTTGCTAATTTGATGCTTTTATATCCGTTTCATTTCTTTGTGCGCTAGCTTTTGCATTGTCATCACCACCATCATCATCTGTACTTATATTATATCCTTCACTAAAATTATTATTTAAGTTTAAGTGTTGAATAAAGTAGGTAGTAGGTACACACATTAGTAAACATAATCTTATGATTTCGAGCACGATTTGCACAATATGGTCAATGGACAATATTCTTAACCATTCGGTAAAATTTCAATAGATCCTTCGACTATTACTTATCATACCTTTATTTATTTATCATTTAAGACAACTAGTATTTCTCCTTATTCTTATCTCATTGTGCTCACTGAATTTTCCCTGCAAGTAGCACGGTCAACGTTTTCATTATTCAACCGCAATAATTATAGCACAGCAATGTATGTTCTATTGCTAAGGCTGAAGAACGGGTTTCCCTTGATACATTTGTGATGTACGATGTTTTGTTGGTGGATCTGTATGTCTTGGTTTATTTGTGACTGCGGTAGGCGGGCGCTCAGTTGCATCGTTATTTTTTATATTTCTTTTGTAACTCGAGGCTACGCACAGATTTAGACCACGTTTCCTGCTATTGTATGGGATTTTTCAATTAATGGCCTTTCTTTTACTCGTTTAACAGGTGATTTAGTTTTTGCATGTTCTGTAGGATGAAATTGAATCTTTGTTTGGTTGATTGATGTCGATTTAGTGGGTTTTGATTGTTCTCTGGATTCATTTTAATTGAATGAAGGGTAGCACTGGCTTTACTTCGCTGATAATATCGGCAGGTATGTTTTTATTGGAGGTGTTAATTAGACACTTGATTGTTTGTTTAGAACTTTTCTGAAGAACATTCTCGATTATTTTCAATGTGTATTTTGAAATGAAACTGCAGCCATTAAATCCCAATACCTTGCATATTAATTTTATTGCAGTTAACACCACGTCTCTCCTAAATCATATTTACTTATTGCTATTAATTTTTATAACATTAAAAAACCATTAAATAAAAGAAACACAAATGGAAAATCTTGTGATAGCTATACTTGATATTAATAATTAATTAAAATGTAACCAACACTAAATTCTATGCAAATGAATATTTAATCCTATTCTAAGGTACAACTAGCGCCATCTATGTCAATATATGCGAACTACGTCCTACGTTAGAAACGGTCATGTCTATCGGCGCATTAATGCGAGGGAGCGAGATAGCCGGCTGTGGGAGAAAGGGATAGAACAAAAACAAACTCTTCCCATCGATTGCGGAGGTCAACTCGCGCATGTCAAGTATGGACGGCTGATTACTATGAGAAATCGACTCGATTGATTCACGAAGTAAAAATAGAAATAAAATATGTTTATACTTTTTTTTATTAGTGTAGTCATAGTTTTATTAATAACACATACTATATACTGGTTAGAAATAAATAGATAATAATCTACGCATATTATGTAGCATTCAATTATATTGCTCGCCGAGCCAACTCTTTGAGCGATTCCTTCGTAACTTAAGACGATACACAAAAAAAAATCTACTGCTTGGCGGGCGGAGTCTAATAGCTCGCTATCGCGAACGCGGGTGTGCGCGAAGTCATTCTTGCATACTCGCCGCGCTGCCGCTGGCCGACTCGGGACAAACATGTATGGAGTCGTCATACAGTTATAATATTCTTATACATATATTTAATTGTTGATTTATTGGTTTTATTTTCTTGCTTATAAACAAATAATCTTCTTTTTAACAACTACTTAGACATTATTAATAATTATTATTATTTCGTAATGTTTACTTTATTACAAAATAATACAGGTTATAAATAATCTTTAAAATAACAAAAAATATTGTTACTCTGAAAAAATGAAATGGTACTCAATAACGCGGACTACTGAATGGATTTAGATAGAATTTGATGCTGACGTAGATATTACGTCATGCCCAGAAATGAAAGGTAATATTTCTGAAAGAAGTTATAAACCCTAATTCTTCTCAGTCAAAGTCAAGAGTGGAAGATATCACTAATACAGTAAAACTGATGCGAAACTTTGGATGTTAATTTGTATATTTTTTTGTTAGTTGTTAATTAATCACGTCAAAACTACATTACCAATTTTGATAAAATATAGCTAATTGCCTGGATTTACACATAGGATACTTTTTATCCGAACTGAACACTTCTGTGGGATAAGACAGGATTCACGATATAATCTAATTCCACGCGGGCAAAGCCGCGGTCGGAATGATATTTTTTTAAATAAAGAAATCGTTTAAAAAAAACACAAAATATATTGACGCATGTATTTATTTTTTGCACTCTATTATAATTGTAATTATTCATTACAAATAATCAAAATAAAATAGCCAGAACAAAGTTAGGCCCTGGTAGGGTAGGTAGGCAGGTACAGCAATGTGAGACGAACACTGGCTTATTTATACCAATAATAATGTATTATAAACATTAAATTAAGTTTACTTTCTAACAACAAAAATACATAATATTAGCTAATGTGAAAGCGAATCAACCAATCATCCCACAAAAATGAAATGTGCACACAAATATTCATCCAAATCGGTTCATGTCATTAGGAGGAGTGACTGCAGCGCCATCTTCCGGGCCCAATTGTGTTTCCAGATCACCCAGGAACTCAATTTAATATGCTTACACAAAATTTTTCGAAATGAAAACTCACATTACTATGTAAATATGAATATAAACCTGTTTTATTACTAAGCAATTTCCCGCACAGGTGTAGTAAGTATAAATGAAATAAATATCAACATCAAATTCTTTATACAACATACTTATCTACCACCTTCTAAGAAATGTAATTCTTGAAATTATTTCGTATTTTTTTTAAATATAATACTACTCCAATGAGCTCCTGTTCCATATTATGTCCGCCATACTTCCACTAAGTTCACCATGATTTTTTATTTCTTTGCACTTTGTTGCTTTTTGCTAAAAATGGAATCATGCGATAAAACCAGTAGAGCTTTGATAACAATATACATTTTTGACTGAATAAAGGTACTTACGAAGGAGTGGATTCACATTGTGAACAATCAGTGGGTTTATTTTCCTTCTGGATTCCGGATTTCTGAACAGATTATTTATGCTATAAATGAAAAAATCTTACACATTCGTTATGTACTTAAAACAGGGGTACATATCAAATATCGTCTATAATACAATTATCATCAAATTTAAAATAAAACCAACTTACTTCATTAATTTGTTCCAATTGTAAGCATTCTTTTTCCTCCAACCTTTATGTTTCTTCTTCTTATTTTCTTTATTGTCCCCATTTGTCTCATTTTGTCTTATCGTGTTGTCACCCTTTTTTACGATTGCGCGAGCGACACAAGTTCCCCGTGTGACGGCCGTAGCGGGAATGACTCGTGCAGCGATCGGGGTAGGAAGGTACAGGGCGGCTCTCGCTATATTGGCTGGTCGCGCGCTAATTTCAAGTATTTCTTGTTTATTTCAAAACCATCGCATATTTCAAAATTCTAACACGGTAGACGTATAGGTTGTATATTTTATAGTTAATATCCAAAAAGTCGTAACTTTACGTTTGTTATTTTGAAGATGCCAGAGATTAAAAAAAAATAACAATGATAACTTTGTATTTTTTTTCTATCGAGAAAATATCATGGAATCATGTTTCTAAAACGGTAGACGTATTGTGTTACTATTGAACTTTCTTGTCAAGAATTTTCATCACGACAGCTTTAATAATATAAAAATTACGAAGGTTTGAAAAGGGCCGTAAATGTTAGAAAAATTAATTCATCACCTTAATAACAAAATTACAAAGTCTCTTACTCTCTCATGTCTCTCATGTCTAGCTCACTGCTTACTTTTTTTTTAAATATGTAGTTCTAAAAGCTTATCTGAAATCTGAATGTATAATATTACATTGAGTTAAATTAAAAGACGGATCGAGAGTAAAGTCGCGGGTTTAAGCTAGTAGTATGTAAACGAGTACACAATATAATAATATTATCTTTTCATCTTTATTGAAAATCATCCAACGGATTCGATATATTAAAATGTTTAATTCCGCTTAGGTACTCAAAGAAAAGCAGTGACCCGAGCAAAATAATCAGTAAAAGCGTATTCAAAAACAAATACAGTACTGGGAAGTGCATAAATATATCTATCCAATATCTACCCTCGATATAAAGGTTTTCGAAATACTCGATATTTTACTCTACATAACTGTGATAAGGTTCAATTTGATTTGTGAGTCTTTGAGGAAAAAAGGTATGTCAAGAATTTCTCACACAAGTGTGAGTATTTAATTGACGCACACATTTCTATCAATAATTGAATAACTATAATAACTCGATCCTTATTTTAAGTTATTTTTTTATTATATTGATACTTTACAAGTGTGTGCAACTGCTTGTGAGATAACAGCGAGATACAGAATCTTGGTATCAACTATTGTTGAGGCTGCGGCTGGAATCGATCTAACAGACATCGGGTTTACACGGTATTATTGTCTAAAAATTGAACTGCCTAGTTACCTAGTTGAAAAAGTCTTATTTTTTTCCCTTCTCCTTAATATAAAAATTGTATTAAAACGTTATATTCATAGGGATCAAAATCGAGTCTGTGGAATTAATATTCAATACAATGTATCCATAAAGCTTAAGAATTGGAAATATAAAAAAAAAACCATTAAGTCTGGAAAACTAACTGCTGGATATCTTCGGACCTTACTTCGGACAGATCGTGAAAACTCCCGCACATGTACATCGCGTTTCGCACACTGACAAAATTCTTACATAAACACATGAATTCTACATAGAAATACATTTTACGATCTGAAAACGCACACATGCGCGCGGGTGCACGCAATTTTCACCCTAAAGGTCGCCCTACATTCAGTGATCCAGGACATAACCTCAAAATATGAGTTTTTGGTTTACGAAGATCAAGTTAGTATAGAAGCTAGTGTTCAGTGGATTTTTATTGTGGAATGAATTAAATGTACGTTCGTTGATGTCTGTGTTGGCTGTGTGTGATAAGTCTGTCATTGTAGTGCGCTTTTCGTGTGAACCGGTCCTCAGAATGCGTGATCTGATACCTAACATTATTCGGCAATTTATGATAGTGTGGTGACAGTGTTAAATGACTGGGGGAGCGTTGAAGAAATGAGTGTGAGTATATATTGGTGTATATTTTAATGTTTCGCCACTGTTGCGGATGTGTTATCTTATCTGTATTGTACGGTCATTTTGGTGACATGAATTGTTCGACTTATCTATTTTCGTTTGTTTTAATAGCTAATTTTAATAAAAATATAATTTGAATACAAACTTTTATAAATAATTGTTCGCTTTAATGCAAATGCAATTGTCATTAAATACATAGAAAAACACATGATGTAAAACTATTAAAAAAATCATTAAATTATTTCAGTTTCAATCACGGTACATATGATCCTCACTTTAGTTCTTTACATAATATGATTTTAATCTACACAGCATTATTTGTCGTTAAAAATCATTCTAATTTAATAATTTTCAATACTTTTTTACATACACGCGACCTTATAAACTAAAAAAATAAATACATCAATAACATCTAACAAAACAAAGACAATTTCATCAGATACCAATCTAATACATCTCACTGTCTTTCGTCATGAATAAAAAGGAAGGGAAATCGATAGATTCTAAATGGCTCCAATTAGGGGAAGGGACACCGGTTGAATGTTGACTTTACATTATTGGATGCTTTTCCGTCTAGCTAAATTAAACTGATTGTTTTAGGTCATTTTTAGAATTTTAGACGCTTATGAAATTGTTATTTTTTATTAAATGTGTTATATGATTAGATTTTTGTTCATAACTATATGGGCGAAGAAGAAGATATGTTGTAGAAATATATTTAGATTGTATTTAATTTATCTAATCTGTTAAATTTTAAAATAACTTTAAATTTTAATGGAAAGCTTATGGAAACAGAGCTTATCATAAAATTAATTGACCTTATCAATTTCAATTGTTATTTTTTAAATATCAGTATCATAATAAAAATTAATGAATATTCTTACTCGATATAATACCTATGTACTTATCAATAATACAACGTATTATGTAGTATTTTAAAGGAAAATTTTTAACGTAGAGCAAAGACAATACAAACTCTACATGTGGATTTTCTATTCAATCTTTTATTCTAAAATCATGTTTGTAATTATATTATCATAACGTGTTTCCTAAGACAGAAAGAAAAATAACAAAATTTTATTTTCGAATTTGAGGTGGATCTATAAAATGCAGTGAATTCCTGAAAACACGTACCTACTCTGAAGGTTTAATAGAGTTTAATGCAATTTGAAAGAGATGGCGCTGTTTTCAAACTTAGTCCTCAGTTATTAAAAGGTAATTTTAATTTTACGATAAATAAGTAGAAATGGTTATTAACGTGCTGAAAAATTATAAACACTAAATTACTATAAAATAAATTTATAACTATAACTCATAGTTCAAGATGACCATTCCTCATGCAAATAATTACCTACCTAATAATTATTTAAACCTTCAAGCACATAATAGCTTCAACAAGTGAACAAGACGCTTGTTTTCGAGTAGACTCCATATTTTCTACAGTCACTTTGATGTGACAGAAAGAATCAAAGCAAATCGTATTTATTATTTCCAAAAAATGTTGCTCACGGCGTTCTTGTAGATATATACCTAACTTCGAATTATAATATGTACCATTAATTTGAGTAATATTCCCAGAAAACAACCTCCCAATAAGCCTGTAATGTATAATCCCGCAAGATTTAATATTTTACAATACTCATTTTCTTATTATATCAATAAAATCTACATCAAAGAGTGTCCTCAAAGGAAAGTGATACAAAGCTAAAAGCTTTTAATAAATATGTTTCCTAGTAGGTTCTTATTTTGTGAATTTTAAGTTCAAGAACCGAGGATAATATGTCATGAAATATAAACAAGACGACTTTCGTAGATTATATCTATCGATATTTTATCTACCGATATTGTTTCTCAATGTATTTAGAGAGAATATCATGATCAAAATTAAAATTGAATTGTCTGACCGATTTACGACCATTGTGGAAAATATAAAAAGAGAGGCAACTATTTAGGAAATACCTACCTACTACAAAAAAATATTCAATTTCACTTACATAGGAGAAGGTGTTTTCATGTATTGTAGTGAAAATGAAAAATGTCTCTTGTGTACACGGATGTTATAAATACAGGGTGTCCCACTGTTGGTATACTAAGCTCAAAGGAGGTTATAGTTTTGCATACGTTGATTACGTAAAAAATACTTAAAAAATTCCAAACGCATTTTTTTTTTTCAAATAGATGAATTCTTAAAACTCTATGTGTACACCCATAACATGCAACCCACCCATTTTTGCCACCAGCACGTGAGCTATCGTTTAAGATTATGTTTTCATGGACAAAATGCTCACATTAGAGAAGCGGTATATGCAGACTGCGCGAAGCTAGAGAAGAAAACATGGATTTTCAGGAAAAATTTAGCAAAAAATTTTTGACGTAATTTTGTTGTATAAGTATTTTTTACGTGATCAGTGTATGCAAAACTATAAGTCCCTTCGCGCTTAGTATACCAATAGAGGGACACCCTGTATATGAAATAATGAAAGCGCAACTCGATTTAAATTCAAAAATAGAGAAAGATAATAAGAGAATTAGTTTCTCAAAAGTGTACGTATCTATCTTCTTAATTTGAAGATGCGTAATTTTATTTTCTTCACTTTTTAATTTTACTATAGAGGCACAAATCAAAAGGCAATTTATCATACTCTGTTTTAAGACATTCTAAAATAGTCTTCTTCGAAGAACTAGTGTTATTACCAGTAACATAAACCGTTCCACTTTGAGAAGCTATAAACATTTATATTCGGATGTAAATCGTTTCCATACGACTATTAATATAAATTTAATGCTAGCGATTTCATATTCTTAAGGTTGAGAGGATCTTTAATATCTATAAATAATTAATAAGTATCTGATAACAACGTACATTGCAGTTTTCTAATGTTCTCCAGCCTATTAGACTAGAGTACCTAGATAATTTTTGAAACAAAAAAAAATCGCAGTCGGATGAAACCCATTACAAAGGGGAATATGATGAAAGTCAATATCGACTTAAAATAAAAAATTCGTACATTTGAAGTTTATAATAGTATCACTTAGTACTTACGTATGAATGAAATATTATGATATTTCAAATTATTGAAATTCGAACTTCGCAAAAATTGAAAAAGTTTTCTCAATTCCTGCTTAGTTTCTCAAATGATTATTTAAATAAAACAGAAAAAAGCAATTAAAAAGAGACCATACACACCAATATGTATGGGCTATGTCACTGTTTAATTAATTTACGGCGAACCAAAACCGCGGCAGCTAATTACAATGAGCATTGGTCAGACATTTGTTTTGTGACGTTAAAAGGGTGATTTAAATAATTTACTTCTAAATTACATACAGTAAAAAGTAAAAAAAATACAAACACGGTACTCTTCTTTATTAAAGTGATCCAATAGGTACTTTACGTAGATACTAAATTTTATTTTATCGAAAGAATTCTCGGGGAAAAGGCCTAAAGCTATCTGGCCTTGAATTTAGATCCAACAGTGTCCCTTTCAGACAATGTCTAGATATTAAAGTATACCTACCTACACGGACTGAATTTATTTGGGCAAAATAAATAGAAATGTGTAACTTATTTAAAATACAATTGTTTTGAAGCCATAGCCATGCTTCATTGTAGAACTTGTTGGTTAAAGTGAACTAACACGGTATATTTTGATAAAATCTGCCAAGTCTATAAGAGAAAAAGTAAATTAAAAATATAGGCTAATTTTTCAAAAAAGAAACTCAAAAGTGAATTTCACGCGAATATTAAAATGCACGGCATGCCGCGGGCGAAGCGCTATTCACAAAATAATAGGATTTTGAACCTTCATCTTGCTATCATTCGTTATTCCCGCGTCTCTGGGGAGCAAATTTCATCAAAAAGATTGCCATGTAGGCGTCATTGAATTATTTCGCAAACGCAATTATATACCATTTGCGTCATATTCGTCGCTAACTATGTACGTCACATAAGTTTTAGCTTGCGTAAGAACTGAAACAGGTTCTGATAAAACAAATAGGTATATTTCCTCTCACGCGTCTTTTTTCTGACATGAAAGTTTAATTAGAACTTCATCGCAAGTTATAATGTTTAAAGTTCTGTTTTTTCTTAGAGAGAGTTAGTGTAGGTCATGTGAAACAGTTAAAAAAATTGCCAATAAATAATTATTATAGAATTTTGTTGGATATGTACCTTATACGTCTTGAACTATAACATATAATTTTAAAAACTTAAAATAAAATACTTGTAATGTATGAATGTAGCATACAACAGTATTATCAAAAATCAAAATACTAGGATATCATAACATATTAGGTATGTTCGTACTGAACAGTTGCTTATAAATTTCATATATTAAAAGAAAATCATAATAAAATTCCGCGTCTCGCGTCTATTCCCGTACCCACTTGACGTTATCGTCTCACCCTTCCTCACATTCCATGCCCTATTTCACACCCTTTAAGTTTTGTTTCACGACAATAAGTTATTAGTCATTCTTCCTCTTTAGTGATTCTTTAAGAATTCAAGTCTATAGTATATTAAAAAATTTGGAAAATCCAAAAGTGCACGCCTCATATTTTTTTTTTAATAAATATTTATTAATTATTATTTTTGTTTATTTAATAACAATTAAACCACATCGAATCAGACCCTGAAAAATGAAAGGGTTCTATTCCTGAGCATACTCAAGCGTAAGAGAAAAAAAAAGACTCGATTAGTAAAGTATTTCGGTCGCTATCGTGTTAACAAGAAAAAGGATCCGCACATACAGACACACGGACGTCCAAGACAGAACTTTTTTAAACTGTTTTTAACTAGTTTAAATAACAAAAATGACATCAAAAATATCATGAACGTTAAAAATAGTGTTTTTTTCTTAATATGTGTGTGTATGTATTATCTTACAAGTGCAATGTATGATACATAAAGACATTTTAAAAAATCAGATGTTTTGCGCGAAGTGACAGTAGTACCCAGTACCCACCTCAACGCTTCGCTTATGAGGCGTGCAATTCAAACAATCATATGAAACGGTAAACAGGTATAATTAATTGAAAACAAAAAAAAATACGTCTTTGACTGTGTCACATTTTGTTTATGTTAGTACGTAGGAACCTAGTTAGTTACCATTTATGCATTTTGGAATGTATGGAAAACATTATTAAACGCACTATACCCAAAACTACTGAACAGATTTTCATAAAACGCATAGCATATTTTCCAGAATAACACAAGAGCTAGAGGAACTGGTGACGGTGGCCTTTTTAAGTTAAACGTTATTAGATACGTTTTAATATTTTGATTATTAAATTCATATGTATAGATACTGGAAGTAAACAAAACAGAAATAATTGTTTCTGAAGAAATGTTTGATGTTACAAATCAAACAGTAGGTACTCAGCGTAATTGCGAAATTATTTTTCCATTTTCTTTATAAAAACATAAAATGCTTGGGAATAAAAATATTGTATTATGTACTCAAGAATATAACACAATACATCGTATAATTACGAACCGTGACATGTCCACGTAACAATAGAAAGGGTCGCTTTCTAGTAGGGCTGTCACTCATTTAGTTTTCAATTTGATTATGATGGAAATTTTAAATTGTGTTTTGCACAAGATACTTTTTTTCTGGTCATAATTATACTTTTAAAGTTTTAAACATGTTTGTATCGAACGATGTATGGAAATTGATATCTACTAATAATTATAAGTATCTTTTGGTATTTTAATTATTTTTCATGCATGACGAAGGGAAAAGTATGTACGTTTCCCTTTCAATATAGAAAAAAATGAACTTAATATTTAATGGCTTTTCAATTCCAGACGTAGGTAGGTTTCCCTTAAACAATATGATAATAAATATCAAACCAGTTTAAAGTGTATTAGTAATTGTTTAATTTGTTTTATACATTATAAATGAATAAAACAAATTAAACAATTACTGGTTTGTGTTTGTGTGTAATGAATAAAACAAATTAAACAATTATTTAATTAACTCTATAAGTGCCAACCCTAGATATATTTATATAAGATAAGCCCCACGTACCCCATATTTGGGGATGGGACCGATATCGTGTGCAGAATAACATCGCGATAGTGAAATGGGACACCTAAAGCATTTGCATTTAACATCGCCACTGTTTTTAACCAACTTCAAAGAAGAAGGTTCTATATTCCACAGCTTTTTATAATTTATTTAAAAACGATGCTATTGAGCATTATCAATAGATGATAAATTAAAACTCACACATAGTTTTCGTTGTTTAATAAATAATTTTATTAATCAACGAAATTAGTAATCAGAAAGATGAAATATTTAAAACTAAAAGAAATTTAATCCAGCGCAAACAAAGGACACATCTTATTGCTAACTAAAAATTGGTTTTCTTATTAAAAAATATACTATATACATACACAATATACCTATTTACCTAAATATTATGTTCAACGTGGAAATGGCGATAAACGCAGGACTTCCTGTCAACAAAGCAGCAACAACATACTTTTTAGTTTTATTAGCCGCGCCCCGGATGCGATCTATAAGATTTTTTTTTCCATTCGATAATTTTCTTTTTACTTTGAAACCAGACAATGATGAAGACAAAAAGAAGTTGCGTCTGCACCAAAATTTTTCAAATTATCGAACATTTCTATATATATATATAAGTATTTATTATATTATATTATCTATATAAGTATTTATTTAAAAATTATATACCTATGTATGTTTATCAGCCATCTGTTTTCCATAAACCAAGCGAAAGCTTAGTATGGGATCAGATCGTGCCGTGTGTGAATATTTGTCCTGAAATATTTATTTAAATATTTAAAAAAATATTTAAAAACTAGCTTCCGCCTGCGACTCCGTCCACGCGGACGGAAAAAGTATCCCATTTTATGCCCAGGTTAATAAGGTATAATTATACCAAGTTTCATCTAAATCGAATCGATTGTTTTCACGTGATGCCTGAACATACAGACAGACAGACAAAAAAATTTTTAATCACATATTTGGGTTTGGTATTGATCCAGTAACACCCCATGCTATTTATTTTTTCAATATTTTCAATGTACAGAATTGACCCTTCTACAGATTAACATTACAGGAATAACATGAAATGCCGAAATCTATACATATGTATATTATATTTTATACTATTACAAATCATGTCAATTTGCAAACATACTGCATAAATAAAAGTTTAAAAAACTAAAAAACACGCTTTTAGGTCGGTTTTCTATAAAAAGCGTGTTTTTTATTTTTTTTAACTGTTATTTATTTTATCAAATTAGTGTATTGTCATCGGTCCTCAATAAATCTACAAAGTTTGAACGAAATCTGGCCGTTTAAAGTGGGTCAAAATCGCGCCCAAAGAAGTCGGTTACAAACATACAGGTGAAGCTAATATAAAGCGTGTAAAAAAGCATAAAGTGATAAACATAGAGCGAAATTAATAATTTAATATCTACTAGCACAATAATTACTTTAGTTTAAACAGTCTGTTTGCGGTGTCTATTTTAATGAATATCTACATGTGCACATAAATATCATTTATACAACTACTCATATCCTAGTTTATATGTAAATTCGTTAATTATTGCGGTTAAGGGTGTTTTGTGACATTTTGTAGTAATTTATCTCGAGTAATAAATATTGGAGGTCTAGTGGTAATTTGTCTTCGTAATTTATGTAATCTTGATTTTGAACAGTTGATTCACAAATAATATTAAAGACTTCCTTATTTGTGTCAATATTATAAACGCGAAAACATTTCAATTTATTTCACGGATAATCCATAGATTTGATTTTGAAAAGAAGACCCAGAGAGGTTTTATAGTTTTAAAAAAATTGGTTGTCTGTAAAGTCGGTTTACTGACTATAGTTGAACGTGACAACGTCCGATTGTGCTTCTTTGTCGCTCGTTCCGCGCTCTCACTTGCACTTCAAGCCTTACATGGAACACCTCAGAGCGAGGTAACGCGGAACGCCGCATGAGTCATGTTTTTTCGTGCGTGCAACCGGCTCTATCGAATTATAAGACGTTGTCACGTCAAAATCATCTCCTAAAAACCAAGTTATAATTTCTCGTGGTTTTACTATGCGTGAAGGAGCGGGCCACGTCTACTATCTTTGCATTAATCATAACATTTTGCGTACTTAAAATATATCATTTATCTAAAAAGTAGATAGCATGTGCGTGTAAGGAAGTAAGAAAAGACGAGCTCTGTACGTATTATGAGGCGCCGTATGGCCATATCAAATTTATTGGCCGTGAAGCATCAACTTTCAGCCCCTGAAAAGCACTTACTATTTGTTATATATGTACATATTTACGGCTAAGTTAAGTAACTTAAATAAGTATATAATAGACATATACATAGTGAATTATGATAAAAATTTAACTTTTTACCATAACAATTTCGCAAATATTTAACTGCGCGACTGAACAATGACAAAATAGGATTTCAGGGGCCATATTCACAAAAGAATTTTCAGAACACAATTATTGATACCTACATTTCCATATTATAATATATGTATGAGATTATCATTTGAAATTCAATCACAATTCACAACAATAACCTTTCCGGTCGAAAAGTCGTTCGTAAATAGGGACCGGGGTTGTTAGCCGCTCGTCGTTCCGTAAACATCAAAAAAATCTCATCCCATCATATTATTATTTTTAAAACTTATAACAATATCATAAACAATAATTATATGCGATAAAACAATTAATAATAATGGCATTTATTCGCACTACCTACACCTGTACCTATCAATTATAATTAAACATAATATGTTTACGAAAGATGCATCAATTCATAACTGATGGATTTACATCAACACAACACATTCAATATAGATGGGAAACACACGTGCCATATTCACTCGTGCGGCTCAAGAGATAAGCGCGAATTTCCATTGAAGTGGATATTAAACTGTGTCGCAAATTATTTGCCCTCGTTTAATACCATGGGCCAGACATGCCTTTGATGTTCCACACGGGCTGATGGGCTTGATGACGTCATAAGCCCGTATATTGTATAACAAACTTGATTATTAGGGTAAAAGTGGGATAGATGCCGCACTAGGATAGATGCCCCATTTTAAAAAAACCTCACTTCCCAGAGTCCTGACTACGAATTAATGATTTAAATAGGAGCTCCTATCACCCCGCACCTCGTGTACGCATGAGCTGTTGTTTGGTGAAGACGTGTTTCGCTAGTGCGTGTTATAATATCGGCGGTGAACTTCACGAACACGTTAAAATTTAAAAAGGTTGATATTTGCCTTTGCATAACTTTATAAGTATTAATAAATTTCACTATATTTCTTATTATGTCTATACACTGGTTCATTAAGTACAAATCTAAGTGAAAATAGTGGCTCTTTTGTTTTTATTTAATAAAAAAACTACTGGGGCAGCTATCCTTATCAAAAAGGATAGTTGCCCCTTTTTTTTCGAGGGATAGATGCCCTTAGGGGCCTCTAAGGGCATCTATCCCTCAATACATATGTACATGTTAGTATCGATAATCACAGGTACTGTTTATATTTTTACCTGATTGCGTCAGAGGTTTTCTCTATGTTAACCGATTTTACTCGTTTAATTTGTTTTTTTTTGTTATGTTTACTTACTTATTAATGATCTGCCCTTATACTGATTGTAGGAGAACCACGCCACGAAAATACAAAAGAAAAGAAGGAGTGCGAGCGCAAGTATATTCTTGGACAACATAACAACTATGTGAACTTGACATTTGCTGGTTTATCATATTAATTTTATTAGATTTCGCGTTTATAGAGTATGTCAGGCATCTATCCCACTCTGCAGGCATCTATCCTCCTTAGTATTTTCATGGTGGGGCAACTATCCAACTAGGTAGGCATCTATCCTCAAAAAAGGTGTTCTACAAAAATATTTATTACACATTATCTATAAATGATAGGATTAAAAATATATATAGTAATTCAAAACAGATAATTAACCTAGCTATATTCATACAAAGTGTTCGTATAAGATTCATGTTTTTTAAATTATGAGGCTATTTCAAAAAGTGGGGCATCTATCCCACTTTTACCCTATTCAATCCACCTCTCTTCATAAAATGCGTCTACTATTTTTATGTCGCTGGTGGTTTGCTTGATTAAATCATAGAAACATTATTTTCATATTGAGTTAGCTGGTAGCTTGAACTAAAAAGCATGGATATAGAAGTATGTAATACTACATTTTGTGTGATATTTCAGTTTAACTCCTACCTAAAAATTAAAGTCTAATTTGAACACGTTTATTCACACTGAAATTTAAGAATTAACTATTACTGGTTATATTTAAACCATAAAAAAAAAAACTTGAGATACCAATCAAACTTCAGTCTATTTTGATTTCTCCAATTAAACAGCGGTTGAACCGAAGTTTAGTGTAGGTGGAAGAAACCCAAATGAAATATTTAAAACGAAAAGAAATTTGATCCAACGCAAACAATTAAGTAAAGCCACTTTATATTTGAGACCGGCTTCAAAGAGCGCTTTTAAAATAAAAGATGAGAGCAACAACCGGAGAAAAGAACAGAATAAATTTGGCCATGTTTATTTCAGCATCAAACATATTATTATAATTGCTTCAGTTCGGAACAGGTAAAATCCCATGTTTTCTACTTTTCCTTACTTTCCATGTCTAGTAAGACACAGTAAAAAAATATGTCCAAAATCAATATTTGTAAGAATCAGTACATACAAGATACAGTGTAACGGACTGTTCGTTAGACAGACAAACAATTTTATTTGGCACAATCAACCTATGTTTTAATCTAGGTGATATACTGATGTGCCAACTGCCATTTAACATTCTGTTTGATTGACTATAATAGTTTTTTACCTTTCTGTAGTACACAGATATATTAGAGAAAAGACAAACACACAGGATACACGTCTGTTGAATACGTGGCTCTAAAGTGTCAGTACAAAACCGCGTTTAATATTATTCTGGGATAGACATTGTGAAGACATAGTTTAAATTTAAACACGTTGTTTACGTAGCATGCTTAATTCTATTGTGTAGGTTTTTTTTGTGGTTTATTAAGTTTCAGAAACGTCATATATTCCGGTTGCAAAATTAAAAGGGTCGGTAGATGTGCATAATAATAAATATAACAATATAAATTACAATCATTGAATTTGTTAATATTAATCGGATATTGCTCAACACAGAATGCACAAGATGTCTTGATTTGGTTACATCTAGGCATCTGTAACAATAGGCCATCGCTCGTCACTAAATACTAATCTATTGATTGCATACGATATAATTACGTCATGTTGTGACAAGCGTTCATCAACACAATCCTATATATATCTAAGGGATTTTTCAATCCTTGGTTAATTCTTATTCGTCGAATAACGTACTAAACTACCATTTCAAAAATGTATTCTTTGGCTATATTTCACAGTTTACGGGTGACATTTTAATATTACCGTGTTTAATACTTTATTGGGCGGATAAGTTTTAACCATAGATTGAAAAATCGGCCCTAAATCTATAGGTGATTCATTAGGGCTAATAGTAGACTTGAACTCTAATATTCGTCTAGACTTAAAATTATTTTGTTTGTTTTATTTTTGTTATCAAAGTTTAAACTCATGTTAATGAACAGTCTAATCTACAAAGAATATTCATAAAATTCTCAGAAGAAAGTTGAAATTTCATATTTGAATTTTAAATTTATTTGGTGAACGGTGAAAATATTTTTTAAAACTTCTGTCATTGCGATAACAAATTTTAAACTTTTTATGAAGTTATTTCATGCTTTACGCTTAAAAATCGATGTTAGATCTTTTTCAACGCCTTCGTATAGATAACCGATATAAATGTAAGTTGTATCACAATCACCTTAACTTTAAAAAAAAAACAAAATAATGGTAATTGAGAATTTTTACTAAAGTTGTCCTAATCTACAGTCTATATCTCTATCTCTAAACAGTGTAATGCACTGAATACTGATGCAATCTTAAAAATGCATCGCCATGTTTTGATCATATCAGAAGAATTCGTACCAATTATTTTAATAAGATAATTTTGTGTACAGCACATGGGCACAGACGACAGCATGTCTGACGACGTGTTCGAAGACGAGCTCCGAGCGCCGATCCAGCGGACCACACCCTCCCCTACTGGGTATCGAGATTACCGGCCTATTGAGTCACCCGCCCGTACTCTGGTGGATGATGACATTCCTATACATAAGGTAGCTCTATACTAATTATATAAGAACACTAGCTGTGCTCCGCGGTTTTACCCGCAGTGCTCCGCTCCTGTTGGTCTTAGCGAGATGATATATTATATGCCTATAGCCTTCCTCGATAAATGGTAGTTCCCGAGATAAGCGCGTTCAAACAAACGCTTTTATTAGTTAAGATTTTGTTTTAACGCGCTATTCTCAGGAAAAAACAATAAACATAAAAAATTTCATTGAAATCACCGATGAATCTCTTGTATTGATTACCGATTGACAAACCTGGTCATTTATTTTTTTCTCTGATATAACTAAAATAAGAGAAATACCGTATATTGTTGAATGGTCATTGCGCGGTTTACCAAAGATTTATATGGGAAGGTTATTAATTTACGAATATATGACATGTATTTTCATTTCCAAATTGTATCTTTAATCCTACCTGGTCCCAATTATGGTCAATAGGGATCAGGGAAACGAGCATCTTTTCAGTAAATAACTACTGCTATATAAATATAATGTTATTGATAAATGTCTTCAGCTTAACTACTTATTACCTATATCTTTGACATGTTGCTAGACAGTAATAAAAACCAATGGCACAGTAGGTTTATTTATTTATTATCTTTTGTCCGAACTAAATCGATCAAAAAAGTACATTTATACGCCAATATGTACCTAGGTATTTATTATCTACTAAGAAATATTCTTCATAGAACTCATAATCACAGGACATTGTAAATAAAATTCAATCAAACAAAATAAAATACAGCGAAAATATCTTCTCAGAAAAATGGTCCCTTTACGATATTACGCAAAATCTTGATTATTATTCATGAAGAAATCTAGAAGCGAATAAACGTTCGCAAACCTTATTTCAAGAGCCTTTAACTCAGACCCTTCAAGAAAAAAGTAATCTCGATAAGAACTGTGTATTCACTACCATTGGAATTCATGTTCGCCTCTTGGTTTTCTGTGAGACAAATGCTCCAGTTTTAACATAAATATACCCTCTATATGTAAATGAAACATCACATAATTATTATGTGTCTTTTCGAGATTAACAGAACGTGAAATGGTTCTGAAAGCGGGAAGTTATTAAATATGTTATACAAGGCTTATGTTGTTTTTAATTAACAAGAGGGAGCAGAAATATTTAGTCTGTTTACGTTTTAAAGTGAAACTTTTATTACATCGTCTCAAACTTTTTGGTCAGTGTAGCGCATGTCGCGTGTATCGCGGCTGCCGAGTAGGTATACCTACTCGGCAGCCGACCGTCACGCGACATGCGCTACACAAAGCAGTGTTCGGAACCGTTCGAACAGTTTCACTTTTACCGTGGTTTCATAAAACCACACAACATTTTTATGTGACTTTGTTTCTAATTTGAACTTGAATAAATTCACCATTATTATTTCGAACCGATAGTCGGATACAAAATCTTAATTTTGTTTTTGAAGGACTACGTTCAAAATTTCGACCACGATATTATTTAGTCATATTATTAAATCAATAAGTAGATCCACTTTTAAAGAATTGACAATGTTGTCTACTAACAGCAGATAAGTATACCTCATTGTAACAATACCTGCTCCTTGAATAATTACCAGATCGGCCAAAATCAGCAGGATTGTTAACTTTAAAGACATTCCGCAACTCGATATTAATAAACCAATGCAGATTCATTAAGTCAGAAAGTAATAATCCTTTGAATTCGCAGACAATATTGTTGGGGGACAGTGGAGTGGGCAAGACATCGTTATTGGTACAGTTTGAGACCGGCAAGTTTCAACCGGGGAATTTCTCCGCTACCGTGGGCATCGGATTTACGGTAAGTGAAATGGCATTTTAGTTGGGAATTAGTATTGTGTATTTTGATATTGATGTACCTTTTGATTTCTATGCTATTATAGATATTGGACCTATATGGATCTGTTAGATGATTTTAAGGATTCGCAGTTCTGCAGTTAATCAGTTCTGGAGCCGTATTATGACCTCTTATTCCCAGTCAGTTAACCATGGCTGGTTATTGCGATCATAATATGAATTTGCCAGTCAGTTCAATTCACGGCGTAATCTGCCTGGAAACAACAGGTCATAATACGGCCCCTGATTCATCTTTCATGTGATGTAATTTTATCTAAATCATAATAATTTTATTTTATTAATGTGTTTGAAGGTGTGTTATCATATTACTGTTTAATTCAAGTTTTTGATATTACGCAAGTAATTTAATTTCTTTAGACCACTCAAATAGGCATAAAAAAAACGATCTGTCTATTTTATAACCTAACATTTTTATTAAGGAAAGTAATTTGGCCATATGTGTCCTATCAAAAAGCGGCCATATTTATTTTCTTTCTTTAGCGAGGATCCCATATCTTTCTAATTTTATCCCTTACTTGGATATTGCCGGCTTCTTACATTAATTATTAATAATGATAAAAGAAGCCATTAAGACTTACCTGATTATATTTTCTTTCATTGTATTAAAGATATTAAATAATTGTAATCGAGCATTTCATTTATGTAGCCTTTCCTAGTTTATTTGATAAATGAGATTTAAACTTCGCAAAAATTTTAACTTCGGTTAAAAAAACTGCAACACCTCTAAATTTCCTCCTTTCTATTTTCAATGCATTGGTTATAATTTTGTAAACAGTAGGAACCTACCTAATTTTTGCAAATATCATACATATAACCTACATATAACCTACATATAATAATAAAAATTGCACAAATTTATCTTGAACAAAACGACTATTATTATTTACATTACACATTTAAAATACAATTTTCTTTACAAATAACAGACGCTGTACCTACTTGATGTAAAATCTCAGTTTGAAAGTAACAAGTTATACAGTTTAATAAATGTTCTTGTGACATTAATATTTAAAGTTTAGCGCGACATAGTAAGGTAAAGCATTTTCTTAATAAATATCCCCAAGTTTGCCGGAGGGCTAAAAATTAACAACCCAAAACTCGTACTTTAGCAAAGTTTTATTTATTATGATGCTGCCAGCTTTACAGTTAAAGTATATTTGTAAGGACTAAGAAGTTTATTAGTTCATGACTTTTATCAAAGAGGCTAGTGAGAACATTATCCTGCAGGAAGGATTAAGTACTAGGGTAACATAAAGCCACAGATTACTAAATACTTATAAAGCTCCTTATGCGGGTAACGTGTGTGCTCATACATAATTACTATACATATCTACATACATAATGTAATGTGTATGATACATTATATTAAATGAACAAATAGGTACTAACTAAAATTTTCCAATTTGGGCTGTCTTGCAAATATCGGGGTGAATTTATGACCTAGTTAAAATTGTGTGGATTATACAAGATAGGTATATAAGATTAATAAACATTTTTTTAAACTTTCTTCAACGGTATGAATTTTTTAAATTATAAAATAATATTAAACAATAAGTATAATTATTACTTTATTTAATTATATGGACTTAACAGTAGGATTTTAATTTGAAACCATAGCTAAGCAGCTTAATTTATAATGAAAACAATCCGAGCAACAAAAAGCATTCAGAGAATGGCGAATGTATTTGCATATTATTTATTTGTGGTTAATTTATGGTAAATCGCTTTGTGTAATGCGAAATAATTATTATAATGATCCTTAAAACGCTTCTTGTTTCTGCTTCATAATGACTAGTTTTTAATGTGTCTGTTTATTTGTCGAAATTACTTTTTTAATGATATAGGTAACTTCCTCAACACGTTCTTCACACTCGGTTATTATGTTCCAATCTTTCAGGTCATAATCTTTTTGAAACTATGGTGATGTGATCATCCATTTCAATAATTTTAGTCAAACCAGTCATGTTCATTTTAACGGATTAAAAAGTTATTCAATAAATCGCATAAATGCTAACTTTAGAAATTTACCAGTTTTACATAATACCTACCTACATGTCTCGAATGAAGCATTAAAGCTAAATTTTATTGAAAGTTCCACATCATTATTTTTAAACGACTTGTCTGTCTCGACTCCATTTAAAAATGCAAAGCCATAGCGTATTTTCTGCTTTCCTGAAACGAATATCACAAAGCAAAAGCGAAAATAATATCGTAAGTTCCTCAGGGACGCCATTGTTAAAATTCCTATAGCAATTTTTAAATTTGACGTTTTTGCGAAACCTTTCCGTTCTCGAATTAAAACTATTGAAGCGTATTGAACACTGACGGCGAAAAAATCATTTTTCCTTGTGACAAGTTAATTGAAAATGTAAAAAATGTTTTTACATTTTCCTTACATTGACGCTATATTTTTAAGTGTATGGGATTTGTTGATTTCTCGTTAAACTAATAAATCTTGAACATTATTCAGTTTTTCTGTTAAAAATATAGGGAAGCATGTGAAAGATAAATTAATGGCTTTTATACATGACATGTACCTAAATTGGGAAAAGTTTATACCTATTTGGTAGTTGGTACCTATTTTAAATTATAAGGCCGAAATTGAAGATTTCCTTTCATTATAATTAATTATAAGCTAAAACATAATATCTCAAAATTACAAACCTAAAGTACTTACTATTGTCGAGCCAATTTAATAGGCAACATTTGACGTCTATCAATTTTATCTTCATAGGGTGGTAACCTGCTTAAAAACATCGATTAAAGTGAATTAATCGATACGGACTTGAAACATTTGTCAATCGAACTTGAAACACATGTCAATAATTTATGATGATTTTTATTCCCAAGTAATCAATGCATTCGATTCTAGATGTCAGATTTCAATTTTTAGAGTAACGTCTCTGGTATTTAAAAAGAAAAAAGGTTTATTGACACAAAATTGTAGCAACGTCAGTTCTTTAAATCAGAAATTGTTTATTATGTTTAGAATGGTTTATCAGTAAAATCAAATCCTAAAATTACTTGTATCGGTCATTATTATTATAAATATGTTATCGTAATTGAAAAAAAATTAAGCAAATGTGCAGTTCTAACAAAACGAAATATCATATTGTTCTATGTCGTCGTTACTAGGTAACGTTGTTGAATTTTGTTGAACTGTCAAATGTTGCCTAACTATAGGTACTATTATGAAACACATACTGGGTTGTCAATTAGACTGCTGTTTCTAGATGCCAGATAATATCATTAAACGAATATTAACTGCAAATCCGCAAACTCACTTCGCACATCCATATTTTCCTATAATTAGTCAGGCACAAACCGCATCCAATTTGTATCACCGGAGCTCGTAGCTCAATGCCGTTGCCGGAGCGACGCGAGAGGGGACTGTGGAGGGAGGGAGGCAGGGAGGCCGGGAGGGCATCCCTAGTCGGGACAGGAGCGGTCTAGGATTTACGACCAGTTGCGATAGGACAAGAGGGCGCGTTGACGCTCTCCCACGGGAGCTATCAAAGCGCGGGAAAGTTCGAAATTTCAAAGTGACGTCTGTCAAAACGACTTTTTTCTTTTTTTGTGACTGGCCAGTTGGAAGGTGTTTGTTTTGATGCGTGTAATGATGTGTTTATGCTTAATTTGCTAATTGATTTTAACTGATTGATAAACCACTTAAAAAAGTAAAAAAAAATATTCAAACCTCTCAAACTAAGCAAAATTAAACATGAGTCTATGATTATTTAATGTATTGTTTGGGTAAAATAATACCTATATTATATCTAATATTATAATATGATTGACTTATCTTAATCAATACCTCGAGTAGTAACACTTCGATTAGATTTTATCTTCTTGCACAAGTATGAAATTAAATTTGAAAAGATTCGTACACAGTACACACTAACTTTGTAAACTTGGGAGCGTAAAACGATTAAGTCTTGAGTAAATAATAAATAATTGTTTACTATTAAACTTACCTACTTACAATCGTAAATAAAAAAGTGGAGAATTCGAACTACATAGATAATAGTTTTAACTTTTAATCATTTCTCACTAAATATCCCTTAGTATTTTTAATAATAATTCTTGTTCATCTACTTAACATTCATATATACTATACACACTCTTAGTTCAAACACAAGTTTTACAAACAAACCCCAATAAAAACCAAAACATTCAACAAAACAATACATTGTATAAACCCGTTCTCTCATTCCGTCACAAATACCAGAATGCAATTCTATTAACATACAATTACAAGATAATAAATATATATCGCTGATAAGTGTCCAAGCGGTCAGATCGTAATTGGAGTAATAAAATGTAAGTGTAGGGGCGAGCCCTCGGCAGTCGGCCCTTTGGTAGTGATGAGCGAGTTTTAAAACTGGTAAAAGTATTAGTTATAATATGGTTTTTGATGAGTAAGTGCTTCTGGTTTGTGAGTTATAAATATAGTGAAATGTGATAACCTGACTGAGTTGTTTGTTAATTAGCTTCCGTTTAAAGCTTCTTACTACTATTTAATATTTTCTAGTATCCATAACAAACATCCAAATTATTGAAGTGAAAACTTCTTTAGCGGCGTTGAGCACTTTTCTGTAATGGGTATAAAATCTTAAACTCGCGTCAGGACACGTGACCTGATCGAAAAAGCATAAAACGGATACCATTCCAAAATATCAAACATGCTCAACGTTAATAATCAAGTTTTCACTTCTGCCGGCACTCCCGGAGTGCAACCCGTCTTTTTTTATATAAAACGCAAAGGGTCAATAAACGATCGCTTTGTTACTTTGAAATTCCTTAATACATAATCAATATGTATGTACGTTTACATTACTACGATGAACGCATAGAACCTTCGAACCATAATGTACCGACAACCTTATGTGCAACAGTCACTGTCTTATAATCCCTAATGGCTAAAGTGGATAGGAAAGTGATGATTATGATAATACATATACTAATGTGTATTAATGTTGTAAATAACACTTATAAAATAACAAGTATATTATTACTTATATTAGTTTCTCCAGAATATATGCCGAATATTTCCGCATCTCATGAAGAAGATTATAAATTAGTTATCCATATTTCGATCACTTGAGACAAACTAAGTGTCTGAGGGCTAATATCTCACCTAATTGTCTTGAGCAATCGATTAGTGAAACAGATGTGAAAAACATCTGTTGAACAAGGGACGCGGGAATTTGCCAACTTATTGCTTGGAAATAAGTGAGTTATCTAAATATCGGAAAATAATTGCAATGCGTACGATATTATGTGTAAATTTTACTAGGTGACAAAATATTAACTTAAATAATTGAATTTTAAAAACATTACCTATACTTTAAATGAGCGAAAAGTTACCTATAATACTTTTAGTAAATTATAAGATTACGCCCATAGCAATAAGATAATTAGTACCAACCTGATTACACCTATCGTGTTCGAAAATCACAATATGTGAATCACCTATATATTATTGATCATTGAAATTGAATTGTATGTCTAAAGGATTATAACCATTCTATCAATCTCATATTTCAATGGTTTACTTTTCCACGGATTTTAATAAAAATTTCAAGTGCATTGCATTAGAAATAGTACAAAGGAAACATCAAAAGTCAATCATTAAGCTTTCCAAATTAATAAAGGTATTAAACCGCAACATTTTTGCTATTTGTAATTAATCTTTTTGTTGGAAATATAATTACATTCTGTTTCATATTTTAACTGAACGTAAGTAACGGGCTTTCAAGCCGATGAATATTAAAATTGCGTTTTCATTTATAATGAAAATTACATTTCATACACGATTTTGCCATTGCTTTTTGTTTGAACTGTTAATGACATGAGAACGCATTTATATGGTTACTAAATATGTAACTTTTCATCAAGATATTACAATTTTCTTTCACTTTTATAAATTATTATTTAGTAAATAAAATTCACAAATGCCGAATTGCTCATTAAGGGTTCTAATTACTTCCATGAAACATAAGCAGTCACACACAGATAAAATCTGATCTTAAGCGAAAATGTATATTTAAAAAATGAAACAACCCTACATTTGCATTACGTAGGGTTGGCGGCAGTTGGCTTTAATGTAAACATAGAACAATAATGACTGTACTTATTTTTAATGCATTCAGGAAAAATTGTCAAGTTTTCTCTTTTACACGGGCCTGTGTCACACGAACATTAAGAGTCTTATTGGTACCCTAGAGGGTATAAAATATAGGGTTAACACTATACAGTAGTTTTATATAAATACTACTAATATTATAAACGCGAAAGTTTGTAAGAATGTGTCCGTTACGGTGTGTTACACTCACGCATTTCGTTGGATCTCCCTTAAATTTGTAAGTGTTATATTAATTTTGATTAGGCAGGATTAGCGTATAGGCTACTTAAATTGGAACACAATCGTTAGATTACGTGAAATAGCCCTGTTTTATATAATTAAATCTTACCTCTATAATTTAATTCCTCCGTTAATAATTAAATGAAATGATAAAACAAGCGATGTTCGATATCTGCCAATCAAGAGCTTCATAAATATTACTTTATTGTTCCGCGTTCCCACTGATAGGACATTTATCTGTTATTAAATGAAGATATGATATCTATTACTATTAATTTTTAATTAACTAGGTTTCCGCCCGGCCTTGTCCGAGTAGTACAAGTTATCAAATTAATTACCTACTTCTCACCTTTCTCGAAAACCACAAGAACTACTAGGAAAGCAGGATAAAAAAACCAGTGCAATAGTTTATTAGTTTACGTTACTAAATAATACTGATAATTTTTTTTTATAAAACTTTTTTCTCTGTGCGATTTAATGACTATTCTACTGCTATTAGTAAAGCTAGTAAAAAGTTTGGCGTTTACGGCACTTTGATAAAATATAGGTATCATCTCTATGGAGATTTTAATAGCAGTAATATTCGATATTTACTGTCGAGTGCATTAATGAAAATCTAACTGAAACATAAACATGCGAATGTGTGTGTTGTGTTAGTGACAACACTCGTGTTCAATTTGTGCATAGTTTTTGGAACCTAGGTATACGTACGTAAGCATTTATTTTATCTATGTACCTATCTAAACTTTTGCATGTTTAATTTCTAACACTAATAAAAAAATTGGTAATACAGTTTACCCGCCTGCGAAAGATGGAGGGTTATTTTTTAGAGTGTGTATGGTGATGATATGATATGGTGTGTATGAATACCTATTTTTGGCACGCAAGCTCAAACCGCTGGACGGATTTTGACTTCTGAGGTGTAGTAGTTGTAATCATCTAAATTATGATTGTGAGTTGTGAGTAGGCTATAAATTAGCAGTCGAGTTTTTTTTATTTTTATTACAATAATAATTATTTTTTACTCACAGATTTACCATCTAATTTTACTTACACATTAACCCATCAACTATAAGTATACATTCCAATATTATTTCTTAATATTTTGCATTGTTTTAATAACTACAAGGCACGTGTATCACACCCTATAAACGCTAAGCCAAATATCCAATATGGCATATTGTTATAGCTACACCATGTCAAGGTCCAACAGTTTCCTATTGGAACAGTAATTGCCCGCCGACATAATTGCGTATTGAGTTTGCAGATTACTTCGAGAACTTTCTTAAGGGCCAATTTAACAATAGGACGCGTAATTATCATAATCATTGGAGTAATTTCTAATAGATAATTAGAGGTAGAATATTAAGGGCTTTTTATATGAGATAATTTTTGGGGAGTTACGAATATAATAGCGTATGTTCTAAGTTCTTAGATTTATATCAATAGATCTAGCTCGCTATTTAAGTAAAAGCATAGATATTAGATAGTCTATCCAAAGAAATCTATATTTATCTGGTAATTGAGACTATAATCTCTATAATGCTAATTTCATTCCGATTCGTTCAGCCGTTTTTGCGCTAGAGTAACAAACATTCATTCATGTTCAAATACCTTCGCGTTTATTACAGTAGTTGTATTATGAAGGATTTATATGCTTTTCAATTGAAATACCATTACTCGGCCAAAGCTTCGCTCTACATTTACTGTGGAAATCGCGAAGGAACTCTACCTGAATCTGAGAAATACAACCTAGGATTCGAATTCTAAGAAACACTATTCAACAGTTTTATGTTGTACATCAATTTAATTTCTTATATTATCTTTGTTTGTGCAAAGTGTTTGTTGCTAAAATAAGATAAGCTGTCTTGTACAACATTTTGGAAAGCAATGAATATAGTGCATTGTTCTTCGGTCCTGTAAAATAAAATAAATCCTAAAGGTAGCGTGAAGAGAATATGAAACAGACTTAATTTTATTACTAGTAATTGTTAATTTGTTGTTAATTTCTTAATCCTCACATGTTTAAGAAGTTACATTGAAAATTAATTAATGATTCATTAAAAAAATATATGATTATAATTTATAATTCAGAAGAACTTCCATTATAAATCAATTTTACGAAACCCGTGTACCAGGAAAGCATGAGCTTTACCGCAGTGTATCAAACGATTAATTTAAAAATTTGCCCTCCATATTCAAGGCTCCCTTTGAATGGCTGTCACTAGCAGTGATTATGTAGCAATCTTGAAGACAATGTGAGCTATTGTTCTCAGAACAACGGTAATACACATATATAAAGGATTTAGGGATTTTCGCTAATAGACCCTAATTAAAAGGTCTTTGTGAGACAATATTGAGTAATTGCAATGTATTGTTTACTAGAAAAAAAAACTGAGCAGGAGCATGTGAGTAATTTGTGCTAAAAAAACGTTATAGTATAAGGAGGGAAACTTTATAAAAAAAAATTAAGTTTAATTGGAACTCTCCTACTTATCTTATAAACTGTATTAGTTAAATTGATATTATTAGACGATAGTTGTCACATACTTTTTATAGTAAACAACGCAACATAGTAAATTTGAAAACTAAAACAAGTGAAAACAAATACGCGAAACTAAAATTGCTCAACTTTTCAACTAAAACTGAACACAAATATGAATAACATATATTTGTTAACATAAAACAGAACATGAAATATGAAAATCTGAAATTAGATAATTAGACACGTGACACTCGCGACACTCCTGACTTATCTATCTCTTTACACAATTTCATACCGATTCGATCAGCTGTTTTTGCGTGAAAGAGTAACAAACATACCTACGGCTACATCCATAGATCCATAAGTAGTAGGTATATTATTTTTGACATTAAAATTTAAATAGGGCGAATTTACAATATGTGCTTTAATTAGATTTCTTCCATTTTCAGTGTAAAATTTTACAAAATAACTACCAAATATATAAACTCATGTAGCATTTACAAAAATAATAATGTTATAGTTCAGGGATCAATAGTACTTAGTAACCAACGCTATAAGCCGATCGTGGGGCATTAGATATAATCTTCTGAACGAACAGAAGCATAAGCAGGATAATAGAATATGACTTCAATTTACCTGAATCGGAACCTAGTGATTGCGTTTGATCTTTACTTTGCAGATTCATCTGCTTTTGTGAAAGTTGAACTTTGGTAAATCTTCCAAATTGATCATTTAGATTGTGTGGTTTAAAAGAAAAAAACTATGTATAATAAAATATTACTTATAGTTGTTAGAGTAAATAGTCGGAATCACTTTTGATCGGGTGGCCATAATAATTGTTTATTCGCTCTACCCTAAGGCTCTACCTAACACAAAAAATGAAAATGTTTTTATGTAACATTATAAAAGGCAATGTTAAGACTTAAGAATGAAGTTCTTAGAATTTTTACAAGTGTTTTACTCTAGGAACATACTTTTGACTAAGAAGATTTAAAGCATTCAAATGCTGGCGTCCGACGCATGACCTCTCGGCCTCCCGTGATCCCGCCAGAACCTTGAATTTTATATTTTTGTAGTTTTAAGATCAAATTAATATGGTTTAAATTTTTTTTGCAGAATATTTTCATAATAATAGTATCAATATTTAGGAAGTAGGTATTTATGTATATTCTGATTACACTTTCGATGTATTCAATAGCTTCTTATACGTTTCAAAGATGAATATTTGCTCCAAATGTTTGCTGATCCCTCAATATACTGGAAATTCCGTAATACACCTGTACAAATACGATTTTCGGAAACGTGTTTTCATATCACGAAGTGAAAATTCATTAAAATATCAAAAACACGTTTGCATAAATATTTGGAGAACATGAAATTCTTCGTTTGTAAGAAAAAATTTGTAATATAGGGAGATATTTCATAAATTTGGTTTTTACAACGTAAATATAAGGAGATATTTCTAAAGCTTGGTTTTAAAATAGGCTTTGAAGTTTGATAATAAAAAAATTATATGAAATGAAAATGTTGCATGAGTAATGCAATTTGGTGAGTGTAATTTTTTTATTTAATTAGACTTCTTCCAGATTTACTTTTGTATCGTCATAACATCGTTTCATCATTTACTATCGGTTCAGAAAAATATTCTGCTGCAAAGACAATCCCTTTGCATTAGAGGAATAATATCATCGTCCGCCATTGAACTGAATTTTAGTTAGCTCACAAGTATGGAAAACTGCGTCAGCTATGCGAGCTAAGCTAAACTAACTTAGCTTAGCTCTTGGTCTGCAACCCGCTTATGAGCCGATTCTAATAGGAATATGTAGAAAATTACACGCGTTTTTTACAATAATAATCTAACTACCGACATATTATAGTTATGACGTAACAGCCTCGTGCTGTTATTGTGCTTTTAACGTTAATTTTAGGTAATCTTACCTATATGTTCTCCTAGAAATAGTATTCGAGAGATGCTCTTTTGTACGAACCGATTACCCAAAATGTTATTCGAACCCTATTCAGTTACCCAACCGGAAAGTTCGGTTGATTCTAATTATTATGTATCTTGGTAACGATATATTGTGTGAAGTAAAAACAAGGAACAAATAGATTCCTTTTGTTCTCGTTACAACGTAAGGGGATAACAAAGCTTCCCCTACACAAGGGAGACCATAATTTGAGAATGTTCTGTTAATTATACGTTTTAACGTCGTGTACAGTAATTTCATATTGAGCAGCCAATCAATAAGGTACATGCTTGTGATTAACATACTTATAAAGTTAATAAGACAAACCAGGTAGGTACCTAGTAAACTTTTGCCGAATATTATTTCCTGTATAGTTAAAAAATAAATAAAGGAGCAAGGATTTATTCATTTAGACTATAAATAATTTCTTTATAAATCTAATAGGTGAATTAAAGTTTTATTTATTTTGATAAATATGCTACGCAGAAGTTCTAGATTTTTTTTTACAATAAATTCTTGTAAATATGAACATTGTCACCATATCGAGCCCCTAAATCCAAACCCTACAGATTCAATTTTACATGCATTCAATGAGCCGATTGATTCGACCCAATTTCCATTTCAACAGATAGTATGTGGTTTAAATTCGTTCAACCCGTGTTAACTGTTAAAATTTGATGAATTGATTTTCATTTGTCGGATTTTACAAACGCTTTAGATTTTAGTTTTGCAATAACTTATAAAAAACTAGCCGCCCCGCAGATGTTTTTCTGTCCTATTACTCCGTTTACGTGCTCTCTCTCAATTAGAATCTTACTTCTGCGTTTGCAAAAACTTTTAAATAAAATCAGACGGATTGGTCGAGTAATCGATTTTTTGGTGATTATACATTTGGCAATTTATTTAGGTATGTAGATTATGCCTATAGGAACTTATAACAAAAAAAAAAATAAATAAAAAGCAATGCATATTTTATCTATTCATTATGTAAAGGTTTTAGAGAAAAGACACAAAAATTTAGGATGATGAAGAACCTCACTCGCGCTTACACGTAAAAAAATAACAGGACATATTGCTACTCCTACCTCCAAGCTTTGAAATGAAATATTTTTTAAAAAGCCTTTCATTGCGTCCATTCGTAATTAAAGTAGAACTTCACAACTTCAATCTTTGTAATTTATAAAATAATATCTTATATATAAAATTCTCGTGTCACAATGTTAGTCTGCATACTCCTCCGAAACGGGTGGACCGATTCTCATGAAATTTTCTGTGCATATCGGGTAAGTCTGAGAATCGGCCAACATCTATTTTTCATATGTACCACGGGCGAAGCCGGGGCGGACCGCTAGTAATATATAAATTATAAACCTACCTTTTATTTAACATAAATACATTTTGTGTTACATAATAACACATAAATTCACTGAACCGACTCGTGCAAACTAATCCAGTGGAACGGTGAAAGAGATGCTTTAAAGGACGTAGTAGAGCATTTAATAATATTTACAACGATTCATTTAATATAAAAATGTTAACCTGAGGATTTTAAAATACATATGTAGTATAAAATTATACTTGGAATTGTATACCTACTGCAAGTTATCGGTTGTATAAAACCAAATTATTTGTACAAACCCAACTGGAAACTATTATTAGATATTTAAACATACTTATTCGATATTTTATGTCAATGAAACCCTGTATAACTAAGCAAATTATTAAGTTGCACTAAGAGACAATACTAAAAATACTAAATACCTACACCATAAAAAAACTATATTTATATCGGGACAGTCCATTAAAAGCCGCTACTCATAGTCTCTGCACCCTCTAACTAAAAATATATCACACCTGTATTGAACAGACCGACTCATGTGAACTAATCCACAGTAAACGCTTTAATCAGAGACCGTGTAATGGAAACTCGCTGATAAATTCGTTACTTTCAAAGTAAAACTTTTCATCTTTGTTAAGGCTTGTTACTTGTTCAATACGTAACTTTTTGTGTATTAAAGTTTGCCTTAAGATACCCATCATCGCTATCATCCTATGGCTAAATTAGGAACGTATCAGGATAGGAAAGCAATCCGATATGCTCTACTAGACCGCTAAAGTGTATCAATTACATATCAAAGCCGTGTGTATAGGCCTTAATAGACAACTGTTCATATCACCGTCATGCAAGTGACGGTGCATCTGTGACGGAACTATCTAATGAACAGTGTTGTCATACTTTTCAATACAAATAATTTTGCTTGACACCTTCCTGTTATGAAAGAAACACGATGTATCAACTATTCTTTGTTATGCACAGATCTAGTACCACTAGATTCAGAACATGCGTGGCCACCTCAGTGCATTTCGCTCTATCTTCGAGTGTTGCCATTTTATAAACTTTCCTTCATTTTAGGGAAAATTTTCATTAAAAATACGTCCTCAAATTCACTCTTACATTAATTATTTATTACAATAAACAATTCAGTGTAATAAATAAATAATGTTAGGTGAATTTGAGGACGTATTTTTAATGAAAATTTACCTTTGTAGTTTTTATATACATAATATACATTCGAGAAGGGAAGACCACAAATAAAGGAATATTAAATTCAGATACAGTTTCAATGTGTTTTATTATCATAGGTTATTTTACACATGTATAAATTTCTGTGCTAAGGGCCGATTACAAATATTGGAACATAAAAATCAAGTAGGTACAAAATCTACGTAGCCCGATGTCGAATGTTTTTCGTACGTAAATGTACGCTTTTGGGCTTATGAAATTTAGACATAAGGAAAAGTTGCGTAGTTGGCTTGAATATCGTTTCCTTGAGTTTTAGAAAATCTTTATTTCCGTTTTCGATGCTGCGGAGAACTTCTGTTTCTTCCATATTTATAAGCATTTAACAAGCAATTTCTTAAGACGATTAGCTGATATCTGTTTTTGCTTCTGCAACTGAAAAAATAAATTTCAGAATATAAAATATTTTTTGTGTCAAGGCCATTATATTAATTATTTTAATACCGATGTATTGGTATCAAAGTATAACATTAATATACTAACATTAATAGCAAATAATTAGAAATAAAAATACTTCAATATATTAAATTTGAAACTATGGCATCAAAACAACTCTGCTTTTAGAAATAAAAACATTTTTAAAGAGAAATGCTAACAATTAATGGCAAATAAAATGGAATTAATGCTTAATTTACTCCGGTTATAAATTTTTATCCATTATTAACTATGTATTACCAAATAACTTGTTATTTTTATTAATAAAGATGTATTTTTTTAGTACAAACCAGTTTTCGAGTTTTAGCACCTGGGGACACATTTTAATCATTTGATTTCTGTCTATTCCTTTTAACTCCTCTATAGCTCGTTGATGGTATTGGAAATTGGATCATCATTTTGTGTTGCCGATACTGACTGCACAGATTCAAACTAAAAAATATAAATTCTTAGATTTATATTTTACTTTTATTTTACTAGAGAGTTAATGTAAAAAGCAATTTAATATGTAACAAAGTTTAATAAACGCATATGAAAATAATCTATCTTAGGGTTATAGGGAAATCTAACAATGGAATTTGATTGTGATTTAAAATCAACTTCTTAAAATGTAGATAAGTAATTACATTCATGCTGATTGTTGGCGTAGCATTTGACTCAAGGAGAGATTATTTAGGTTTGCAAACAAAAAAATTGCGTTAAAATTCTTTGAACATATTCTCGCTTTTTAGATGGTACCCAATTTTACCGACTAGCATCAATCCATATATACAAATGCCATTATACGTTGGAAAACTATGGGACAAACATTTTTTTGCAATTTTGTGGACTTTTTTTCCCATTTGCAGGCAACATTGTGATTGAGGTTATCTTACACTTAAAAGCTAAAATTACCACGAAATATTAACAATAAGAATGATCAGTTGATAGGAAACAGTCAATTATAATGATTCTGATATTATGTATCTTTATTTAATTGTTTACTTACGAATGAAATGAAATTCCATCGGCGTTTGTTTCCGTGCGGCTGTTATAGCCTAATACGCTGCAACCACCCATAATTATAAACACTCAGTACACGTAGTACATTCAGAACACTTTTATAATTAACTTCCAAATGTATTTATCACCAAAAAGAACATTAGACACAAGAAAACTAATTAAATATCAGATCTGCTTTGTTTGTTTGGCCCAGGTTTGACAGGGGCCAAACAAAAAAGTGGCCACGCAGATAAGGACAAAAAAAACGTATCTACATCCCCTTCACTCACATAATGTAAGCGTAGCTATCTATCTCTTTTCACCATAGCATTGCATATCTACTGGTACTAGATCTGTGTTGTTATGAATGAATTTCGAATATATGTTATGGACCAGGTGATTAATGCGGGCATTATTTATAATGCACGAGCATTATGAATAATGTCTAGCTTTATTGGGCTAAGTGATTAATTACTATGTTAACTTCATTATTTATCACATTGCACGGTCATTATTATAATGCTACATGACAATTGGGCAATTTGATAATAAAGCTATATTTAACGCGGTGCGAGGGCGGGGAGGGAGAAATATGCTTGCTACAGTTATTGAATTAGCCATACCGTCATAAGACGATATTATTGTACAGAGTAGTTCTCCGCTCACCCGCAAATTTTTAACTTTTTTGTCAAGGTGTACAATTGTTAACACTATTGAATTAGAATAAGTGAATTGTAAAATTCTTTTGAAAATAAATGTCTCTAAACCGGAATTAACAGCCAATAACCTTTATAAACTGGGAACAAAACAAGGTGTTTTAAATCAACTATATTCAAGAAACCAATTTACTGTCTGCAAGGAAAGATTTGTTTCGCCTGAAGATGTTCCAGAGACAGATTTCGCTGAGAGAGTGTTGTAGAATGTCATCTAGATGCTGAGGGCAAGGTTATAATAGATGTGGTTGTAAAGGTGGTTGCAAGTCTGATAAATGTAGGTAGTTGTCGCAAAGCCAAAAAGTTGTGTACCTCAAAATGCCATCACAGTGGCAGTTGTTCTAATAAATAAACCTGTTACTTGCTACATATTGTATAATTATTGTTTTCAATTTTATGTTCTATTTTACTTCTTTACATTTCGTTTATTAAGAGTAATTGCTAATTATGCCAAATAATGAGTCTGATTGCTTAAACTTTAGTTTATTTTATGTTTCATAATAATAAGTCATTTCTATAAAACAAAGGTACGTTGTGAAATTTTTGTTTTAAATTTAATTATATTTTATGTTATATTTTTAATATGACTTTCCTTAAGTTTTAAATGCAAAAACTAGTAGATTTTTAAGGTAGAAGTCCTTGGTAATTAATCCAAATAATGAGCCTGATTGTTTAAGTGGTTTAATATTTAGTTTATTAAATATTATATTATTAGTTAAATGACAATAACAATAAAAAAATAGTAATTAAATATGTTTGTATTACTCTGCCCAAAAGGTGATGGGCAATATGTATAATGCCCGGTCAATTTGATTATTTGAATAATTATTATCAAATTGCACTCTCATATTGGGCATTTTTCATAATGACCGTGCATTATGTATACTGCCCAATTTATCACTTGGTCCATAACATATACAAACAACTTTTCTAGTTTTTCTTGTTACGTTTATAACGACTATGCAGTACCGAAACTTCTCTTTCAAAACATGCTCTGCTTTTTCAAACCGAAAGTTATAGAGGTACGTTTAATCCATCGCGCTTCGCACATTCAAAGGTCAAACATATCCACGGTAGCAGACACACAAAGCAGTTATGAAAAACTTGTGAAAAATTGCGCCTTTGAAGGATTTTCCTGAAACGCTTTGCCAGCTAAAATTGATCCCTTCATATTTGTGCTGCGAATTTGGATCTCGCTTTTTGTGGCACGTGTCACGAGAATATGGGGAGTTATAATTTTATTAAGTTGTTTTTGGAGTATGGTAAAAGTTTAGAAAATAATATTTATAATTCCTATAAGTAACAGAATAGAATGATGTCGGTAGGTAACATTAATCAATAATTGCTGACATCACTACATAGTATAAAACAAAGTCGCTTTCTCCGTCCCTATGTCCCTATGTATGCTTAAATCTTTAAAACTATACGCAACGGATTTTGATGCGGTTTTTTTTAATATATAGAGTGATTCAAGAGGAAGGTTTTAGTATATAATTTATTATGTTTTAGACAAAGCGGGCGAAGCCACGGGCGGAAAGCTAGTTTTATATAATACCTAATAAAATAATATTATTTAATTTCTGTTTGATTGTAGAAGCATTAATCAACGTTCTATTGTATCTAAGATTAACCAATCATAATTATTATTTATCATTTTGTACATCAAAATCCATTGAATTAGAATCGTCTTAAAAATCTACTTACGTACCTATAGGTACTTAATATTGATAAGCGCTGTAATAATGCAAAAACGTCATTCACAGTAGAAAAGCTTCAGCTTGGCTTCAAAATAATAATTGTGGCTTGAATATTTGATTCCTACCTACGGGTGCTACGGGCCTATCTGCCATCTCTTCGGATGCTTACTTTAATTTCAAATTGAGTTCGTGACAGCTTTCACGCTTATAAGGTATCCCTTATGGTAACGAAATGGGTTATATTATATGCATTATATTATATTTAATATTAGTATATGTTTATAAATTGAACAATTTAGCTTTATTTCAGTTCTATGGGTTCATAAGTATTAGAAGTTAATTATTACGTTAAAAGTTCCACAAGAATCACTAATAGATAGGTAGGTCTTTGGTCTTGACTCTTGACGAATATTTTCGTGAACTATTTGTTATTTTAACAGCTATTTAACCAAACATATTCAGAAGTGAAACTGGCTCTCATTAAACATGATAAAAAACTAAGGATAAAAGAACCTTAGGTAAATTCTCAATTAAATTGAGGTAACATCAGGCGCCACTCGCCAGCTGTCACAAAGTTGCCCAATTAATTTGTGTCCCTTGTCTATTTTGTGAAAGAAAGAAATAAGATATGACACTTTATCAAAGTATATTTAAATAGTGTTAAGTACCTAGTACCTACTTAACACGTAACTTGAAATTAAATCTTTCAACATCATCTAGGTATACTAATATTATAAAGCTGAAGAGTTTGTTTTTTTGTTTGTTTTAAGACGCTATTCTCAGGCACTACATGGGTCGATTTGAAAAATTCTTTCGGTGTTAGATAGCTCATTTATCGAGGAAGGCTATAGGCTATATGTCATCACGCTAAAACGAACAGCAGCGGAGCAATGCGGGTGAAACCGCGGGGCACAGCTAGTTAAAAATATAATGCGTATGAGTAAGCAGCAATTTAACAATACGTATAATACCAGTTTAAGCAGCAGTTATTAATAAAATCGTTATCTTAAATGTCACGTCTCCGGTCCAAGATTAACAAAATCAAGCAAAGGTTTATTGATCCATCGATAACTGAATTATAAAGCGTAGGTGAGAGGTAATGTGATTTATCGTGTGCTTTTGACGACTTAATAGAATTGCTTACAAGTTTCGTAAATTAATTAATAAACTATGGCTTCAGCCAAGCGATGCTTAAAACAAACAAGATCGTAATATGTACATTTAATTAATCTCTATGTTAATTGGTAAAGGATCGGTTAAATTAAACTATTATTTTGATGAAAACATTGAGTATTAAAATAAGAAAATGAACTGGGAATCTCTTAATTTTTTTTTTCTTGAATTGTTTAAGTTAATTTACACAATTATAACCTGATTAGTTTTTTTTTACAACCCATCTAAATATTCTCTAATATAACTTGGATGTATTGTACACACAACAGCCCTCCAGCGATCTCAGCGTGATTGCTCATAGCATGAAAGCTACTTTCACAGGAAATATTGTTACAAGTCCTCTCAGCACTCCGACCTCCCGGGGTTGAACACGGGAGTATTGCATTAAGCATTGTAATGTAATCCTTTACTCACTGAGGAATAAACAAATGCAGCTTTTTACGTGTTGAGAAAATACACTTATTAGAAGAAATATGAAAGAAATCTTTAAAGGGAAGGTCGTAATACGGCTAGGTTCCTTCTCTTAGAAACTTATACCTATAAAAATTACAAAATACCTAGGTACACATTTTGGTAATACTGACATAATCCCCTTTGATGTAAAATACTTAAGATTTATATTATTCTTTGTTAAGCAAATATGTTTCATAATGTAAAATCGAAACATTGACGCAATCTGCTCCTCTTTATCACAAATTCCAAGAGCAAATTAGGTACTATCTCCAAATTCATTCTTATCAAATTTGACATTCGCGAAAAGGTCAAAAGAATTTTGAATAAACTCTTCGCGGGATCTGATTATGATTTTTTTATTTACATTTATCGTTACTTTGCTTCGTTAGACAATTTGGAGGAGCTTTTTCTTTGCAACTTCAAAATTCCTACACAGCGGTATTTTGTAGATTGTAATTTGTACTCAATTAAAATTTGGAACATTCCAGAAAGATCTTATTAATTAACGCGTAAGCTATAAAGCCAATTAAGTAGTCGCCATAATACCTATAGATATAAGTAAAAATATAGGTATAGCCTTTGTAAACTTTATGGGGAATCTGAATCTTTTTACGAAGCGAACGAAATTCGATACGCTGCGAGTTTTTAGACTACGAAATGAAATTTATTATCTGTTGAAAGGAATTCCATATAGAATGCGAACTAATGAGCCAGCTTTTATGATTCAGTTCAGTGTTGATCGAAGTTTTTTTATTTGTGTTACAATGCATTTAATAGGCGATGTTTGAATAGAATAAATGTATCTAGTGTACGGTATCTAAAGCATATGCTCTGTGATCTGGTTTCCACGTTATTAATTTGAAGGTTTTAGAATACCTAATACTGAAGTTGTATTGAATTGGGAATAATCTTTTAACCGGGACCTCTGGATTCTACGCTCACGCTTTAACCACTGTACTACGAACAAGGTGGTCAAAAAAACTATAGTGAGAGGACCATATCAGTCACATATGTTATCTGTATTTAGTCCTATCTTACCTACCTATCATTTTAGCTTCATCTGTATGTTTTTATGTTACCAACTGCTTAGACTCCGTCTCTTTAAACGGACAGATTTAATTCCAATTTTACACGATCAAGGATCAAAATAATTTCATCATTGAAATGTGTTTTAGTTTTTTAAACTATATAATTATTCCCGAGGAAGTCCTCTAGAGGAACTAATCACAAAGTTGTTTACAGTCTCCCTGTTAGAGCTGTTTGTCTTTTGTTCCCTGCCCCAACCTCGAAGTTGAGAAGCAATTACTATTTGCTAAAATTTAACTTGACTCATACCTACCTAGACGTGTTTTGATAAAACTGGACATATAATTGTGGTTTGCCTTGGTTTAAAGAATTGGTTAAATATGCTTGAGCTTTCCATTACCTGCCTACGTAATAAGTTAATGGTTGAGTTTATTTAACATAAGATATGTGATATGATTCATTCGTTGTTAAAATTTTCATTTTTATTAAGCAAAGCATCATAGTAATGATATCGTTAATATTTTAACTACTGGCTAGTACGGAGAGGGGAGAACTAGTAGGTACGGTAAAAAAATGTTCGCTCAGTTCTTCAACTGTCTAATAAAAAAACCAAGCAAGAACGTCGAGATGAGAGTTTAAAATCTCTGAAAATTTTCTCCAGCCACTTGCAAAGTTCTTTAAAATATACATTCGTATGCATTCTTAAATATTTATCCCACAAAGCTACGTTTTAAAACTTTAAAAGGCAACTTCTACTTCTTGAAAATGTTTGACCTTAAAAATGGAGCTAGTTTAAAATGGAGAACTGATATAATTTATATATGTCGTGGCCATATCGTAGATTTGCTCATTTCATGAAATGATTGATCATTTCACGAAATGGTCGCATTTCATGTTGAGGCCAACTTAATTTAAACTAGTTGTTTAGTTTAATTGTATCACGAAAATAAAAAAATATTGATACAACAAAATAATCATTATTTTTTTTAAACACGCGATATGAAAATCAAACTCCAATGAAATATAATCCTATTTAAAATTATCAATAAATAGCTTTCCGCCACCGGCTTCGCCCGCATTTTCAAAGAAAAACTCGCACAGTTCCCGTTCCCGTGGTATTTCCGGGATAAAACCTATCTTATGTGTTAATCCAAGTTACCCTCTATATGTGTGCTTAATTTCATTGTAGGTAATCGGTTTAGTAGTATTTGCGTGAAAGAGTAACAAACACACACACACACGTCATCCTCACAAACTTTCGCATTTATAATATTAAGTAGGATTGTATTGAAAACTTCAGCGCTTACATTGCAGCAAATGCTAACGAGCTTTTCAAAGAAATCTATATTATTTAGCATCTCATAGCTAATTACCGTAAAAGCTACATTGTATAAAATTCAAAGAAATATTCCGAGATGATAACTAATGAGGGTTAGGTAGATGCATAGGGTAGATGCATATCTCTATAATAACATCTCTGCGACATTCTTCTTTTCGTAGAATAAGAGGTTATGTTTAATAATGATTCTGTTATCGTACAGGTAATAATGTTATCCTATATTATTAGCTAATTGATTATTAATACTTACATAGGTAGAATTAAAATGAAATCGATACTGCGATACATGCAAAATATTGCAAAATATCTTCTTATTACGTATTAGATATAAACTTTGAATATCAAACGCAATAAGATTCACAAATATTAATTATTCATAATAGATTGGGTATGTATCAGGATTCATTGCGCATTTCCCAGTGGATATTGAAAGGAAACCAAAACGTTTGTATCTCTTGAAGCTTTTTTATGTTAGAGACGGCAAAGAAGATGGGTGTTAAGACTTGAGCTACCATAACCCTGCAAGACCATATTATGTAGCTATAGGTAAGGCCTTTGCAAATAGATTGCCAGCTTTTAGAAGGAAAAAAAGGAGATAATGCGGATAACGGGTTTTTATGCTTTATTTGTGGAAAGCAATTAATTTTTATGTTTATTATCTGTGGGATTTCATTTTTTAGGGTTCCGTAGCCAAAATGGCAAAAACGGAACCCTTATAGTTTCGTCATGTCCGTCTGTCCGTCTGTCCGTCTGTCCGTCTGTCACAGCCGATTTACTCGGAAACTATAAGTACTACAGTGATGAAATTTGATGGGAATATGTGTTGTATGAACCGCTACAAAAATATGACACTAAATAGTAAAAAAAAGAATTGGGGGTGGGGCCCCCCATACATGTAACTGAGGGATGAAATTTTTTTTTTCGATGTACATACCCGTGTGGGGTATCAATGGAAAGGTCTTTTAAAATGATATAAAGTTTTCTAAAAAACATTTTTCTTAAAGTGAACGGTTTTTGAGATATCAGCTCTCAAAGTCGTAAAAAGTATGTCCCCCCCCCTCTATTTTTATAACTACGGGGTATAAAATTCTAAAAAAAATAGAGGTGATGCATGCTAATTAACTCTTTCAACGATTTTTGGTTTGATCAAAGTATCTCTTATAGTTTTTGAGATAGGTTGATTTAACTGTAATTTATTATATTTGCTGCTACGGAACCCTTTGTGCGCGAGCCCGACTCGCACTTGGCCGGTTTTATTAAATTTTTAATCTGTAAACAATTTGAAATTGGTATAGGATTGAATAATCTGCAAAAGGGAAAATTTTGAAAGAGGATTAATTGAAACCGGCAACGCTTGGAAATAAATCATATTTTATCATAATTTACCATAGTTTAATCTTTTTTAGTGGTTCTCGTGCAATAATATCTACCGCTTTTTTACAAAATATTTTATAGAGTAGGGAAACATAATACTATGAAGTATGTAGGTATTTATTTTACATCCATTTGCATTGCCGTTACGAGCAACATAAATGTATTTTATCATAAACATTGAACTGTTTATACAAGAACAGCGTTAAATTTTGTATCACAGCCAATGTAAATTTCACAAAACAAAACATCATTTTGTTTTGAAACAACGATGAACAAACAACGCTTAGGACAGTTTCAATTTCCAACAATCAACGTTCAAAATAAACCGTTATTTGAGACAACAAAACTTTCGATGTAACTGTAGTCGCAAAAGGAAAATAGCTATTGTCCAAATACGAATTTTCTAGAAGTCCGCTGGGATCTTGTTACATTTTAATGACCAGCCGATATTTATTGTTAGTATATTGGCATTTATTACAATAGCATCAAAAATCAAAATGGCAGTTTTTTGTGATACGATTTGGCGCCATGTTTTTATTTTTATGTCAAACGCCTCAAACCTTTCTATGGTTGTATTGAAAATTATGTTTTGTGCCTATATTTGTTTGAGCAATTAATTTAGAGAAGAAGAAAATTAAAATTTTCAAAATAAAGTTTCTTTTTTATAATTCCTGTTTAATTAAGTACCTATCGTATTAAGGTGAGCAGGGGTGCATGCAATTTTGTTTGAAGCATTGTCTCCCCTCCCTCGTTTGGCGCTAACAGTGCGTTCAGATGTTAATTTTTAGGGTTCCGCCGTAAATATACTGTCTTTTAATAGTTTTTGAATGTATATATTTTTTAATTTTTTCGGAGAAGGGTTGATTTTCAGCATTGTATTTTTTCATAAAAAATGCGAAAGTCAGTTAACTCCTGTATCAGCAATGCAGGACTTTTAAAATAGTTTTTTGGCGATATAAGTTGTAATTATACATAATCTAAAAAAACAATTAGAATAATTACGTCGTCATTCGTTTGTTGTCAAACTTATTGTTCTATAACTATCTAAATATAAACTAAGCTTAATGTTATTTTAAATACTATGTCACAATTTCTTAAATATCAAAGAAGCGCTATTTCAAAGGAAATGAAAATACTGAATACTGATAATGAGAAAACTTATTCGATCATAAGCTAATTTTTATCTTTGGCTCGCGGCTGCAGATCGCTTTCGTATGACTTTTGAGATAAATTCATTTTGTGTTATAACTTTTTACTATTAAAAGATTATGATTTTTTTGACGTGAAACTTCTTTAGACGCGTTGAGAGTAAAATTTCAAGGTCGCGTCATGGCAATACCGTCACGTCATGGAGTAAGGCGACGATTTTGGTATCTTTTTATCTTGCCAAAGAAGTTCACTTCTGACTATGCTCGGCACACACACTCTTTTTTATATTTTACAAATCCTTTATTACAACCACAAATCCTATAATAGAACCACGAAATCAATCTCATCGGCAAGCAATTTTCACCAAAAATATTCCCTTTTTGTTAGCCGGGTTGGCTAATGAGTAATGACAGGCGGTCAAACCTTTGTCACATTATCACTGCTACGCTAGAAAGGTTCTCATGTAGCAACTTTATACGTGAAATTGGCCAAATTTACATAATGCACACTGAATTTTCTACGCTATAATAATTATGAACTTACATTTTCTGCTGAATAGACAGATATTTTACATAAGGATGTTGCATTTTATGTTTTAATACTTTTTACTTCAAACGTTTCGGGTTTCTCAAAAGTATCATATGAATACCTACCGGCTACCTACATTTTTTGTTTGTTGTTTTTTTAGTACTTGTAATCCCTACTAATATTATAAATGCGAAAGTAACTCTGTCTGTCTGTCTGTCTGTTACGTTTTCACGCTTAAACATCTCAATCGACTTTGATGAAATTTGGCACAGACAATCTTTAGACCCTGACAAAGAACATAGGCTACCTTTTATCAAAACAGTAAAACACCACACGGGCAAAGCCGCGGGCGGAAGCTATTTCGTTATAATACTCAGGCACATTTTAAAAGCAACATATTGTACAATGACACCCATATACGTTGTAATCCAGTCTGTAGGTATTTATGCTCTACAAAAGGTGGCGTAGAAAATGTTTTGAAACAATATTGTTTAGGTATGAAAGGTTAATAAAAATCCAAGTTTTCGACCTTGACGGACCCCGGCGCTAGCCGCCATCTTGAATTAAAGGTGCTAAAATTAGGTATATTTTAAATAACTTCTCAATTGTTTACTGAATCACAAAAGTGTCTATGAGGGGTTCAAAGAAGACAAAATTACCTACATTTTTTTCATACATGATTATTCTGTAAGTCTTAAAGGTAAAAAGTTACAAGCGACGGAAATAATAATATTTACAGAAATCATATAATTTTAATTTTGTTTAAAAATTGTACAGCTATCATTTTTTAATTCTCTTTGATGGCCCGGGCTGGTTAATGGTGGCTTCTTCATTATCGTCGTTGAAATTTTCTGTTTCATTGTCTGTATTTTTAGTTTCCAACCATGAAATTTCGTCATCATCACCAGAAGAAATCGAAGACGCTGGAGCACGCTTTCTAGTAACTTTTTACGTAGGGGACATGGATAAGGAATCTTTAGAAGATATCCGATATGAACGATTCATAAAGTTATCAATAAAAAGTAAATTTAATCGACGAAATTTCATGGTTGGAAACTAAAAATACAGACAATGAAACAGAAAATTTCAGCGACGATAATGAAGAAGCCACCATTAACCAGCCTGGGCCATCAAAAAGAATAAAAAAAGATTGCTGCACAATTTTTAAACAAAATTAAAATTATATGATTTCTGTAAATATTATTATTTCCGTCGCTTGTAACTTTTTACCTTTAAGACTTACAGAATAATCATGTATGAAAAAAATGTAGGTAATTTTGTCTTCTTTGAACCCCTCATAGACACTTTTGTGATTCAGTAAACAATTGAGAAGTTATTTAAAATATACCTAATTTTAGCACCTTTAATTCAAGATGGCGGCTAGCGCCGGGGTCCGTCAAGGTCGAAAACTTGGATTTTTATTAACCTTTCATACCTAAACAATATTGTTTCAAAACATTTTCTACGCCACCTTTTGTAGAGCAGAGGCTTTTACATTTCCCCACAGACTGGACTATTGGTGAAACCGGGTTTAATTAAAATTGAAAAAACAGAGGTTTCAATAATCGGTGTTATCGACTTTCATTTAGAGGCTAGCGCGAAAAGCAATTAACAGACTTATTCCGAACTAGCTTTCCGCCCGCGGCTTCGCCCGCGCAGTCAAAGAAAAACCCATATAGTTCCCGTTCCCGTGGGATTTCCGTGATAAAACCTATCCTATGTCCCGGGGTAAAAAGTAGCCTATGTCCTTTCTCGGGTTTCAAAATATCTTTATGTACCAAATTTCATGCAAATTGGTTCAGTAGTGAAGGCGTGATTGAGTAACAGACAGACAGACAGAGTTACTTTCGCATTTATAATATTATAGTATGGATTGCGGATACCTTTTTTTTTTTTTTTATAGTGGAGAATGCATTTAGGCATACCCAGGGCACTCGGGGGAAGAGCCCTGGGTTATGTCGGACTCACCCTGCTGAGTGCAGGGTCCTACCGACTAAACTCCACTGTGTTCCGCCGTGCCGCTTTATTGACGGGGCCGCGGGTATTCGGTAGAACCGCGTCCGCAGAGGATTGCGGATACCTACCTTTTAGAGTGTTGATAAATATTTGTACGGAAGGAAAATCGTTTATTAAAATCTTAGAAAATACTTTTACTAGATAACCCGAGAGACGGTGGGTACTGCGTTAAAAGCAAAAATGAGTTTTAAAGGTATTTCCTGTCAAAGCTGATAAAATATAATGATCTGTTGCTGATGTTACTTGAAATTCTTTTTAGATTTGAAATGGAGATTCTTAAGAATTGCGCTTAGCCACGCTTATCAATGCATTTGGGAACCCACTTTATTTAAATTCAAAGATGTAAGTAATAAAAATATAATACACAACACAACTTATGGCCGGTAATAGCACTATTCGTATAAGTTGTGATGTTTTTCATTTTAAAAGAATTTTTATACTTGATCGATAAATGGAAAGAAACAAAAAATTAAACCTCCCCTCTTCCTATTGCTTTAGAGTTTAGACAAACCAGTAAATAAATACATATTATAACGTTAAGCGTATGTTAACAACATAATCACTACTTACTTGTACTTTAGAACAATGTGAAGAGATTAATCTCACACTATCATGTCAAGAGCTTAGCAGTTGCTATGTAACAAGAATCAAGATCATACAAAGCTTCATATACTGAGAGTAAAGCTTATACCTAATACTGCTCTAAGGATTTAAATCCTGAAACCTTAAGTTTAGCGAAGTCAAAGTTGCTTTGGGACAAAGATATTTAAATAAAGTCATAATATAATAACACTTTTTAGTAAATAGCACATCTGAATAATATGTAGTAAAATTAATAATATCAAATCTTTTTTATTTTTTACTTTTCCGTTTTTGAAGCCGGATATTACGGATAACGTGAATTTCGGGTTGCTTTGTAATTTGTAAGAGCATTTCCAGTTACTTACAACTAAAATATAGGTACATATTAAAGATATTTCGGGAATTACATATTCGTAAGTAATGCACATTTAAGTATTAACAAATAACAATTAAAAGAAGATAAACTAATACTTACTATAGTAGGTATTCTGTATTAAGTTCGACACCTGTTTTTCCCTGCTAATCGCTGTATTACTTTACTCAGGCCTATTAGTGTGAGGGTTGCGTAAACGGAGGGCTGAGATCCCTCACATTTGCACAAACACATGATGTTACACAGATATAGATATATTTTATGCAGTTACCTTAGTTTGTTTTATTGGTTGTTTCATATTGTCATAATCTATATCGCATTTTAAAAGGATATAAACTTTTATGTTCAAATGTTTAAATCTTGCATACATTATACCAATAGATATACACACGAAGGAAGGAGCCGTGGGTTATTTCGGATTCTTAACGATTAAAACCCTGCACTGTTGTGTGTTCCGTCAAGTCGCTGTTGCGACTTGCGAGTATTGGTTGGAACTTGGAACTCTTCCGCGACCTCATCTCCGTAGTCCGTATAAATAAGTACCTACCTACAACTTTTAAACAAGTTTATTAAAAACATGCCGCTGATGAGATGTCTAACCTCAAAATATGAAACCGCTGAAAATGTAACGATTAATTTGCGATAAAATCAAACTCGTACTTAATAGATAGGTACCTATCGTATTTGTTCTTGTCACCCTCACCCTTGATAAGGGTCGTGACGGGCCGGAAAGACCCTTCGTAGGGTTGTCAGTCCGTCATGTAAAATGCCATTAAAATTTTAATGCTTAAATTTCAATACTGAAAAGTAACGATGTCATGAAATAATATTTTAATTAATTGTTAACGTTATCTGTGACAACCCGTCTAAAAGCTTAATTATAGTGGTAGTAATGAAATCTAGCTGTTAATTAGTTTGTTAAACGCCTAGGATTCACTATGAGCCTTGTGTAAACAAGCTGTAACAACTTGTTTTCTCACTGTTAGTTACTGTTTAACTACTCCTACTATAGTAATTAAAATGTTAAATTTGAATACATTTCACTACCATTTTCTTTGTCAGATATGCCTCTTCTGATAACGGATGCAACATTTTGCAATATGCAATATTTATTTTGATTATTTTTCCGACCCAAATATCGACCAATAGAATTGCACCATTCGACGTCACGTGGTACAACCTACATGGTATTATACTGATAATTTTTTGAAAATTTTCTCTGGTCGTTGACGTCAAACTGACAGGTTCAATTCAATTGTGAAATTATTGGCCGACATTTGGGACGGAAAAATAATCTCCCGAATACCACACGAGCTTCAAAATTATCTGGCATTTCCCACAAGGTTCCCTGCAAACAAATAAAGTCGTCAAGTTTTTCAGGAAACCTTTAACCTTTTTAACCTTGACTAAAAACTTGACTCCTTCATTTGTTTGCAACGAACCTATCGGAAAATACCCGATAATTTTGAAGCTCTTGTGGTATTATAAGTGAATATACAACATGTGTAATATTCATTTTATAAAATTGTTCTATCGTATGTCAAATTGATTCAAACTTTTCTTTTATATTTTACGATCTGTGGCAGTAAATAGACATCAATTAAAATAGACAAAATAAAAATAAATGAGTACATAATATTATATAATACATTAGTATTATAATACGAGTAGATATTATTATGTATAGACTAGTTTATACAAATTCATATACATATGTACCTAGGAATTGGTAGAGACTAGGTATTTTGTTTGATTTCGTATATTAAAATAAATATAGCCTTTAGGTCATTGAGTTACTATGTACCTACTACGTACTAGAGAGGACATTGCTACTACACTATTTGTAACACAAGTTAGAGTCAATCGTCTCAAACCAATTTATTTCTGTTACATTAATTGGTTTTAATTGATAAGTAATAAGTGGCAGAATATCTACAAAGTGTATGGACTCACTAGCCGCCCCGCACCGCCGCGCTTGTCACACGGATTTTGTTCGTGGTGTCCTCTCTATACGTAGTAATAATACCTACTTCAATGCTATAGGTACCTACAATTATTTCGGTGCATAAACGAACTGCGACTCCCAAAATAAATCACTTTACAGAGCTTAATTTAAACCTGATTTATAAAAGTAAATGTCAAAGCTATTACCAGTTAATTAGTCTCTTTAACTCACACATGCATCATTTATAAATAATATGTTAAAGAGCAAAAACATTAAGTACGGCCCACGCTTTTTAAATGCAATTTTAGCGAGCTAAAAATATCCTTTCATGTTAAAATTAAAATAGATATATTCCATGAATCACATTATCACGTTGTGAGCATTGAGATAATATTAATATGGAGACGACACCGCCTACATCACTTATGTTCCACTCAACATACGTCATGTGACGTATGTTGAGCGGTATTTTTTAATGGTTTTAAAGTGAAACGCATCAAACATGCCTTCGTGTGTGTTACGATATTGCACAAATAATACAAATAATACGGAAAAGTGCAAAGGAATAACTTTCATCGTTAAGTACCTAACTAAATAATAATTTTTAAAACTTAGTCAGAGCAAAAAAATGGCGCACAGATTTTGTTCGTGGTGTCTCCTCCATACGTAGTAATATTTATATCTCAATGGTTGTGAGGTAGGTATGATGCAAACATATAAAAAGTAGAAGAAACTTTATTTTTGATGTAAAGACGTAGCTGTAGATAGGTATCTATTACGTTTCACAAAATGAAGGTTTATTAGCTTATCTATTTATCTATAGATATGTATATATAAAAGCAAAGATTGAATGTAAAAAATGTTATAAAAGCAATTGCAATTAAATATTAACGTGACTATCTATCTAGCTAATTACTTAATTAACACTGAAAAGCATATTTACCAACCACCTTCCAATTCAGCCAGCGTATCCAAACAATGAACTCCCGAACGTATAAAGTTTTATTAATTAAAACGTCAAAGTGCACAATGTTGAAAAACTTTTAACCGCGAAATTCAAATAAAGAACATGTGGAATCCAAAAGCAATGGACAATAGACAAATGGAGAAGCGTGTTGTCGTTGGTCGAGTGAGGCCTACGTGGGCGAGGAACCTTCCAGAAGCAAGAGACGAGGACGAGAAATCTGAAGAAGTTACCATGATGCCACATAGTGACCCGCCGTCGCCGAGTGAGCAATGGGATAAATATGGGAAACAAGATGATAAATACGACGTTTTTGGAAAGGTTAGTAAGTACTTATCGTGACTTATGTGACAAAATAATTACATTTTTTTAATTAAATATAGCCTGTAGGTAGGTTAATAGAATCCTATCTTAAAAATGTTCTACATAATTTCGAATATTAATTATTGATCCTGCTTTAAATTTTTGACGTTTTTATTTCAGGTTATGCTGCTCGGTGATAGCGGCGTGGGTAAAACATGTATGCTCGTCCGCTTCCGGGATGGCACGTTTCTCGCCGGCAACTACATTTCCACCGTTGGCATTGACTTCCGGGTACACGCAACCGCAATAGCAATTTCCTATTACATTGCCTTAACATACTACCGTGTTTTACCAAAGAGTTTATATTACAGCCATTTTAACTGGCTGGTCGTTAATTAGCATTCGCTTTAATATTTATTAATAACATCGTTAGCAAGGGTTCCAAGTTCAAATGGACCAGTCACGGGGATACGTGGCCGGTTCGCTGCTCCGCTATTGGTGTTAAAGTTTGGCGCGCTTTTTCTGTTCCCGCCCCGTTAGCTTGACAGCTGTGATTGAATCGACTCTTCGGCTGAGTGATTTATTGCACCAAAGCACCGATGTTTTTTTGTCTGTTTGATTTATGGTATTTGCCTGATGGTTATTGGAAAGTTGCGAGGGTCGAGGTATTTAATTTTTTTCTGTTTCTATTTTTATGAACTACGCTATAATTTATAGTTGGAATAGTTTTTTGTAAAATATATTACCATTCTTTTTAGTTGTTTCATTAAAATGGGATTGAAAATGTTTTACATTAGAATTACTATGGCAAAGTATTTTATCCACTCAAGTGCGGGAGCCATTTTGCAAAAATCGGGTCTTGTGCGAAACCGGCTCCCGGTGCCGCCGCAGTTGGGGTTTTTGGCGGTCCAATATTTTTTTAAAGTCGATTATCTCAGATTCCTTTATCAATAGCACATTTGCAAGTATGTATATTCATAGATAATAAAATAGTCTATGCCTTGTCAAAACATGGTAACATTTAAATAAATAAAAACAACTTGTAAGTCAAAGCAAATGTACCCTTGTAATTTTTGTTACATTTTGTCTGCTAATAAAAAATTAAAACAGCTGTTCAGTGAGATTTTAATATTTATTGATCCTTTGTTACACTCTTCTTACGAGAAAATAAAAACATCATACCCTCCCATACATTTTTTTTACACATTCCTTGTTTATTTTTTTGTACAAAAAACTACCTACTCAATGTGTCATGAAAAGTGGGCCACTTAAATCATGTGGTTATGTTGTTATCTTGATTTATAGCTAGCCTGTTCTTTCCTTAACATGTCATATAAGTTAGAAAGAGAAAGGTTATTAGACCGTTTTATAAAGCGAACGCAAAACCCACGACTGTTGATCGACCGGGAGCCGGTCGCAACGCACAAGCCCCTGAATGTGGATCGACCGGCTCCCGGTCGTCCCGCACTTGAGTGGATATTAATATACCTAAAAATAGAGTAGGTAGTAAATAAATAGGTACATTTGTATATTCTAATGGTAAAGTATTTCCTTCTAGCAATTGTAATTATTACTATAATTATTCAAATTTGTCCATACAATATATTATGATAACATATTTTCAAACAATACACATTGAATTAGCCAATTAGGCATATATTGACGATAACAGTGTAAATAAGTTTTCACTAAAATCATCTCACATAATATACTAATGCCATCTATTTCAGAATAAGGTAGTTACTGTAGACGGTATAAAAGTGAAGCTTCAGATATGGGACACGGCTGGACAAGAGCGCTTCCGTAGCGTCACACATGCTTACTACAGAGATGCTCATGGTAATTAAATTTAAATTAAAATAAAATTGATTTGTTTTTTAATGTTTTAATAAAATAAAAAGCAATTTTAATCTATAAACATGAAAGTCATGTAACGCTATCTTTTGGTGCTGTATGTTAAACTATAAGGGCTATTGCTATTGGCTTGTTGTTATGTTGGCAGCAACTAACGTCATTTTGTGTTATCTGTGATAATAATAATAATTGGTTCATTACCACTATTATTCAAAGAGTAGAGTATACGGCTATTATTTATGTAGCTATTGTTTTAGAATTAGGTTTCATATTTATTTTGTAGACTATATCCATCGAGATATATTACTAGAGGGGTTATTCCAAACAAAAACATTGCGCGCGGCCGATGTGGTGGGGTACGTGTGGAACGAGCGAGGCGTGGCTTCAAGTTCAAAGATTAAGCAATGCGTGCAGATGCGACACATTGTGCAATCTGTTTACTCGGTACTATCTGGTGGTACTGATACTAGGGAATTAATAAAACGAGGATTTTATATTAAACTGTGTATTTTAATTTCCTTTAAATAATATCAATTTATTAAGCTTTTGTCGTTTTGTGTAGTAATCAATAGTTTTATCAGTTTTTGCTTCATGATGTAATTTAAATGGATACGATGATTCAATGTTGATGGCGTTTACGTATAAGAAACTCACATTTTGAAAAATCTCACGCGAGATTCGAGGATGGGGGAGGGGTTGAATAAATTCTCACGACATCTCACCAGGGGGGGAGGGAGGTGCAGAAAATTTTAAAAAACACCTCACGTAATTTATGGACGCCCCCTTACTCGATCACAATTTTTGTAACTTTACTATAAACGGAACTACATTTAAAAATATACTTTATTTATTGAGTTATAAGGTTGCTTCCATTCTGTTTATTTACATTCTCAAAAACATCAATCGCTGCAGAGGTGGCTTGCGACAAAGGCGGCTTGTGTCAAAGGCCTCGGCGATATCATTTAAGAACATAATATTATGTACTTTAGGCAAACTTGTTATAAGATCTATTTTACTTTCTTATTAGTCCATTTGACAAGGATATTGGGTAAGATACCTATTGGAATAATTTTATTATTATGTATGTACTTATTAAATCCGCGAATAAAAAAAATTTTTAGTCGTGAATATAGAAATTGGGTCGCATTTTTTTAATCCGCGAATAGTGAAAACACGAATAAAGGAAGCGCGATTAAGGAACTTTTACTGAATTAGTTTCTGTGAATGTTGTGTTTATTTGTAATTGTTGTGCATAATAATTTATAAATCCTATTGGAACAACTATTGATTAGGCTTTTTTTAATAAATAAAAATAGGTAAATAAATAAATATTACTTAATATAACCTACCGTTTTACTTTGCGTAGTCGGGTAAAAGTATAAATATTTAGGTACTACACCACGGTAATCTTTCCTAGTAGATATTGTATATACATAGTTAAAAAAATCCAGTTACATTTTTTTAACAGACTCATCGATAGTGTCACGTCTGTGCTGTTAGTCTATGAAAAATGGCGCGAAACGCAGAACGCGTGGTGATTTTTCGCAAAATGATAACAATATTAGTAAAATGCATGACTTACTCATAATAAGGAAACTTACTGGTGAAAAGTCACTCCTCGGGCTTTGTTTGTATTATGGGAACTGTTAAAACAATATCTAAGCAAACACGAAGGCATTTTGAACAGAGCAATAACACGTGTTGACGCGGCAAGCGGGGGGCACAGTCCGACACAGACTAAAGAGACTTGTGATTCTTACCTCTAGCTCGTGTTAAAGAGAGTGTAGTAGCGATCGCCTCTCTAGTACGTAGTACATTCTATCTCGATGACTATATCTCTCCTTGCTAGCCAATATTCAATTATGTACTTATATAATATTTTCTTGGTATATTATTGTCCTAAGTGTAAAAAACCCATCAGGCAGACCCAATGAAACACGCTTATTTCTTGGAAATTAACAAATTTTACAGACATTTTGAGATTTTCCTTTTAATTCAATATTGATGCTCTTTTAGAAGTATTTATGTATCTAGTAAGTACGAGAGTAGGCGCAGTGTCCGAAATGAACGAAATTATCGTAATAATTTCGCTGATAATGTAGGTTCGAAGCACAGAAATATTGAGAATCATTTCTATAAAATTCTTTAGCTTTTTAACCAACCATATTTTTTTAGAACTGGACGAGAAAGCTTTTAAGTATTATACCTATAGGGAATATGATTATGTTATTTACAATTTTGAACATGCTATAAACCAAATTGTCTAGTAATTTTACAGAGACTACAGTGTACAACCGTTTAATGCTCAATATGTTCCAGCACTGCTCCTTCTATACGATGTGACGAACAAAACGAGCTTCGACAACATACGAGCGTGGCTCGGCGAGATCCGGGAGTATGCGCAAGATGATGTAGTTATAATGCTTCTTGGTGAGCTCAATACTCATACGACAGTTTCTATGAAATATGCGGATGCCTACCCAATTTATTAGTACAAATAATTAATCACTAATTAATGGTTGCACTCATCTATATAGTAGAAGACCATTATTATTATTTTCATTGTAGATTCCCTTTTTATGACAAAAAGTGACGGTTTCGAGTCCGCTTGTGAATCAATCTCCGGCCGACAGTCTGCGATTGGGTGACCCTTTTATATTAGCTAGCTACTCTTACAAATTACAATGCCTATATTCGTATAGGAGCTACCAACGTTGACAAGAGAGCATTTTAGTATAGTTGGTTCTTTGATATACTGTTCCTCTTCCTATTTCGGTTAGAGTCCGGGCTGTCTGGCTGGTCGCAGTGGTTGCGTTTATTAGTGCGCATCTTATTAGCACAGGAAAATATCCTTAATTTAAAGTAATTTTTTAACGCGTAATTTTTAATCTTTTGCCTTTAGATAGATCCATGAGTAATAATTTTTTTATTGCAAGACGTTTTTTTCGTTGTTAAATAGGTGCCAGACGCAATTTTTTATTACAAAATCATTAAAATGTCATCGAAATAAGTGAAATTCCATCAACATGAGTCCCCGTGAAGGATATACTATGTATAATATTCATTTTACTATTTACAATTTTTTAGCAACAATCTACCATGGTGCCTCCTTTTCCGAACGAATCTCAAATAGGACGTCAATGTAAACTTGATAAAAACCAAATACATATCATCAAATTCATATTAATACCCAAAAGTGTAATAAATATGAAACCATCTATTACATTTTAATGATTTTGATATAAAAAATTGCGTATGGCACCTATTTAACAACGAAAAAAACGTCTTGCAATAACAAATTTATGTCTGATGGATCTATCTAAAGGCAAAAGATTAAAAATTACGCGTTAATAAATGACTTTAAATTACGGATATTTTCCTGTGCGCACTAATAAACGCAACCACTACCGCCAGCCAGACAGCGCGGACTCTAACCGAAATAGCAAGAGAAACAGTATATCAAAAACCCAACTATACTAAAATGACTTTTTTTAAAACGTTAATAGCTCCCGTACCATATATTTTTCTCCTTCTGATATTTTGAGTACCTACTTACATGCGTTAATTATTATTATGGATGTAATATCTTCTATGGGTAAAAAAGAAATGCTTTATTTTGCGAAGTAACTACGTACCTGAATTTGTTAGTCCATACCCATGTGAGATTTAACAAATGAAAGCTCTTTATAGTTTAAACATCATCATAATCATACATCAACGCGGCATAGATACCCTATCTGTGTCATAATACTGTATAGTAGGATCTCATAAAAGAACATGCTGATGTCACAAGCTTTCCAACGTTCTAGTTTTATTGACGTCGTACAGACTACAGTAATGTGGAGCGGCATCTCCTTCCAGGAAACAAGTCGGACAGCGGCTTAGAGCGGGCGGTGAGGCGGGAGGAAGGGCAACGCTTGGCGAGAGAGTACCAAGTCGCGTTCATGGAGACATCTGCGAAAACCGGCCTGAATGTGGAGGCGGCATTTGCCCACGTTGCACGCGCTCTCGTCGCGAAAGCGAACCCCGCGGACCCCGCGCGGCTGGCGGTGCGCGCGCAGCCGTCACAAGAACAACGCTCTTCTTGCCCGCCATGCTCGTAAGCGCGCCAAATTCGAACGGATCCGTGGACCAATAGAATGGACGGTCTCTGTGTCTTGTACAGTTTATCTTTGGATTTTTCAGAAATGTATAAAGCTTGGGCTTGCACTTTGTACACTTTATTAAATCATTGTTTGTTCATTATAGTATTATTACAGTTTTCAAGACATTCAAAATTATTCTTTATTTTCCTAATGAGTATCGGAGTCAATGGTATTTTTTTGTATGATACCAAATAAAATCATGTTATTTACAAAAAAATGGTTCATTTTGATGATGATTCTACAAAATTATTATTTTTTAATAAATGGGAAGTACATGTACTTACTACTTATTATGCATTGGCATTATTTACACAGATGCACAAAAAATAAGTGCACAAAATAATGTTATTTTAGCTGTAACTGTGACACACATTATTAGCTTTGTATTCATATAAATAATATTATGTTATTGTAATGAGAGTGGGATTCTTCAAAACTATTGATTAAGGTTTTTAAATGAGAATTAAGGTACTAAAGCATTCTAAACATAATAGGTATTTAAAAATCACTTAAGTAGGTACTTACCTACATACCTACATTTGGATAATATTTAATTTGTGTGTAATGGGTTTAAAAGGCTAAAATATTGTAGCATTTAGAAATAAAGGTGAGATAATACGAACAAAAGTGAAAGGATTATTTCCACTTCGAAGAATAGATACTATTAGGTTCGTTTAAGATATAAAATAGAAATAAACATAAGTAACTATAAATTACATACGTCATCACTCCTTTAGCAAAATTGCCAATAATAATCATCACCCTCATAAATAACAAAACATAAAAATAAATAAATAACAAAACAGGAGGACTAATATTTTTATTGATATTGTAAATTTCACATTCTTAGGTATTACTACCTACAATTTACATCCATTCATAAAATTAATATCCTAGAAGAGATCGGGTTCGAGATAATCCCTCCTAGTCCCTACTAATATTAATATTATAAATGCGAAAGTAACTCTGTCTGTCCGTCTGTTACGCTTTCCCGCCCGATTTTGATGTAATTTGGCATAGAAAACCTTTAGACCCTGAGAAAGAACATAGGCTACCTTTTATCAACACACCACGCGGGCGAAGCCGCGGGCGGAAGCTAGTATAATAAAAACCTAATAATTAAGTAATTGATATTAACATATCGATATACCTAGATATAATATATGCACTTATTTAGAAAGAAAATATATTTCAGATTGCGAAATATCAACTTATTTCAAAATTATTATATAACTATAATATAGTATCTATAATAATGTCTATAATCAAGTATTTGTAAAAAATATAAGTATTACATATAATGTTAGCTATGGTAGGTACTAGGTACTTACATATTATATCTGAACTAGTCAGAACTATAATATCGAGTATGTAATTTATTTTGCTGTCATTGTTTTACATTAGTATGTTATTACTTATTATAGTTTACCAGTTAATATTACAGTTTTATTTGATTATAACCAAAAGGATGAATATTATTATCTATATATTTTTACTTCTTAATTATCTGTATGACTTAGGTATCATATTATTATTTATTCTATGCTTTAATTATGTTACTTTACATTTTTGATACTATCTACTTACCACACTACTTACCAATTTTTTTTATAAATCTTTGTTTTTAGACAATTTGTTTTAATTCAATATGCTATTTTTATAAATATGTGATGTTTTGCTGTGATATTAATTCACATTCAACTAAATACCTTTTATTTCTGTTAGATCTGTAGCATTTACTTCTTTACTCAATACCTATCTATTGCGATTTTTCAATATTAAAAAAAAAATGTAAATTGAGCGCTACACAAATACCTTTAAAGTTTAAACATAAATATTATATTGTAATATATTTAGTAATATTATACTAAAAATTGATGAGGAAAATATAGTAATATACTTACTGCTGTAATATTTACTAAATAGGTAGTTTTGAAAATTGTTGTAAGGTTCAGGCTCGTATGATTCATTGTTAAAAAATTTTAATGTTAGAATATACTACTATACCTAGGTAACTAGTTAAGATACCCGTACCTACATAATATTATGTATATGTAACATAAATAATATTTTCCTATACTTTTGTGAATATATATATTATATTTATACATATCTTTATATTATATTCTTACATATTATATTTATGCTCTGCCCTATCCCTCTCCTCTAACTAATTTCCTTCCGTACTCCGGTTGTCTGGAAGAAATCGCTATTTAGCGATAAGACCGCCATTTGTTTTAATTTATAATTAGATTAAGTTCATATTTTAGTTTAAATCTAAGAGCAATAAAGGATAAATAAATAAATAAATAAATAAATATTTGTAATAAATGTTGTGGCATGCTTGCGCAAATAAAGAATTGAATACCTACTTATTTTAATTTTGTTTTATTTATTTCCTTTTTAATATCCTTGATAACACAAAAAAACGAAGTTACAATTATGACATGGACTCTCGAATATACAGCTACTTACTTTTATAAAGCAATTGTATTTTAGCTTATCATAAATGGATAATTATTAAAGTTATCAGACAGTCTGTTATATAATATTATAATAGTAAATAATAATATATGCATGCATAATACGTAATAATTATCCAAACGAAAATAGAACAGCTATGTACCCATCTTTTTAAAAATCCCGCTTCATAAATGTAACTGTCAACTTCATTCTATTTCAAATTTGGCGCCACTACAACTTCGTTGTGTTGAAAGTGGGGGAAGGTTACTGTCAGGGGATATAAACATTTTATATTATAAGCATATTTTGTAAAATTTTATTGTTGCAATGAAAAAGACGATAATTTATTATCAGTATTATCTTACCCTTCAAAACAGGGGAGTATATTATAATAAGGCACTATTTTCTATTGGAACCAGTTTCTTATGTCTCAATACAAATCTTAGGGGAGAATTTTGAAATTTTGAACCTATACATTACTTATCATAAACTAAAAAACTTTAAGCACTTACCAGACTATAATCATTTTTAGTCATTAATTATGAAACACGACAATATACGTTTTATAAGACTGAATATTGGTGTTCAAATTTTTCACAGTTACGTAACACTATGCTTTATGTTAGCTATACTATATAGCTTATATTATTAACATTTCGTTTCGATATATTTCAACTACAATTTAAATGTTCTGAAAAATATAGTACAATTAATAAATTATATTTTGGGTGTTTTATCCCTGCAAGTTGTATCTTTTTTCTCGTTATGTTGGCAGCCTTGTCGACATAATACGCGCACATGCGCAGAACGACAGGTGGTCGACGGCTCGACCCAGCTATTGCGAACGAACATCGACTTCTCATGCTCATCATCAGCCGCTATCGTGCTCAAGTAAGAGCGATATGCAGTGCTTTGTGTTGAAGTGGTCGTGGTGACATGGCGTCCGTATTTTAAACGTTGTGAATGGTGTAAATAGTTCAAAATAGTAGTTATTTACAATGAATGTGAATTATGATCGTGTTTGTAGACTGTGCTTGTCATCTCGAGGCGAATTACTGCCGATATTCCCTACCACCAGTTCGGATGACTCGGAACCTCCTGTCCTTGTGTCGAAAATAAAGGATTGCGTGTCCGTTCAGGTAAGAAGAGTGATAATTAAGTTATAGAAATGAGTTTTAAGTGAAAGTAGACCCTTGATGTACGTGAGAACTCGTCATCCGTCTCGGTTCGTGTAATGACAGGCAGTGTGTCTAGGTGGAGATGTCGTAAGATCGTCCACCATTTTGTAATGTACCACGGCTCTCGTTCGAATCGTGGCCGCATTGCGTCGCATTCCGTGCAGCCGGCGAGGTATGGAACGCATGATGAGGGTCGGGTTTGGCATTATTCCCGGGGGCCTGGTCGGGAGGGGGTCTGCGTTAGATAAGCATGGCGTTGGGAGCGGGCGTATTGATTTATCGGACGACCAGGCCTGTGCAGCTCGTCTCGAGTGAGGAGCGTCGCTGTCGGCGTCAGTGCGCTATAGATGTGTGTGTGTGTGAGACTATCGAGCGGTAACCCTTGAGGGGCTCACTGGTCGCCACTCGACTCGCTTCTACTTATTCGGTTGAAGAGCAGGCGCTCGCCGCCGCTCGACTATACCTACGCCTACCTACTTAGTTTCTCCTCGCGCCATATCTATCTATATATGAGGCGCGGTTTCGCTCGCCACATCGGGATGGAATGCGCGCTTCTTTATACCTTCGTAACATGATTGCGTATGATTATCTTTCCAGATAAACGAAAATGACGAACTGCCCACTAATGTCTGCAGGAAATGCTTGGATAATGTCAATAACTGGCATATATTCAAGACAGTTTGTGAAAGGACACAAAACAAACTACAATCTCTGATTCATAAAGAGAGCAGCCATCTAGAAGAGGTAAGGTTATTTTTCTTGACTGTTATTTTATAATACAGTTGTCACATAGTTGTTTACATATTTACATAATGGAAAATATTTTTCAGGTTCACATTAAAACTGAACCAAATGAAGGATTATCAGATGGTGGATATGATGATGGGATTGCTATTGATGGAACATATCCAGATATTGAGGTCTGTGTGTTTTTACTTTTTATGATTGTGCAATTTTTACCAACAGGATAATTGTTAATATCCTCCATTTGTCTGAGTAATGCCTCATGATTATTTTATTTTAGCTATGTCTAGATTTTTGTGTCAAGGACATATTGATACTTAAATTGTGGTACAATTAATTATTTTTTCTTATAAGGTAATTTTTTATTGATGCTAATTTTGGTTCATTCACTTTTAAATATTGAAATAATTTTTGGTAAACTTTTCAGAATGCCGGGCCCTCTAATAAAATCCAACCTGAAGGACCTCCAATATTGGCATCTTTGGGACTCACTCCAAGAAGTGATAAGGTAAAGATTACTATTAATGCTCTTATCATGCACTGTAATGAACTGATAAGAGAAGTAGTGTATATGGCACTTCTATACAGAATGTATTTTGATATTTTTGTAGGAGTTTATTAGGTAGTAGTGTGAGAATAGTTCATTTGAATTAATTTTATTCGCAGAAATATATAGATCCAAGGATGGATTGGCAACGGGTGCATGCAATACTTGGTATAATTCAAGATGATGAAGTGATTGATTCACTACAAAATGTGGAAGAATGTGAAGTCTTGCATCAATCTGATCATGATTCAGATATGGAAGGTGATTTAACGGGAGCAGTGCCAGAAGACTGTCTCGATTGCAAAACTGGTTACATGTGCAAAAATAAAAGAGTTTTGTCCAAAAACCCAATCCTGCCGCTCGCTGAAAATTTAGCTATAGTAAAGAAACTTACAAACTTGAGAAAGCGAAACATAAAAAGTGTGAAGAGTTGTCAATTCCCTAAAAATGCATGGCAACTATTGGTCAGCGATGACTTACTAGAACTCATTGTTTCTTCCACTAATGAAAAAATTATAAAGAACTCAAATAATAAGGCCACCGATGTAAGTGAAATAAAAACATTGATTGGCATACTGTACTATCATGGCATAATGAGGCCAACACATCAGAAATGCAGTGACCTCTGGGACAATGACTTTGGATCTATTTGCATTCGAAGAACAATGAAGTATGATAGATTCAAGTTTCTTCTTGAGAACTTGAGTTTTGACAGTGAAGGTGATGACAGTTGTATTATGCAATTGGATATTATGAAACGCATTCGCAAGGTGTTTGAAATTTTTGCATTGAACTGTAGAACTGCTAAGGAAATTGGAAATACCGCTGTTATTGATGAACTTTTATTACCAGTCCATGGCCCGTGTCCATTTAGATATTCTATAAAGAAGAAAGAAATAAAGCAAGGAATGAAAATGGTACTTGTAGTGGATCCAACTAATTTTTATGTCAGCAACTTGGATGTTATAACAGACCCGTATTTTGGTAATGAAGATATAACTACAAAATTAGTTCAACATCTTGCAGGGACCGGAAGATCTATTTATATGGACTGTTGGTTTTCATCTGAGACATTAATAAACAGATTGAAAAAAGAATATAATTTGTATAGTATTGCTGCGTTGCACCCAAGTGATACAAATATTCCACCAGTATTTTTATCCCAGTATAGAAAGTGTAAGCCATTTATTAACGGGTTTATAGATAAAGACTTAGTTTTGTCTTCTTATATTGATTCAAACTCGAAAGTGGTGAATATTCTGACCAATGAACCTAATTATTATAAAAGAGGACATATGAGTCACACAGTTGTATCAGCTTACAAGAGAAATAAATCTGCAATTGAAGTTGTTGATGTTTTAATGCATTACTACACAACAATGCAGGATACAAATGATTGGACTATGTCACTGTTTTTTATGTTACTGAATATTGCTTCAGTTAATGCTCAAGTTATATGGAGCAGCGCTAATTCAACGAATGTAGTCCAGCGGCGTATGTTTATTCGTGATCTTGCTGTTAGTTTAATGGAATCAGATGAATCATCTCAACTTATAGAAGAGTTCTTAATTAAACGGCCGAGGATGTCTGCTATAGGGAATAATAGTGGGACAGGAATTAGGCAGAGAAAACGATGCAAAATTTGTATCAAATCAACCAAGAAGGATAGAAGAACGAGGCAGAGTTGCTTGAGATGTGGAACTTTTATTTGTAGAGAGCATACAGTCAACATCTGTACAGTTTGCATGATGTGAATAAAGGGAAAATGAAGATATTGACAGTATTACAACTACATGTTATAATCAATGTAAAATTACCTTTTATTTAAATTTAAGCGATATAGTTTAGAATGGTGAAAGAAGTTAAAAAAATGTACCTAAATAACATTTATATTATATCATAGCTTTCAATCAGACATGTCTTCAAGCATAATATATAGCTTGTTAGACAGTGCGCGCACGAGCAACTTTGTCTCCGCAACTTTTTTGTCTCCGCAACTATTTTGTCTCTCCCACCCATGGCTAGTATGAAAGTGCGCGCACGTAGCGACGCAACTCCCCATACAAATTGATGGGAGAGACAAAATAGTTGCGGAGACAAAGTTGCTCGTGCGCGCTGGCTCTTAGTCGCAATCTAATATTCATTGCAAAATTTTGAATAATTTTAGAAATGTGTAAAATTATTACGTTATCGTAAAATAATTTAAATTGTTGTGAATAAAATTTTTATTAAACCAGTGTGCAATTGATTGGAAAAAGAAATATTATTTTTTTCATTAAACTTTACTATATTCATATAGATGTGTCATATACAAAATATATCTATTTTTCAATTATTTTTATGTTTATTAAATAAAGAGTTGATTTATTTCCAAACCTTTTAAATTTTTCGTTTTATTATTACTTACCTAAATTACTTCTTAATTTATATAACATTACAGGGCGTGGAAAGCGAAAAAGATGAAGAAGAAGAAGACGAAGAGATGAATGAACAACAAAACTTTCCGACCCCGCCCAATGTACCAGAAGTTTCTATTACGGTAATGCGCCCTACAGGAGAAACGTTACACGCGCGGCAGGGCATACAGCAACTAGCTTCAAAGGATTGCCTAGTCTGTGGCCGATCCTACAGGTACTCACATAATGCCCGACGCCACGAACTCACGGCGCATAGCTTCGATAGATATACAAATAAAATTACAAACAAAAAATCTAACCGCATGCAACCAAAACTGAGGCCTAATCCATTCAATCCTAAGGCCCGTTTAATGCCAAATCCTATAAGCCATAAAATGCAACTCATTCCAAATACTCCGATGGCAATTAAGATGATGCCACAAAAAACTATCATACCACCAAAACCCATTCCTATTAAGAATATCAAACAACAACAAAACAATCTGCCATATCCTTTACGTATTAAAGCATTAAAAGATTTGCAAATCAAAAAGAAAGAACCACAAATCTTGAAGACGCTACTTACAAAGAAGCCTGAGGTGCTAGTATCTGAACCAGAAATTCTCAACTCAGGTCCTGAGAGCCCTGAGACATTAATATCAGAACCTGAAATAGCTTCTTTTCAAGTAGAGACTATTCTATCAGAGCCCGATGGCTTCATAAATCATCAAGATCAGGGAGAAAATGATGAGGAAATGCAAAATCAAAGCCAGAATTATGACACTGTTGACATGGACTCTGATAATGAGATCGAAATCGCTCGTCAACATGAAAATGAAGCTGAAGGTGACCAAATTGATAATCAGAATGAAATGGAAACAGAGCAAACTGTAAATAACGAGGAAAATGAAAATGAGGAACAGAATGATACTGAAATTGAACCTAAAGAAAGTGAAGGCCAAGAAGATGGTAATGATGAAAATAACGAAAATGAAAAAGAAGTAACAGAGAATGAAGAAGGTAATGAGGAAAAAGAAGCAAATCAAGATGAAGAAAACCAAGATGATGCTTTCGATCCCGATCTACCGCCCCTAGCCCCGGTTGTGGAGATAAATGAAGATATGCAAACAAACTCATATAACAGCGAGATTAATGAAGAAGAAGAATTAGAACTTGACGATACAGCCGACCCTAATGACGTAGTCGATGGCGATGATAAAGAACTCGATCCAGATAAACAGTACGTCACCAAAACGCAAAAGGAATTTATCCAAAAATATCGCGACATCATCGAACAGATCAACACTAAAAGATGTCTTTGCTGCAATAAAGAACACCCGAGAAGAAAAGCAGTTATACAACATTTACAGAAAAATGGACACAAAGTACCTAAACATACTTGTTACAATTGTGTCGTAACCTTCACTCATATTGGTGCTCTATTGAGTCACATGAGGTCAAACACTTGTACTGATCTATGGAAAATAATTTATAATGAAAATGGTATCAGTGATGATCAAGTTCTTGAAGATGAACCAAAAGATGTCAAAGTACAATACAAAGATATATTTAACGCTAGGTCCTATGCTTGCAAGTTGTGTCCTGCAAAATTCCAATTGAAACAATTTATTATGAAACATGTGTTAGATGTTCATGAGGATGGCCAATCACGGGTTCATCTTGCTTGTGTGCATTGTAGGTCGCGATTCAAAGATAAGAACTTGTGGAAGAAACATATTCGTAATGGTGAATGTACTGTTTACATCGCCTGTGATTTATGTTCAGAGACATTCCGCAATATGCAAGATTTCAATGAACATGCTCTGGCAATTCATGCTGGTAGTTTTGATCCTGATAATCAGAACAAATGTGTGGACGGTCGTCCGTCTGATTGCCCCATTTGTGGTAAAAAGAACAGTGGCTATCCAAATTTAGTTAAGCATTTGAAGATAATACACAATGAAGAGAAACCGCATTACTGTCAACATTGTGATTCAAAATATGAGCTAGCCACCGATCTAAACAAGCACATCTACATGGAGCATTCTGATAAGGTTTTAGGAGTGCAGTCCTCGGAGCCAGACATGTCGCTTGTAAAAGAAGAGACTGAAGAATACCATTATTCATGTACAGAATGTAATGCCATATTCGAAACTGTCGATGCATGGACTGATCATCAGGTTGCAGAACATAATCAAATCGCGCATCATTGCGACCAATGTGAAAAGAAATTCCTAAGACCATCTGAACTGGCAGAGCATAAAAATAGTCACTTGCGCGTCAAGTTGTACCCGTGTAGTATTTGTTCCAATTCTTACAGTACTCCACAAAAGTTATCGGAGCACGTTCAGCAGACTCACCCAGGAATGGGAATAGGCGCCGGAGAAACAGAATTCTTCTGCGATATTTGTGTGAGATCATTCAAAAGTCGTCAGGCCTTCTCGAACCATATGCGTATTCATGCTAAAGTGCCCTCTACTAAGAGAAAGTCTGGAGAGCTTAAAAGTTTTGCTCCACAAATTATTGGTAAACCAATTCGTCATTTCTCTATGGTACAACCTGGATTTAGTCCATTTAAACCCAATTGTAATGTACCAAATGCACCTTATTCGTGTGACATTTGTGGAAAAGGATTTATGCACAAGAAAAATATCTGGAAACACAAGAAAGTTCTGCATGCAGATATTTTGAATGAAAGAAATGACAGCGAGGAGAACACTATGCATGCGTCCACAGAAGATGATGAATATAATCCTGATGAAAATGGAGCGATTTTATCTACGCCACAGTTTAACAGCTTCAATTTTGCGAATCTTGCAACTAACATGCAGGCAGCGCCTTCCCAGGATGCAATGCCATATTCCTGTGACCTGTGCTATAAGCGATTCCCTCTTAAAACAAGCTTGTGGAAACATAAACGTGCAAAGCATGGAATTATTAACGCGAGCGCCACAGACAATTCGGTAGAAGTTAACAATAGTAGATCCAGTTGTACCATATGTAAAATTTCGTTCACCGACAAAAAATCATACTATAGGCACAGGAAAAATGTCCACAAGTCGACTGTTCAGATGTGTAAAATATGTGGCAAGCCATTGAATTCTACACTAGAGCTCTATGAACATCTAAAGTCTGCTCATGCACGGGAATTGTTAGGCTACAACGCTAGCCAAGGTCCTAGTAAAGCTCAAGATATTAGTCAAGAAATGGAACTCGAATACGAGCCAGAGCCTGAACCCGTGGACCCGAGTGCGGACTACCAAGCTCGTTACCCGTGCGACACGTGCGGGAAACAATTCGTTGGGTTGCTCGCCTTACAAAACCATCAATGTATCAATCAAGTTACACAACAACCTCAGACTTTCGATTGTGAAATTTGCCACAAGAGTTACACCTCCATCGCTGCACTCAAGAGTCACCGTGGATGGCACTTGCGCTCGCCAGATGGCAAGGCCGCCGCGAACAACAGCGGCTTGTGGATGCCGCAAAACAAAGTAACGAGTAAAGTCAGTAAATACGAAGTCGTCGACCCGTCTCAGTTAGCCCGCGTGTCGCACACGACTACCAGTCCCGCCTCTATTGCCAAGCGGAGGCTACCGCCAGAAGTGGAGGTGACCGTCGTCAATCCGAACAAAAAGATGCGATCGGATGATTCTATCGAAATGGACCAGCAGATTTCATCCAGCGGAGCGGACGACAGATACTGTAATATATGCGATCGCGAATTTACGAAACGAGCAGCCTATCAGCGCCACATGGACGAGGTGCATCAACCGAACTCGGTGTTCTGTCCCGTCTGCGACAAGAGTTTCACGCGAAAGTCCACTTTAATCGTGCATATGAAGAAGCACTACGACACCGGGGAAGGTAGTTCGAGCATGACTCTTCAAGAGGACGATAATAATTCGTGCGAAGTGTGCGGAGAGCAATTCGAGAGCGCTAAAGCGTTGAACATGCACCGCGAGACGCAACACGGTGATGAGGAATCTAACGAGTCTGAAGATGACGGTTCGGTGCCGCTCCCACAGCCCGGGGAGTTCACCTGCGGACAGTGCGGGGACGGGGTCGCCACCCCTCGCGATCTGATCGCTCACAGGACCATGCACTCGACGCCCACCAAGTTCTTCTGCAACATTTGCAAGGTCTACTTTGCCAGAGCAATCGACTTGTCTTCGCACACGCGAGCCAGGCATTCTGATAATGAGAAAGTTTTCTTCCCTTGTGCTATGTGCGACCGTTTCTATATGAATAAGAAGAGCTTACAACGGCACATCGAAATGGCTCACTGATGTTAACTTTAAAGCTGGTTGAACACCAGCTGGATTCAATATTGTCTTTTCGAGTGAAATGACTGGACATTACAAGTGAGGTGGAAATTGATATGTTTATTGTAAATAAGCGTTTTTTTAATGATTTCTTACCTTAGGAAAAGGTATTTTTAACTTTTATTTTGTTGTCATTCCTTGTCTTGTTTGGTTTTGTATTATGGTAAATAATTTTTAATTTTAATTAATATCTGCTCATATCTTGTGTTATTTATTTAACTTTCAATTTAGCGATTGAAGTGACTCAATAATTTGATTTTGATTATTAACTATGAAGGTGTAAGTTAGGCCTTGAATACTAAGCCGAATAAGTTAATTGTTATTTCGTATTTTTTAATTAAGTGAAGTGATTATATCTATTTCTGTATTTTAAATACTGAAATAACGGGCCAAAATTTTCATATAGTCATTTAAATGTTTTGTTTTTATGTAAGTGATGTTTTGTCTTTGAATTAATAAGGGCAAGATAAACTAAATTAATCTTGGTGAGTTCTTAATAATAATAATTAGGTTCTTTTATTATTATTGTAAATAGTTCGATGAATACAAATTAGGGATATTGAGTTTTGATTTAAAGAGTATTTTAAGTTCCATTAAAATGTACTGATTATTTTATAGCAATTAAACTTGTATATTTTTTACGAATAAGTTAACCACAAAAATGCATCATCTCCTCATCTATGATAATTATTCGGCCTAATCATTTTAAATTAAATGATACATTATTTTAACTGTTTAATTATTAATTTTAATCAACCAATTTAATCATTTATTAATCTAAATCTTATATACCGCAACATATTTTACAAATTTCATCATCTCTTTGAGTCTCTACGAAGACATACTAAGAAATCAATTAAAATACTAAGATTTAAATCAACCCCATAAAAATAATGATGTATATTTTGAGCGACATATGCTATGTGCATTATGTAGTTACATTTTCAAAGACATTGTGCCTTGTTGATTATATTCTTCTCATGATTTTAAATTATAATTTATTATGTAATCTTCATACATATTGGTAACTCTTATTGAATCGCTTTCATTAGGAATGTAATTTTTCTTAAGGAAAAAGTCTGATTATTATAATATACTTTTTTACATCATGGAATTGCCATTGGAAATAAAACCAAATTGTATATTTATTGATCTCTCATTTTATTCGGCTGTAAATTGTGTTTTAATCATTGTTATTTTACAAGATATGTATAGCTATATAAAATTATTGTCCATAGATGAGGTTTTTACTTTGTCATCTTTGTGGTTTCACAAATAAAGTGACTTAATAAAATGTTGTTTTTTATTTGATCATTTCCCTATATTATATTGTCCTTTATTATGTTTTGAGAGAGGAATCAAATTTTCCCTATAGTTATACACCTTTCAGATACTAAATGTTTTGAAGATAATTTGCAACAATATTATACATGGTCTGAAAAAATTTGGTTTTGTCAACCATAAAGACATGAATATTAAATTTTAAAAGTAAACATGTTTAGGAAACTCTTATATAACAGCAATATACAATGAAGGTTTAGATTGGTTAACTACAATATTTGACGATCATGTCATCATCTTGCATCAGCCTTCAGCAATAGTTGTAGGTATAAGTATTTTTAATAGAAACAACAATCCCCGAACATTATCATGAAAAATATTCCAAAGATGCGATTGTAGGGCTTGCACTTTTAAAAAGTTATCAGATCTAATGTAGAGCGTACAGTATTATATTATCTGTGGTACAGACAAGAATCTCATCTTTATAAATTATAATTAATAATCTTTTTGTGAAGTCCCGTGTCCCCTAGTGAGGTAAGGGCAGATCCCTTATGTATACATCTGGTTCACTGATCGATTTTTTTAGGAACAAGTAGGTGATCAGCCTTTTGTGTACTATCAGACCGAGAAATTTTTTTTCGTCTCCACCGAACCCAGGACCCCTTGGTTCAACGCTTACGCGTCAATCACTGTACCATGGTCAAATATAACTAGTTAATGTGGGTCTAAATAAATATTGTAATATTTTTTCATCTAGCTCACACGTTAGTACACGTCCTAAGTACTAACCCGTAACTTAACAAACTATACCTTAGTTAAAATATGCGAACTGGTCGTTTCGTTACTTCAAGAACTATTGTACAAAGTTTTCACTACGCCATCCGAAGTACGCAAAACGGCCAAGCCACGTATTTTAACAGAGGTATAGTATAGTTTGGCTCTACATGAATGAACGCTTCATGATCAATGTCGATTTTTCGATGAAAGAAGTTTTTTGATGAAAGAAGTGTCAAAACCGTTTTATGTTGTATGTAGGTAACTACTTAATGACCATGATGATGAGGATGGCGGTTCTACAGGGGTCTTTGTACGCAATGACAAAAAGAAAAATGGTGGTCAGAACGCTGATACATTGATACTGTAATATAAAATATAACAGTATCTTAAGATAAAATATTATAGTATCTTCACCGTGTGTGACGCGCTTAATCCATACAAACAAACCTACAAATTAGTAAACTTTACATTAAAACTTAGAGCCAGTTTTTCATAATACATATTCGTAACTTCGGAATAAGTATGGGTAAATGCACTTTCCTCGTGATAAGGATCAACATATTAATTGCTCTTTGGTTTCAGTTACGATTATAGGTATTGCCATCCAAACCTTTTTCCATGAGCTGAACTTAACTAACTGTACCTATGTTAAGCGTAGTGCATAGACATACACTGAATATTCATAATAACAATAACTAGGTGTCCTCAGTGCGCAAAGTTAGATATTAAAAAAAATCTCCACTAAGAGTTTGTTTGGCTTATTTAACTGAGCTTGACAGGGTAGGTAGGTCATGGGGAAAGTAGGAAATTTAAACACATCATAGATTGCACAAAACATTTTAATATAAACTTAAAAAGTCGTACAACAATATGAAAAATTATTATTGACTAATTATATCCGCGGTTATGGAGAACCGCTATCTATATTATGCAAATATTATTCTATATTTAACACCTCATCGAATATATCTTACAAAAGAAAGGAAAAATAAAAAGTATCTTTATTAATAAAAAATCTCATTACGCTAAGTTGTAATATTAAACTTACATTATAAGATTTTATCTACAAAAAATACTGTAGCGTCTTGGCCAGTTTTTCAATCGAGCTTTTACGTTACGTAATAAGAATAGGGTATCAATAAATTACTTTAAGGTATTAAAATTATACAACTACACTTAATCTAAATCAAAATATAAAAATCGTAAAAAAATAGTGCACATTTCCGTATGTACAACTTGTCATTGTTGTGCTTTGAAAACGGTTATCTACACGACCACGCAATTTTATAGCATAGCATATGAACACAAATTATATTAACATCACTCAGCGTACTCTATAAAGGAAAATGCGTTAAACTATGAAAAAGAAAACTCGAAATCGTGATCTCGCTCTAGCTAACGTTTGCGAGAAGACATGATTTTGAGCTTTATTTTAATGTGCATCTTCGATTTTCGAGCGACGTGCGAGAGACGATGCAGTTTGATTGGAGTTATGTGAATGGATGAGCAACCCGCACCGTCCTGCCCGCGAGTCGCTCGCAATAACACGATGCTGGTCATGTGGACGAACCCGTAGCGTGTGACGTCATGCGACGGCGACATGCGACCCGTCGCAACCAACGACAAGCTGACTACTGCATACCTAAGCACAGCCATCTACAACTATGAACCTCGATTGAAACACTCGCCGTTGCCAAGTGAATTATAAAAAAGATAAATAACACATAGTATTTACTTTATGAATTTGCATGCACCAGTTACTTTATGAATTGAGAAATATTTTTTATTCATTTATTCACATTCACGTCTTTTTATTAATAACATTATATAAGTATACGATACAGACTAAGTCCGGCCACCTAGATGCGGTCGTCCGGCAATGTACACGAGGACTAATATCTTCTTAAAAAAATACTGTTAGATTGAAACGTAGCTAATCCTATAATATATTTATGTATATTATAATTATTATAAGGGTACAATCGTACAAGTGATGATTATACTAGGTGAGATCTCCGACGCCTTCGGGCGGCCCGCCGCGCCGTCCGACCGCGTCCGAACGGATATGCAAACATCATTACATACAAAAGTCGAATACACAACAGTACGCTATATCTTAGAAAGTATGAATTTATTTCTCAATATTAAAAATATGTAATTTCTCTATTGGCCTTTAAACGTGAAAAATTAGACGTTTCGCGTACGAATATATAAAGTATACATATTTAAATATTAGTATTCTCTTAGATCGGAGGACGAATGAATACAGGCTCGCTCATGAAGGTACGTCGTCGTAAGCGCACGGCCACTCGGCCTCTCGTTCTTACCCTACGCATAATATTATATTATATCGATATCGAACGAAGACATCTAAAAGTCGACTCGGCTTTAAATAGTAAGAAAATAAATCGCCGGCGAGTCGCGCGGCAGATTATTGCTTCTATCGATAAATTTACACATCGACGTAACGAACGAGAATACAAAAAGTTATGAAAAATCGTACGGATATCACAAGCGGCGGGCGGCGCGGGACGCCCCCGCGAAAAATAAAAAAATAAATCGCGGCGCGCGTCTCTCTCGTAAAAAAGTAGACTCTATGAGCGGGTCGCGCGAGGCGGCTAGTTCTCTCAGTTGGCGAGCAGCAGGTGCGCGGGCGCCGGCGGGTAGGGGGGCGCGGCGGGCGGGGCCGCCTCGCGCCGCGACACGAAGTACGCCGCCGGATCCGCGGCCGGCGACAGCGCGCGCGCCGCCAGCTGCTGCTGCACGGCGCGCTGCTTGATGTAGTTGCTGAACTCGGTGGGCGACATGCGGTTGGCGCGCTTGCTGCTCGTCTTCAGCTTGGTGCTGCCGAACTTGGTCTGCGCGAACGTGGCCGTTGTGAAGGTGAGCGGCTGCGCGCGGAACGGCGGCGCGGGCGAGAAGGCGGCGGGCGCGGGGGGCGACGGCGCAGCCACCGGCTCCACGGGCCGGAAGCACTGCGCCTCGGGGTTGAACGCGCGGGTCACCTGCAACAAGATTAAATCATTATTAATCTCTTGGTTCATTATCAACACTATACAGACATCTTCACATACTCTATGAGTAATATATAAATGAGCTTTCTAAATCATAAGTATTCTAATCAATGCGTGGCAGCATCACATTTCAATATTTTATTTAAACTTTTCTGTTCTTCCAATTAAATTATTTTCTCATTGTATGATAGAGTTCAACTTTATACGTTAAATTAAATATCCTCTATGAAGCTCTCCGCTCACTCCTACTTCTTACTTCCGGCTCAATGTATGATTTGTTCTCACATACATCCGTCATTCGTAAACCAGTAACCACGATAATACGCTTCATGAAAAATGAACAGCTTTTTAGTTACACGGCAATAAAATGATTTGTCATGACAATTTCGAATTTAATTTTTGATTCCTTTAATGATTTTTTGAATCCGAGTGTTGGGAGCATTGGGAGCTTAATTAAAGAATTCATTTTATGGGGTGTATTCACCAATACAATTAAAAAATGAACAAAATTCGTAAGCATGATAATTTATAACTTAATTTATAATTTATTCCACCCGTAAATTCAAATAAATAATTGAAAGTTCTCAATTCCGTAGCACAGTATAAAACACTTTATCAACATAGAGATAGTTCTGCATTTGATCAGCTATTGATTTATTGCGTAATTTATTGTCCCACTTGAACATCTGCCAAATTTCGCGTCTCCGTGTGGCCTACATTTATTGTAAACAATATTTTATTCCAGTTTAAATACTGTTGAGATATCTTTAAATGGTATTGAGCGTTTTTGTATTGACACAATTTCGCTTTGATATTTTTTTGCTCTTTCCACGTGGAATGAATTAGATCAGCCAAGAGTTTTTAATTGGCAATAGCCCTCTATAAAAATTGAGCTTACTACAAAAAATGGAAGTAATAATCTGCTTTAAAAATGCACAATATATTACTTTGTATGCTAAACGTTTTTTATTTATTCTTTTAACATTTATAGATATTGATATTTGATATAAATTAATTACCTCTCTGTCAGTTCGTTCTTCCGCTGCTCTCTCATCACTACTGAAAAGAACCTTCACAGCACCTTTTTCTCCGATTCTGTAAGACACTTCGCCTGAAACAATAAATACAATACATTTAATTAGGAAAAATTCCTTGCTTTTGAGAAAAGCGAGAAGAAATTCTAGAATCATAAATCCTGATCCTTGGATATAAATTTAATTAACCATTATTGGAACTAGGGACTCCACAGTGATCTTGTACTAACTACTACTTAATATACCTAGAGGATTCCCTACCAGGATAACAGGATTTGTAAAGCGACCTCAATTAACTCAACTGTTAGTACAATATGATGTGCTTATTGCGGTTAAAAACATAATAAGTTAAATAGAGCGTTTAATGGACCGTGTTTTAACTGGCGTTAGTCAGTTTTATAGGAAGAAACAAATTTAAAATGTCGCTAGTAATGAGCAAAACAATGTTCCAAGGTCACATAATATTATAATGGCATAAAATTTGAAATCATTTGGATGACCTGTTTTTGCACTTAGGTACTTATTTATTATCTATACACATGTCAATATATATTATATACCATTAAAAATATAACTAAGAATCCTATTCTATAAGTAAATGCTTTCAAACTATATTTACCTGGATCCACCCAAACAGCAAGGTCACGTGGTAGGTGTTCCAAAACATCCCGAACAGGAACGCCTGATTCTCTCGCTGCTCTTTCCAACACTGGGTCCAGTGGTCCTCCGGTTTTCAAACACCTGAACGCTGACCCCCGGCATGGCCGGTCTGGGTACCAGTGACCCCTGAATTTGTCCTTCAGCGCCTTCTCGAGTTCCTCACCGAAGATGTTCACCCGCCGCCTGGGCAATTTGTTGTAAAGGTATGATATAACGAAGTTAAGGGCCACCTGGACTTCAATATGCATTTTGTCTTATCCCTGGAACAAGAGAAATGATACTAAAATAACGCCACTTAAATTTACACGTATTGTTAATGTTACTGTATTTTTGTGAAGTAATCTGTAGGTATCATATATCATACGATAAATAAGGTGACATCTCACGAGATAAACTCTGAAGATATAATCTTATCACGCTCAGGAGAGACTGAGTATGACCGATTGGGTTGGGAAGTTCTAAAATGTTTCATCAGAAAACGGTTTCAATTTCCATTTAACATGTCTAATTATAAGAATACAGCTAAGTGCATGGCATCGATTTGTTACGAGTTGTATCGTCCCATCGATTGCCACTGTGCAAATACTCAGAATAGATATTCATTTGAAATTTGCAAACATAAGCAGTTGAATGAGCATAAACAGTAGCCTAACATTTTGAGCAGGCACAGTCCATATTATTATTTAAGTATTCTAATGGATAATAATTGACTGAAACGAAATCCAACGCGGTAAGAATCGATTGTAAATTTGGAATGAATGATTAAAAACTTTAAACTTTTCATTCAGTTATTATTTACTGAATAACAATAAGTTTATAGGTACAGCAAAAAATGGAAACATTTGTAAAAGCACTGTAACACGTGTACAATCAATCCTATTTTCAATTTTCCAGCCAATTAACTTCACTGAGTTCTCATCTTATATAACTCATTCACGTCATACACAGTGACTAAATTAATCAAAGCCTCAATTTGCAGCAAAATTGCTACATTTTAAACAAGAATGTAATCAAATACATGTTGACTAACTGAAAATGGGGAAGTTATTACGTACAAATGGAAGTTTTAAATTTTCAGGTCAAATTAAGTTTAAGTATAACATGAAAGTAAAATAACGTTTTGTAAATTTTTATTAAATCCATTTAGAATATTTTTATTACTACAGCTACGTTGAGATAAGGAATTGGGTCAAAAAACGGTCGAAATAAATTATCCCATTAAAAAACATAAGGAAGTGAAAATCCACAAACGCAAGGGAAAGTTAAAATAAGCCGAAACATAAATAGCCCACTCCACATTGTCAACGAAGCCGTCTCGATAAGAATAGATGGACATAAAAAGCCTTGAAAGCGAAGGCAAACTTTTGAACGTTCGGCTAAGATAACGCGATCGTGGAATAAATGGAAGGGCCAACCCTTTGTGAGCCTACGGGAAGATAAGTTTGTGAGCGGTTGACGCTAAAGTTGAAGCGATATCCCCAAGTTTCGTGTACAATTAGTTACGCATGGAAAGTTTTGCGAAACTATAGCAATTCAGGTCAGTGTTCTTGTGTGCGCTTGTATGGTGACCTTTATAAACAAATGAGCTAGTGGAAACAGAACAACTAAGATTAGCTATAAATATAGATAGAAGTTTAAATTTGAATTATTAGGTTAAAAGGCAGCCAGGAAAACTTTGAGAAAGAACCAAAGAAGCAGCCAGGTTTCAAGCGAAAAGATTGACTAAAGATATCTCTTTAATTAAACAATGAATCCAGAATTCTAAATAAAAAACTATTCAAAATACATTAGTATTATCTTTATTTCTATTCCAACCTGTTCAAGAAACTAGTACACCTATTCAAACCCTAAATAATTCAATTCCCTTGCGTCCTGTAATAGATAAGTCAAAGCCTAACAAGAGTACTAACTCCATATTGAAAACAAATTAATAGGATCCATTAAATTGATCACATATAGCCTTAAAACTTAGGAACCCAAATTACTAGATAGAGGCGACGAGTAATTGCTTTTACATAAACAAACTAAGATCCATTAGCTATGACTTGTCCAAATATGTCTAACGATGTATAAATTAATTGAAGGTCTCTATAATTAGATAACGTGGAAAGCATTATAATGATTAACCCCGAAATAAGTGGACCGTGTTCTTATAAAACTAGGCTATGAAAATAACACTAAATAATAAGTTATGTGTGACCGATTTCTTAAAATAATCTTGTTATAACTACAGAAAACCAAAAAAAAATTAACTTTTAATTTCTACTCAATCTTTCAATATCTACTCTGTAGCTGTTAACAAAATCGTGCTAAAATAGATCACTTACAATATACCAGTTTACCAAGTCTAAGTTTGTTTGACGGCTCCCGACCATCAGTCTTTATTAACCCTTGCTGACAACAGCATCTCATCTCTATCGATTTACAATAAAAACGTTCTAGGGGCGTGCGGTTAAGTTCGGCTGTCCTATTTATATCCCTGTATCGATCCGGCGCCCCACTGCCCGACAACCCCTGACTGTGTACATTCAATAAAATCACTTGTAACAATAGGTGTAAAGGTCAGAATCCCCGGTCGCAATTTCAGCAACTGCGTTGGCGAAATACGCCGGCCGAATTTGACTTCTGGGTGTAATTAAGGATGGCTCCTTTTAAATACGTTCTTTTTGTTCTGTACGGAAACAATATACATTGTACAATTGATGTCGAATTGCTTTCTTGTGTAAAGAAAATATTATATATCTTTTGGTTTTAATTACTACGAATCTAGGTTTATACAATATTATATGATCTCTACATTATAAATTGTAATCTATACACTATAGTAAGGTACATATTAGCATAATATATTGACAAAAAAGCCCTAAAAATTGAATGAACTTTAAAATATATATTATATCACGTTAGATAGCATGATAATATGAACACAACTTTCACAAGCCCTAGGACGTCTAAGTTATCTGAGCACATTAAATACAATGGAAGCTTATCTTTATAGAAATACTCTCGCGTGAACCGAGCTGCGATTATGTGCCTAATCAATTTGCTTCATAGAGATTGTACTTTAAATTATAACTATGGAGTTTCTTGCCGGTTCTTCTCCATAGATACTGCTTTCCAAATCGATGGTAAATGTTAAAAATATGTACGATTCAAAAGTGCTTTTAGAAGAAGTCTAACTGAATAAATAATGAGTTTGAACTTGGCAGAGTTTGATGTTTTGTTTTATACTTTTATTATATTATAATCTATAAATGTTATATTTATATAATATAATAGAAACCTCAAGTACTGAGTAACATTTCATCTTATTGCTACAAAGGGGCACGGCACTTAACTTATCATGAATTATCGCTATAACAAAACCGTATTTCAATGTTACGCTTGTGAAATTATTATTCATAGAAGTTGTAGAAGGTACTTGAAGCATTCGCGGTTACATTACATTGAGTTAACAATACAGTTAAGTTATTATTTACTCCGTTTCATGTTTTATGAACGCAAAATTATAATATTTTAGATTTGTGGGTTATTTCAAAAACATTTTTGACTTCTTATGTATAATCTTATGCGCAATTGTAATTTTAGTAATAAACTTGTTAAATAAAATAATCAGAAAGATTTCTTCCGAATATAAGAGACGACGGCTTTTATAGTACGAGTATGAATTGAAACTTATGTATAGTAGGTATATGAAAGGGAAAGACGTCATTTCCACCCCCTCCACACGTTTATAAATGGCCGGTATTTATCTACGTTAGTGTGTAATCGTTGGATAAAATGGTGATATTTTCTTACGCCTTAATAATCCATTTCAGGCTTGGAATTCAGAGGATATTTTTATATAAAAAATAGACGGAATAGCTGTCAAGATATGCGGATAACGAAGCAACCTAATTACTAAATAGATTATATGATCACAATTATTACTTTTTGGGAAAAACCTATTATAATGAAATCATCTCGTATAGGTAATTAATTATACGAGATATATAATTACAAATGGTGTAGGTGTATTATCATTATATTTATCATTTTATTCAATTAGAACCCTTGCTGATAATAAATTATTACTAAAACAGTTCATATAGCGTGAAATATTTTAACGTAGAGATTACAAACACGAAGGGTGTTAGATATAATATCTTTAAGAGGACATTTTAATAATTTTACGCTTCGACGGCCATCGCAAATGGATGTTGGATGGTAGTTTCATTTCTATTTACATATTTTACTCGCGTTTCGATGAAATACATTTTAGCGCGAAATAAATATTAACATTTTGAATGATTCCATTAATATTAATATTCAAAGTGTGAAAACTTGTCACTACATTTATGGACATATTTTATATTTTAACATTTACCTAAGTATATTCGAGTGGCAATGTTTGAAAAAAAAAATACTGAAAAAAAACTACGTCGAGTGTAGTTGTAGCCAATTGATAGCACTTCTGTTAAAAATATTGTTTTTCGTTTAAAATTTAGCCTTATATAAAATTATAGATTAATATAAATAAATAAATAAATAAATAAATAAATAAATCATTTGTTCCACTTAAAACATTTTACAAATTAGAGCGACCCAGGCTCCTAAGATAGTAAGAACTGTTTTTCAGGAGCCTGTGTCTTCCATTTACAGTTACACGACACGAAAAAAAATCAGAGATAAATTAAATAAAATCAAAAATAAATTAAATAAAAGTAATTAATTGGTGTATTATTTTCTATCCTCTTATCAGAAACTCTGCGTATCCCAAGTTTACAGATTACCGATATAATTAAATTTGCTTACAAGTTTAATATACTTGGTCGAATTTTCCGCCTACGAGCCTTCATCAGCAGATTTGAGGTACTTTACCCTCATACCTTCCGGTTGGGAAAGTAATCAATTTATAGGACGTTGTTGGCTCACAGTTTATTTAGCGGTATAATGGCACTTTATTTATAAACTAGCTGTGCTCCGCGGTTTCACCTGTTGTTCTAAGCGTGATGATATATTATAGCCTATAGCCTTCCTCGATAAATAGGCTATCTAACACCGAAAGATTTTTCAAATCGGATCAGTAGTTCCTGAGATTAGCGCGTTCAAACAAACAAACAAACGAACTCTTCAGCTTTATAATATTAGTATAGATTGCTATTCTGTTAAGAGGTATTCGATTATTTTAGATGTAGTAACAGTATTATATCATCTGCGGTAGTAATGTCGTTATGTATACTGTATATATATGTATTAGATAGATTAGTTAACATCAAATATTGTATTGGGTTTAAAATTTATGAGTATCAAGAATACATTTTGGTATTACCGAACATTTAGTATTTCGATATCACAATATGATTATAGTACCTAGGAAGTATTATTTTCATGAAGACTAGTTCAAATTTCCTGCTAAAAAAGGGTAGGTACCAATTGAGTTGAAAATAAAAATCCATGACCAAGTTTGTTCTACACACCCAGTATATGTATATTGTTATTTATATTGTTATATGTATATAGGTACTCTATTGGGTTCTCTTATCGCTATTCGGACGATAGTAGCTCAGCATCCATATAACTAAAGCTATATATTTCCATCCCTAGGCCACTATTTCGTATCCCAAACCCGATCCTTAATGTATTAAAGGATTAATTGTTACGATAATAGGGTGATTTTATGTAGTACTTTATGTGTGAATAGTTCAAAATTGACCCACTTCATTTAGTGGAGAGAATTGTCACCCTAGTGCAATGACTAGGGTGACAATTCACGGTACAATTACCGTCACGTCATTTTACTGAAAAAAAAAAATGATATTAGAAGCTGCAAAAGTAGTCACAAAAGCATGGTATATTAATAAATTTAAGAAGTCTGAAATTTCATAAATATTAATATATTATTATCTGTTGTTGGATACAACGAACAAGTAGGTAAGAAGAGAAAAAAAATATGAAGAGAGACCTCCGGGGAGAACATCTGTTTCTACTTGGACTAAGTATTTCGCCAACTTATGTATTAAAAGTATGGACCTACTATTATTTAGTTAGTACGGCTTTTAGCGGTAAGCTTGAAATAAACTTTGTAAGTCCCGCTTTCATATTCCCACTGCAAACTGCACATTTACATAGATTTGTACATGTAGGAATATTCATATTATATTATGCTGGAAATTTTGGTACATTGCGAAGTGAGTAACCCTAATTCTCTTATCATGCTATGCAAATTAACGTACATACACTTTCACACGTGTTTTGGGATGGTTTCGATAACGATGTGGGTTATCAGCGGTTTGCAAGCGCACAGTCAACAACACTGCAACAAAATGCACTGTATGTTGAGAACATAAATGCTATTTTCGCTCAGCAAACGCGACCCGTATCTCAACGAGTTTGTTAGCGTTTAATGAAACATTTTTGGGAGGATATTCGTAATTATTGGTTGTATGGCCGCACTCCACGCGTCCTACTTTTAAAGTCATTTGCTAAACATTAACTCGAAAGGTGAAGCTCGAATTATTAATTCGGAGCGTAAATTGAGTTTGTGTTTTCACGTGTTTTTCACTGAAACGCTTTTAGATTTTACGCTCACTTATTCTTTGACTTTTAAAATATTAATTTATTTAAAATACTGTATAACTAATGCATGTGCTTTTTAGTATGATATATACAGGATAAACGATGCTAAAAATATACTCAGTACTTCCACATAATGCTGTTATTGTATTTAGTACTTACTTATACTATATACTAAGCTACGACTTGTCTATTAATTATTATTATCACATTTAATAGCTATTTTGGGAAAGTCAATTATCTAGAATTAATTCACTTGCATTAGCATATTTGATTAATTTCGATTGATTACTAGTAACGACTTCGAAACAGCCGTAAATTAGAAATAATTTGCGCAGTTTTCAATATCAGTGCTGGCGTTAGGTACAAACTTTACAGTCTCAAACCAATTTGTAGATTAAACGAAGTTATTGCTGAAATTTAATTGACTTTCGCCGTATAATTAGTCAGAGGGACATTATTGTAATCAATGCAGAAAACGTAGTCGATAAATAACTTGAAATTTAAGATTTATTATCTTTGGGTAGTGTTTCAAGGCAGTAATTAAAGTTAAAAGATAAATAAGAATGAATAGGTAATCAAGTAGGTAATATAAAGTAAAAGAAATTCTTGATAAATGCTCTTACATTATTGGATAGAATCTACTGCCACAAAATATACATAAAAATTCGATATAGGGGGTGGAAATATTATATTGTGTAAAAAAACCCGCACGAGCGTAGCCGGTGCCGAAATGCTATAATACCTCCTCATTAAGCTCTGTGGCTTAAAACATAATATTGTCAGATAAATAAGGTACGAGGAAAATATTAAAATAAATACACACAAATAGTAAAACACAAAAATAGTGAAGAAAACAACTAAATATAATCGTCCCGAAATAAATTGACAAATAGGTATAACAATAGTTGTGTCACGAAAACACGTTGTTACGTGGAAATTTAGGAAGTCCCTCGATTGTTTACGTTACACGTGTATAAGTCGAAGATGTCAGAAATCGTGATAGATTACTCAGAATCTACGTAACCTTGAAATATACGTTGATTGATTAGCAGCAGTTTCAGTAATTTTTTCGCTTGTTGGCTCTTTTTCGGGTTCACATCAATTTTTAAATTGATGTAAACCTCGCATTTCATGTGATCATGATTTGGAATAATTATGTCATTTACATATAATTCACGGTAGTAAAAACCGATGATAAGTATAATAGAAAAATTATTAGTATTGCGGTATACATATTATCCTATGAAAATATGGGTCTACATACACAGATGATAAAAAATAAAACAAGAATACGATTTTAATATACAATATACGATATGCCAATAATTATGGAAGTAAATAAGTATTGTCAGGACAACAAAATGAAAGAAAACAAAAACAACAAAAGTCAATTAGATTACGTACAAACGTCTATTTATATTGGCGTTTTGAACAAACATAGATCGTAAACAAGTCCTTTGTCTATATTATATGGAATATGATAAAGGGACTACGGCATAAACAGATTGAATTATAGATAAGGTATTGAGCTCATGAAATATTCAATACAATTCAAATCTATATAATGTTATGGTAATATCATCGGGGTTTATAATAGACTGTTGACGTTGATGCAATAAAATTACGATCATCATTCATAATGTTAGGTTTTATTCTAGAAATTTCTTTGGACGAAGCAAACATTTCATCCGACCGCGACATTCCGACGTAAGTGATTATGAAATAACATGTATGTATGTAGCAATACATAGGTTCTAAAAGTGTTATGTCACCAAATTCTTATCAATAGTAAAATTAATAAACGTAAAGTTTCAACGTAGAGCTACCAAATACTCATTATTTATAGCTAGTTATGAGATAACAGATACAGTTAAAAACTTCTGAATTACCAATAGGTACCTACTTATCATTTGTTAGTTTAGTACATAGTTAACATGCTTTATATATGTATTGCGTTTAAATACACATATTATTATTGCCGTGTTTAAAATATATTCCATAAAATAAAATTTTATTCATATAGCAACCATCGGTCGGTAACGAATGTGTACATTTTTCATGACCGCCTCGTTATGTAGATATTCAGATAATTAGCGGAGAGCTCTTAAATACGCGTTACACGAATATATATTTACATATCGTGAATAATACTTTACTTTGTTAACATATTTAAAATTGTATCCATGCTTAATATATGTTAAATTTAATGAGGCAAATAACGCTTTTAATAATTCTACTTTTTCTGCTTTCAACGTTAATAATTTGAAATTGAGAAATAATTACTTACCTACGTCAAGAATGGTCTGGTAAATAAAAAATAATGTATAAAATATAAGGTTTTATCTTAAAAGTTTTAGTGTATATTCATAAACTTTTATTGTACCTAGTAAAAATTAAACAAAAGTTCTTATCACAGCGAGGATATCCTTTGTGCCAAATTTTAGAAATTCCACACACGAGCACTGACAACGGGATATTCCCAGAGCAATTTAAAATCGTCTTGTACATAGGTAACGCAGTCAAAGCGAGAATTTTATTCACAATAAAGCTTGGGAATAGTAGAATTTCTCCACAAAGTAACATATGTTAGCGAATAGCGTAGCTCAGACAAGGGCGGGAAATGCGGGACGCGCTGACGTCAAACTTTTCACATTAGGAAGCTAGGTCTCGGTCGTAGCGGTGGTGTGGGAAATTAAACTCTGTGCAACGTTAATAAAGATTAGTTTCCTGTATTCTATTTTTCTATATGTGACGTAACGAAGCTGCTGTAAATTAACCCCGTGTTGCAACGGAATGTGTGAGGAATGATTGTTTCTGATTGTTATAGCGTAACTTTGAAACATTTCCCTGACCTATATTGGAGAATAAATAATAGTACAATATTATAGTGTATGTGTGTTGGTCTGACGCAGAGTAAATGGAATGAGATTGCGTGGAGAGCAATAAAGATAAGTGAATATTTTGGTCTGTATTGCGTGAATATAAAATAGGCAGTAAAAGTGATATAGAGATCAAAGTTTTAGTTTATTGTATTTCTAATACGCTTTTCAAATATTCTTATATCATAAAAGGCGTAATGGATAGAGATTTTCTTGAGAAAATTGATTTCGATAACTGTTCAATTTTAAAATTCAACACTAGAGTCACAATAACGGCTGTAAATAATTGAATCGAAAATTTTCATGTTTATTTTAAATGAATGAAAATATATTTTATGAAAAACATTTTTTTTTTATAATAAGGAAAAACAATGTATGGCTCTACATAACATGGCGTATAATATATTATGTATATTATAAAGCTTAATTAAATATACGTAATTAAATGTTTCAATTACTTAATAATTAGAGAAGACATACCCCTTTAATTGTATATTACTTCGTAATAAAGCCTTCCTCATACATAACTTACGCAAATGAAGTTCCTTTAAAAGCTATTACTTACATTATTGAATAAGAAAATTATCGACATGATTGTAATTATTATATGTATTAGGTATAAACCTACATAACATTATAATATTTGTTATTTAAGTACAAAATTAAATTTAAATATGTACTTACATTTTAGTTTAATCTAGAAAGAGGAAAAGTTGATGATTAAATTTTGGCATTTGGCAAACTACTTGTAAATATGGAATAAAGTTAATATATATCCGTTTTTCGTATAATTTTAGTGACGAACAGTATAAATGTATACCTATGTCTTATTCATGTTATTTCACACCCCATAAAGCTATCCAAAAAATATGTTTTGGCCACATTACAATAAGAATAGATAAAAAATAACCGCATTTCCATCCAGGGCCACAGAGTATAAAATTCCCGTCCTCAATTGACGAAAAGCGAGTGAGATATGGGACGATAAAGCGTTCCCAAAAGAAAGTGGGCCAAACAACGTCCATCTATAATGATTAATGTTGGCCATTTATATCGCATAGATCCCCGAATCGCGGGAAAAACTTGATTGATGTAGGATCGGAGGACGTTCGTTATATTTACTCCCATTTCCTCTCTGTTTTATACGTGTTTGATGGATGAGGGATATTTCCATGTTAGTGAATTATTAAGGATGAATGTGTGTTTGTATTAATTTAATTGTTAGCTCGGTGTAATGATTATGTCAGTGATGGAATAAGGCACGTGTTAAGACGATTAGATATGAGCATACTCTATACCCTTATATACCTATCATAGAACCATACGAGATTTGTAGTTAAAAGTTATTTTTGAAGTTTAAATTATTGATATTTTTGGTTTTATGGCATTCATATTTAAGTATAGTTATTTTTATAAATTTATATTTATAGTTATTTTTTAAGTTAAGTTTATGAGTGAATATGTACTTTGTAAAATTACCATGCTTTTCAGTTTCATCCTAGAAAACCTTTTGTTAACAAAAAGCTAATTAAAAAAAAACATTTACGATATAAATTTTACTACATGACAAATACAATCGAAAGATTACCTAATTAAGGCAAACGCCAGCAAGATCGAATTCCTATACTTACGAGAGAGAAATAAGAAATGTAAATAATTTTATTGGAAACTTCTTCGAATTTATTTTCGAACCGTATTCGTACATAATATAGATGTAACTTCAGTCATGTCTTGTAATAATTTATCGGTTTTGTATAGCCTTCATGTGTAGGCGTTATTTTGGCGACAAAATATTTCTTCGCGTTTTGGTTCGTACTGATATTTATAGTGCTATAGAATACAGTTTGTGGTTGTTCTAGAAACCTATTTATTTCAATTTGTAAAGAATTTTCCGTTTAAAAAATGATTATTACGATCTTCCTTGTTAAGTGTCAAGTAAATACTTATGACGAAATTACAAGTTTATCTACTAAGGTAGGGAATTATTCAAGAGAGGTGTGAGATACCTCTTGTTTTTTAGGTAAATAACTTAATATGAAGACTGGCCAATTTCGAGAAAAGATTTTATCGAGAGATAAAAATATATCTAAGCTTATTCGGATTTATAGTTAAAGTTGAACGTGAAAATAAATCAAAGCTCTTTTTGGATCTAATCACCCAGAATTTGGATTTATCTGATTTAAAATATATACTAATCCGATTGTATACTATCCATACTAATATTATAAATGCGAAAGTAACTCTGTCTGTCTGTCTGTTACTCAATCACGCCTTAACTACTGAACCAATTTGCATGAAATTTGGTATAGAGATATTTTGATACCCGAGAAAGGACATAGGATAGGTTTTATCCCGGAAATCCTACGGGAACGGGTTTTTCTTTGAAAACGCGGGCGAAGCCGCGGGCGGAAAGCTAGTAGATAATATATAGGTAACATTCATTTGTACACACTAACCATAAAACTTAAAATACTATCCCAATAATAAGTCTAATATACCTAACCTAATAACAGATCATTAATAACTGAATAAATCATATCAAAGCTTCTACTATAAATACAATTTACTACCTTCAATCCACCACAATTATCCTTAAGGGAACGATAATCCTCATATAACCTATATTTCAAACACTCAAAACTAAATCGTCACAATACAAATGCGTATGTAAACCAAATGAACATCATGTCACATCAGTTTTGGTTCCGACAAAGACCGTTCATCATCACGATTACAAACAAGGTCAGTAAATTGTGAGTATCAATCAATGACATGCATCCATTATAATTATAGTTTCAAGTCCTTGAAAGTGTCGTCTGAATTATTTAGTTTTACCTGTAGAGTTGATTGGTGTAGTCTACGCTTTATTTAGGACTTTTACTATGTTGGTTTAGTATTGATTTCTCATATCAATTTATAAGTAAATTTTATATATTTTTGGATATTAAGTTTACTTCATGAAGAACTAAATTCCTAACTATTCCTGTATTGTACAAAATGATGAATGGAAAGCTCCTAATTCGGATAAAGAATGCCTACAATGTTATTGTATCATTTCTAAAGATATTATCTGGGAATTTACATTGAGAATTTGACGAATATAACATCAAAGCCAAAAATATCTTATAGAAATGAACGAAATTCTATTATTCTCAAAATATTATGCTATTTATAGAATCGTCTATTTCGTTTTTGTCAGGCATAACAGTTTAATAAATATGATATTAGCATCACGTGCTACAATAACTAAATAAACGTCCTAACTCAATGAGATTATCTAGGTACTTATTCTCGTGAGCTCAATTTCGTAACGCGTGACGTGTAAATGAGATAATTAAAAAACGTTTCGCGTTCACCAACGCAACGTCCGTGACATTCGCGAGGTCAGGCGACGATGTACAGCGAAAATGTTAAAAAATCGTTTGATGGTTCCAAATGAATGGCACACGATAATGATGTCACGCGACGTCGATTGCGGCCTGTGACATCACAAGGTTATAATGCAAATGCGGGTGCTATCAGATAGCTTAAATCCTATCGAATCAGTGTGCACTGCAACATACGACCTCTTCAAGAGGTCACCCTGAGGTCGGTTATCATTAGAGCGTTTTAGGGTAACATTATGAAATGTTACACGCGCTCACGTAACTTGTGCGAACTATGCTAATCAGTTAAGTGGATAGTCATTGAAGTTTTGTCTGAAAACTCCGTGGTCACAAGTCACAAGGCAAGGTTGGCGTTGCGTGATGGTCGTCAATGTCACGGTCGCTTCATCGCTGGCAGTGGGACAAGAGTGGATAGACGTTTTATGTGTCTATTGTTTGAATTACAACAATACGAGCTGTTATGACTTTGTTCATGAGAAGCATTTATTGCAGTTCTTTTGAATACAAATGTTTGGATATATTTTATTCAATATACACAAATATAACGATTGTGGTGTTAAAACCAGTTACTTAAAAGTAAAGATTGATCAGCTGATCGATCCGATCTTTTTGATAAAACATTTAGATGAGCACAAGAGCTACCTATGTTCGAACATCACGCGAGGGAAGCCTCAGTCATAGTTTGATTTACGAGAAATCTAAAAACGTTAGTTCTAAAGCTTCAAAATAAATCTCGTCACGAAAATATCGTATCTATTTGGGCGTTGAAGCACGTGATGCGTGACACGGCTTGTTTGCGCTGCGTGTTTAAATAACAAACACGAAACATTTGATTTAGCTACATAACATTTAAATTTAAATTATAAAAGCTCATAATTGAAATTCGCGTATATTCGCAATAATTTGAACGGTTTAAGCGGGATTTACGGTGACATGTCATGTTAGCAGTTAGGTGTGTGTTCATGAAAAATTGTTTCAAGCCTGCGTATTATAAATGGGTATATTTAAGCCAGCTACTCACGTACCTACCGCAGGGGCAATATTGGAATAATCTCGGTTGGTCGGCCGGCGGTTGGAGCAATTTCAGATGTTCTCTAAATTGCCCCTGCTTCCCTTTACACATAACAAGGAGCCAATTAAGGGTGCAATTCCAAAGTTGCCTCTGCTGCAGGTAGGTGTGTAGCCGGTTTTACATAATTTTTTTCTATTCCACATTGTAATACGTCATTTGCAGCATTATAATCACATATGCTATAAATGATGCGTCTGTATTTATAAATGCTAATCCTTATGGTATTGCGTAAACGTTTATGTACATAGTTCGTACGTCACTGTATAAACCGTCGCGTGTGGAATGGAAATAAGGTTAAGTGCATTTTATTAACATTTTAATACTATTATACGTTTTTAATATTGCTTATCCACATCATTAAGGCCAATACAGACGAGTTGGCAAATTGCCGTATTGTGGTTACCTGCGGTAATGGATTCTTACATAAAATGATTGTTATAAGCAAATAAATAATAATTATTTATAACGCTATAAAGTCTCTGATCAAACAAACCTTGTCCTATTGCAATATACTCTTTAAAATACTGAATAATATTAATATTAGATAGATAAAAATATTATTTTAATTAAATATTTTTTATGAATGGGATCGAACTAATCTTAAATTTTAATTTAAAGTAATAAGTACGAACATTAAAAAATGTACTTAACACTTTCAGTCCCAAATAAAAAGGTTTAGGTACATACGCACTAACGTAAAAATAGTATTCCGTATTAAAAACATCAATATTGCTGTAGAAAATGAGAGCCTATCTAGAATATTATATTCACGTGAAACTCGGCTCAAGGCACTATTATGAAAATATAACAAAGCTGTCCTCTAGGCGTTAGTTTACTAACAAAGGTGAGACTCATTAACTAAACGATTATCTATTCATCTCGATTATAGTTTACATCTCGAAGATTCCAGAATATTCTAGTTTCAGTGTGAGATAATTCGTTTGATGTTACGTGATGTTTAAATGCATGAAGTCTGAAACTTGATTTTGATTTATCGACGTGGTTTCGGCGAAATGCGAAAGCATAAATTCGTATACCGATTCTGAAAAATGATTTTGGATTACATTTAATGTTATTTAAGTTATAATTTTAAAAATAAATTATAATATCTAGATTCTAGAACCTTTAAAAACTGATAGAGTCAATAGTAAAAGTATGACTCGTATTTCATTAAATTGTGTTATTTTAATTACATGTATCTTTTACGACATAAGGCTAATAAATTGAGTAAGTTTCTTATGGCTATTTAAATTGAAAATGGAAAACATCATACGAACTTCGACTGTATCCACTATATCTATAGTGATACCTACTTCTACTATGCTCACAGATATTTTTTTATTCAGTTTCAATAAATCTTCTCTTTATAATAAAAATGTATTGTTAAGCTCAGAACGGATGAACCGATTTCGTTAATTCTTCTTCATAATATTCTTTGAAGAGGATAGTTCTTTTAGAAAAAACGTAAACATGTACCACTGGCGAAGCCGGTGTGGACCGCTAGTATTAATCTTGTTCAATGTAATTCAGTGATGACATTACATATGATTGGTTATGAGTTATGACGGATGCGTTCCGAGGCCGAGTTTTGACCTCATCATTCAATATCCTTATAACAACTTGAAATAACTAACTGCAACTGGCTGCTAAATGATCACTGCTGTGGTAATCAAATTATTTTTTTGTTAAATTATTCTGTAGGCCAGCATATAAAATATAGGAGACATCTTCACTATAATATTATAAGGAGGAAAATAGGATAGGATTGGAAATAGGATAGATAGGCTCCGAATCTACTGGACCTGTTTAATAAATAAAATAATAAATAAATAAATAAATAAACCTGCTTTATGACTGATGAACATAGACCTTTTTATGATGTTTTTATCCCGGGTCAACCTGGGCAGAGCCGGGACGAGCGGCCAGTCATAAATATAAAGGGTATCCTTTAGACTCTTAGACCGATAGTTGAAAAGACGTATATCTAGGAAATATACCTATGTATTTTGTTACTTAAGGATAATGTCCTAAGCGATTGATATCAGTCCTAAGTAGGTTATATATTTTACGTAAGGCCTGGCTGGAATGTAATCTTCGAGAGGTCACATTCTAGCTAGATCAATATATTTTAGATTAAAGATATATTAAATTATATTAAAGAAACGAACTATGCGCATTTAAGTCTAATCTACCCGAGGATTATATTTTTTTTATAAACCTAGCAATGAGGTTTTAGTAATCGAACTGGCTGATTTTATATTATAAAAAATAACAAATTCAAAGATTTGAAAGTTATTATACCGCCTCGTGTAAACGTCTTCATGCGTGAATGTTCTATATTGATATGGCTTCAAGATTTCTTATACATATAAAGTACGTATATACACTTTGAGCACAATGTCTGGTCTTTTAGCGTTATTAACGTGTTTATTTGTTACTTGCAGTTTATTTTTATCCATACTAAAATTATAAAAAAAAATCTGTTACTCTTTCACGTAAGCTTTGGTAAAAGTTTTAAATGAAGGTAAAGAATAAATCTTACGCAAACAAAAATGCCTTTTATTTTAGTATCCCACTAGTATCTAGCAATAATAAACAAATAAAAATATATAAAATTGACAGCCATGTTGCGTTAACTTTGCTGTATTCTTCTTTATTTACGTAAAATACACGTCGAAATTGGCAAAACATACAGCGATGTTTATTAATGATAATGAAGGAACACCTGCAATAATTAATATGGAACAAGGGCGGACGGTATCTCAAACGTATTGCTACATAAGTAGATATGAGAATATTTGCATAATGCATAAGTCTATGTAAAAAAATGAAGAAATTAGTTAACTGGCATTTTACACAAACCATGTCTGTCTAAATTTATGCTACGCGGAAAAAAATCAGTTTTCTTTACAAAGCATGTGGTCTCTGAAATATCAGTCTATGAAATTTAAATCTTACAGAAGAATCGCAAAGATACAAGAGCAAATAGAGTCCTACTAAAATTAGGCTCTACGAATACTATACAGGGTGTCCCACTATTGGTAGGTATACTAAGCGCGAAGGGACTTGTAGACTTGCATACACTGATCACGTTAAAAATTCAAATTACATCAAAAAATTTTTGCTAAATTTTTCTTGAAAATTCATGTTTTCTTCTCTAGCTTCGCGCAGCCGGCATATACCGCTTCGCTAATGTGAGCATTTTGTCCATGAAAACATAATCTTAAACGATAGGTCACGTGCTGGTAGCAAAGATGGGCGGGTTGCTTGTTATTGGTTTTAAAAACATAGAGTTTTAAGAATTCATCTATTTGAAATTAATATGCGTCTGGAATTTTATAAGTATTTTTTACGTACTCAGTGTATGCAAAACTATAGGTAACCTCCTTTGAGCTTAGTATACCAACAATGGGACACCCTGAATATTCAGTTTATTACTTTAAAACAAAGTTTAACTAATGAAGAATATATATACAATATAAATGTAATTTTAAGTAGTAAGGAATCTGTACAGAATTGATTCCGATAATTCTATAAACAGATTCATTCCAAAAGCAGTATTGATTTCTTAAAGTGATAAGCTCAGGTTTTGAGTTTATCTAAACACAATTCATCACACCTGTCATATGATACAGCCATTATGACGTCACAGTGTTCCTGTTATATTCATATATTCTTTAAATATATACAATCCTAGCTAGTATAACAATAAGAATAGCATTGTTTTGTTGTTAGCATGTGATTACGTACAGATGTTACAATATTAGTCGGTAATTATTCACATTAAAAAGAATCGACTTCCATACTGAGTAATTACTATACTATAAAAAGATAAATGTTCCCGCTAAAATATAGAGCTTTTAAAAGAAATACAAAGATTGTCGTAGCACCGCTTACAAGTCATGTGTTTTAATCACAGTTTATCGAGGGTTTATTATAATTTAAGCACGTTTTATAGAGGCTATAATATTAGAGTTTATGGTGTAGTTGTAAAAACAGGAAGTATTTACAAATTTAGGGAAAATTTACTAAAATGTTTTATATTTTTCGTTTCTCTGAGTAAAAATTTAAATTCGTTTTGCAAAAATCTGAATTAGGAAAAATATACCAATGAATAAAATATCGGAACATCAGATAATCGAATGATAATAACGATTGTATAATTTAACTTCAAGTGCGCGGTTCTAGTTATGTAAGAATAAATTCTATAATGCGACAACAATTGAATCTCGGTAACAAGTCAAAGAGAAAATCCAGCATTTCCTCAGGGATACCCTCAACTTGCTCGAATAGCATCTATATTGTCCGCCCTAGTCGGTTGTTGGAACCTTGTTATACGTTATCTCACGAACAATTTTCTAAACATTTCAAGAGAACTAAGGTTAGTTTTATTGTTAAGGCAGGTAAGGAAGTATTGACGGCATTTGTTGCACGTTTGATGTAGAAGTTAGATTCTCATAATGATTGATCAATGGGGTATCTAATTATCTGAATGTTTAACTACATTTAGATACCTGATTGAGAACACTGAATTGAGAATGATTGTATGTATAAGTTTAGTAATAAATAAATTTAATTTATATAGTTTTACTTTTGTTTCTTGAAATTTGTATGCTCTACACCGACTCTGTAAATATATCCCGAATATATAAAAAATAGATAATGAAATAAAGAAAAGATATATATATACGTACGTAGGTATATAAGTATAGGTATATAAGATCCGCCATCCTGTTACAAATGACCCGAAATTTTGTGGGTCATTTGTAACAGGATGGCGGTTCTACAGGGGTCTTAGTACGCAATGACAAAAAGAAAAATGATGGTCAGAACGCTGATACCGGATACCTTAAGATACTATAATATAAAATGTTACAGTATCTTAAGATAAAATATTATAGTATCTTCACCGTGTGTGACGCGCTTAATGCTTGTTAAATAATGCATATTGTTCACATGACATGTACATATTTTTTTGGTATTTTGAAGTGATGCCAATTATATTCGGATGTAAGTTTTTGGCATTCGACGGACGTTCTGAATATGTGACGGTTATCTCAGTTTACTGATTAATGAGGTATGGGAATGCAAATAAATTAAAGTTTAAATTATACGATTTTAGATATGAGACGCAGAGGAAGGTTGTATAATATGACTTCAATGGCGATTGACATTTCAATAGGTATATAATAAATGTATGTAAGTACCTACCTACTTTTAGAGGAGCCAGCAGATGTTTTTAAAATTTTTTATTGTTTTTTTGACTATCGTACGTATCGTAGCCACAAAAATTAATAATTAATAATTTTATTTAGATATTTTTATCGTTCTTGCTTTCTTTGAAAATTACCTAGATGACCTACTAGTATTACTTACAACAATGTATTCAAGTTAAAGGTTTTTTCATACATGTAGTTTTATTTCAATATGTCACAATGCAATAATAACTTTACACAGCAGATATTAACAATTGGCTCTGACTCTTTCGCTATTTGCACTTCGCGATTATACTATAAATAAACCACATGAAGGACATTCGTAACAGAAAACACGTGTCGTAATTTATTTTTATATTATCACACATTAACGTTTAAATGATTCGGTTAGAAAATTAACGCCGCACGATCTCACAATTGATAAGGAAAATCTTAACAAAAACAACATTTGTTCGAGTTATCGTGAAAATAATAAATGCATTTTACATTGGAAGCCTTCGTCTAATAATAACTCTAACGAGACGCAATAAATGGGCTAGTAGGGCAGGCAAATGTTTGTTAAGATTTAAGGCTGAAATGCTCCAAGTGTAATTAAAAACGTATTTTGCTACTTTAGGCTATTTAAAATATGAGTGAAATATGAACTTATTATTCAATTATAAACGCAACTAGCAACTATACCTCATAATAAGGTAGATCTCTTAAATGCCTTAAAAATAAAATGTTATCTGTGCCATTATTTAATCGTTTCTAAACTATATAAAGCTATTAGACTACAGGCCCGTGTTGAAAAAATTATGGGTCATTTGACCCACCAGGTGACCTATCTAGACAGTATATAAGAGCATAAAATAATAAAATTCAGCACTATGACGTCACTTGTAAGCTGTCCACCTGAGTGCAGATGAGAATTCGAAGGTTCAGGTAGAGATTTTCTCCCCTTGTCTCCATGATTTTTGTACGGCGTTGCGGAATAATTGATTAAAAGTAGTATAGAAATAGTATGCCACAGATGCCGTACAAAATCAAATGACCAAATTTACCCCGGCTACTGTCGAAAAATAAAAATAAATTCCGACTTTGTGGACCACCATTTTTATATACCATGCAACCATTGATCCGCGGCTTGGCAAAGTATTCCGACCTTGGTAACTTTACCGATATTCTGTAAAATCTATGCCAAAAACCACGCATGAAAGAAATGCTGGCCTTGTGAATCGTAAATGTAATAAATGATTTCTTATGGAGCTCATTGTTTAATGTTTTTTATGTGGAGGATTTGTTTATCATCGAAAGTAATATAGAGTTTTAATAAAATGAATAAAATATAATAGTGTATATATTATGTGTCGTATCTGTATCGCAATTATTAAGATTTCCTTGTTTTGATTGCCCATAAAGATCTTTTTTCCGCACGTTTTTATGATAATTTTACGAATAATTTTGTACACGTACCGAAATCATTATACTTTTTGTTAAAAGTTCATGAAGTATTTTTAAAGTAACGTTAGTATTAACCTGAAATACTAAACTATAGTGTACAATTTGACGTGACATAATTAGATTTTAATAAATACCCATAATAATGTAATTTCATTCAGTAAATCCTTGTATCGCGTGTTTATCGTCATATCTCAGATCCCTACTTGGACTATGTCGATATTTTGGTTACAATTGTGATTAAAAACTATTTACGGTAAACCTTATTCAGGTGTAGGTATTTTATTGTTTTGTCTTTTTACTTATACTTAACTTTTTAATTAAAAAAAATAAGAAAAAAAAATCAGTTTAGAAACCAATACCCTTAAAGTAGTAGTCTGTGGAGTAAACCACTTGTCTTAAAATTTAAGGAGACTTTATTAAAGCAACTTTTTAAAAGAAAAAATACTTTATTTTACTATGCGTTCAAAAACACGTTTTCTTTGTAAAAATACAATGGACATTGGACAGTTACAGTTTCCTCGGACAAAAGGAAAACTATAAATATATGAAAGGAAAAGTCCTCGACAGGTCCAAAGCGTCGCGTGACTGTTAATAAATTGGGTTACACCAAATACGTTCCTGATTAACATTATAAAACGTTCTTGTTCTTAAAATGTTTTTAATAGCTTACAAATGTATTGGTCAAATTATCGTGATAGAGTAAACGGTTCTAATAAGGGAGAATGAAAATAAAATTTGATTGACGTAAATACAATTTTGGTGGTTATTATTATTTTGAAAAGTATAGATAACTAATGAATTAAATAATATTATTAGTGACATAGAAAATTTGGTAAGTCATATTGTATTTGAAAGAATGGGTTTATAATGTAGTGTAGTAGGGTAGGGTAATAAAATTTGTATTATCGTTATCTATGCGCGTTTGGAAAGACAGGTCTTTTCTTAATACCTACTTTTAGAATATGAAGAGAGTGAGTGAAGAGGGACTAAAGCATAAAGGTAAAAGCACATTAGATAGGTAAAGAAATTCGGGTCTACATTGACTCCTATTTTACCCTTTCTATTTGAATGCCCATTCATCCTACATGGGTTTATAATATATAACTATAGACTATAGACATATTATATAGAAGAATCTGTAAACATATAGATGGTATGCCGTATGAAGGTCTATTTGGTATTTTTAATCTTAACTATAACATTCTGTATGCTTATAATTCAATACCAAATATATCTTTCAATCTATTTTTCCATAATTCGTTCTCAGTGTTAAAAAAAAATAATTTATAGTCTGTTCCACTTATCGGACAATAGATCGGTACATAGGTTATGCCTTGACATTAATACGTGTTACACTGACACCTTGTAAGTCGCGCTCATTGATTTTAATGTCACTTAACGAATCAATGTTTCCGATTTAGTATTATTTCGCTTATGAACGTAATAAGTAGGATTGGACTATAGGTACATAAGGGATTTTTTGTGTTTGATGGTTACTAAACAATTAATTGGTTCAATTGATTTAAGAAGCTTATTTAAACGGAGTTTAATCGCAATTACATTTTTAATATATTAGTTATCACTGTGTTTCAATTATTTTAAGGGATAAACAACAGATAGACAAATATGATAGAGAATTTTGAATTTTCTATCTTATTTAAATTATTTAGTATGTGTGATTTACACGAATGAGTTTTAGAATATCTATGTATTTAATATTTTTATAAAGAATAAAGGATTTCAAATAAGTAACTCTACCATAAAGAATCTCAATATTTCGTCTCAGTAAGTACAACATTCTAAATTAATATTTAGTTTAGAAATATAACTAATATACGCTAACTACTAAAAGATAGACTATATTATGTTGAATCCAAAATCTACTGTTACTTTAATTCTTCATTCTTTATATTCAGGCAAAATCATATTTTTTAAAAAATACAACCACTTGCTAGATCTTGATGTGAAAAGCCTTAGAAATGTTAAGTTTGTTAAGTGCACATTGATCTTCGCTAAGTTTAAATGATAACAATTCGAATAACTTAAAAAAATAAACCGGCTGAATTCAGAACCTCATGTTTTGAAGTCGGTTAAAAATATACAGAACTACCAATTTACATTGTACATATAACTTATATATTTTTACATTATCAAACGGTACTAGAATAAGTTTACTTTTATACATAACTAGCGGTCCGCCCCGGCTTCGCCCGTGGTACATAATATTTACGTTTTCTCTACATAAGAACCATCCTCGTACTTCAAGGAATATAATAAAAAAAGAATTATCGAAATCGGTTCAGCCGTTCTCGAGTTATGCGCTTACCAACACATTTTGCGATTCATTTTTATATATAAGAAGATATATAATATATTGAAGTAAGAACAATCTCTACCTGCCTATTATTTACGTAGCATACACAATATTAAGAATAACTCTATACTTTAAGTTTATATATTTATAATCACTCGCGAAATAATTTGAAATAGTAAACATTTGTAGAATGAAGGAAATAAATTTGTGTTTGTAAATATAAATTAATTATATAAGAGTCTCAATGAATTTCATCTGAAGAGATGCCAGATGCGTATTGCTAACGTAATATTTATAACCTCTACGTCACTATCTAACAATCAATATTTTACGGACAGATTAGAGAAGCTGTTTCAGTCACTAACCGTTGTTATCTTGAAATGAAGTACGGTAAAATCCATTTTGGGCTAAGTAACTACATTTTGATTTATTGCAGTTAAAGCACTTTATATAATTTTTAAAGAAATAAGACTACTTACGCAGTTCACATAGAGACGTTGTGCCTTATTATTATTGTAATGCACACACTAGTAACATGATTACAATAAATCAAAACACACGAGAGTAACATTGAGCATCGATATAAATCTAACCTTGAACATGTCGTTATCGCATTACTTATTCCGAACGCACGTAAAGATCATGAAACCATGAAAACGATTCGCTTCCCCTGTCGCCGATCAGCACGACGGCTGTTTAAGATGCAAGATCAAAACATTAACGTAAATGTTAAAGCAAACAGCTGCGGCCTTGAACGCTAAGCAGATCGTTCGAAAATAAGCGCCGCGTGGAAATAGCCGCGATGAAAATACGACCACGTGATTACGTACCTCGTACAGTTGTATGGAGAAAATCGATGGTGTGTGCCACTCGGCGTCCGTCGGCTGACTGAGGCAGTGTGTCAGCAGAACGCGCCCCGCCCGCGCAGCTCGCCTGACTTATCACAGTTCGGAATTAAAAAAATAAATCACTAGTGTCTCACTTAGAAAACTATGACACTTGGAAAAATTTTCAGGCGGCTCCGTGGTTCAGTTCGGTGTGGATCGCGAGTGCGCGGCGCCGGGGAGACGTGTGCTCGGTTCGGTGTGGGGCTGTAGACTGCCGAGAGCTCGCTAGCCGTAGAGGCGCCCCCCTCGGTGACGTCGATGGTGGAAATTAGCAGCTTCCCGAACGAGGGTCGTTGGATGTAGGTCACGGGGACTGGGCTGCACTTGTCCACTCTAGCGTGCTCGCTGATACACTTGACAAGTTTAAGGACGTAACGGCAAGATTAGATGCGCTCTATAATTTTGCATACGATCTCGTAGCACTGGAACGTAGCATTACTGTCCGTTCATGTATTCCTAGTAAATGCTCTGATTAATGATGATTGCGATTAAAGCCTTGCTGTAAAGTATTCATGGCAGCTTACTATATGTTTCATAAATAAGTGTAACTGGTTGATAATTAATTAATGTAGGTTAAATTTTGTAGAGCTATGTTTCAAAAAGGGCTCTCTTATGTTTGGTATGCCATTTGTTCCTATTCAATGCTTTTTCATATCAAAGAAGAAGAAAAGATTATATAACTCAAATGTTTTTGTATTTTTAAGGTCTAAAAGTTTAAAACGTAATATTATCAATAGATAGAGGTTTTCATAAAAATTCGCATTGAATTACAAATTAAGTTGGTTCTATGCAAAATTTTATTGTAAAACAACACTACTTATTGGATCTTATACATTCCACGATAGAATGTTGAGAAAAGAAAAATAACGTTCTATAAATAAAGTCCTAAATAAAGTTACAACGATTAGAAAATCTCTACATATCAATGTTTTGTAACTAATGATTATTCAGTTACATAACATAATTGATAAACATTTTGAACTTCCAAACAAATCCAATCTTTACTAAAAAATCGACTGGTACTTACTATTACTACAATCTGGACAAAATAACAGATATATTAAAACTATGTTACGCCATTAGAGAAGAACTTTCGTCGACGCGGTTAAAATAAAGATCCGCTTTCTTGATGATACCAATTTCAAGGTATCTCACACAAATCATATCTAATAAACGCACTTTATCAAATGCCTATAACATTGTTTTACATATATGGAGCGTTGAAAATTAGTCTCCATTGCATAAAATTGCCTCGAGTTATGCACTGTCCTTGACTGCGAAACATGAAATACTGAACATCTATTGTGTGCTCTCTCATTTAGCTGACATATAAAGTACTAGCTTTCCGCCCGCGGCTTCGCCCGCGTTTTCAAAGAAAAACCCATTCCCGTAGGATATCCGGGATAAAGCCTATCCTATGTCCTTTCTCGGTCATCAAAATATCTCTATACCAAATTTCATGCAAATTGGTTCAGTAATTAAGGCGTGATTGAGTAACAGACAGACAGAGTTACTTTCGCATTTATAATATTAGTATGGATTAGTATACTTAATATTATAAAGCTGAAGAGTTTGTTTGTTTATTTGAACGCGCTAATCTCAGGAACAACTACTGGTCCGATTTGAAAAATTCTTTCGGTGTTAGATAGCCTGATATAGCGAAGGCTATAAGGCTATGTATCATCACGCTAAGACCAACATGAGGGGAGCCACGCGAGTGAAACCGCGCGGCGCAGCTAGTATGAAATTCATTGTAAGTTTTATTTTACTTTTTATATAAAATAGAACGCGTAATGAAGGTCGAAATATACGGATCAGTGAGAATAATGTGTTTAAATTGTAGCGTATTATTTGCATATTGTTCGTTAGTGGTATTTTCGGTGTGGAAAATACTTTACGTAATAAAATACGGTAATAATGGTGATAAAGCAAATAAGTGAAGTTTATTTAGTGTTTTAGCATTCCTAGATTTAATTTTATATACTTTCCTAGACAATTTAAATCATATATAATCTGAGTATGTAAAAATGGACATCGAAATTTCTCTTATTTTCAAACAAGTAAAAAAAATTGATGACAAAATAATCTGGTGTTCAGTAAAATTACGTATTACACATTTTAAAATACATTTTATATAAACAATATCGTATCTGCAAGGCGTTGAGAAGTGCGGTGTTGTTAGGCTTCTCTATAACATCGGATTGCTAGTAAAGCCAATTTATTGTGCGTAATGTCAACAAAAGTTATAAAATACTGCCCTTTATTGCACTCGACGGCCTTGCTAACAAACCAACGGACCAACGTTTGGCTTGTTATAATGTAACCTTTTCATCGACCCTGTGTTTTATGTGAGCCATGATAGTAGATGTAGCTCATTATTGTATTAATGGCTTTTACCTCTATAGCTTCTTCTCTTCTCTCGTTTATTCTATTATATTTTATATAGTCTATTATATTTTATATAGCCAATATTTAAAACATTTGTTTTTTTTTTGTTTGTTACTATTGGATTACTAGATTCATAGAAATTCGATCAAAATTTTATGTTTTATGCGTTAACTCTGTTTCAGTATTCACTGACGGACTATCAAAGCGTCGCGTAGCTACACACTTTTTATGAACCCAGCCTTTTTAACAATCTCCAATAAGATCGAACCCAGAGAAATAATGTTCATGTGCTAACCACTGTACAAAGAGTAGATATTATATTAGTTTACCCAAAACTTAATATTCAATTTATTTCGCAATTTACCGCTTCATACCTTACACATAAAACAATGCCTGATACTTATCTACTTCCATACAAACTTTACCTTTCTCTTTGTGCCCAGATTAATATTTACAAAGCCGTTTATATTTCATATAAATGTAAATAACGTAAACTGAAAGGACGACCGCAGGGGAATACATTTCATTATATTCCTGAATTTATCAATCCCACGTTTTATTGGGAAATGGGAACAATACGAATTTCGCCCGAAAAAATGTTCCGGCCAAAAAGAGTATTGGTTTTAAGGGACTTTTTGTTAAGGTTGTTAATGAACATGGTCGAAATAGTATTTTTGCGGAGAACGCTTTGGACGTGTAAAAGGCGTGTTCGTTACTTTTTCAAATGGCTGCCTTTTAGCTTTTTATTTGTTATAATTGGAAGCGTGTTTAATCCTTTTTACATTATAATGGAATTACTTTTCGGTAGGTAATTTAATATCTATCGTACTATACATTCATATATATTCTATACCTATTTTGTTCTTATTATTACTCTTTTGATAATAGATATAGTTAAGAATATCTATGGTATGATATTGTAGACTAGTGTTTTTCTTATTTGCCCGGGGTTTTAAAGATGATCTTTAATTTATATTATTTAACCCTATAGCTATATTTCAATCAGTATCAGTAAGCATGTTTACGGTTAGACTGAATAATTGAGTATGCTACCAATGTTTTAGTCTATTTAGCATCTATTAATTTAACCGCAGGAGAAATTAACGGGCAAAGCAGGATAATCATGTTACGGAAAATTAGCATCATTAGTAGAATATTTTAGCATTATCCGTATAACCACTGCATATTAGTGACATAAAACATTCCTATGGTTGGTTTGTATGATTAAAGAATTTAATGTTATTTATTTGTATAATATTGCCAAAATTGCTCACAATAGGAACACATGGACGAAGGGAAGAGAGGCCTTTGCCCAGCAGTGGGACAGCCATGGCTGAATAATAATAATATATCATATTATAGTTGTCTATGTTATGCATATGCATAAAACAAACTTTCCGCTGTCTGTGTGTCTGTGCTTAGATCTTTAAAATTACGCAACAGATCTTGATGCGTTTTTTTATAGATAAGAGTGATTCAAGAGGAAGGTTTTAATATATAATTTATAGGGTTGAATTATATTATTACGATATTTTCCTGTCTATATGGAAATGAATCTGCAACTAATTGCCGGAGTTTTTACTGGCATCGCTCCCCTTCAGAAGCAAGTATGGCGTCTTCTTTTCATATTTTATCATCCTAAGTCTTTTATTATATTATTGTGAAAGTAATAAAGGTACACAAATGTTATAAAATGCTTTTCTAGAGACTTAATGGCTACTTTGAAACTATTTGTCTTACTAATGGAAAAGCTTCTGATATTGATTGGATGGATGTTCATCATTTAGTCAAAAAGTTACATGACTGAAATGGTAGGTCTATTACAAAACGAAGTGACGATTAATTACTAACACTTACTAGCTTGTAGTATCAAAAATCTATATATAATATTATACTTCTTTATTATAAAAAATCCATACATCACGGACAACATGTAAACGTTATTTACCATATTATTATACGCGTATTCTTAACTTGCAAGGTTAAAAAATTCTAGACTCAAACTCAAACAATAAAACAATTAACGCGACCTTATAATTAAAAAGTCGTATCTAACGGCGGTGTAAAAATTATATAATTTTTAATATCATTACATAAAACATCTTTGAACAAACAGCTCGTTCTGAAGATTAATCGTTGAAATTAGAGCAGAATTTCTTAAATTTATTCCTCGTTGAGAAATACGAATGTTTTAGGAGAAATGTTTACAAAGTATTACGGAAATAAGTTGGAGGCCATAATTTACGTTAGAACGGTAATTTGATATGTCGAAACGCGATTCACTTGTTAAAGTATAGGCTTTGAATGAAACTGTGAAGGTCGCTTTAAATTTGCCTTTTAATTCCATTTGATACGTCTATTCGTAACGCTGTAGTATTTTCTATTTGTGTTGTTGGCAATTTGTTGATGTGGATTAATGTAACGTGAATTGTTGTCATGGAAAGCAACACAACCAATACAACAATCTGACGATTTAGCACATTTACTTAATGAAATTTGTGTAGCAAGATGTATACAGTACAAAAGAATGTTCTTCCATATTTTACAATTTGTGAAGTATAATAAATACAATAAAAACTTATTGCTACACTACTCATAATATTTGTCTTTATTAAAGTTAATTAATTTTATGTAAAGCATAACAATAAACATAATAGGTAATTAACTATGATTATATTATTTTCATTTTTCCAAAGGCCCCTTGAATCACACATGCTCTTGCAATCTTGCTCTATGTTGAAGAATATATTCTTCAACGTAGAGCAAGATATCCAAAACCTAAATGTTATTCCAAAACATGAAAAATTATGCTAGCTTCAACATATACAATCAAAGCAGGATTTCCGCGTTCCCAAAATGTTCATATTGATTTTCCTTGCAGGCCACTGGGGTACACTTTCTGCATATCATCGTTTGATAAATGGTTCTGCCATGACGCGTGAATCTGAGCATGTATAACGTTGTATGTTATATAAATACATGGATTTGTTACTAAACTTTGTGTTAATATTACAATTTTAGTTTGTTTAGGGTTAACTTTGTTATATGTACATATTCGGACTATATTTGAACATTAATTAGAGTTTATATAGTGACTAGTTTTCTAGTCTTTTCCTTTTTGTCTAAAACCTAATAAATTATATACTAAAACTTTCCTCGATAATCACTCTATCTGAAAAAGCATCAAAATATGTTGCGTAGTTTTGAGGACATATACATAGGACAGACAGATACAGCGGCTTTATTTTATTATCTAGTTTATTCCATGTAGTGATTACTGTGAACTGAGTCAAATAAATAAACAATTATAAAAAACTAGCGGTCCGCCCGGCTTCGCCCGTGGTACATATTTACATTTGGTCTACATAAGAACCATCCTCGTACCTACTTCAAGGAATATAATAGGTAAAAAAAGAAATATTGAAATCGGTTCACCCGTTCACGCGTGCTACCGTGACCAAGGAAAACGGGTTTCTTTTTATATAAATAGATGTAATATCGAATTAAATATAGTGCGCTAAATAATAGCGAGGAGGTACGATTTCAGTAAGTCCCGTAGCGCTTTTATAATATCTGGAGAAACACCTCAATATAATAGAAAGTTTAACTGTTTTCTCACAATATTGCTTTAGTTTATTTTATAAAACCCTTGTAACAATAATTATCTGAAAATATTGTATTTTTTTGCAATATTGATATTTTTTGTAAGAGGGATGAAGATTAATTATATGTTTCTTAATGTTACCTACTTCGAAAATAAACTTGATAGATGATAGATGACAGTTATCTTCCCGTATATCCATGTCTTTCTTTTACTCGATAATTTGCTAATAATGTTAGGAAATGTATAGGAGTCTGGAGAGAAAGTATCATAGATCAAAGTCAACGCAATCAAAAGATATGGCCGTTCACACCGCATGTTTTGTTACCCTCCAGGGAGCCTAAAACTATAGGCTTCTCGACCTAGATCTCAATATTTTATGGCCTAAGTAAATAGGGAAAATGGAAAACAGCTATGCGTATAACTTCATCTAAATAATTATAATTTGTCAAGTATTTGTATACAAACAATTTTTTACTGGAACTCTTGATGCTCGAAACCTCCTCGTACTTGACAGATTTTTTATTTTTAGTTATGCGATTGCTCATATAAATATGATTGCGTACCATGTATTTTGTCCAAAACCTTACACCACTCAAATATACATCGCTTTTAATTTATAATGTATTTCATCGAAGTTTACAACAACCAATGATTAATTCTCATATTTTTTGTCTAAACCTTTTCTAAGCAATTTAAGGTATGTATTTGAATACATTTTTTACAAATAACCTCCAGCATTTGATGGCGCAGTGTTCAATTCAGTGAGTTGTAACGAAATGCATTTAGGGTTCGAAGGCCATTCTATTGCATTTCCTACTTCCTAAACGTGTTCCGTACAAAAAACTATCGATATAACTTTAAGGGTCTTCAAGGCTGTGTCTAGTAAAGCGTAAATAACGCGCAGATTCCGTTAGATACTGTAAAATAAACAATAAAGTGGATTAAATAAATATTTTTTTATCATACAACTAGCGGTCCGCCCCGGCTTCGCCCGTGGTATATATTTACGTTTTCTCTACATAAAAACCATCCTCGTACTTCAAGGAATATAATAAAAAAAGAATTATCGAAATCGGTTCAGCCGTTCTCGAGTTATGCGCTTACCAACACATTTTGCGATTCATTTTTATATATAGAAGATAATTACAATGACTACTATTTACTAATGAGTAAATGCAGTGACCCTGCCGTGGTTCTTGGCCTTTAAAACGAAAAGAAAAAACATACACAAACAAAAACAGCATCGTAAAAAAATAATAACAGTCCTATTACTCGTACATATCATAAAAACTATGCTATGAATTTTAAACAAAGTTTTTGAAAGATTGTCCAAATATTGACCTATTTTTGTCCTCTTCGAGTGGGTAACACGAGAGCTATGTTAACGAAAAGTTATCTAAAAATTAATATTGGACTTTCTAAATTTCAAGCAACTGACAAAAAAGTGCCAAAGTTCCATTTGACCTTTTGCCGTTTGATAGATACTTAATGAAAACGTTAACTTAATTTGAGGGTCTTTTTTTGAAAGTGAGTTCAATAGATAGGGCGTTTTATTTTTGTCTTAATATTTCTAGGTTTTTCTTATTCTGTGTCAGTGTGTTCGAGTGAATTCATATTTCGCATCAAAATAGGGCACGTAAATAGCTCCTACTATATTTTCAATTACGATTTTCTTTTCTATATTTCGTAATAGGCGTGTGAGCTAAATCTTATTCAATAAATAATTTCAAATATCACTGCCGAATATTATTTACCTACATTTCTAAAACATTATTTTGTATTCTAAAAGAAAGCCACCGATATAAAAATATGGGTGGTTTCCTTTGCCAAAAGGCAAAGCCGCTAAAAATATGAAGATAGATCTTTCCCTTAAGTATTCGCCCTGTACATTTCTTTCATAACCATGAAAGCGAAAGTATTCCAATCACAACAGTAAAGAGGGAATTTTAATAAAAGCTCCAAGGATACCATTTGGAGGCGACTAAATGAATGGCAGAGGAAATAGAGCATGAATCATCAAAATTTGCAGTCGACCCAATTGCTTATAACCCAATTTCTGTGAAAGCAATCGAGATGCCGTTTTATAGTTATTTAAACAATACGATTACACGTTCCTGTTAATTAACGGACATAGAGTTTAAATATAATATAAAATAATATATGTTTAGTTAATATCAATTATGTAGGTTGAACTATAAATTCCAATAAAAGATCCTAAACGACACATCTATACTAATACTAGCGGTCCGCCCCGGCTTCGCCCGTGGTACATATGAAAAATAGATGTTGGCCGATTCTCAGACTTACCCGATATGCACAGAAAATTTCATGAGAATCGGTCCACCCGTTTCGGAGGAGTATGCAGACTAACATTGTGACACGAGAATTTAATATATAAGATTATAAAGCTGAAGAGTTTGTTTGTTTGTTTGAACGCGCTAATCTCGGGAACTACTAGTCCGATTTGAAAAATTCTTTCGGTGTTAGATATCCCATTTATCGAGGAAGGTTATAGGCTATAATATATCATCGCGCTATGACCAACAGGGGTGGAGCCACGGGGGTGAAACCGCGCGGAGCAGCTAGTCTTTAATAAACATATAAAAAATCTATATGTATGTAAATAATTACCCAGAATTGTGTATTAGTAATTTACGGGATTAAACTCATTCGATAATTTATCTTTGTGCTATACTCTAAATCTGATCCGATTTGTAAAAGTTTTTACATAATAAATAAACATTTTAACCTAAATTAAACATAAGTGAGTTTTATACAGCAAATATCGGAAAATTTGCAGAGAAAAAATTAATTCTGTTTTCGTATTTCTACTCCCTTAGCATTTAATATGAAACAATTAAAAAAACAGTCCCTCAAATATATTAGTTATTTTAGATACTCGATATTAGATATTAATTATCAATAGATAATAGACTAAAATATATTCGAAATTTAATGGATATTATATTAATTACGGTTCCAATAACAATTCATTAATTAAAGCAATTCAATTTATCTTGGCACAAACATCTTTGTATTTATTGAACTAAATGAGATTACCTCGGCAACTCGATTAGTTCTCGAATAATCGATGTTCGAGATCGACGTTTCTTTGTCCGTAACGAGAGCCTAATGTGCACAATTACTGCTCAGATTTAGGATATTACTGCAATTATTTTAAATCTCGCATTCATCTCGATTAGACCGAATATTTCACAGAAACAGTGGGTAATTTATTAGACTGTTTAGTGTTTAGGTTTATTGTATAAATAATACATTTTTCAGTTCTATAATTTTATATTACGCTCTTTTTATTATAGTAGTAATCAACTAACACTGCTCATGAGTATTCTCAGAGCGGATTTTCACGAAAAAATAAATGTATTGAGAAGAATTTGAGACTCAGGCCATTCGTAATAGGTACACATCAGATTTTAAAACTGCCCTTAGGCGAGTTAAAATATTTTAAAAAGAAGTAAGGATCAATAAAAGGATGACGTAATGATAAACAGTGTCTTCAAACGTCGTTCAAAAAGCAACATCACACAATTAAATGTTTTCCTGCTTTCTAATGATGTCTTGTATTATTCAGGTTCTAGTTCTAAGGTGGCACAGAAGTATACTTTACTTCATACGAAACAGTAGTTACGTTTTTTCGTTATTTCCCTTATCAACAAAACAGTTACGTTATGTTATTGTGCGCGTTATCGTTCGGTTACAATGCATTAATTGAAAACTCGCATAACTGAAACTACAATCTTCAAGGCTTTAAGCAAATTTTTTAACAAACTTTATTCTACCTACTAGGTCTTGTTTGGTGAGATTAGGTCATGAGTCCAAGTATGGGATGATATTAATATTAAAAGGGATTTTATATAATCACTATGACTCACAGAAATGGAGAATGTGAGAATATAGATATAGAATGTAAGTCGAAAGGTATCGTAAACTAATAATTATGTTTGTGTAGTTTGTTCAATGTTTTAGATAAATTATTTTTTTTCGACAAACGTAATCTCATTAAAGAAGGCCATCGCTATCTACAGATATACCATGAAGATGCGAGATAAATAACGGGCAGTAGTTTCAGTCAGTATTTACGTTGTACATAATATTTGCCATCTCATTAAATTTGACTAGTTTTGAACATGCTACTTATTATATATATATCTACTTATTCGCAATAAACAATAATTAAATTACTTTACTGATTACCGTATTAAATTATTTGAAGGGCAACGAGAAACTAATAATCCTTTATATAAGCTAAAATTACTCATGTCACACACTGTAACCTATTTATGTGATATATTAATTCAGTGAACAATATATTATACAGACCATAATACCCTTCCACCTTTATCTCGTACCTTATATTTTATGCATCAAAGATTCAAAGTGTCTTCACATTAATGCCAATGTTAAAATTAATGTATTCAGTTATGTTAATTAAAGTAATATCATATTAATGATTCGCGAAACACAGCATTATTGGCTTAGCAAATTTCGAAGTTGGTGTTTGATGCTAGATTTCTAAATTCACTTTGTTAGTTTAGGAGCATTCTCGATAGTTTCGGAGGCGACGATATTCAGCTTCGTAGCGGTTATAAACTTACGGTACTTTGGGTGATTAATAAAACCGCATAACCATGGTCATGGTTTGGAATTGTATTTATGTTACCTCTGTTTTGTAGCTATAAATAGATATTAGGATTATGACGTCGTTTTGGAGCAAAAAGGGGTTGTTTATTTCATATTTTCTTAATCTTAAAGAAATATGTAAGAATCTGAATTACTTGGTTATTAAATGGGAAAACAAATCAAATTTATTAAATTCGCTACAAAGACCAAGATTAACGACTATTATTGTTTCTACGTAACAATGTAAAAAATAAATTACGCAAGAGGTTCTCTGAAAAGATCCAAATAGTGAGCTTCGAAATGATTTATAATAAAAGAGAGATATTAATAACGTCTTAATTGAGAACGATAAATAATGGATACAATAAATCATAGTGGCTCTTAAATCAAAGTTATTCTTCGGTACATTAGCCACGGGTTCGGCAAAAAGTAACAAAAACCGTTCCTAGGTCACTCCGTTGAATGCATGAATGAGCTTTCTTTGTGATGGAAGGAGATAATTTCGCTTGAATAATTTAAGGAACACTTATTGATAAGTGATAAGTTTTTGATATAATTTTGTTCTATAACGATACCATCTTTTTTCATAAATGAACAATATAGCAAATCGATAAATTATGAAATATCTTGTGAGAGATCTCATTCTTTATATTAAAATTTTCTCTGTTTTAAAAAGTGGTAGTTTGGATTACTTTTTCATAGACAGTACAGAACCATATTTCTAATCATAGTTACAAGACGAAACGAAAAATATTCAAGATTGCCAAGATGTCTTATAGTTTTAACTAACTTTCTTTAATTCGTTTTATTTATTAAAAAATTCACCGTGTAGATTTAAAACCCAAGATTTCGTCTGAATTGGCTAGCAAATCTTTCGTTTATTCACATTTGATACACACATGAGTAATTTAGTTGTTCCCGCTTATTATTTCTATCAATACTGGGTTACGTTTCCCGATAGCGAAATAAAGCAATAATGCATACATTCCAATAATTAATTAATGTTCATTGCGCAAGGCTAATAAGTAGTACGTAGCCATAATATTACCTGAATACAGTCCACAATAATATCGAGTTTCCAAGCTTATATACAGGTCTATTGTAATATAATATATAGGTAATAATTTACGTTGAACAACTAAAATTTGATATAGCGTGTTAGTTTAACGGGTAATTGTAATGTATCCTAACTGCGTTAGGCGATAAGCTTTGTCAATTATTTGGAATAAATTATGGTACTACTGTAGAGACCATTAATCATGAAATGAGCGTAGGTGATTTTGATGAGGACGTTTTCGGTTCAAGTTCAAACTTTACAATATTAAACGTAATGCAATATTATAGGTAACACCTGCGATACTGCTAAATATTGATACTTAATTTCATAGAGATCAAAAATACCATGTTTAGATAATCCACGATCGAATGTAAAAAAGACTTCTAAAATATAATTCCAAGGTTCATTAAAACATTACACAACTTCGCTTATTATTTAAACCAAGTTAGATCAAACGCGTGGGTAGATAACGGCGTTAGTTAAAAAAATCACATTCAATATATTTTCCAGGGCTCGTTAATAGTTTTAAAATTTAACTAACAAAGTTTTTAATTAATCTCAACTAATTATCAGCTTACCTCTGATAGAAATAGCGGAGTTTCTAAACAAGATAAGCTCATCAAAATATTAAGTTGTTTGTAGGGACGCGTCAGGCGTGCACGGGAATATAATTGGATTATACTTTAAGATGAAGTGACTTTCTGGTTGTGTTCTCAACTGGTTAGTGGTAAGGGGAGGTTTCCACTTCTAGCGCTATTTTCGGAAATGGTAAATAGATGAAAGTGCGGAGGTGGAAATGGCTAGAGAGAGTTAGAGAGATACGTTACTACATCTACTGTAGTTTAACTGTACGATATGGGTTGGTACTTGTTTCAATAAGATACTTATAAGATCCTTTTTGATCGCCAGTAAATAGGGTAAAAACAAAAAAGATTTTCATCTAACTTATACTATTAATCACTTACTGATTGATTACAAAAAATATAATTAGGTACTTAACTTAATGCTGGTAAAAGTAACTTAAAACAGGCAGGCAGGCAGACGGATGGACAACAAAGTAGAAAGATCTTATAAATGTTCCTTCTTGCTTTTGTGATTCTAGACCCTAAAAACTATGACAAAATCTTTCAAACTCAAACTCAAACATTTATTTATTCAATTAGACTTCTTCTAGAAGCACTTTTGAAACGTCATTAAGTACATATTTTTAACATTTACCACCGATTCGGAAAGCAGTATCTACAGAGAGGATTCGGCAAGAAACTCCATAGTTGCTCTCTTTATTCAAAAAATATGTAAAAAATAATATGAAAAACTTGACGATACTCAGTGGACATCATGCCTTACCCCAAAACGACTTCAAGCTTCAACGTGTGTTTATGACGAGTAGAGAACATTAAAAATTCCTTAAAGCACATATAATTATTATGTCGCTTGCAACTTACACAGTGCACCTCTTCGTTCGTTTTTAGCACAGCGAGTTTAATTTATCTCTCGGCATATATAAAAATGTTTAAAACTTACATACAGAGACAACGTGCATTCATTTACTATTCGAATCCGTGTTTAGAGTCAGACAACAATTCTGGCAAAGCAAATAGACGCGACAAAAGCGTGTGAAACCAAATTGGACTTTATGCAAACATAGGTTATTGTTACACTGATTTACAAAGCCCGTTTTAACGTTTAAATTAAAATTCGGAGCGTATTGTGTGACGATGTTTATCTTATCTTTAAATATTTGTTTCTATAGCTATCTTTGAAAATAATTTGGTGTAGGGATATTAAATAGACAAAGAAATAAATTATAACGTTGGCTGCGCCAGCCTCTATCGATAACTTATTAAACTTACAAACAGAAAAGGTTTGCATAAAATATAAAAACAGGGATGATTCTCGCTCTTTTACTGCACTGCTAAGTAATTTGGAGAAATAGATTCGTCTGTAAAACAAAGGCCAAAAGCCAGAATGCTTGGACAGGCATGCGGTAGGTCTTTTTCTGGATTGTTTTATTCTGCAAATATTTCATTTTAATAATTTGGTGCTTTCATAATATTCTATGGATGTAAGACGGTATGCCTACTACATAAGATACGTTACATTTTTTCTTAAACATATAAGTAGTAAGTAAAGGAGCTTCTATCCACATTCAATCTATACATATAATAAAATCGTAGGAAAGTCAAAACTGTACATTGAATATTTTTTTAAAAGAATACATAATCCATGATCTATAATCGATATAGAAGCCAAAAATATAGTTTTTAGAATTTTTGTCTGTTTGTCTGTTTGTCTGTTTGTCTGTTTGTCTGTATGTTTGACCGAGCTAATCTCGAAAAGTACTGCATAGATTTACTTCAAATTTTGCATGAATATTCCTAAGAGGTCGGGTGAGGATAGTTTAAACATATTATCATGATATCACCTTCGGGGGAGGAGCTGTGAGACTTTATTTTTCTTACATATTCCGTGTACTACGATAGCGTACAATCTAAAGACTCATGTTTAAATGTTGGTTTCGAGTAAGCCATGCTATTATCTAGCTTTACAAAATAAAAACTATGTCATTTACGTAATTTGGGCAGAGAAACAGTTAAATGAATCTTAGCAGTATAAAGACAAATTTGAAACAGCGCCATCTATGAAGTGTTAGAAAAATCAAACACACGTTAACTATTGGAAATTAATAATCATATGACGCATATATAAATGTTGTTTGACAATATCTAGATTGACACTATAAAAATTATGCCAATTGCCATTTAAGTAACTTGGGAAGAGAAACATAGTTTAAAGAATGTAAGTTGTATAATGTTAATTTTGTAACAGCGCCATCTATGAGATTTCGTAAAAATCAAATCAATTTAGATGTTAACACTACTGAATACACAGTTGGAAATTAATAATTTAAATATAATTATGTTATTTATTTAACTCTTTAGCCCATATCTTCCCTTCCATATAATATTTCGTGTAAATAATAAATATACTTCTTTTTTTTAAAGTGAGGGTAGATGTTTATTATTTTAAGTAAAACTAGACACCATTATCTACAGTTAATCTAATATTGATTGCGTTCATTAGTTTCAATTTTAGAAATCTTCGTATTTTATAAATTTACTAGCTTACCGCCCGCGGGTTCGTCCCCTTTGTTTAAAACCTAATAAATTATATACTAAAACCTTCCTCTTGAATCAGGCTATCTATTAAAAAAACCGCATCAAAATCCGTTGCGAAGTTTTAAAGATTTAAGCATACAAAGGGACATAGGGACAGAGAAAGCGACTATAAGGCATGACGAAAGATTTTGAAATCCTCTTCCATAATGTGTGTATACGTTTACTATACAATAAAAACCCTATATTTCGGTAATATACTTAAATTTAACGAAGATAAAAGCCATTTTCCAAAAAATATTTATTAACTGTGCCAAAACAGCTCGCAGGTGTCATGGCGTAGGCGTGACGTCACACTTTAGTAAATACGTAATTATTTTTTATTTTTTTTTTTTTTTTTTTTTATGTCAAATCCAGCAAAAGAGCAGGCGACTCACCTTCTGCGAGGTTGTCGCCGCCCATGAGCGTTCGCAGTGTCAGGGACTCTACTACAAGCTTTTTGCTGGTTTTTAAGAGAGGAATAGGCTTTCTTCTTGAAGGTGCTCATGTCGTAATAATCAGGAAACACTGAAGCTGGTAATTTATTCCACAACCGCGTAGTTCTTGGCAGGAAATGTCTACAGAAACGCACAGTAGACGAACGCCATGCATCCAGGTGGTGTGGATGGTATTTTAATTTGTGTCGTGCAGTGCGGTTGTGGAATTGCGCGGCGGGTATTAATTTAAATAGTTCATCAGAACACTCCCCATTGTAAATACGGTAAAATACGCACAGCGATGCAACGTCACGTCGCAGCGCGAGCGGATCCAGCCGATCGGTGAGCTCGGGTCGGTCGACGATTCGAGTGGCTCGACGTTGAAGGCGGTCAAAAGGAAGTAGCTGGTATTGGGGTGCTCCAGCCCAGAGGTGAGAACAGTACTCCATATGCGGCCTAACTTGGGCCTTGTAAAGTTGAAGGCGATGAGCAGGCGTGAAGTACTGTTTCGCTCTAGCGAGCACCCCTAGCTTCTTTGAGGCTAATTTAGCCTTATCTTCCAAATGACCCCTGAACTGAACGTCGCTCGCAATGTCGACCCCGAGGATTCCGATACTAGGCGTGGCCTTGAGAAGAGTGTTCTGGAATTTAGGCGTGATGACAAAAGGCTTCTTTTTAGCAGTAAAAGCGCAAACTTGTGTTTTAGAGGGGTTGAACTCAACTAAATTATTATGCCCCCATGTTGAGATTTCGTCGAGAGATTTCTCAATTTTGAACACAAGTTCTTTCCGGTGTTGGTCCACTTGCTCCTGAGAGATATTTGCAACGCCGGTATAAGTGGCATCGCCCGTGCTATCGTCCGCATAACAATGTATATCACGAATATGCAACATATCATTGATGTGCAAGAGGAATAGCGTCGGCGACAACACGCAGCCCTGTGGAACACCAGCATTCACAGGCATGGGTACTGAGCATGATCCGTCGACAACGACCTTGATGCTTCGCGCTGTGAGGAAACTGGCGATCCAGTTACAAAGTCTCTCAGGAAGGCCGTACGAAGGCAACTTGGAGAGTAGCCCCTTGTGCCACACCCTATCAAATGCTTTCGCTACATCTAAACTAACTGCCATGGCTTCCCCCTTACTCTCAATTGCTGACGCCCATCGATGTGTTAGGTAAACTAGAAGATCACCAGCTGAGCGGCTGTGACGAAATCCGTATTGATGGTCACTTAACAGCTGATGATCTTCTAGGTACCGCAACATTTGGCAGTTGATGATAGATTCCATCACTTTTGAGAATAAGGAGGTAACAGCAATCGGCCTGTAGTTCTTTGGGTCAGAGCGTAAGCCTTTCTTTGGTATTGGGTGTATTAAGGCAGTCTTCCAAGAGCCAGGGACTTTGCTTGAGGTATAAGAACACCGGAACAAGCGCGTTAAAACTGGAGCCAACTCAGGAGCACAAGTTTTAAGAACAACAGCAGGGATCCCATCGGGCCCATTCGACTTGTTTACGTCAAGGGAAGAAAGGGCTTTACGCACGGCACGTTGGGTAAATTTAACATCTGGCATGGTGTTCTTGCAGCGTGGGTTAGTAGGTGGTGCCCTTCCTTCATCGTCCAAAGTCGAATTCGACGCAAAGAGGGAAGCCAGTGTATCGGCTTTCTCTTTAGCGGTGTGAGCCAAAGTATCGTTATCTCTGCTTAGTGGTGGGAAGGACGATTTACAAAAGTTCCCCTGGATGGCTTTGGCAAGTGACCAAAAAGCTCGTGTACCAGAAGGGTACCGAGCCAGCCTCTTGCCAATCTTCACAATGAACTCAGATTTTGCCTTATGGATCCTTTTCTTATACTGTCTGGAGGCAGCATTATACTTTTTTTTTAGGTATTTAGCTCTGGGATTTTTTTCTGCTGTGGCTTCTACCCAGGCCCGGAAACAATCTTGTTTTTGACGAGACGCTGCTTTACATGATTGTCCGAACCAGGGTTGAGACTTGCCGCCAATAGGTACCACAGAGTTAGGAATATAAAGTTCCATACCCTGTGTGACCACATCGGCAACAGAGTCAGCGCAAGCATCAGGATCCTCAGATGCAAAGCAAATTTGCCTCCATGGGTAGGATGAAAAAAAAGTACGCATCCCATCCCAATCGGCTGATCTGTAGTGCCAGACACGTCGATGGTTTGCTGGTCGCGGCCGAGACTGGCGTATTATTGGGACAGTACTACGAACAAGGCAGTGGTCGGATGATCCAAGCGGAGCTTCAACTAATATCTGATAGTTGTCCGGATGAGAGGACAGGAAGAGATCTAATAAAGATGGCGCGTGATCTTCTACGTCAGGGATCCTTGTAGGTGCAGATACCAGTTGTGTTAAGCCGTAAGACAAAATAAAGTCATGGAAAGAACGCCCTGCGTAATCTGTGGTTCTAGATTTTAACCATTCGGCGTGGTGAGCGTTGAAGTCGCCGAGAACCACAATTTCAGCGGACGGATTCTTTTGAAGTAGTAAATCGATTGTATCTTGAATGTGCTCAATCAGTTGGTCGGTTTCGTTATTTCCACTGTGTCTCCTGTAAAGGCACGCGTAGATGCGGGGATGGTCGTCGCAATCTACGCGAAGCCATAATATAGATAAGTTGTTATTACCTTCAAGGATACCAAGGCGGCGACAGCAGATGTCATCTCTAGCGTAAACGCACACGCCGGCGCGGGGTACAAATAGATGTTCCAACGCGTAACCCGGGTACTTAAGGTAGGAAGTATCAGCTGGAGAAGAAATCTGTGTTTCCGTCAAAAAAAGCAAAGCTGGTTTGGAGGTCTCAAGATGTTGGTGGACGGCAGTAAGGTTCGAATGGAGTCCCCTGATATTGCAAAAGTCAACATGTAGTGGCATGGTAGGGGTCACCGACGAGGGTTTACTTTTTTTACGCCTAGCAGTGTAAGAAAGCGGAATTTTGCCCCCCCCAGAATACGTGGGGCAGCCCAAGCGAGAGCGCTCAGGGAGGGATTCTCCAGCATCATTGACGCTGGTACCCTCCTGGGGTAGTACTTTTTTAAATGCCGCTGCCATGGTTTTTTTTTTTTGGGGGGGTTAGGGAATGGGCCTCCGGTGGTCTCACAGACTCATGCGAAACGCAAAACGATGCTTCACGCCGGTATTCAGTGAGACAGTGGTAACTTCCCCGGACGAGCTACAGCCCAGTCGTGCTACATACAAAGATGAAATGTATGCAGCTGTAGCTCTACCACTGTTAAGAAAAACGCCAGAGCCTCGTTCGTTGATCAGCAGGGTGCACCACGGGCAGGTGAGGTTGGCTTTGGCCGAAAGATGTTAGTCAGCCATGACACCCCAAATTTGTACGCATTGCGAAGAAAATTAAAAAAATATTTATTTAATATGTGTTATAGAAACGAATTTCAAAGTCTTTAAGTGGTGTGCAGTATTGCAGTGTGAATCCACATAAAAATAATGCTCAAAAATGTGTTAGTAATTATTTCAAGCGAGAAAATAATAAGAAATGATTGTATAAAGTTGGCGCGGAGAACCCCGAACCATGTATTCGTGAATTCGCAATTATATTTCTGTTCTGAGTCGATAAAGCATACGTGAAACAATAGAAAATAAATAAAAATGCGTATTCTCAACATATTCATAACAACAAAAAACATCTGACGTGAGTTGTTTACTTAAGCGTGACGTCACGCGTGTTTTAGTCAAAATGGCCAACTGCAGTATTTCAATGTTTTATTTTATTGATAATCTCATTAATCTTATGTTTTTAAGATTTCTAAGTCACTATATGTAATTTATCTATTATACATTTTCCCTTAAAAACACTAATACGATCATTTATGGATACTGTCGTCATGCCTATTGAATGCCATAAAACCAAAAATATCAAATGCAATTTTCGTGTTTTGTGAAATTTCACCATCATGCGTTCCCACAAAAAGTAAGTTGTTACTTATAGGTATTTATTTTTTATAATGATAGCAATTCATGTTTTTTGTTGGTAGGTATTATATTACACTTTTAGAATGAAATAATAAAATGATGAATTCTTTTATTATTTTGAGGTGCATTGGGAACAGTAGTTTTTGATAAAATTTTATTTGTAAGTAGCTTTTTTTATAGATTTACAGTTAACTTTTGATTTTGTTATTTACAGATTCAATGCTCATAAAATTATATCGCCTTTGGAAGACGATTTCTGCTGATATTTTTACAACACCACTTGAAAATTGATGATTTGATGGTAAAGATAGTAGCAGCGAGGATTAAGTGGAAATTAGTAATCATCCGCTTCGTCAATTTTTGACTGAAGTTAATGTCCAACGTCCAATGGTTCAATCATTGGAAGTATCTCGGGAAATTTTGGAGGATATTTTTCAGGAAGGAGAGGAGGGGCAGCCAACCACATATCAAACGACTACGTTTTATTACCGAAAAAAATGTTATTCCAAATGAAACGTAAATTTTGCACTCACAACTGTACAAGTAATGTTTTTATTTTGACTTTGCGGTTATCAGATTATAATATTTATCGTTATGGCTATCGAGGTACCGACCGTACTGGGATCCGAGTACATGATACAGTTCATCATCCAGGATTGCTAAGAGCATTTTAACACTGAAAAAGATGTTTTCTTTGAATCGTAGTTGCTTCATTTATTTATTTTTAATCATTTTAAATAATATGTTTTATATTTTATAAATATAATATCATTTTCATTATTTAAGTAGATAAAATAAATTATGTAACGGTTTTATAAGAAAACACAGTATATTTATTAGGCGACGGTGATTTCTTCCAGGCAAAAGATATTCATCAGCTCAATAAAATTGAATAGTATGTTGTTAGTTATTCTTTAGATTCACAATTGTAATGAGCATTTCCGCAAGCAAGTTGTATCGTAGTTTAGATATATCATAGTTTTGACATATTAAAGTTCCAACAAAACCCTCAAATTTTTGAACAGGGTTGAGCAAGATAATTTGAAAAATGTGCCGTGTTAAGTATCATAGAAAAGGTTAGTTTGTTGGTAATTATTATTTCTTCTTCATTTACATGTTGTTAGTAAAAATAAACTTTGACTAACAGTCAAAGTATATTTTAACTAATACTACTTAATATCTATTATACCTACTTATGTTCAGTATTTATCTGTATTATTCATCATCATCAGCCCATATACGTTCCCACTGCTGGGACACGGGCCTCCTATGAGGGTACAGGCCATAATCCACCACGCTGGCCAAGTGCGTGTTGGCGGATGACACATGTCATCGAACTTTTTAATTCTTCGACATGTCGGTTTCCTCACGATGTTTTCCTTCACCGTTCGAGCAGTGGTGATGTTACAACATGCGCAGATAAATTGAAAAATCAATTTATTTCCTGCGCGCTCGCCTGGTCTCGAACCACGGACTTATCGATTCGAAGTCCGAGGTCTCACCACTGAGCCACCACTGCTTATCTGTATTATTATTGCTTGGTAATTAATATATTTTCATGTCGTATACCTAATTATAAACATAAGTTTGATGTGTAATTAGCTGGATTTATTTTTACACACTCACAGACTTATATTTTATGTTAAAAGAGTGTTAATAGTGTAAATCATGATATGTTTCACAATTAATAATAATCCTTTTTTCTAATGGTGTTGGCATTAAATTAAACCGCGCTGTCGTTTCGTTCACAAAAAGAGATGTTATGAGGAGCATATTCGGTCCTCATATTATCATAAAAAATCTGTGCGAAAACAATAAACACGTGTGAGGCCCTCACGGCAGATCGGGGCGGTCTGACGCGAAGTGGGGACAGCGTTGTCACTGTATTGCTCTTGCCACGCTGTTCACCAGACTTATTCGATAGTTCAGTTTTGTGTTAAGACCGCTGTGACAACCAACCCGTGAGACAACCAAACCCGGTCTCCCCTACTATCCCGTGCGACCGAAACCTTCACTGAGAGGGTATGACGTCTCACAGCTGATCGCAAACGGCATATTGTACTATCCCGTGAGACCGAAACCCTCACTGAGAGGGAATTACGTCTCACTACTGATCACGACAGTCATATTTTATCTCGAGAATCTGAAACTTTACTCAATATGAAGACCGTTTGACAAATGATAGGGTGCATCATAATATTATTCGATTTCTTGAAGATGTACATGAGTATAAGCAATGACTAGAGTAGGGACGCGAATATTACAATTATATGAGACAAGAACGATTAATAAGTTTGTTTAATGAAAGATTAAGAATTGAAACTATTCGGTCTCTGGAAACGGACGAATAGCGAGAGGACCGTCTTACTGCAGACAGATTTCGTCATAGTCTTAATGACTTGAGGTAAACAATCTACGAATTCGGTGGTGTGGTCTGACAAATATAAAAGTGGGTTTGCTTATAACCTCACAATTGATTACAGATCATCTTCTGTAAAGGCGTAGTATGTTCTTTTTGTAATGCTTTATAGTGTAGTAAGGAGTCGGCTTTCATTTGAAGATACACCGGAACCTTTGAAATCACTACTTTTAGAGGAACATACTGTGCAATGTAACCTGTTATTAGACAATATTCGCTCTTATAGTAGCGCGTTTCAAATGATCCTTTGGTGCTCAATAATTATCAGAAGGTCCGTTCATGCTTACTTTTAAGATACAAGGTCAAGTTTACCATTTGATAGGATCCCTTTTGCCTGTAGGCCAACCTAAGTTGGTTTAAATACCAATATTTTGTATTCGACTACAACGAATAGTGGAATACAAGAAATCAATATTTCTCAAATTTAAAACTGAACTCATTTCACAATGTTGAATTTATATTTTTGGTTTTATGGCATTCAAATGCTTTATAAATATAAATTTATAAAGAATAGAAAAAATTCGATCACGAGGCGGGACTCGAACCCGCATCCTTCGCGCCATTCCGGGGCGGATGCCTCACCAACTCAGCCACTCGTGACCCGCCCGAGTGATCGAATTTATTCTATTCTTTCAGTTTTATGTGTCTGAAGGGACACACCGCGCGCCATCTATTGAGATGATTAACAACCATTTCAACCAATATGAAGCACTTTTCAGTGAATACAATATTGTAACGATGGAACACGACCTTTTTTGTTGAATTTATATTTTTGGTTTTATGGCATTCAAATGCTTTATAAATATAAATTTATAAAGAATAGAAAAAATTCGATCACGAGGCGGGACTCGAACCCGCATCCTTCGCGCCATTCCGGGGCGGATGCCTCACCAACTCAGCCACTCGTGACCCGCCCGAGTGATCGAATTTATTCTATTCTTTCAGTTTTATGTGTCTGAAGGGACACACCGCGCGCCATCTATTGAGATGATTAACAACCATTTCAACCAATATGAAGCACTTTTCAGTGAATACAATATTGTAACGATGGAACACGACCTTTTTTGTTGAATTTATATTTTTGGTTTTATGGCATTCAAATGCTTTATAAATATAAATTTATAAAGAATAGAAAAAAATAGAAAAAATTCGATCACGAGGCGGGACTCGAACCCGCATCCTTCGCGCCATTCCGGGGCGGATGCCTCACCAACTCAGCCACTCGTGACCCGCCCGAGTGATCGAATTTATTCTATTCTTTCAGTTTTATGTGTCTGAAGGGACACACCGCGCGCCATCTATTGAGATGATTAACAACCATTTCAACCAATATGAAGCACTTTTCAGTGAATACAATATTGTAACGATGGAACACGACCTTTTTTGTTGAATTTATATTTTTGGTTTTATGGCATTCAAATGCTTTATAAATATAAATTTATAAATTTTTTCTATTCTTTATAAATTTATATTCATTTCACAATTTTAAAACAGGTTAATTCGTATGTATGCAGTTTTAAATCGACATTAGAAGCTTTTCCTCAAGATGGTGATATCGGCACTCAGGAACTCCCTGGACGTGTTATAAGTAACGCCCAGGCCACAGTATTACACATTTTTCTTAAAATAGAGCAACGAATGTATTTTCGAATAGCAACGGAGGGGAACTCGCGGGGGGTCAAGGGACGCGTCACGCGGGCCACTTACCACAAACATGCTTAGTTTGTGGTACCGAGCGCGAAAGAAAGTCATCGTGTTTTTAGTAAAGTTACTATGTTAACTAACGTAATTTAATACTTAAGTACATAACATTCTATAATGGTGTGCTCAAACTGTTAATCTACATTTAATTTAGATTATTATATTTTGATACTAAGTAATGTAGAATTTAAATCACATTCATTCATGTTTTCTTCAGATTTTAAGATTTTCTTATCAGAGTGTTCAATTTTAATGTAAGTAGTTAAATTTTATAAGAGACAATAATTAAGAACATTCAAAAATAAAGTGTCACGTATTTTTTTTAAACGACGAATGACGAAAAACGACCTAATCGCGGACGAAGTCGCGGGCAACAGCTAGTATTAATATATTTACTTTCCTCCGAACAGAATTCAATGACCCGTGTGATAACTTGATTAAAGGACGTTTTATTAATGATGAGTAAATGTAATCACTGATACAATATTATACACTAAGAAATTTCTGGATATAAAAGACGAGGATTTTATTATTATACCTACGCACTTAGCACTTACAAATTATGTTGATATGTAATATAGAAATGAGTTCGTAAATCTAATGCTCTGGCGAAAGTTTCCTCAGAATAGAGAAAATTCCGTATTTTCTTCATAATAATTATAAGTTTTTATTGATTAAATCGTGTTCTTACCAAGTTAGGTTAAGTTTGAATTTCTGTGGCTGCTGATGATTTGAAATTTCCAATTTCCATTGAAATGTATAACAATAACCAATTTTAAAGTTAGTATTAATATCCACGAACTTGGAAGCTCGGTCAATCAATTATAAATTGAAAATATTCCGGGAAGTTTTATACAACTGTGCCTTAACTTCTAAGTGGGTATACAGGGTGCGCCAGAAGTGGAGATCAATTAATCTGAAAACTATTGGAATTGTTCCTTATCGGCTTTACAAGGTTCACAGCCGTTCCCGAGCGACAGAATGATAGATCGACTCACTTGATGAATCGCTGATGTTATGTGAAACCAATACGGTAAGCAAATACAGGGTGATCCAAGTGTGGGAAGTTTAGGGGTAGTATGACTTCGACAAATTGATCTGTATTTTTATCCCTTTATTATTTTTATGATTTATCCGTTAACCTAATATTATGATAGGGAAGAACGCGAATTCCTATGTGTATTGTTACTAGGTGGTGTTCCAATTGCAAAATTTCATTATTTGAGGTAATATTACAGATCGATAAACATACATGCATAGTTACGTAATACGTTACATACACGAGTACTACATTTCAGTAGTGTTTAAAAATGTTTTTTTTTTTATTATTTATTATACACATAGGTATTGAAATTTCATCTTACCAAAAATACAATCAATATTCGTACTTCTTCCTCCAAACAGCGTGAAAACACATACATTTATTAAACCACAGGTACCAGGAACACATAACTTATAGCCGCTTCTAACCTGTATACAACACGCATAATTTACTAAACGTGATCAACCAATATTCGTCAGGTACATTTCCTTGAGGGGCATTAAAGAAAATGATTTGATCCCCTCCCACTTGAGACGAGTGCTAACAATTTACATAAATTACTGAACTCAACGCTTCCACTGCTGACTTGGATTTGATAGAAACTTGTAGAGATGAATGTAGTTTTTAATAAATTGAAATTATTTTAGATGAATGTAGGTAAATTGTAATTATGTTATTTGAGCTTATTGGTGTAATATTCAATGTTTGGGGTAGAAGAGTGTAATGGGGAATGGAATTTGATCTAATATTAAAAAAAAGTACTGAAAAATGTATGCACCAATACAGTTTTAATTATAACAAGATTTTTTACTTATTTACAGGCATTACTAGCTTCAGGGTTCAATTGTGGTGTGTGAATTCCAGAATTAGTAAAAGTATTATAAAGCTTTAGAAAAGTGTAATAATTATTACCTATATCTGTATTTTATAAACTCTTAAATAATAGGTATGTCAATTTATACCCACACAACCAATTTCAAAATTCTCTAATCACATAATGCAAATTTTTTATTAATATGGAAATAAATTGCACGCCTCATAAGCGAAGCGTTGAGGTGGGTACTACTGTCACTTCGCGCAAAACATCTGATTTTTCAAACTTAAAAATAATGTCTTTATGTATCATACATTGCACTTGTAAGATAATACATACACACACATATTAAGAAAAAACACTATTTTTAACGTTCATGATATTTTTGATGTCATTTTTGTTATTTAAACTAGTTAAAAAACAGTTTAAAAAAGTTCTGTCTTGGACGTCCGTGTGTCTGTATGTGCGGATCCTTTTTCTTGTTAACACGATAGCGACCGAAATACTTTACTAATCGAGTCTTTTTTTTTCTCTTACGCTTGAGTATGCTCAGGAATAGAACCCTTTCATTTTTCAGGGTCTGATTCGATGTGGTTTAATTGTTATTAAATAAACAAAAATAATAATTAATAAACATTTATTAAAAAAAAATTATGAGGCGTGCACTTTTGGATTTTCCAAATTATTTACATTTATAATTAGAAAATTCTATCAACGTTCATAAATAAAGCAATTCATAAAACAACGCTTAATCCAAAGTTGAAACAAAGCCGCGTTTCATATTTAATATCAATGGCGATTAGAAAATAACGAAGCCTTCGTAATGCCCGAGAGCTTTTGTATACAAATACGTTCGAATTAAAAAATCATAGCCGAATCTATTCGGCTTTGAGAGCTGGCCGCTCGTTTTAATATTCCATGACCTTACCTTCATTCCGCTGCTTACAAAGAAAATTCAGAAATATTGCACGACGATAAATAAGGGCTATGTATAGTTACGGGGTTAAAATATTTGGCCTGTAAATGGAACCGGATTATGTTACAAAGGCTGTGGGAATGTGGGCTTTTATGACGTGTCCTTTTGAACGGAGGATCGAGTTTCTTGGAATCAGTGCCTTGTTAGAAACACTTTTCTAATTCCTGAATAAAGAGAGACGCATAATAATATAACATTTCGATACCAATTACATTACCGTGACGATATGTATTTCATATTAAAAAGCGGTAAGATATGTTTTTGTATAAACTTAAAATTCTCTTTATCAATTTAAATAATTATTTTATCATTAGAAATCTATTCTTGTTTGGACTTCGGAGTGGGCTACTTTTTTCGGGAGTCAACCCGGGCGAAGCTGGAGCAAGCAACTAGTCTATAATATAGAGTTTTAGTGGGCGTTTGATACTATATTCTTTCATACTATTTAAAATGGTGACTATGACTTGAGAAGAATATCATACACTGTTAGAATAATTTTTGTGATATATGTTTAAAATACAAAATGTTCTGAAAATACGTAGAATATGAATTCAGGTATTGAAAGTGAAATGTTTTATTCATAAAGGAAGGAAATAAACGCACTATGATATACTATATAGTGTTCTATGTTCTGCTTTGTTGTTTAAACATAATATGTTTGTAATATGTAACTTTTATTATTAATATTGATGAAAATGATAATTATGATTCTACTGCATTTATTAACTCTATACGTCATATATTAATTTTAAAAGTGGGAATTGTAAATGAACTTACCAGACTCACTATTTCAGCGCGAAAAACGGCCCTTCATAACGCATACATTACAATAACAATTTCAGCAAGCCGTCCAAAATTAACCGCGTCCCAAAACCAATTTCTCGCAAGCAATTTTGCAAGTCCGAATCCTCTTAAATTCGTAGATAAAAACGGGGTCACATAAACCAACCCGTCGCACATTGTGGAGATATTCAGTCTGAATACGCAATAATCTCGAACGGATACATACCTAATGCGAGGCATAAATCGACCATCGCGGATGCTGCAAAAGTTATGGTGCTGCTATAAATTGCGTATTGATGTTTGGTTTGACCCAGTGACATCTCATGAATATAGTGGGTGAATTAATGGCCAGTGTATTGTTGTTGATAGACGCTGAACAAAAAAGTGGTAACAATAGACTCTCTGTATTGGAAATTTTGTGTAGGTGTATCCAAAGTGTGCTAAAAACATGGTGGCATTGAGGTACAGTTTAGTTGCTTTTGAAGTTTTGTTACTTTACTGTATAACTTCGAAAAGTGATTCGTTTTTAGTGATATATCTATAAATATAAAACTGTAGAGAATTCTCAAGAAAATTAATTGTTTAATTTACAACAAAAACTACTACTTAGCTTGCTTGAATAAAATATAGGTATAATATGTATAATAAGTTGGGTTAACTCACTACCGTGTCCAATTTTCACGAACCAATTATTAATATTCCAGAAAGGTTGATCAATTGAATCTTTAATAATCTATTAGGGTCTTATAGTATTGTTATTATTTATTAATTTGATATTTATTTTCTATTTAGAACCAAAGTAAGGTTAAACTACTAGTTTACCATAAAATGGATAAAGCTAACATGAATTTGTCACGTCCTTACAACGGTAATGTTCGAATGGAAGAATGGAATTGCAAGAAGAAATTGAATTCAGTATTTGAGTTTTGTAACATATGTATGAGGCACTTTTCATGAATACTAGATGGCAGCTAAATTGATATAATATCAATTTAAATTTATTTGGACCAGGATTTCTATTATAGAAAGCAAACAACATCTATCCTAGTATAGGTACTATCGGGCTGACTTCTACAAAAATTGTAAATTAGTATGGCTATAGGTACCGGTCTAAAATGCATTTTAAGGAAACTGAAGAAATATGTGTCTTCCACATCGCACATCGCAGAGTACAATATAAATAAACTCGAAGAATGACATGGGCCATGGCAAATTAATAACATTAACGACTTTGAGCCACCTTTTATTGCCGAACTCTTTATAAGCACGATCGAGTGAGGTATAATAATGAAGGATTATGAAATTGGGAAATTAAGTTCTATGTCGCTAACATTGAATGTACCTCAGCGAGAACGTGACCCAATTCAAGCCCAAGTATTTTCGAATCCCAAAAGACCAATTCCAATTCATTAATTTTTAAAGTCACATTTCTATTAACCAATCATTTTTGTATAACAAAATATGTATATAGTACCTACGTCATAATTAATAAAAGTACATATATTTTTATAAAACATATTAATATCATTGAATTAAGCTCTATTAATACGCCAACATTTTAAATTACGCTAAATTATCTTTCCAATACGTATTTCAGTAGATTATCAAGTCTCCAAAAATCCTCAAATAATTTTAATGAGTTTTTAATAACCTTTCTAGAACGAGAACCTTCATCTCGGTTCCCTTTATATAAAGGAAACAAGGTCACAGTCGATCGCTTTGGGGATAAGAATTTCTCTGAAATAAACGTTCGTTGAACCCGTAAGGAGCTTATAAATTCAAGGAATCTTTACCGCGTTGATAATTTTATTAATCCAAACGCAACTTGATGGCAAATATAAGATTTCTCGAGACGGAAATTAATTTTGAAAGGTAATAAAAATTACTTTTTGCACCTGTGACTTCGTTGTGAGGAATTTCAATGATTGCGAAGTATTGATTACCTACGTAGAAAGCGGCAGATTAATTTTCAAGTTAGCTATTTAAGCCGAGGGCGGATATTACTCGTAGTAAAGTCAGTTTTTATCTGATAAAATTAGATTCAAGAGAGTGAATCTTTTTGTTTTATACTATATATTTAATTGTTTATATAAAAATAATAGTTTATTTGATAGAATATTACTATGAGACTGAACTTAATATTCGAGACATGAAAGCACGAAAATTGCAATATCCATTTTCATACTATACTATTATACTTAGTCAGTGTTGTAGATTTGATATTTATTTAAGAAATTACTTTTATTTCATTAATTATAGAAAGAAATACAAATGGTATTATTAATACTGACATAACAGGAAAAATAATTTTATACGATAACATGAACCCCGAAATATAACAGTGTACACAACTTGTCAATTATAAAGAACAAGGTACAATTATAATATTATACTAGCGGTCCGCCCCGGCTTCGCCCGTGGTAGGTACATATGAAAAATAGATGTTGGCCGATTCTCAGACTAACCCGATATGCACAGAAAATTTCATGAGAATCGGTCCACCCGTTTCGGAGGAGTATGCAGACTAACATTGTGACACGAGAATTTTATATATAAGATATTATACAGAAGAAATACAAGATACAAAGCTTTTTGTATTTTTTACGAAAGAGGATTGTTAATTTGTCGATTTTTCACATTTTCAAGTGTTGAACAGTTATGATGCGTAGCATGACTGGATTGTTACTCGACTCTTTTTAAAAAATTACTAAATCCCTTTTGACAAAAGATAATGCTAACTTAGCAAATCTGCTTTTTTTAGAAAGACTTACTTTGAAATTAATGAATTCGAACCCGCGTCCTTCTTAGCCAATGTCTGCCAGTCGATCCTGGACGCAATCAAATGTCTTGTGAAAATTATAATTCAAACCAAACTCTTGTTTTCGTTGTTTATTTATAATTATTCATTCTGTAATAGTTCTGTAAATAAAACAAGCATAGTTACAATTTATCAAACGATAGCTTAAGTTTTTAATTATATTACAATGAATTGTTTATTTCTAATCTTCAATTAACTTTAGTCGTTAGCACGAATAAAATACCAAAGAGCTGCAAAATTGTATCAAAAAAGAATTGAAAGAGACCGACACAGCTATTCCAGAGATGACCTCAAATATAAATCTACAGAATATCTTTTAAATAATAGTGCAGACGTAGTGTTATAAGTTATACGTTATATTATCGGAAAGCATGAGTTAGTGTAGGTTAGCGTTGGCTATTAGTTCGACATTTGACGCCGGCCAAGTTTCTATTTTAGTAGGGTTGAAATTTTAAGCGTAATATTTGAAAAATATTATTTTATAATGAAGCAAATTTTTACATCAGACAAAACCGGGATATAAGAGATAACATATTTTTAACAAAAATTTATTCGAAATCAATTTCACATCCCTATATACGTAAAGTATGTTTATTTCTTATATTATTTTTTCCAAGAATTTCCTTTTAGGTAAATAAGTTCAGCCACACCTTATTTCTTTGAGTGCTGTGAAAACTTGTGTTTTCACAAGAAAAATATTTTATCTCCTACTTCTTCTATTTACGTCTTGACTATATTTGTTGTATTCATGATAAATATATTAAATATGATTAATTGCAATAAAAAAATGTTTATAATTATATAATTGCTATATATATATAAAAATATATAAAAATCTTCAATTTTAACAGTTTACTTCAAGTCCCTTATAGAACGACGATTATATAGTAGAGTTTTTCACATAGTAAAATATAGAATTAGTTCGAATAGTATAGAAGGTTCTCCAATCACTTCCAAATACGTATTTACTGAAAACAGTGTAATCAAATGCTGCAACCCTATTAAGGGCCGCTGCAAGCTTTAATTAATGAACGACGTGGCTTAGTCACTAATTAAACTGCTACAGCAAATAAAGCGGTATTATGGGACAACGGACGGGACAATCATTCTGTAGTGAGGACAGGCGTTTGTAACAATAGGTAATGTGGGATGCTGCGACCAATATTACTTACACTTATGTTGTGGAATTGAAAGGGGATATGATTGCTTTTTTGTTTATAAAAGATATTTTTTTTTAGAAGTTCTTTAATATATTATTATGCTTAACTATATTACAGAGTGAATATCAAAATAATTCTTGTGATTTTTTCCGTTATGAATAAAGACGAAGCTAACTTATAAAGGTAAAAGTATTTACTCATTTTGTTATCTGCAGCAACGACAGTGCTGCAATTGCTCTACGCACGTTTTTTCTCATATTTTCTCGTTTGGTTGAATTTAGTTTATGCATACATAGAAATGTGTGCAAAAAGGCTATCGCTATCGGCCGACTGGTTGGATTATATCATAGAGCTTTGTATCTACGGCAGTAAAGTATGATTTTATATTGTAGAGACAACATGATAAGGTTTTTTCGTGTTGAGTCAACTGACTCTATACTGAAAAAAACATCGCAGATATAACTATATCGACTGTACATTCTATGCCAAATACAAAAACTAAAATTCTATGCCAAAAAATTGAACAATTTGCAAACGAGCCTTCATTTACATAGCTATGTTCAAATGGAAAACTAATTTAGTAAATCTTTCTATTTCTTATTTCATTTGAAACTGAAAGCAAGCTTTCTAGCTTATGAATAAGCATGCACCGTGCTGCTAATGTAAATGCACTACATTACTGAACATTGTCGATATTTCTATTACCTCGTAAATGCCAATTTATATTCCTCTCAATGTACGACTAGTTGGTTCAACTCGGAATTTTATTATAAACATCTTAATATAAAACAACGATGGAACGTAGCCGAACCGACTGGACTATAAATTGCATAGTTCATTGCTCTACCACCTAACTCTTCATTCGTTCTGTTTACCTGGTATTTCATTTTGTTGTGCCGCTCCGAGAAATTGGTTTCGGATAGAATGAAATATAATTATTGTTATCCTAGTAAAGGTTTATTATGTTTTTATAGTTTACGTTTCCTTTCAGCTGAAAAATAATTAAAGTAAGTTTGATTAATTAAATTTACGTTATGAAATTATTGATGTAATATGAAAATTGTAAGCCTACAAGAACAATTAATGATTTAATATTTTATTTTAAGCAAGTAAAATTGATAACAAGACAAAAATTATGAAATTGTTTATTTGCTATTATTTAAAATTAATTACTTACTAACAGTTTTTGAATGGATATTTTTTAAAGATTTATTTGTCATCTAAGATTTTTCAACTAGAAATGTCCTAATGCACATTATTATTATAATGTTCTGAGAGTTAAGATAATTCTTGTAGTGTGCTTTGTTTTCCTGTTCACTGAATAGTTTACGCATGAGATAATACATACAATATGTTGCCTTTGGCTATATAATTGTTTAATTTAATTTTAGTAATAAGAAAAGTCAAATTCAGAGTGTTTTAAAAATAAACATAAAACTTAATGCAAGATAAACTTAATATTTCCTTTGTATTTACGAGATGTGTAAGGGGGTTTTTAAAACAACATCATAATAATTATTGTAAACTACGATTTCAAATAGATACCTACCACTGGCTGGAGCATTTATTTACATTATATATAACATATTAATTTCTTGATTATTTCCCAGAACTAAAATTCCAAGTAATTTGTTGGACCAAAGGTTATTGTTTCAATGATAATTAAATTCGCAATAGTTACAGGGAACTGTAGAGATTGGAATTGAAATTTATGTTCCAATGTAAATACTATTTCATCAAATTCTATTGTTTCTTCACGACTGCCAACTTTACAGGGAGCAGTTTCTCTTAATGTGGGCAGCATCATAGATGTAAAGTTATATTAAACAAATTAATTGCTGACAGAAAAGATATGAAAAGACTGGTGAACAGGTTCCTTCTAGGGAAGTGCGCGTCATCTTATGTCATATCTTTACCTACCAGCTGGCGAGACCGTGGTCAAACGCTTCTCTATTCTTCATCAAAACCAAAAAAAAAGAACATTTCAACAGGTGGGATGAAATAAAAAGAAAACAAGTACACCGGGAGTGATAAATAATATTTCAACAAGTAAATTGCGTTTTAACCTTTAAAATACATTTAGTAGCTAAAATTTATACAGTTTGAATAGCATCTGTTCGGTTGGCAATTACAATATAATAGAAATAGTTTTCGCCACAAATAAACACAAGTTATAATGACAGCAGACTCCTGAAAATACAAATCTAATGGTCATTATTATTTCAGTTCTTAGCGTCCGGAGCCACGATGTACGCTGAGTTACGACCCCTCAGGGATCAAATCTACTCCGAAACTAATATATTATTTAAACTTTCCTCAGGTATGAATGTTCATTATTCTGAAAATAAATTCGTTTGCTTTGCTGTTGTGTTTTGACCTCCGTAAGCCGAGGTTCACGAATCTTAAAGCTAATAGCCCATTTATAAGAAGTTTGTGCCTACGTAGACCCGATTTCTTTCCTCTAAACTTTTTCCAGACAGTAATTTCCATCTTTATAGGCATCTAACTTCGGTACAAAGAAATTGAAAGGAAAATGTGGGTTACTTTTAAGGGTATTAAAACGAAATACGAGGTTTCGTTGTGAAAGCTTAGAATATATTTAGGAAAAGGAAAGTGTTTTAGATAAAATATTGCTTTAGGAATTTCTCCCAAGGTCTGAAAAAGTTGGTGATATTTTTGAGAATCATAAAAACAATGGAATAAAATGAATATTTCAACAGTACAGATGTTTTATTTCTTAGGCTATAAAAATATGGAACTGGTAAGAAATTAATTTTACTCGAGGTGTCATAAACAAGAGACGAACCTTAGTTTTACTTAAATATATCATAATACCTGCGGTTGTAACTCTGGAGAGCGCTGCACTGTATGTCGTTGACCCTGAAATATAGTGATATAACTAGATAAAAATATACAAAGCATTAGAAGTAAATTGAACTAACCTCAACATAATATTATTAGTACTTTAATAGTTTAGAATGTAATACAAATATTGATTATAAAGACCTGTGCATTTCACTACAACTTTATGCAGTTAGATGCTCAAATAGAATATTTACTAAAGATTTTTTTTAAATATAATGCTCTGAGAGTTAAGATAAAATTGAAATACATTTGATTGTTATAAATAGCTTCAGATGATCATAAAAGCTATTACTTACGAGGTTTTATTGTAGGTTAATGTATTCATTACTTAATTGTAAAGAAATTGCATGTGCCTTATAGAAAATATGAGCGTAAGTCAGTGTTTATTACAAAATTTCATTTGAGGAAATCACCTCTTTTCCTGGACAAAGACAAAGTGATGGAATAGAATGAAAATAATTGCACACAGCATCAGGTGTTTACATGCTTTGTGTTCATTATTTACTATTCGTAACAGAGTACTTCTTTAAAGATTGAATAATAATCTGAAGTGGATAATAGATAAAAAATAGTGGATAAATTAATTTGTGGAGCATACCTAAAAACTACATTAAAACTAGACGCTTAATTGAAAACAGTCATCAAACAATAACGATAAAATACAAAACAGAACAGAAATTGTTTTTTGTACCATTTTCCCCTTCTCTATGAGCAATTTCTTTTATTAAATACTCCATCTAATATCCTATTCTTGTTCCTTCTTTTATAAAATCTTCATAAATCATCCAAAACAATTTCTTTTAACTTAAAAATAAATCGGATTGAAAAATTGTAGTTTCATAACAAAATTTAATTAAATGATAACAATGCTTTGTAAGAGTACGTAACATAGCTTTGTGAGCACGTTGCACCGCGGGTCGTGACCTTCTGCTTGACGTCACCACCAGCATGGAACTTACTGAATTATATGTTTGAATATATTATATGTGTATTGTGTAATAATAAATAGATTAAGTTTATTTTCCCTTCAACTAAAATTTAACAAAAATGAAACATTTTATTTCAGTACAAAGATTTTGAGCTTTTCTTGGGCGTCATGTGATTATTGTTAATTTGGAAATTTTAGTAATTACAGTAAATCATAAGTCGTGGAATACAGTTGAAGGAAGAAGATGAAACAACATTTTAATTTTCTAACCTTAGTACCTAAGAAATAATTCAAAAAGATACCGATTTACTACTTTATTTTAAAAAACCCATAACTAACAGCGTAATTAAATCTATTTGAATTGTTTAAAAAAAAATCACTAACTACGGGCAAAGGTAACTCACGAAACACTGGCAAAATGAAAAAAAGCAATCCCTTGAATACTTCAAATCTATAATTAAATTCAAGTATCAAAACAGTCCAATTTACAAAGTCAAAGTATCAGTAATCATGCAATGTCCTATAAGTAGAAACAATAATACTTTAGTTTGTACTATCGGTCACATCTAGTCCAACACTGTACCACTCGCTGAGGGTGATACAGTAAGCGAATGACATACGAGTTATCTAACATTAGGATAGGATTGTCGTCCATGCGTTGCGAAGCTTAAAGAGCTATATTTTATTCCGCGTCAACCAGCAAGCAGCTGATATTTAGAAATAGGAGAAGAATTACTTCTATAGACAGCAAAAGTAGGTAATATCACTAACATAGCCTACACAAAAGTTCAAAAAACTTCTAAAAACATTATCCACTTAATATTTGTTTCAATAATATATCTAAATACTGAACAAAAACCAAGTACCTAGAGGAACCTCCAAATGTAGATAATCATTAAAATAATGGGGGTTGAGAGGGTGGGTATATTACGTATAAGTGGAGTACTCATCATAGCATGGCGATTTATCATCATAGAATGTGCATTATATACCTATGAAGATTTTATTAGCCCTACAGTAGTCGCGTGGTGTACACGTGTAATCCAGTGATACAAAAAGGTGTGCAGTACATGCAAAAAGTTTATATGTTCTGATCATTTTGAAATTGTATGCTTATTTTGTTTGCAAAATACTGATTAGACTAGGTTTTTTATGTATATATTTTTTTGATCTCATACAATGTGAATTATGTGATATTACGACTGCAAAAGAGGTATTTTTTTGTTGTTATTGTTTTTTCTAATCATAAAAGATATGGTTGTATGTTTTGTTGACCATTTTAAATATAAAATATAGTAAAGAAGAATTATAAATAAATAAACAGACTTTTAAATTTATTTGTGTACTTTTTCTTGTTTTAAAAATGGTATACCGCTTGTAGACCACGCGACTACTGTAGAGTTAACCCACAAATTATAAATCATCCGCTAAAAAATTTTTCGTTTCTTTTTGTAATAATATATTAAAGCTAATACTGGAACGCTGGTTTTAATGCAACTTGCATTCTTTACTTTACAAAAGTTCATCGCTCGGAATATGTTTGATTGTTTCAGTCAATTCATTTTAGAATTTTTGTTTGCGAGAGGGATCAAAGTTGATGTGCTCAGACCGACGATTGTCCTTTGTAGTTCTCATATCGTTCAAGAGATTGCTTCTACGTAATAAAGACAAGTCGAATGTTAATTCTAGGGGCATATATATAGCGAAATGGTACAGTACTGAATTCAGAATTGTCTTTAAACCAAATAATTTGTGTAGTTATTAACTTTTCAGGAGGCTACAATTTACTTGGAAAACTAACTATTAATTATTTAATATTTTAATTCCTGTGTTTTAGCATTCTCAACGAATTTATACTCATATCTTTCTCATTGCATCTTCATATCATTTTTCAAAATGACCACAAATAACATTTTCTGCACAGTCTTCAAAATGCATTATTGTTTTACATTTTGGTGCTTAAAGTATTAATTATAAAAGTATTTTTTCAACACCATTACCCAAATATAAAAATAATTATCCCGCCATGTTTATTTTTAGCTCGCGATGAAAATGCCGTCAACAAATCCTCTCATGAATTTGCTTCCGCGTGAATGTAGCGGAGTGCTTTGCCGGAATCCATTCCGAGTATAAAAGAAACCTTCATGTATTCAATAAAAACCCCGTGGAGGGTACGCGCTTTTATCCGAAAAAACCTCTTTTATCGAAGTGTGAACAGTTTTTCGCAGACTGATTTTTTTATGTTTCGGATGTATCATTAAGCCTTTGTGTGATATTTTTATATAATGACCTGTGTTAAAAGGATTTGTATAAATAAATGCTGTATCGCCAGGCTATTAAAATATATTAGGATGTTTTTTTTAAGAGGTTATATTTTTCTTACTGGCACCGTGAATTTCTACATAATATTATACCAACTTATGTACCAACGTGTACATAATAAGATACTATGTATTTGACTCAATACATTTTAGGGCGTCTATGTAATGCAGCCTACACAATTCTGCATCCGCATTCAAATTTGTTTCAATCATTTTATTATAATAGAGCCAGCCAGAATTTCTGGTACATAGTAAAATTTGCATACATGAAAGTACATTTATGGTACACAGTACACAGATATACAAACGTACAGTCATCCAATATCTTATGAAATTATGTTTTGCAAACGAAATGGAACGCATAACATTTGAATACGTAATTCAACTTTATGTAGATGGAGTTGGAAAAGCTGTTTAAAATTCCTGGATATTAGTGTGTGTGACATATATCACTTTACGTGGGTATTAAATAATCCAAGTTGATATTATTTGGAGGAATACATTTTTCCTTCTATCTTAAACATTAACACTTGTTCGAAGTATATTTTCCAAGAATGCGGTAATTTTATTTATTAACGGATCATGTTTTGTTTTGTTTTATTATTATTCTCTATCCTCCTTATGTTTTAGTATTTGTCATACATCTTTATTGATTTTTAAGATATCCAATGAAGAGAGTTTGTAAGAGCAATTTAATTTGTAGTAGCAGACAGCAGTACTCATACTGCTTTGTATAAAACTCAATATAATCACAATTTGTAGTAGCAGTACTCATACTGCTTGGTATAAAACTCTCGAACCTATTCATTTAACCAGATATTTTACAACCCATAGCTACTCCAACAATTGATTTATCGAACGACCATTAGAACTAACGATATAGCTAATAAAAACAACAGCAATCAATCCACTATACGTTATTGATGACCCACTGCTAGTGGAGATAAGGACTAGGTGATAGGGACCTTTTATCGTTAACCTCTTATATAAAAACTACGGCGAAACATTTTCGTAGAAAAATGGAACGTCAATATTTTCGGAACAATATGTCAGGAAAACCTTCTACGACGTAATCACGTTTTATTATTTCCCTTGATATTTATTTCTGTAGGTATATAAACATAGGGAAAATACAGGGAAAAAATATAGGGAAATTAACAAAATGGGAGATCCTGAAAGTAAAAAGAGCAAGGTGTCGATGCTAGAAGTTAAAAGCCGTTCAAATACTCGATCAATCGTGGGCTTCGGGCCTAAATCTATGAGCAGATTGAAAGTCCGCAGGCAGTCGTATGGTTTTGGTGGCGTCCCGGGTATAAGACCAGTTGAGAGAACCTCAAACGTATGTATTTAAAACCAATTTTATTATTTTGATATGAGAGGAAGTATAAAGACATAATATCAGTGCTATCTACGCGGTTTATTTATCTTTCTCTTTATTAAACTTGCCTTCCGAGAACTTTCCAACGTCTGGTCAGTGGAAAGTCAAACCAATTAAAACTATTGATGTACCTGGAAATTTTTAAACATTAATAACGATTAATTTTAATAAATTATTCATGGTAGAGATAGTTATAAGGAAAAGGTTCATAATGATGTTTGTTTATTCTATCCTCTTTTTATTCAATAAGAAAATAGTCTATATGTAGAACAAGTGAAACTACGGGTCACCGAATGTTGAATAACTACCCACGCTCTCATAAGTTCATAATTTTATCTACCTTCCCCTACGGCTATTGTTATAAGCCAGCGACCATATGAATATAAATGTAAATCGCTTGTTTATTTACGTCTGAAGGCAAGAGACTTTCTAAGAAGAATATGTGATCTTTGTAATACGAGACAATGTTTACCTGGTCTGTTTCTAGGTATACATTTTCTCAGTTCTTCTTCTAACCGACTATAACTCAGTTATTTTTGCTGAAATACATACTATTTTTTAGTATATTGTTCTTACATTTTTCTAATTTATTTATCACCGACAAAATAGTTATCCCTGGAAGATCAAATTACGTCACTAAAAACCAGGATCATTATTCATTTTAGCAATACATGATAATAATATAATTATTTTAACTTTTCTGTTTTCACCAGTTATTTTATCATAAAGCTATTTATGCCATAAATATCATTGATATCCGGAAAAAACTTTTTCTCGACATTTATATCTATTAAATAGTTAACATTTACAGTATTTATGTGATGAATTGTATTTGAATTATTTATAACTTGTCTATAACAGATAGCGATAGAATTCAAGCGACCGGGCCTGATGTATTTCCCAACCTATCAATTGACGTCAAATTATCCATTCCACTTGCCTACAGTCCGCAAGGAAATAGATGAGTTGCTTGACGAACATTTCACTGATCATAAATATAATGTTCAAGTAAGTATATTCTACTAATATTATAAAGTGAAAGTTTGTGAGGATGTATGTTTAGTTGTTACTCTGGCATGGAAAAACTACTGGACAGAATTAGATGAAACTTTACATTAATATCGTTTATACCTTCATCAAAATAACAGTGGTCTAATTCAACAGTTTTTCATAGGTCTCATTAATCCAGTATCAAATCATGCCCATTCGATTGGATTAGCATATTATTATTCCTACAACGTATAAAAACTTGCTCATTCCCAGGAATCACCGTCCCTAGCGCTGCGATTAGCTGGTGAACTGATGCGTAAGTTAAAAGCAATACAGTTCAACAGATACAGGATTATCACCGTAGTGACGATTGGGCAGAAGCGTGCCCAGAGCTACAACAACGCTATCTCCTTCTTGTGGGATCACGAGAGGGACAATTACGTGGACGTACAGAGGGAAGTCAATTCTGCGTTTATTCAGGTCACCGCGTTTGGGGTGTATTTGGATTGAATATAGCGTAGGCGGAATTAGTTTTTACTTTTGCATATTCAATCAAAATGGTAATTCAATTAATTTTTCCTGTTATAATAATACAGATGTTTTCTATTTATTTAGTCGTATACTCGTTAGTCGTTATATTAAAATAATAAAATAAATAGTAAATACGATCTGTGGCACGTGTTATCTTGTATTGACTTAATTTCATAAATATATTAATTTTCTTTACTTATATTATTACCATGAATATAAAACAGGGAATCATTGTTAATTATTAATAAATTTCATAAACATATTCTTGATTTTCATTTTCTCTACCACTATCGCGACATTTTCCACCCACAGTCTAATATAATCAGATATAAAAATAACGTTGATATAAGTTTCCGAATAACTTCTGACAGAGTTGGCTTGATAAACCGGAGATTATATCCGCTGGCTAAGTATGATGGAAAATATTGAGCTTATGAGATACGAAGTAGCAATATTTCTTAGATATTTTTTCTCCGACACTAATCCCGAGAGCGTCGTGTTTGATTATACTTATACGTATGATAATATTTTGGTGTAACGAGTATTCGTTGGTGGGTAAAGATGGCATTTTTGTACATGATTTATTAGTAAAACGTAGACTTATGGTCGTTTTACATTAAAATATTTTATCTGGCCTTTATAATTAGAAATAAATAGTGTATTTGAAATTATAATTTATTAATCGTTTCATTCAAAATGTCGGATTAAATTATTAGAGGACCTTAAATGTTAGGAAAAAGGTTTGATATGAGGATAAAATATAATGTGTTTAAAAATTGTAAATTTAGGTGTGGGATAAAATATTTGATAAATCTTTAAACAAAATTATAAAGGCATAATTATACGTAAACAATTAGATAACAAAGATAAAATTCATATCATTAAGATTTTACAATACATACACAATATATAAAACACAAACATAATACGTACTTCACAGAAATTTAATACGTGGTACATACTCTATAATGTATTTTTAAATGATTTACACATGTGATAACGTAGCACTATATGGATAGCTAGATGGTAGATATTTATTCCCTTACTTTATTTTTCTGCATAATTTAAAACACTCTATAAGAGTCTAAATAAAAAAAAAATACATAAAAATATGGAATACTAGAGTTGGCAAAGCTCTACAATATACAATGCACTTTGTAAGATTCTGTGAACAATGCATTCATTATAATTTTGCTAAGCCAAAGATGTTTGACTCCATGATAGTCACGTTTGAAACAAACTTCTGGAAAGTTCTGCGGTTCCATCCTTTGGTCCTTAGCGAAAGTTTTTACCCGCATAAGTCCAACACGGGGACCAAAACCCTTCTATCAATTTAGTACCTCTGTACTTTTAAAACTTTGAATACTATTATTAATTTAGTGTTATATTATTTGTAGTATAGTCAATTGTGTGTTTCACAACAATTTATTTCTTGACTAGTCGTGCCCACGACTTCGTTCGCAGATCAAATAATATAAGTTGACGCCCGGTAGTTTTTACGTGAATCTGAACACTAGAAAATCTTCTACCCTTTTTTATATTCGTAGATAACCAATACAATAACGTACAAGAATTTAACTATAAACACCACACCTTTATAGTAGTGTTTTACAATTCATTTTACGTTTAACAATCAATTAATACCTTTATTTATATGGTTGATCTCCATCTCCCCAATCATAAATTGTTAGGCCAATTTCCATGCACACCAACAAATTGTACACTTTATTATTATGCTTGCCTACTACAAGTGTGTATGTATATAAGCAATTGCGCTTATAGTCTGTATTCCATTACAAGTCTGGTCCATTGGGACGGAAAATTCACCACATCCGGGGAGAGATCAGTCGTAAACCGACGGGCTCCTGTGCAATCTATATGAGCATATGTCTGTGTTAAAGCATTAACTTTGCATCGCAGTTTCCTTCCGAGTCATAAAACATGACATATACATATGTGTATTATAAAAGCAAATCAATACATGGTTTCGTTAAAATGCACATTTTTGTTGATGCAGAAACAATTTACTAAGTTTTGTAAGTATGTAATTCATTTTGTCGCGGGCTAGGGGCACTAGGCCAGTAATAGCTTCAAAAAGCTCATAGCTCTAGATGTTACTCGGTTACCCGCTTTCTTGTAAAAAATAAGAAAGAAGAACCTCAATAACTGACTAGATTAAACATCTATTTTAATAGTTTTTACTTTTTAGTAAGACACTGAACCTAAAAGTACATACACACAGTACAGCAGTAGATATTAAGTAATACAAGCCAATTGCTTCCTAGCACGGTCGAAAACATAGGTTTCTAAAGTCATTGGTTTTGAATTTCAGTGATCAATAACAGGTACCTATAATCATTTTTCTTCCTTCTCTGTCGTGTAGCATGTGTTGTCAATTTGAATAATGTATTGTCAGAATCGTTGACAGCTGTCAAGTGCTAACAAGCCTCAGCCTACTTGTATACTTTACCGTGATACACATTATCATAATGATACATTAATGTATTTCCAATAAAATAATGTAAAATAAACGCCTATGTTTCAGCCATAACGATATAGTATATACCTACCTGCCTAATATCTATTATAACTTCATTTAATTATTGGCTCTTTTATTAAAGGAAGCCAGGCATGAATCACAACATCCCTAGAAATTATAAAACCTAGTCTCATCCCGCGCTAACACCATTAAAACTACGAAACGCAACTAGATACAATTTTTCAATAGATAGAGAGGTCGATGAGGAAGGTTTTTGTGTATAATTTAAACTAAGTTTGAGTCCGCGCAGGTGAAGCCGCGGGTGGAGAGCTACTACTAATGACCTTTCGAGTTCAAATACCCATTCAAAAATTATCAGCAATAAAATTAAATTTGTTCACTAAGTAAACACTTATCAAATAAGATTTTATTAACCCTCAGGTGATGCCTTTTTACATACGTGTGTATTCTGGAGCACGTTTTTCAGTGTTTCAAATTTTTATCGCCACTTGTGCTAAGCTTCGTGTGATATCGACGTTTGTAAATGAGTCTGAGTTCATTTAGTTTTAGTTTATAGTGACGTTTCGGTGTTTGTTTTAATTCTAATTTGTAATTTTATGGATATGGATGGTTATTAAAATTTTCATTGGGCTTGTAAATTAAAAGCAAATGTTAAAGGTAATGCGGTACACTGATAACTGTGCTTGTTTTAGATACAGATTTTAAAAGTGATTTATTCATTTTAATAAATATTGAATGTTAGGTTTTGTTAAACAGCCTTAACGCGAAATTGGGCAAAGATTATATTTATTTTAATTAAAATTATATATGTGTATGTCATAGTTTTATCGGTATATAAGTTTATCTTATAAGTTTATAACGCCGTTTTTCCTATAGCTACATAGATAACACAGCTAGTACAATATATCCACACATCGCAGACAGATTTAAAACACATTTTAAATTTACGAGAGAAATGAACGTTGAAAAATAGCTGAAACAAGAATCATCGTTGTAAATATAAAATCGCATCAAAAACTGAAGAGGGAATAGCTTTAGCAATCGTATTTGCATAGAAAATATTCGAACTGAAACAATACAGACGTGGAACAGACGTATTAATGAATTGTTTATATTTAAATTAGCATAAAGTAATGAATACAAGAAGAGAACTAAATGAAGAATATTTGATATTTTGCTACTGTTATTTTGGATGGGTATTTTGCTCAAAGCTTATTTAATATGATAATAATTCAAAAGTTTGGTATATTAGGTAATTTCTTCTAAAATGAATATAAAGATGATCCATTAAATATAAATAGTTTGAATGTAATGATTTCCATCTTACTTACGTAGCTACACTAAGCTAAGCTTTCGCTTGCTCTGAAAATAATATTATTTATGTTTTTGGAACATTTGATGCTTCGCTCCTATTCGATCTATTGATTTTATATGTAGCCTAGCCTCCCTCGAGAAAGGGACTATCCAACATAAAAGTTATCAACTAATGCCAGTTCCAAAGACTTTCAGGATTCAATCAAACAAATAAACTTATAAGTTAAAACGTAAGCAATCACAATAACTTGATATTTTTAATTATAAATTTGAACGGTTATTTTATCTTTCTTGTTTTGATTAAGCCTTTGATTCTAGCTCATCAAAGTATTGTTTATCGTATTTCATGTTGGATTTATACTGTTTCCTTAATTAATAGAGGAGGTAAGAGGCTTAATTATGTTATAGGAATTATTTAACATCAAGAACTCAATAATAAATTTGACCGCCTCCTTGGTACAGTGGTTGACGCGTGAGCGTAAAACCGAGGGGTCCTAGGGATTCCGGGTGGAGACGATGAAAAAAAAATTTCTCTGTCTGGCAGGACACAGAAGGCTGATCACCTACTTGTCTCTAAAGAAATTCGATCAGTGAAACAGATGTATAATGCATCTGCCCCTTACCCCACTAGGGTCATGGGACTTAACTTTTACTCAATAATAAAAAGCTTTAAGCAAATAAAAGAAACCCTTTTAATAACAAACAACACATGACGCACAAAGAAGCATTTCAAGATTGTTCACTTAAATATTTATTATTCCTTCGTTCCAAGGGGAAAAGCTTTATTTTCTCGTACATTGAATCGAAACAATTGTATTTTTGCTATCAAACTTTAATTTTTTATTTCAATCTCTGAAGCATTTCATATCAATGATGTGAAAGATTGCTTCTTTATATTAATAAATAATGCATGTATCATGTATGTTAGATATCTGTTAAAAATATATTCGCCGTTTACATTTCAATATTAAATATATATTTGTGTATTCTACTGTCTGTGTATTTCATCGTATAATTGGAGCTTACCTACTTTAAGTACAAACTTAACAAGTTATTCTGTAAGAGCCAAGTCACAATGAGTTGTGTTTATATTTTGGAGTACCTACCTATATGGAAAATCTTCGTTTTCATAATTTGAAAGAATACATCGTCTGGTTAAAATAAATAAATTTAATTTAATTTAATTTAATTTATTATGTGACTGCATGAAAATCAATTGACCAAATTTTCAGTTTAGTCAATTGAATTTCATGAGCCTCAATTTAACCGGATCTTTAAGTCATAACAAATGAAAGGTTCACACTACAGCAATAAAATCCTAAGTTCAGTGTCAAGGCCATACACAAAATTCAAACCCATATTATTGCATTCGTCACGAAACAAGAGGAAAATGCCTCACATTCGTAATATTTTTTGAAACAATTACGAAATAGCTTACGTGCTGTGCGTAATAACAATGACTGGAATGGTATGAAACATTTCATAAATAACGTTTGGTTGGCAGCTAAGTGTTAAACTAACTGTTTCTGTGAATATATTTTTAATTAAAGCGATTTTTGGGGAGGCAATTTGTAGATAACCAAGCTACAAATATTTTAAAAATTATTATGTCATTGCGACTTTCGAATCTAGGTAATAAGTACAAGTAAAAAAAAGGCTTATCAAAGTTCAATAACAGATTTTTTGAAGTAAAACTTCTTTAGGCGCGTTGATAGTAAAATTTCAAGTAGCCTCATGGCAATACCGCCACGTCATAGAGTAAGGCAACGATTTTGGCATCTTTGCCAAAGAAGTTTCACTTCTGATACGTGTGCTCGGCAGACACGCTGTATTTCAATCTAAGCAGTTAAGAGGTGATTTTACAAACGAAAATAAAATAAACATAAAATGAAGTAAACATATCTATAACTAAGCTCTAGTGAATGCAGAATTATTTCTTTTAAACATTTTTTTCAACAGGCAAGAATGTGTCAAAGCCACATAATACATCCACTCAAAAGAAACATTCCTCTACTCTACAAATACTTAAATAAACGCCGCGAAACAATTACAAAAAGGCAATTCCAACGATGCCAACAAAATTTTACGAATGCAAAATATTCCCCGTTTTAGCAACGCTTTAAATTACCGTATTTTTAAGAGACTTTTAGCGAAAAGACAGTCAACATTTTAAGGTTCCCACGGAGACGAAAATTACTTTTGTAAATGTATTCAAGGAAAGTGGAACAAATTCAATGAAGTTTATCGACTGATGACTCCCAAAGCCCTTCTTATCGTACTGGGCTTTTGATATATATGTTTCTTACAATAACAGCTTAGCTACGAAGTAATTTTCATTCTATAGGTAAAGCTTGAATTAATTATATGTATATAAATTTGTAATTGTGGCAAAAGTTTGCGTATTAAGTTTAAAATCATTATACATATAATCAATTTTCAAAACGACTAAAATTAATGAAAAATCAATAAAGACTAAATATTCTCAACGTAAATAGATCGAATAAAGAAGAGAAAAACTCAACATTCAATTTCAAGCATTATAATTAATGTGAATGTGAATAACAAGAATATGGAATATCTATAAAACAATCACATATAAGTCTTAAATTACTTTAATTTTAGTATAGTTTTAAAGGAATATTCGTAGCAAAGTATTTGATACAAATTTTAATTTAGTTAAATACATAACATCTGCAGAAATGGCGTGGCGAAATAATAATCCTAAGTAGGAACCGAGAATTGATTCCATAAGACATTTCATTTCTGTTTTTTTAAGCGCTTTGCCTCAAGACCTACGCAAATTAAGCAAGCCGGTACCTAATTACCAGTAAAAGTTGAAGGTTTACAACAGATTTGCGTAAGCATTTTATTTGTGCTCGATAAGAAAACGTGGTTTACAGAGAAATGGTTTTGCAATTGTAATGTACACAACGCCACGTGACTCTGATAAGGTTTATGTAAGTATTTCATTACACCATAAATTGTAATCGGTTCGAAATAATTATTGAACCCGATTTTGTTGAGTAGAGGAAACGAAAAAGGAAATGACAGAAAATGGCGCCTTTTATTTTCGGGCGGCCAATCGGCCATAGACAAAACCTTGGTTTTTTTTTTAAATGCAAGATAGTGAAATAAACCAAACTATGATATTATGTATACCTCTAAATACAATTTGAACATTTATGAATAACTTTTATTCATGTACCTATTAATTGGTAAATCTATTTATTCAGATTATTCTTTATTAAACATAATACACCTGTTTTTCATATAAATTTTACCTACTATTTTAGAGTACCTACTGATTTTCACATATTGAAAATACCCTTAAAAGAGCTTACGATTGAGTAAGGCAGGGTTATGATTTGGTAAACGCTAACAATTCAAATCAAAAGGTTAAATATTATACTGCCAATATAAACACTGACCTTCCGTGAAAGTCTGCTAACTTTCCCGATGTGAACGTGATCCAATTCCACTCCTCCCAATTCAGCATAATATTTTAATAGAAAATTGGATTTAACTTATAAGTTATCTCACTCATGTGTGTCTTATTTTCTCTACTATGATATTGATCTATTGTCTATTAATATCACATCATATCATAAAGGACACAGGTAGTACTATAGTATCTACTATCCTCGATTTTCCTACCCATATACATAAAAGTAAAAAAATGGTTAAAATGTCTTTGTAAAATAATAATACAAAATAAGCGATATTCAGTATTATTTATAATAACCAAATCATTATTGTAAATCTAAATATAAGCAGTTCAAGTTACACAATAGTTAATTTAGCTTTTGACGACGTATGTTTGATTTCTCAAAGGGGAAAATCTCACTCGATTTTCTGCTAAGCTTATTCTTTTCTTATGTCAATCGCTCCAAATGGGTTCTATTATTGAAATAGGATGGGATCCACTTGAAATACAAAAACATTTAAGGCCTTTCGTTAAAATGTTTCTTCACGCTCTTATTTTAATCGATTGACAATATTCTTCATGCATTAAGCATTGGAAGTATATTTTGTGTAGGTTTTAATATTTTTCTTCAATATCATATTATCGATTTTAGTGACAAAGGGAACAGTAATTATTATTTTACGTAAGGCAATGTAAAGAATAAGAACATAAACACCGTGTTATAGAATTAATATGGATTAATACAATATTCATTTTTTTGACCCACATAATATTCAGTAAAACAAAAATAAATACGAAGTTTACAAATTGACATTTTAATTTGTTTTCGAATCTCGTACATGTGATTCATGGAGTAAATATTTGTCGAAGGTTCGGGTGTTTTCGATTTTTGGCATTATTTACATGGGATGTGTTTGTAAGGGGTCTGCTGGAAACATGTGATCTAATTTACATAAATAAGTTTGTCGTTCAGAGTTCTTGTGATCAATAAGTTGACATTCGTTGGAGAGATGTTTGAGCTAATAACGTGACGTTAAAAGCGCTTCTCCAGGAAGTAGTTAAATAAATGTTTGACTTTGTATCTGAGCTTACGTGAATTAGACACGACTACTAACATATAAAGTAGAGTAGGTACATATATTATTTTTATTAGCGTTGTAATTAGTGATGTAGGCCGTTGGATTTTCAATGTATTAGAAAAATATCGGGTGAAAAGTTATTTTTAGAAAAAACCTATGAATAAAATTTATAAGTAATATATTAATATAGATGTAGAAAATGTAAATAGATGAGTATTAGTAAAGCTGTTAACGAAAGTAGTAATACATAGATCTAGAAGCGACACAACGTCTTGAGTCAGATATAAATCGAGCCACTTCGACTGGACGAACGTTGGATAGGTTAGTTTTAAATAGAGAGTTTATGTGATATTTTTTATTCATATTGTTTAGTTATTTCTTTGTAGATAGTTATAGATCGATAGCAATAAGTGGTAGTATTTCAAACGAGTGCTGAGTAGGGAATGAAACGTTAGTTTTGGAATGATTTTTATCAGGGAAATATGAATTTAATAATATAACTAGGATATAGTTACATTAGTTTGGTAACTTTCCTCTTTCTTCTTTGTAATATGGTTATTACAAAGAAGAAAGAGGAAACTTATATTTGTATGGTGATGAATAAACTTATATACGATTGAACCAATTTGGAAATTACATGCTCCTAGTTAATCAAAGAAGGTATATTTTATGCAGTCTCTACATAGTACCTAGTAACACCCTTCATAGTGACGCAGTTTTCTTTATCTAAATTTATTTTTTCAAATAACAAAGCGTCGCAAATAACATTAATCTGTGTTACATTAGCAAAGGACAACTTGTAACGAACAAAATCTCCGATGAGCTGAAAGTACCTATATATCCGAAGTCGAATCATTTCTTTTTCGTTGACATTTAATGGATTTCAGAACAAGCGAAAAATAAAAGGAATTCTTTTCGATTCTTCAACTAATCTTTATTTCTAGCGAGTCAGATTGAATGGGAAAAGATATTTTTAAATTGAAAGCAGTGTGTATTTTATTTATGTTCTTTCGAATAAAGAAGTAACTTTATACAAGTCGTATACAAAATCCCAATGTACGCACATATTTAAATATTTATATTAATGACATAGATTACAATACAATTTTATACCGGTTCTACAGGTTCTAATAAATGATTAATAAATTAAAATTGTTCAATGTTCCCTTTCAAATGGACTTAAATCCTGCCTGAATGAATAATGCATGAATATCCAAATACAATATCCTACAACATTTTAACAAATAAATTATTATTTGTAACAATGATACAATTTTCGCAGTTACAAACTGAAGCTATACAAATGATGAGGCACGTGTATAAAATTAATAAATGTACGTATGAAAAGAGTTCATTCAATATTCACGTTGATTGCATAAAAAGTTTCGAGCGAGCTTTTCAATATCAAATGCTTTAGCAAAAGGTTTAGAGTAATACGGATGTATTGAAGTTACAATACTCAGCTTGAGTATTCGTGCGAAAACATTCCGATTCCAGCATTTTCGATTTATTTATTGCCTTTCAAAAGCATTCTAAGAACAAAGAACTATTGTGATTTAATTCGAACATTAATTTTGTTTACAAGCATTGTAGTCAATTCTTTTGTTTAAACATCACTGGAGCTTTAAATTAAGAAAATCTTATGCGTTTTATTTGATGAATAGGTAGAATTCTAGATAGAATTAGATTGATTTATTTGCAATGTTATTATGTACAACCACAATACCTATACAACTATAATTCTTTAATTTTACAGGACCATATAAACTGTAGGTATAAGAAATAACTATAATAACTAGATACTATTTTAAATTAAAAAAATCATGGTACTTATATAACATGACGTATTTCCAAAACTGACGAGCACAAATGACACAAGACAGGAAAAAACAAAAATTAATGAGAAAATGTATTTAGTAAACAATGGGTGGGTAACAAAGAGCAGCCTGTGGCTTCGGCGTGACGTCAGCGAGCGCTATGACGTCAGAGCCTGCGTTCATGTGGGTCAATAGAACGCTAGCCCGGGTAACACCCTGCAGCTGAAAACAGGTCATAACTTTAAAAATATTCTCCTTATCAATGCGACCTCTTTTGCGTGGTCGGATTATAGCCCTTATAAAGACGTCTTTATGAATGTTAATGATTTAAATAAGTAACCAGCTAACGTTACTCGTTTTCAATTTCATTTTAATTATAATCAGGCATTTAGTTTGCAGTGCTATTCTGTTATTCAGTTCGCTTCAGATGAATTTATTCTTACACGTGTGTTTCAAATGACTTGTTTTTCAACCTTTATGATTTATTTATAGCGTTTAACATAATTTATGATTTTTTAAAGATTGAACTATGAAAGTAAGTAATGTTGTTAATTAGTGGGTTGATCTAGCTATCTATTATAAAACAAATTAACGAAACATTAAAATATTTATTTTTGAAAATCATTTTGAAGATTGTGAGTGTAATGTATTAAACAAAATCAGAGTATCTCAATAGCTTGTTAAAAATTTAAAAGCTTCAGTTCAGTAAATAGCGTTTTTACGTAACTTGTAAAATAAAATGAATTCACACTGAAACAGTGTGTGGGGTCGTTAAAGTCAACATTAAATCAACTCTTAACATGAAAATTAAATGTAGCGTAATGCTTTTATATGATTACAAAAATTAATCGTGGAAATGGAAATTTATGTTATGACAGGCATCATGAGTAGGCGTATATCAATTGTGGAGGGAACGTAATGAATAAAAAATAAGAAAACGTTTTTCTTACGGAAAATATATCAGATGTGAATTAACTCCCTGTCTTGTACTGTGTAGACTGAAAGGAGGGAATTATTTCTGTCAGGCTACATTCTGAATGACAGCTGGAAGGTCAGTGAACTTGGAGCGCGGTATTAAAATTAAATGATAGAAAATAAAATTATGGCCTTATGGTTTTGTTTTATGTTTTTTGTAAGTTCATTATTGTATCCGTTTCATTAAGAATTTACTGAATAGTCGATACAGACTTGAAAATATTTTCACAAATGTATTCTTCTACGTTACTTCCCTAGTAGCAGTAGAAATTGTTTTTATATAATTTAATCTTTTATAAAAAGCTGGTATAATCCTATTACTAAGGTTAATTTTATGAGAAACATGGCGTGCATTTTTGCACTCAGGACGTACATACAAATTGAGTTAGGATTTAATGACTGCGCCGGCATCATATGTGAATTTAATGAGATTTCTTCTTTAGCATAAAACATGTGTTTTAGTTAAGTATTACTTTATTTAGGTAAAAGAAATACAATCTCTAGATAAAAACAACTACATATCTGTTTTGCACAAAGTAACGAAGGCTGTATCAATAGTCTCTCATTTGGCTTTAAATATCTATATCTAATGGAGTAAAAATTTACAGAAAATGTAAGTCCCACTGTAACAGGTATGCCTTGCATGAAACTTTTTTGCTGAGTTAATATTACTGGCCATCATATTTCATAACACAATTAGCCTGTGCAATTAGCTTTTATAAAAAAGAAGAAATTGATACGCCTAAAATTGGCTGTATTTTATTTAGGTTATCCTTTCACTTTTCTTCTTACAAAATTATCATGTATGCAATGATAAACTTTATATATATTTTCTTAGGCGTATTCTAGAAATATTGAGAAATATCAAGTCTCTAACCTAAAATGTTTCAATAGATAAAATATTTTCATATTTGAACCTTTTTCGTTCCATTTGCAAAAGTGTCAAAGACACATTCATAGGAAACTTTTCTTAATATGACGAGGAGAGGACAATAAATTACATCTTGTATTCCTATTTTTGATATATATCCTGTTTCGAGAGATATTTATTATTGAATACTATCACGAATAAACCCACACGACGAATATATTATAAAAAAATAAAACTACCTATATCCAAAGCATCAAAATTCAATAAAAATATATAAAGTGCCATGCGAACTTTTCTCTATAAATGCTCATAAAGTTTTGTTTTAGCAACATGCATTCCTAATTTTCTATTACATACATGCTTATCAAGAGGGTCAGACACGAAAACATAAAAATATCGATTTCTTTCACAACTAAAATACTTATTAATTAATTAATCGTCATGCATCATTTCAATATTTCATCATCAACATATTTTAATTCTACTGTAAGTAAGTAAGCATACAGCCTGCAATTAGGGCTTCAGGCTATAATCCACCAACTGGGGGGTTGGCAAAAGAGGAAACATTTTGATTTAACCAATTTATTGGGTACCTATGTATTTAAAATGTTAGAGCAGTACATAGCCTATAAAAAAAGCATGAACTAAACCAAATCGTGTGCTTAAAGCATTGTTATACCAACGCAACCGTACCATATAATAAAAGCACCTGATTTCTTGCATCAACAGAGCTATAAAGCTCTGATTACTATTGCGTTTTAATCCGAGTTAAACGTTTGACCTTACAGTATACAGGTAATTACGGGCAAGTTTACCGGGCGATTGTAGACACATCGTTTATCTTGTCTGAGTTGCCAGGTGTTTACTAGGTTAGAGACGGGAAATTAATGCTCTCTTAGATCGAGTGCGACTTTTATAGCTCAAACAAATAGTGTGTTTAAATACGTGTCTCTTGGGTGATGTGTTGCGAAATACATGCATTTGTGTACGGAGTTTCATTGCGTGGGTTGCCATTGTAAAAAAAAGTAGAATAAAAAACATTAAAAGCGAATAGAATCAGCCTACGCGTTAGCTATAGCTTTAATAGGTGCCGTTGCCGTTCAATTTAGAGTTATATCAAATATTAACATACTTAAATGTTAATAATGTGTTCTCTTGTGATAAAAAACTATTCATAAATGTTTAACAAGAAGAAGTTTCACATTACCTACATTGTCATATTTTCCTTAGTCTCGCAGTTGATTTTGAATTTTATAAAAATTACTGTATATTAAACTTTTTCTCTATATAGCATAGAAAGATGTACATATACAAAATTGCAATGTATGTGTATGTTTATGGTTTTGCGTTAAGTTACTAAAGAAAACATAACAATTCCTACCATAATTGTGCTTATAATACCAAAATAATTTATTGTTAGTTATAAAAGTCTGGAGAAATACGAGCTGTAGTAATTGTTACTATTATAATGGGCTACTTAAATAGGTATTTTAAAACAACGGCAATGCTGTAATTTGCCATTCATAATTCAAATAGAAACTTGAAAAGATTGGGCATTTAAAAAGCTCTTACTCTTATTATTATTATAATAACTATACAAAAAGCTTTTCGTAAAATTTCTCCGAAATCCACATTTCATTAGCTTCAAAGTGAAATAGGCATTTTAAACATACCCTCGTTCACATAAAAAAAGGTTTTACTTCAACAACAGTCATTTTTGTCTGATATTTCTCAGAAGGATAAATAACTAGTGATTAATATTTAACGATGTTCAAAATAAAGTTGCGTCGTGTGCGTATTATAAACATGATTTACGTTTTTAATGTAAACTGCCTCTAAAAATGGTTTCACTCCCTTTTCTAGATAATTTAAATTTGAGATTACTCGAGCTTTAGGTGAATTTAATGTACGAGCATTTTCTTATTCAAATGTTATTACTCCGCGGGTATTCTCAGCCTAAGTAATGTGCCTTTAATAAATATTCACGCTTTATTATAGCGAAAATGTAATTTTCAAGTATTTTGCTCTTGTTATGTCCCGGTGTTATAAATATTTTGTTATGTTTAACGATATTTAAGTGACCATGTTAAAATATATAGCATTAAAAAGCATAACCTACTAAGATTAGGAATATCCTCCTTCGATCATCTTAAAAAGGTTTTACAAAAAAGTTTTATCCGTAACAGTACAATTGGTTATTTTATACGCAACTTCAGTATATAAAAATATATTTTAAAGCTTTTATTTGAAACGAATTTTTTATGCCCAAGCGGGAGAAACAAATTGTGTAGCGTTGGTTGCAAAAACATCAAAAATGTCAGCTTTAGCTGCATGTATATTGGGTTTCATGAAAAAGATTTTTAAAAAGCAACGATCCGTATATCCTGTTAGCTCAGCTTTGAATTTTGTATACGTTCGGATTATTATTTAATACTCAAATAGTCTAAAAATAAAGTTTTTAAATATAAATAGGTAACATTTAAGAAGAATTATATGAGTGAAGTGACAGACATTTTATTTATAAAACAGTATAGATGTTGTTTAAAGCTGTTTATGTTAAAATCTTAGCGACACTTATTTTTAGCATGGAAGTAGCTCATTTTGATAATAATTTTGAAGCATTAATATACAAAATAGCTACAAGTAAAAGGTTTAAAACATCTAAATAATAGCAGCAGCTGTCTTATATACCTCTTTTAATTATGAAAATAAATAAAAATATTCCAGAAATTCCAACTACAACGAACCAACTGTTTATAAGGCCCATATATTATCATGATTTCTCTGCTAAACATTTCAATGCCCAATATTCACAAAAAGACGTATCAAGGACGCTATAAACTTCGCAGACACCTAAATCATAATAAGCTAATATGTTAAACTAACACCAAGTTCGCTTAAACTAAATGAATTTTCTATGATATAATAATAATTAAATCCACAGTTCTTATTTTTCTTTAGAATTTTAACGTTGGAAATAGTTATTAGAAATACCTTCTAAATTAAAACCTATAGGTACATGTTATTTTAACCTCAAACTACTTAATTGATTTCAAATTAGAAAATAATAATTGGTATAATAACTGAAAAGAATTATAAAAAAGTGAAAGAATATAGACTTTTATAGACTGAATAATGTAGCTCACAGATATAGCTACATTAATTAAGTTTTTTATGTAATTACTTTAGCTCATATAAATAATATTCGTCCCTGTTCAAACAATCCAACTGGTAAAACATAACGCAACACAAATTATGTTTATTTAGGAATATCAGTTCTAATACCTAGATATGAGATCAAATCAATGATTTAAAAAAGGTTATACTTCGCCAAGGGTCTTATAAATCTTTTTATATATTATTATTGTACACAATTTAAATCTACTTATTAGTTTAGGATAATAAAACTTCTATTTAAATAAATGCAATTACAATATGAAAAAGACCTATAAAGAGCGTAGCATGCAAGTTATACAATACAAGAATAATATTATATTACCACTGTATTTATTTTATTTGGTTGAATAATAGTATTTATCCTTAGGGATTTAGCGATCCGCTTATACATCTAAGTATTAGCCTTTAGCAAATCGTAGTCTTTCTAATATATTACAATTGTGTCCTTATGCACATTGCACATTCAAATATTTATTCATTTAATTAATATAATTTAATAAATTAGAATGTTTTCGAAAAACAGTTTCGGAATACATCGGTTAAATGATTTCTAAACATCAATAAATATATTGGTCTCCTTTCAGTTAAAAAAGAAATCCTAGAAATTTCTTCTGCACTTCTTAGATGCTGGAAATCTTAGTTTAAATTCAATCTACGTTCACTGTAACAGTGATGCAGGGCCGAGAGTTACTGTGTAACTCAGTCAGGATTATTGGATTATCATTCTTAGCGTTATTACTTCCAAGGATAGACAGATCTGAAGCTAAGCCATATTTGAGAAAATCCATATGGATTTAGGGCGTGGATGCCGCGGATGGTTAAGATTCCGTGGCTTTAAACTTTCGCTTCATTGTTTGTTGGCTTTGTCTGTAGTAATTGTTTTGTTCTTGCCTTTAAAAGATGATTGATGTGCTCTACAATTGTCGTCATACTAACCATTATCATTACCATTTATCATACGAAAAATCATTACCTTTTCATTCATATCATTACTCAAGTATACAAAATGCCCTATCACAGCATGAGGTTAACCCCACAGTAGTCTCATGGATTATAAACATGCTAGGCAGTAGAGAGATACAACTTAGCAAGGATAAAACAAAGAAAGTGCTGGTCACCAGAGGCTGCCCACAAGGGGGAGTTCTCTCACCGCTCCTGTGGAACCTAGTTGTGAACGACTTGATCAGCACACTAAACAAAAACAAATTCCATACCATTGGATATGCAGATGACCTAGTAATACTTATCTCTGGTAAGTTCACGAGTGTTGTCTGTGAAATTACACAGAGAGCTCTATCAATAGTTGAGCGCTGGTGCAACAAATATGACCTTTCAGTGAACCCGCGCAAGACGGAACTTGTTCTATTCACTAACCGACGCCTTCTAGGAAGCTACCAGCTACCAAAGCTATTTGGCTCCGTACTTCAGTTATCGAAAGAGGTTAAGTACCTCGGGATTACCTTAGACGATAAACTCAACTGGAACAAACACCTTGAGAATAAGATCGAAAAAACAAGCATTTCTTTCTGGCAATGCCACAAAATGATTGGTAATAGATGGGGGCTCTCCCCGAAAGTCACAATGTGGCTCTACAAAACTGTCATAAGACCAATGCTAACTTACGGCTCTGTGGTTTGGTGGCCAAAGACACAACAATCGGCGGCTATAAGCAAACTGCAGAGATTTCAAAGACTCGCCTGTCTGGCAATCACTGGCAGCATGAGCACAACACCGACTGCTGCGATTGAGGCAATGCTCGACCTGCCACCCCTACATCTTTTTGTAAGACAAGAAGCTCTAGCGACAGCTGTAAGGTTAAAGACACAAAACCTATGGAGAATGGTGCCTACAGCACACAGTAAGATCTTAACTATGGCAGCTGAGAAGGAGTCCTCACTCCTTGCCATAAGTGATAAGATCCCAAAACAATTCATCTTTGACAAGAAATATAAGATACAGCTACGTGAATACACGTCAGAACACAACAGCGTTGAAGACCTACTAATCTTCACGGACGGGTCTAAGACTGGAAATGGCACGGGTGCTGGGGTCTTCTCTGAGGACCTAAACATTAACATCTCGCACCCCTTGGGACCCCATAATACAGTCTTTCAGGCTGAATGCCTAGGACTTCTACTTGCAGCTTCGGCCATAATTAAAAGAAATGTAACAAACTATTCGATTCGGATCTTATCGGATAGTAAAGCAGCACTCATGGCAATCAAAAGCCATGAATTCACTTCAGGGGTGACCCTTGAGTGTCACTTAGCCCTCACTAAGGTATGTGACCTGGGAAATTCCCTAGTATTACAATGGATAAAAGGACACAGTAGCTCACGTGGAAACGATGCTGCTGATATACTAGCCAGAAGGGCATCTGAAACACCGGTCATGGGACCTTTTCCCATTATACCGCTACCTGCTAGCTGGACCCGGATGATGATTACCCAGCTCACTAGCACTGCTCAGAGAGCGGAATGGTCATGCAGATCTGACTGCAAGCAAGCCAGAGAAGCCCTACCGGACATTGACTCGAGACTTACACGTCGGCTTCTCAACCTACGTAGAGTGCAACTACGCGTAATAACAGGGACCCTCACAGGCACGGCCCCTTTAACAAACATCTCTTCAATCTAGGGATCACAGACAGTCCGCTATGCAGAGCATGCATGGAGACCGAGGAAACGGCAGCCCACGTCATCATGGAATGTAAGGGGGTTGCGGAGTACAGGGCAAGACACCTGGGGTCTCCCGGGTCCCTCCCCGAAGCCTTTGGCAGCCCTCACAAGCTGCTTGGCTTCATGGAGGAGCTCGGGTGGTTTCAATTTTAGCTGGTTTCCCCCACCTTCCTCTCTCACGCAAAATAGGCGCTTGACGTCGAGTTGCGGAGAAATGCCCGTATTATTATTTTCATTACCTTTTCTTAATAATGAAAATAATGAAATAGCATGTAATTTTAATTAAAATACACGAAGCATTCATTATTTATCTATAATTGCCTAACTATATCATATAACTATAACTATATAACCACTTTCATTTCTACTTATGAATAGCAAATTGAATAAATATAAATTGATACAAAAGAAAGAAAATCGGGTTATAGGTGTTTCAGCGAAGAGTTCTGTAACGAAATAATAAAATATGCTAAAAGATAGAACATAGTTGCCTATCAAACAAGTTTGAGATTGTTCTTCGTTCGACGTAATGTAACTGTTATTGCGAAAGTTGGCTCTATCCGATTGGAGACAGTGGCTTCATATTGTTGGGAGAACACTTCAAAAATATCGCCTTTTTAATACATTTCAGAAAAATACGTGCTTTCGTAAGGTTTATGGAGTTTCTTTTGTGTGTGTCTTTACATCACATTACAACTATGCAAAATGAATAAACCGCGTTAAAAATCCGTTTAAATCTTAATTTCTAAACGCACAATTAAATAAAATTTATATTTCTATAAAAACAAAAAATAAACCTAAATGTTAATGATTAATTATTATTAGATAACGAAACATCTTACATGTCATGTCGCAATATCTTAATCTTATCATAATCATCATCTATCTTATCGTGAATAGAAAATTATAGAGTTTAAATATGTTTGAAAATGTTTGTGTATGTAATGTAACAAACTTTCCATGTTATATCGAAAAAGTCTGATAGACACAATTTTTACGGTTCATTTTAGTCCTAATAATTGTACTGTTATATTTATAGCAAATTTTCTTTTAATGTTCACAGAAAATTATTTACAAAAACCATCTGTATGTTTGAGATGGAATTCTAAATATTTCCCTATATGTGTGCTTTAAATATGAATGTGGGTCGGAAGTGCCTTTGATGTGTCTTCATATGAAAAGATGCTTGAAATGTCAAATGCCTTTAGCGCCGTGCTAAAGACTTTTTAATGAATTATCTTTACGACTCCTTTACGTGTTCATAACCTTATTTATTGCAAAATGTAGAAAATTAAAACAGTAATACGGTTTGGGAATAATGAGGAAGTTTAAAAGAGTGACTTAAATTAGGATAGATAGTCTATAATTTCGTAACACAAATCAAAAAGTTGTCTACGTTATAAACCCGTATATGGTGACTTAACTCCCTTTGTGACATGTAATTAAATTGTACAGATGAATTATTTCAACAGCAATTTAAACTCGGTGTTTATAGAACTTTCCCGTCACAGATGTTATTTATCGTCCCACAGTTTTACAGTACCGCAATCCTTATTTAGATTCGTCTGTCGGATCAGAGATAACTTTCTTGATTCCTTACTTACTTGCCAGTTCACCTTGATAAACATTATCAATTTTATCAAGCCATGTTTGTATTTAATACGATTTAATAAGATCCTATTAAAAATAAATAAAATAAAAGTTGCATCAAAGGAAAAATGTGCTACGTGCATTGCGCTAACACAACTTCTAATTATCGCCTGTAATTTGTTCACTTTCCTATTTTCCTAACGATTTTCCCATTGTGAGTAGATAATCTGCCAAACACGTTTACAATCTCTAATTGGAAGAACAATTGATCATTAAACAGTATTCTTAATTAGAAAACAGAAACATTAGCGTCTTGTAAGTGAAAATTGTTAGAAAAATAACATTATTATATCAATAAAGTCTAGACATGATTCTTAATACACTTAATTGAATATTTTATGATACACTTCAATCAAGTTTTGGGCATTGTCGGCGCAAGTGAATACTAAATGCTCGAGAATAATATTCAACTTCTTTTACGACTATATTTGTGACGTCTATAAAAACTTCTTGATAATGAAGGAGACGTGGAGAGGGTAGGTCAAATGCTTTTGTTTATAGTACTAGATAAACAAGGAGATTTTTAGACGGTTGGAACAAAGCCCAGAGGTACAGCTAAAATTATTAAAACTACCTACTAACATTTTTACCTGTGCTCACTCCGCTTCTATCTGAGTAGGTAGTTTTTAAATTTTTTGATAAATCCAGCAAAATAACTAAGATCCTATCATTTGTTCTCCTGTTGAGAACGATGTAAGTTATGCGACTTTTTTATATTAATAATAACTACATACAGATTAAAAATTAATGAACTCTTTCATAAATTTTTTATAGAAAAACTGGAATGATTGCAATTCATTGAAATACGAGATGTAAAGGCTATACAAATTGTAAGAACAGAGACGCAGTTATGAAAATGGTGTAATAAAATTATTTCGGAAGCCGAATTTCGGTGTATTTCAATCAAAATATTTTCCCTTCACAGCGCACTGTATTGATTCTGTACCAATATCATGACGTCCAATTCAACAGGTCATACGTATTCCGCTTTGCAGCTGCACCCAAGCGATATCCAGCTCTATTTTAAATATGTAAGGTTTATTTTGGTTCAGAATTAAAATCTAACAGTGCACTAGGTATCTAGGTTTTCCAGGGGCTTACAGAAAGAGACAGATAGCTTAGCCCGGGCTGTGACGTAGCTCGTTCGAGATTGTAATTGGTACAGTCCTGGGACACGACCTTTGCACATTTCGAGTATTATTTGAGTTCCCCAGCTGCGATATTTGCTTGCGAAATGTGATTATGCTAAGCGCTTTAGTAGCGATGAAATGAATGCAGCTTATGTCGCTAAAATTCACAAAAGTGCTGTAAGAACGTGTGTTTCTTGTACGTGAATTGCTTTACGCTAGAGATAAAATGAATTGCTCTTTTATGAATGTTATACTTTTATTCTTCTTCCAGTTAATATAAATTTGTTCAGCTCTAGTAATCCATTGCAGACTGCAGTAGGACAATCCTGTTTTTCTTCAACCATGAAAAACATAACTGAAAAATGAGATATTGGTTTTGATGATTCTTTGACAACAATAAACATACCTAATCTTGCTGACGTTATTTTACATAATAGGTACAGCATTTAAATACTCATCCCCACTCGCTCATTATTTCGAAAAAAGGCATGTTAATAAATGGATTACAAAATAAAATTAGTTTCCATAATAAGCAAAAGTTTAAAGTTTAACGCAAGCCCGGGCGAGCTATAAATAGAGCGAGCTGCATCACCTTTGCACTTTGCCTCCCTCCTGCCGGGACTAAGGCCTTTGTTACATCCCACTTTGTTCACATAATCACAATTTATTGCTCTTTTAAATCGCTTTTAATAGCTTCATCCATTGTATTACGAAAGCTTACACATTTTGTATAAATAGATTGGAAAAAAAATATAATAATCATTTCCACTGCAATTTTCAATGTCCATTAATTGTCCAAAAAAAAACCTATCCCATGTCCTTTCTCAGGTTAGCTATCTCTGAATCAAATTTCATCCAAATCGACAGACAGACAAACAGACATAGTTACTGATGCATTTTTAGGAGAAATTAAGTTGGGATATGAATTGGAGTACGTCATGGCGGTGACTTCATAAAACAAAAGTATTATATCTATTGTTTTATTTTTCAACAATCCAATTTTCAAGTAATATTTCATTAATTATTGACTATATTACGTTTCAACCTACGTAAAAAATTAAATTAGATTCGATACAATAAAAGTACCTTGATCCTTCCTTCCAAGATCTTTTCATCTAATTTCTTGGAATAACATGATAGTAATAAGAAATCTAAAAAACAATAACAAAAAGTATTACAACATCAGAGCAAATTTTATTTAGGCTCTAACGAAGTGAAAACTAAAGCCAGTCCATTTCGAAACTAGACTTTCTCTAATTAAATCAAGCGGAGTTTTTTCTTTTACATTTTCTTCTAAATTGGCTCGGATAATTCGCTGTAAATTGTAATTGTTTTACTTGAATTGCCTTTTAGTATTGTGTTTAACCAAAACTTGATGTAATGAGCGCTATGATACTCAAAACACTTGAATTAATGAACTCTCTAGGTCTGTAATGGCTTCTTAGAATTTGATAATAGAAACCCGCACTCCATATTATTTCAGACCGTCAGAAATGTCGGGAATATGTCATAGTTGAATAGGGCTTCATTTGGCACAACCATCTTGATATACTGAAGAAATCTTCTTTGATTTCGTGTTAGAATTTATCTTACGGGTATAAAGGATATGTTGTACCTTCTACACTGATATATACGTACCTTGTATATACGTATACTGATATGTTAGTCAAGGAAGTAAATGCGGTACATTATTTCTTACTAGATTTCCGCCCGCGGCTTCGCCCGCGTTTTCAAAGGAAAACCCGCATAGTTCCCGTTCCCGTGGGATTTCCGGGATAAAACTTATCCTATGTGTTAATCCAAGTTACCCTCTATATGTGTGCTAAATTTCATTGTAATCGGTTCAGTAGTTTTTACGTGAAAGAGTAACAAACATCCATACAAACTTTCGCCTTTATAATAGTATTAAGATTACATTAGTGCTTCTTTAGAAATTTGGAAAACAATTTTACTTTGATGTGTTCTAAATAAATTATTCTTAGTATTTATCATATTTTGTTTAGAAATCAATTGATGACCAATTTAAAAGAGAAGCGGAGGTAAATGGTAAAAAGAGAGCTAATTCTATTTGGCTTTACCTTTCATTATCCATACATTCCAACTACTTTCTTTGTAAAACATCGCTAAAAATACTGAAACTGCATTGCCAAGACGACTTTACATTTGAAACGCTAACTCCTTTACATTATGTATTACTTAAAAACATACAACCTTTTGATTCTTTTTGTAAACAAATCTTTGTGCAAACTTTAAGGCAATTTTTAATGTTATTAAAGAACTGAATCTTACGCCTCTCGGAAGGATTAATAGCGAAACTTTGTAAACGAAGCCAACTTACTACTTCTTGCTATGCCTTTGAATAATGCCTCTTTTATATCCATGAATCATTCGTATTAATTTTCTTTTCCTTTACTTTTTCGCTTTATATTAGAGAGGATTTTCGTGTATAAGATTATAAATATTACATTTGTTTTGTTTGAAGAAGTGTCATTTATGATTTATGTTGCTTTCGGTCTAGTGAATATTATTATCTTATTTTAAACGCAAAGAATATCTTTAACTAATTCAGTTTTCAATTGAATTGCAAACTACTAATAATAATAATATTATACGTGTTCGTTTGATACTTACCACTTAACCAAAGTTTCACGGATTGTACTTTAAAATAACAGACCATCCACATCAAATTAAGTAATTTTAAAGGCAAGAGTGTTTCATCCCGTAAATGAAAGCGCTTGAGACTCGAATCCCTTAACCTACTTCCAGAGAAGGTCAGCAAACTCATCCATTTTCTTAATTTATAAAAATGAACAATCTTAATTTGGGACTTATGGTTGTAAGTTATTGTTTATGTGCTATGGCATAAGCGTTTATCCACGATCTTTATTTTTTTTCCTTGATCTTATAACAAAGTTGAAAGCATAAGTTTGCGGGTATGCCGAATGGCGCCACAGAATATTATTTAATTTAGTGATAAACATCATACAAATTGGAAGAAAAACAATTCGTTCAATAAACCGAGCCACGTATTTTGTATTAATTTAATAAACATTTTGTAATGTCCTTAGATGCTGTCTATCCCAACTAATTTTATAGCACTGCACAGTGATTATTTCTAAGTACATGTCGAGAATATTCTTAGAAGAATTTTTATATTAACATCATTCAGCTAGAAATCGTTGTATTAAAGGGCCCTCGTTGTTCCAACCCCGTTTAATATTACTTTATTCTCTGAAACAAGTTAAGAAAATTAATTTACTTTCCCGTTCAGTGAGTTGTTGTTAATACGATAATATTTTCAATTAATTAAAAGATCTTTTATTGAAATACCTGTTTCTCTGAAATGTAGTTTCTCAATAGGTTCATTGATTTTCATTAATAACGGTTCTATTATAAGCAGGGACAATAAATTGGAATTAGAAAAGTTTTCCAAGAATATTGGTATCTAAGAATGTTCGTAATATTTTCATTTTCATGACTCTTTTTATAATTATTGCTCTCATCTCATTACATAATAACAAGGCAAGAACAAATAAAACAGCCGTATCATTTTGGTTGTATAATTTATATCCATTACCCCACATTCACTCTACAATACTGTAAACCATCTATCAAACTGATCTAATTCGAATCACGAATTCCATGACCTACTGAATTCCATTCAAGGAATCCCATTAGTCTTCCATAGAGCTACCCTAACCCTTTTACCGATAACGCAACCGAGTTAAAAATAGCTACAATAGTATAAAGCGCTTAGGATTGGCCCTCCCACTTAAAATGGCCAGGTAGTGGAGGCTGCGTGCTTCACTTGTGTGCGGGTTTGTGATTGTGTGTGTGACCTAGATACGCTTTACAATAATATAACATAACGAGATAATAGTAGCGGTCGTTTATATTCAGTTTAGATTAGTATGTAATATTGTCGAGGGACTTTATTTTAGAATACCTACGTAACTTTCATATTACGTTAGCGATTGTGACGTAAACGATTATAAAAATGTAATAAAGTAAACAAGCGTTAGATATTATTTTAATAGACATAGACGTCTGGCTTATGTGGATTTTACTTCGATATATTAGAAATTTAAATTGAATAGGAGTGTGGGAACGAAAAACATTATCTTTATTAGAATATTTCACAGAATAAAGTGATCAAATAAAATTAAAATATACACAATTCTAATTAATTGTATTCTTCTTCGCAGACAGAGATTCACTTTGATGTGAAACCATTACAATAAAATTATATTGAAAGCAGGTACCTATATTTATTAGATTCGGGGAGGCGTTTATATAATGAAATAATTATTTACAATTGTTTATTACAAATTAGTAGATAACGTTATAAATAAATGTAGAAAGTTATTTATATCACCTAAATATACAGGGTGTCCCACTTTCGGTATACTAAGCGCAAAGGGACTTGTAGTTTTGCATACGCTGAGTACGTAAAAAATAATTATAAAATTCCAGACGCATTTTTTTTTAAATAGAGGAATTCTTAAAATTCCATGTGTACACCCCCAACAAGCAAACCGCCCAACTTTGCCACCCGCATGTGAGCTATCGTTTAAGATTATGTTTTCCTAGACAAAATACTCACATTAGCGAAGCGGTATATACCGGCTGCGCGAAGCTAGAGACGAATACATGGATTTTAAGGAAAAATTTAGCAAAAAATTTTTCGCGTAATTTTGTTATTTAAGTATTTTTTATGTGATCAGTGTATGCAAAACTACAAGTCCCTTCGCGCTTAGTATACCGAAAGCGGGACACCCTGTATAATCGTATTTATTTACCAGCCTTCAGATGTTTATAAATACTTTACTGACATAATAGTAAACAATGTAGGCGTCTAGTGACGTATGAAATTGTTTGTAAATCGATAAACAAAGAACAATGCTATCTCAACAATATCATACAGAGGGGAATATAAATAAATTACTTATATATATGTGTTATATTAGGTACTTTGTAACTACATCCTCTCTTTCCTTCTTAGTAAATTTGTTACAGGACAGAGAGTGACACAATATTAATTGACTATATTAAGGTTGAATCAAGCGTTCTGAAGAGGTGTTCATTATTTAGTTGCCTTTTGTAACCTTTATTAAGGAGTATAATTAGAAATTGTTTTGAGATGTCTTTTTCAGGAAGTAACTAGCTGCGCTGTGTTTTTTATAAGCTGGTTCTTTATTTTCAGACTTTTGCCGTTAAAATATCACTCTGAAAATGAGTCTCTTTATAGGTTCTATTTATTAATATTGATTGAGGTATAATATAAAAATAGCAATGGACTTCCAACAATAATATAACAGAATAAGGCATTTTCATTTAATATGAAACCACATTATCATGAAAGGACTTTAATAATAGTTGTGTGATTTTCTCATAATATGAGGAACAAAATTTTCCTGTTGTTTTATTACATAGTCATTAGGCGTAACGACATCAAAAATAAATTTTATTGTAATATCTCCATCCTAAATCTCTCAAATTGATGTAGATATAAATAATTTGGAAAATCCAAAAGTGCACGGCTCATAATTTTTTTTTAATAAATATTTATTAATTATTATTTTTGTTTATTTAATAACAATTAAACCACATCGAATCAGACCCTGAAAAATGAAAGGGTTCTATTCCTGAGCATACTCAAGCGTAAGAGAAAAAAAAAAGACTCGATTAGTAAAGTATTTCGGTCGCTATCGTGTTAACAAGAAAAAGGATCCGCCCATACAGACACACGGACGTCCAAGACAGAACTTTTTTAAACTGTTTTTTAACTAGTTTAAATAACAAAAATGACATCAAAAATATCATGAACGTTAAAAATAGTGTTTTTTCTTAATATGTGTGTGTATGTATTATCTTACAAGTGCAATGTATGATACATAAAGACATTTCAAGTTTGAAAAATCAGATGTTTTGCGCGAAGTGACAGTAGTACCCACCTCAACGCTTCGCTTATGAGGCGTGCAAAATATATTTCATACGTAAAAAATACAGAATAGTAAAGGTCATATATTATAATTAAGAAATATAAGACACGTAAAAATATTTTTTCATATTTCGTCCACTTTTCTTACAATTTTATATTAATTTATAACACGTTCGAATATTTTTCCATAGTCTTGATAAAAATATGAATATACTAGGTATGTATTACTTTCCTTACCTACATTATTCGATAATCGTCGCTTTTACTTGCTTCAAATTTTTTTGAAAAGTACTCTAAAAATAAACACAATTAGGTACTTATCTATATTTCAAGATTAAAATAAATACCTACATACAACTAAAAAAGGTAATAAAATACATTAATATCATTTGCCTTTTCAAACACATTTCTAACCACTAATGTGTACTTAACGTAGAGCAGTGATCGCAATTCTAAACATAAAACATCGACCTATATATCAACCGTCAACCATGTAATCCAGCCTACCCACTGCGCTCAACCGTAATTGTAACAATTGAATAATAAAAAACAAAACTACCCGCGCTCCGGCGTCCCTCACCCTGAACGTTGTCATAATGTCAGAGGTCAATCGATCGATGCCGCTCCCGCCTACGTTCCTACGATATCGCTTTTAATTTATAAGCGAATAGCTTCCCATCCCGCGAAAACTCCACAAAGCTTAATGATACTAGAATATATTAGATGTGTTTGTGGCGTGAGATGATTCGCGGATAAATAGGTTAACACCGTTTTAATCGCGGTAGAAATAGCGTATCTTTATCAATTTTGCATTCGACAGAGCGGACAGATACTGCTAAACTGTCTTTAAGCGTAGTTAAAACTGGCGATAATAATAAAAAAGAGCGTGTGCGCCGAACACACGTGTCCGAAGTGAAACTTCTTTGGCAAGATTCAAAGATACCAAAATCGTCGCATTACTCCATGACGTGACAGTATTGCCATGACGTGACCTAAAATTTTTCTCTGATTCTCTCAACGCGCCTAAAGAAGTTTCACTTTGAAAATCAAGGTATCAATTATTTTCCATAAATTAATCGATGAAACATAAGCAACTATAGTAGTTAATACTTTCAGGTAAGTATGCCTTATAAACCCAAACCCCAATACAAACGAATTGCTAAATTCATTGAAGTAATTAGATATTCCAAATCCCCTGACCTGCCCTAGTATAGATCAATACAACGCTTGTTAACTAGGTAATGAAATTGTGACCTTTGGAGAGGTTTATGCGTAGGTACAATGAATACAATCAGACCTATTTATTACACGAAGTTTATTTACAAAACGGTAAATATAAATGTTTTCTTTTTTATTATACAATATTTTCTACCGTTCCTTGTAAAAATATACCTAGTCTTTATCCCGAATGTTTTATGTTTTACCAACATCTATTTCTCGAAGTTTTTGACGTGACAACGTCTTATAATTCGATAGAGCCGGCTGCACGCACGAAAAAACATGACTCATGCGGCGTTACCTCGCTCTGAGGCGTTCCATGTAAGGCTTGAAGTGCAATCGAGAGCGCGGAACGAGCGACAAAGAAGCACAATCGGACGATGTCACGTTCAACTATCGTCAGTAAACCGACTTTACAGACAACCAATTTTTTTTTACAATGTGGCTTGTATAAGTTTTGTTTTGTCTCATAATATTATAAACCAAATTAAATATTATATTCTATGGGAACGATTCATGACGTTTAAGTTAACGGTTAAATAAAACATTCTGGACAGTCCATTTAGTAAAATTTATTATGCAATTAGTTGTGTTAGATGGATTTAATTGTTCGTATAATTTATTTTATGGTCAGTTGTTGTTCTACGATTGATTTAAATTTGGAATAGGTTGATAAAGTAGAATGTGTGGTTTTATATAAGTTTACATGCATCGCTTTATATGTTAATCTATTTATTAAACAATTAATGTATAATTTCTATTTTCACAGCTAATAAACACAGAAAATAGAAATTCTAAATTAAAATTAAAATATCCAGATGGATAGATATTCCTCCTGGATTATAGGCGAAGATTTTTAGAAGTATTCCGTCCGATTAAACTCAGTTTGATAATTTTATATTTCTTTGTTTTAAACCAAACAGTAGAAAGATCAAATATATATAATATGCATATTATAACATCACTTGGAAGCAATAATAAGAGAAGGAAAAAATTATCGTTAAACTTCTCTCCCTAAGTGATTAGAAAAGTTGGAAGATTCCACGAAAAGAAAGTTTGTACTTTGCTAGAAGCGGCTTATAATTGGAATTGTTTAACCTGGTTATACGATATTTTTCCAGATTAAAATTTACTATAAAAGAAAAATTTATCTTCTATCTGAGAAAAAAGCATTTTCGTAGCTTTATAATATAGGTACTCTAAGATTTTCATAGACCGTTGATTTTTCTTTAAACAAATGAAAATGTCAACTTGAATGTCACAGGTGAATTTAAATTTTCTTTTATCGTATGAACAACGTATGAGAAAAATATGTCACAGATAATATAACTTTGCTCTCTACGTTGTTTATAATGGAAGGAATATTGGAAGTGCAATTTTGTTTAAATTTTTGTGCAATTTTTTTATAAGATTCCGACACGGCCAAACGGATTAAAACTGTTGGAGGACATGGAAGGCATATTTATCACATATTTATTACCTATGTATTTTGTTTTTTTTATACATAAGGAAAAGAAGGCAATCTGAATGTGTTTATAACCCTTCCACTTTTTGCGACTTTTTCAGAGAAATAGTTTGTGCTATAAATAGTTTAACGAGATCTATAAATCGCCTGATCATGTCAAGTATTTTTATATTTAGGGCGTTAATAAAAATAAACTATATTTTATATAAATCCTATGCATGGCTAGAGATATAAGCTCCATTAAGCTTATGGGATTATGTTTAAGTCATTTTTGCTCCACTAAGTTATAGTTAAAGGTCAGTAGGCGTAAAAGGTAAGGGGTCGGCAAGGTTGGTTCAAAAAGGTCACAATCATTAAGAATGCCTTGTTGATTTTATAATGTACGTTAATTCCTCGTACGTTTAACATTTTTGTAAATCAAATAACATCAGTCATCGGCCCACGGTCAAACATGTATCAGATTAAAAAGTAGCTTATATTTTGTTTCAGAACTTTATTTATGTGCATGATAAACTCTAGGCAAATTAGTTTGTAGTTTCATCATGAAATATCGATAATAGTGACTATATATCAACAGCGACAACACTTCATTTTAGGAATAAATTTTCATCGGGAGTAAACTAATATAAAATGTGTGTGTGTGTGTGTGTCTGGGTTTATATTTCAACTAACACACTCATCATATTATCAAGAACTAAATCATAGATCTTTCCAAGTCAAAAACATTTCCAAAAGTCACATCGCCAACATAAATGGGCCGTGCCGTAACAGAATCCCTTTTATATAAAAGTTATCATAAAAACCCTTTGTCCTGCAAACACTTTTTTCATTTTATGTTAGTTAAGCTCCGGAAGCGAGACAAAATTTCCTTCCAGTTCAAATAAAAAGCATTTTATTATTCATCTCCACGCTCTTTTATTGTGAGTCTCAACGTTTTTTTCACGTTAAATGCGTCGTATTTTTAATTTTCGCGAGACAATTTCTATTTGATTATGGTTTTTGGGACTCTTTTGTGATTCTTACGATTATACTTTAAACGTGGATTGATATTATAGGTCAACAATTTTTTCATACTTATCTGTCGGCATATTTGCATACGTAAAAGAGGTACTTTTGTGCAATTTAGATTATGTTTTACTGTTAGGTATAAATAAAACATGTTAATCCATGATCATATATATTTCTACGTATTGCAATTATAGATTATCAATCGGTTAATACTAGTTACGGACAATAATCCTAGCCATTATTAATGCACATAATCATTAATGGTGAAATGTGTATATTTTAATTATTGATGTAGTTTTATCCATATATTAATTGTTAATTTAAGTTTAAATACAGTATGTACAAAAAAATATAGACGAATAAATCTGAAAATATTCCATTTATATTTCAAAACTAACCTTCGCTTTTCGTTGCCTTAAAATTAATTCAAAATCAGGCGCGTAGCAAATGGTCGTAGCTAACAGAATATAAGTAAGAAGTTACCAACTAAATTCCAAAGTATCTAATTAATATAAAATAGATATTATTATAACGCGTTACAAGAAAAAATTTGTCAAAATAACCGTCATTGTTCCTAACTGGGTTAACAACTACCACCAGCGCTTTCTAATTAGGAATCCGCTCCAGGCATCTCAAGCCTCTGAATACAATTACTTCATCTACATATGTTTTGGTAAAGGTTTTGAGAGGAGACGTGAAGGCGAGAATTTGGCCTAATTCAGCTTTGTACCTCTGAATGTTTGCCAAGTGCTTTTTTATTTGTGTCGGAACTTCAGGCCTTCTTGGAGATTCAATTATGTAGGTCAACATTGAGGTCATGTGTACGCTAGAGTTACCATTTAGATAACGTTGATTTGCTGTGTAACCAATAATAATTATTGGGCGTAAACATGTGACAATAGATTGTAATTAAGCAATTCGATAATTACAGCCTACACTTTAATAAGCTTAAATTACAACAAACACACTAAATGCATGGGTATAGGACAGATATTATGTAATCGAGTAGGTATGTAGTGTAATATTTTTTGAATACCCGCATTCAATATAACAACTGATAGACTATAGAGAAGTAAATCCGTAAATCTGTCTGTAACGCCCTTTACAATATTTTTCCTACATACAATGCATGGGATTAATTTCACAATTAATTTTTGATGTAATGCACAAGTTTGATGCAGATTAGCTTCAAATATGATATTATAATATCACAATATGGATTTATAACAAAAAACGCAATTAGGTATACTTTAATTATCTCAGCATTAAATTCAACATAACAATTAAAATAATTGCTTTCCAATAGTCTGTAAAACCATTAACGATATTTGAAGTTCCATCTTTTAGAGCCCACTCATATAGCTTTATTGCCATTTTTATAGCCTTCCTGATAATAATTTTACAGACTCGCTTGAAACCTAGTTTCCGGCGACCGGTAACCGATCGTCAATATTCAACACGGATCCTTTCCTATCAGGAATACATCAGTTATTTCACTTATCTTTTACCCTTATTCTTTATGATTCATAAATATACGATGAGGTTGGTAAGCGCGTTTTAGACTATTGAGTTTGTATTAGAATAATGTTTTTCTATAGCTTTATAGCATTATACCAACATCAGCAAAGACACTTGCTTGCTTTTTCATTGTGCATGCTTAGTTTTTTGAAATTAAACATTTAATAATAAAATGCGGTCATTATGATAATGTCATTATAATTGTATATGCAATGCTTCAAACACTTGTACGTTGCTTCACTTACATTAATTTTTAGAGGACTAATTTTCGCTTTGGACTTCGCTGAAGGTTTTCCTAGATAAGAGATATATTCAAAATCAGATTTGGTAAATTCTTGATACATTTGATAGTTGTAGTGGTGGTTTTCTTTAAATATTAATGAAAATTTTAAGGATGGTTGTTGTTTCAGTCAACAAGTTTGAACCGATTTTACTAAAAATTTTCTAAATTAGTAACACGAGCTTGTACAACTTAAAAACAATGCACAAAAGAATCTCCAAGCTACGTCCGTCTGCTACCGTTTGCAAATACAAGATAGTTAAACTATAAAAACTCGTTAATGCTCACGTTCCTCCTCCTAGTTAGTAATTCTAAAGTTTCCTCCATTTAGTTCGTCCCAGTTCCTCATTACAAAGAGTCGTAAACAAATAAATCGCACTCGGAAACAGCTTTTACAAGTTTAGCGAACAGGGACATTACGTAATTAACTTTTCTTGTTTCGTGATTGACTTATTAAATTAAGAGTTTCTCTAAATAGGTGTTGTTGTTCTCAGGACGCCTATAGTTACATAGACTTAGGTACAGCCTTTAATTCTGTAAGTTAATGTTTATATATCGGTATAAATCTTAATTGCATGTTTAATATGTCTGAGCATGTAATGTCTGTATTCAAATTAACAATGTTGCTATGTATAAATGGAAACATACCTTTGACCTTTGGTAGCAATTTGTACGTAACAATGTATGTCATTACAAAAATCGAGGACAGTCGTTAGTAGGTGTACCTAAAGGCTATTCCATATTAAAGCAAATTAAACAACCATTATATTAAGCTTTTGCGCCTATCTAAAAAATATTATCCCTATTTACACACTCCATCATTATATTAGACAGCGATACAACAGGCATAAAACGCATAAAGAATATTTTACACCGAGCATAACAAATTATGATAAACATCAACAAATTCGGAGGCAGTTTCTGAATTCCTAATTATAGGCACGTTTTGAATTTCCCTTTATAAAAGTTGAGGCTCGCATTTTTATAAGGCCGGTAAAATGGATACCCTTGTTGCGGACTCACGGAGATACCAAAGCGGTTTTTCTCAAACAAAAGATATTACTTTAGGGTCGATTAAACTTTCTTAAGGCGATAACTCCGTCGGGCTTCTTACAATGAGGCGTCGTCCTCTTTCCTGCTGCTTTGGAGATTTATTTACTTAAAATTTGCAAAGTTTTCGAATTATTAATTTAATCTTTGGACTTATAAAACTATAGACTTGAACAGAAATAATAGTAATGATTGGAAATGTATCAGTAATAATTCAACCAGCTACTATAGTCCTTGAAAAAATTCATCTTTATACCACATTTATACCATGCTCCAAGTAATATATTTGAGTCAAATGTCAAATATATCAAGAGATATACACATAGAAATACAAATTCCTACGAATAGTAGATTCACATTAGCATAAAACGACCACAGATGACATAATAAACTAGATGGAGCAAAAAGGAAACAAGAGAATGTACAAAGTAATGCAATAAATCTTTTTTATTGGCGTTCCTCAGCCTATTTAGAGTTGTACTATGTTGAGGAATCAAAAATATTTTTGCATGTATCTATTATATAATTTTTCACCAGTTAAATATATTTTTTATTAACATACAATCTGCTGATAGGTGCATTTGAATTCACATGTTTTATAACTTTAAGGATTTCCCTTATGGTGCATTTAGATCAAACGAACATAGAGCTAGAGTTAGAGCACTCTTTCGTGATCGTGTAGTGAAGACGATAACTCGTTTTCGTACTCAGTGTTGTTCAGTATTAGAACATTGCATAGAATCTTTTTGAACGCACGAAGAAAAACCGAAGAATGCTCTACGCCTGTTTACACTAAAATAATTTGACATAGGAGCATAGGAGCATCCATTGATGTAAATTTACCGTTAAGAGTGGATATAGAGCAAAATTATCAATCTTCTATTAGATGATACGTGTATAATATCCAAGACCAAATCTAAAAGATTGGTAATTTTGCTTTATACCCCCTCTTAAAGTCTCATCTAGATTTATATACCTATAAATAATTTCAATATAGGTAATAGATTTTCCCTCTACACTCTCCCCACAGAGTGAGATGTCAAGAAATTCAATAAAGTGATAATAAGCGGATTTCGTTTTAGGAATCATATTTTCGGTTCACACAGAAACCTTTTATTGGAGTAAAAATAGACTTTAGATCGATCGTATGATGATTGACATTGTTCTTTTACTGTTTTGGTGTTACTAAATTACATATTATAAAAGTTTCGTAATACAAATTTTCCAAAAGAAAATTAGCTTGTTTGAGTTACTTAGTAGCAATGTAAAAGCTAAGTTCCAGGTTATTTAAGTTTATTTATTTACAGATTATATTTATCCCTATGATTATGAAGAGGTCAACTCAACTTTACATGTGAATTCGTAAATTAACGTAAATGATTTAAAATTTGCAATCATTAACATAATATATGAATCCATAGGTTTTGGTAACTTTTATAGTATTATATGAGCTTAAAATATTGTTTTTGTTATGAATCAAGATAATAATATATTATACTTACTTATCATTAAAATGTAACATTATAATTCGATGAAGTTCACTCAAAAATAATAAGGAGATATAATATTATGCTACACACCACAACACATACTACATTTAAAAGCACTCAAGGATACTTGAAAATAATAATTATTATTACAATTAACGTTTAAGAGCCTATACGCACTATGCGGGTAGCCGCATTGCGGGTAGCCGTCCGGCTGACCACAAGCACAATTATGTACGTAATATTCATTTCTATGCGCACTGTGCGGTCTGCGGTAGCCGCATCGCAGTGCGCATAGAAATGAATATTACGTACATAATTGTGCTTGCGGTCAGCCGGACGGCTACCCGCAATGCGGCTACCCGCATAGTGCGTTTACGCTCTAAAACAACAAAAGCATACTATAAAGATAAAATTGCCTCGCAATTATCAAGTCGTGAAAGTTTTATTTTTAATTTCCAGCTCATTTAAAATTCAGGAAGCAATTTTCATTATCTGAAACGTTTATAAGAACAAAGGTCGTCTTATCTTTAATCATTTGATAATAATAATGCCATTGGAATACAAAGTTGCTTTGTAGAATACTTGATGGTATAAAATGTTAATTTATCTTATACTGGTAAGTATCTAAAATAGAAGTGTAAAATAATTATATCGGCAAAATTTTTGGAAATGTGTGTAAACTGTACTGTGAAAATATTTACGCATGTTATTTTGAGTAAATTAATCAACTTTAATGAAATTTAGGATATGAAACTCATCTTATTTACCGGATTTTTGGGAACACCTTTACTTTCCCTAGTTAGAATTTTATGTAATCAAAAAGAAAATAATTGTCATAATATGATTTATTATTTATGAAATAATAAACTCCGTGAAAATTTCAGTGAGTAACCTTCTATCAAATTATATCACGTAAAAGCAAGCGTAAAAGTAATAGTGTGATATTTAGGAAATGTTTTTTATTCGTGATTAGAATATAATAGCTATATATAAATATATAATATATAAACTCTCATAACATTGACTTGAAACAAAGTAAATAAACCTTTATTTCTTCACGAAGAGGCCAGTGCAGTTTTTAACATACTTGGCGTCAAGCCAGACATTCACTCAGTGTAGGGAATTGTTCTGAAACATTATATCCAAAACTTATTTAACATACTGCTTCTAAGATTGTATAATGTATATGTATATTCGTATTGAATAGAATAAAACATATAATAAAATTACAATAATTCATCAAATTTTGGCCCTTACTTTTGCTAACGTTGCATGGACGACTTCCGAAGGATTCTTACCATAAAGCCTCTGTGTACTCTCCGTATCACAACCTTATTCAAACAGAAAATGATATTCTAAGTAGAAGGCTTTACTTTTGTATCATCTCACTAACGAAACAGTGTTACATAACTTTTAGTTGTTATTTATGTTTTAGACGGCCTACTTGCGTATGTCAAACGTTTAAACTAAGCTGTCCCTCCGTCTGACCGCAGTCTCGGTCTTGCAGGGCACAACACAAAATCCTTAGTAATTTTCGCAGAGAGAAAATCGAAAAGCATTGTTTTTTTTTTGTTTTTATATTTAATCATTTACTTTAGATTGACCTAGACACTTTATAGGCATTCCGCTTAAAATTAAATCTATATGTGAATAGAAAACGTAAACCACTTTTTATTATTAAATACATGCTATGTATAACTGCCATTACAAATTCATAAAAAATAAATGAATTATAAGTAAGAATACTTACCGCATTAATCATAAGAAAAATAATAAAAAAGCCTCATCTTCTATACATATAATAAAATCGTAGGAAAGTCAAAACTGTACATTGAATATTTTTTTAAAAGAATACATAATCCATGATCTATAATCGATATAGAAGCCAAAAATATAGTTTTTAGAATTTTTGTCTGTTTGTCTGTTTGTCTGTTTGTCTGTTTGTCTGTATGTTTGACCGAGCTAATCTCGAAAAGTACTGCATAGATTTACTTCAAATTTTGCATGAATATTCCTAAGAGGTCGGGTGAGGATAGTTTAAACATATTATCATGATATCACCTTCGGGGGAGGAGCTGTGAGCCTTTATTTTTCTTACATATTCCGTGTACTACGACAGCGTACAATCTAAAGACTCATGTTTAAATGTTGGTTTCGAGTAAGCCATGCTATTATCTAGCTTTACAAAATAAAAACTATGTCATTTACGTAATTTGGGCAGAGAAACAGTTAAATGAATCTTAGCAGTATAAAGACAAATTTGAAACAGCGCCATCTATGAAGTGTTAGAAAAATCAAACACACGTTAACTATTGGAAATTAATAATCAAATGACGCATATATAAATGTTGTTTGACAATAATATCTAGATTGACACTATAAAAATTATGCCATTTAAGTAACTTGGGAAGAGAAACATAGTTTAAAGAATGTAAGTTGTATAATGTTAATTTTGTAACAGCGCCATCTATGAGATTTCGTAAAAATCAAATCAATTTAGATGTTAACACTACTGAATACACAGTTGGAAATTAATAATTTAAATATAATTATGTTATTTATTTAACTCTTTAGCCCATATCTTCCCTTCCCTATAAGGTATATTTCGTGTAAATAATAAATATACTACATTTTTTTAAAGTGAGGGTAGATGTTTATTATTTTAAGTAAAACTAGACACCATTATCTACAGTTAATCTAATATTGATTGCGTTCATTAGTTACAATTTTAAAAATCTTCGTATTTTATAAATTTACTAGCTTACCGCCCGCGGGTTCGTCCGCTTTGTCTAAAACCTAATAAATTATATACTAAAACCTTCCTCTTGAATCAGTCTATCTATTAAAAAAACCGCATCAAAATCCGTTGCGAAGTTTTAAAGATTTAAGCATACAAAGGGACATAGGGACAGAGAAAGCGACTTTTTTTATACTATGTAGTGATATTTATAAAGCAATTGAATGCCATAAAACCAAAAATATCAAATGCAATATTCGTGTTTTGTGAATTTTCACCATCATGCGTTCCCACAAAAAGTAAGTTGTTACTTATAGGTATTTGTTTTTTTATAATGATAGCAATTCATGTTTTTTGTTGGTAGGTATTATATTACACTTTTAGAATGAAATAATAAAATGATGAATTCTTTTATTATTTTGAGGTGCATTGGGAACAGTAGTTTTTGATAAAATTTTATTTGTAAGTAGCTTTTTTTATAGATTTACAGTTAACTTTTGATTTTGTTATTTACAGATTCAATGCTCATAAAATTATATCGAACTAGATTTCGGCCCGCGGCTTCGCCCGCGTTTTCAAAGGAAAACCCGCATAGTTCCCGTTCCTGTGGGATTTCCAGGATAAAACCTATCCTATGTGTTAATCCAAGTTACCCTCTATATGTGTGCCAAATTTCATTGTAATCGGTTCAGTAGTTTTTACGTGAAAGAGTAACAAACATCCATACATCCATACATCCATACATCCAAACAAACTTTCGCCTTTATAATAGTATTAAGATTAAGATTTGGAAGACGATTTCTGCTGATATTTTTACAACACCACTTGAAAATTGATGATTTGATGGTAAAGATAGTAGCAGCGAGGATTAAGTGGAAATTAGTAATCATCCGCTTCGTCAATTTTTGACTGAAGTTAATGTCCAACGTCCAATGGTTCAATCATTGGAAGTATCTCGGGAAATTTTGGAGGATATTTTTCAGAAAGGAGAGGAGGGGCAGCCAAACGACTACGTTTTAGTACCGAAAAAAATGTTATTCCAAATGAAACGTAAATTTTGCACTCACAACTGTACAAGTAATGTTTTTATTTTGACTTTGCGGTTATGTGATTATAATATTTATCGTTATGGCTATCGAGGTACCGACCGTACTGGGATCAGGGTACATGATACAGTTCATCATCCAGGATTGCTAAGAGCATTTTAACACTGAAAAAGATGTTTTCTTTGAATCGTAGTTGCTTCATTTATTTATTTTTAATCATTTTACATAATAATTATGTTTTATATTTTATAAATATAATATCATTTTTATTATTTAAGTAGATAAAATAAATTATGTAACGGTTTTATAAGAAAACACAGTAGGTATATTTATTAGGCGACGGTGATTTCTTCCAGGCAAAAGATATTCATCAGCTCAATAAAATTGAATAGTATGTTGTTAGTTATTCTATAGATTCACAATTGTAATGAGCATTTCCGCAAGCAAGTTGTATCGTAGTTTAGATATATCATAGTTTTGACATATTAAAGTTCCAACAAAACCCTCAAATTTTTGAGCAGGGTTGAGCAAGATAATTTGAAAAATGTGCCGTGTTAAGTATTATAGAAAAGGTTAGTTCGTTGGTAATTATTATTTCTTCTTCATTTACATGTTGTTAGTAAAAATAAACTTTGACTAACAGTCAAAGTATATTTTAACTAATACTACTTAATATCTATTATACCTACTTATGTTCAGTATTTATCTGTATTATTCATCATCATCAGCCCATATACGTTCCCACTGCTGGGACACGGGCCTCCTATGAGGGTACAGGCCATAATCCACCACGCTGGCCAAGTGCGTGTTGGCGGATGACACATGTCATCGAACTTTTTAATTCTTCGACATGTCGGTTTCCTCACGATGTTTTCCTTCACCGTTCGAGCAGTGGTGATGTTACAACATGCGCAGATAAATTGAAAAATCAATTTATTTCCTGCGCGCTCGCCTGGTCTCGAACCCCGGACTTATCGATTCGAAGTCCGAGGTCTCACCACTGAGCCACCACTGCTTATCTGTATTATTATTGCTTGGTAATAATTAATATATTTTCATGTCGTATACCTAATTATAAACATAAGTTTGATGTGTAATTAGCTGGATTTATTTTTACACACTCACAGACTTATATTTTATGTTAAAAGAGTGTTAATAGTGTAAATCATGATATTTTTTCACAATTAATAATAATCCTTTTTTCTAATGGTGTTGGCATTAAATTAAACCGCGCTGTCGTTTCGTTCACAAAAAGTGATGTTATGAGGAGCATATTCGGTCCTCATATCATAAAAAATCTGTGCGAAAACAATAAACACGTGTGAGGCCCTCACGGCAGATCGGGGCGGTCTGACGCGAAGTGGGGACAGCGTTGTCACTGTATCGCTCTTGCCACGCTGTTCAACAGACTTATTCGATAGTTCAGTTTTGTGTTAAGACCGCTGTGACAACCAACCCGTGAGACAACCAAACCCGGTCTCCCCTACTATCCCGTGAGACCGAAACCTTCACTGAGAGGGTATGACGTCTCACAGCTGATCGCAAACGGCATATTGTACTATCCCGTGAGACCGAAACCCTCACTGAGAGGGAATTACGTCTGATCACGACAGTCATATTTTATCTCGAGAATCTGAAACTTTACTCAATATGAAGACCGTTTGACAAATGATAGGGTGCATCATAATATTATTCGATCTCTTGAAGATGAACATGAGTATAAGCAATGACTAGAGTAGGGACGCGAATATTACAATTATATGAGACAAGAACGATTAATAAGTTTGTTTAATGAAAGATTAAGAATTGAAACTATTCGGTCTCTGGAAACGGACGAATAGCGAGAGGCCCGTCTTACTGCAGACAGATTTCGTCATAGTCTTAATGACTTGAGGTAAACAATCTACGAATTCGGTGGTGTGGTCTGACAAATATAAAAGTGGGTTTGCTTATAACCTCACAATTTATTACAGATCATCTTCTGTATAGGCGATATTAACGTAGTATGTTCTTTTTGTAATGCTTTAAAGTGTAGTAAGGAGTCGGCTTTCATTTGAAGATACACCGGAACCTTTGAAATCACTACTTTTAGAGGAACATACTGTGCAATGTAAACTGTTATTAGACAATATTCGCTCTTATAGTAGCGCGTTTCAAATGATCCTTTGGTGCTCAATAATTATCAGAAGGTCCGTTCATGTTTACTTTTAAGATACAAGGTCAAGTTTACCATTTGATAGGATCCCTTTTGCCTGTAGGCCAACCTAAGTTTGTTTAAATACCTATATTTTGTATTCGACTAAGACAACGAATAGTGGAATATTTCTCAAATTTAAAACTGAACTCATTTCACAATTTTAGAACAGGTTAATTCGTATGTATGCAGTTTTAAATCGACATTAGAAGCTTTTCCTCAACATGGTGATATCGGCACTCAGGAACTCCCTGGACGTGTTATAACGCCCAGGCCACAGTATTACAAATTTTTCCTAAAATAGAGCAACGAATGTGTTTTCGCATAGCAACGGAGGGGAACTCGCGGGGGGTCAAGTGACGCGTCACGCGGGCCACTTACCACAAACATGCTTAGTTTGTGGTACAGAGCGCGAAAGAAAGTCATCGTGTTTTTAGTAAAGTTACTATGTTAACTAACGTAATTTAATACTTAAGTACATATTCTATAATGGTGTACTCAAACTGTTAATCTACATTTAATTTAGATTATTATATCTTGATACTAAGTAATGTAGAATTTAAATCACATTCATTCATGTTTTCTTCAGATTTTAAGATTTTCTTATCAGAGTGTTCAATTTTAATGTAAGTAGTTAAATTTTATAAGAGACAATAATTAAGAACATTCAAAAATAAAGTGTCACGTATTTTTTTTAAACGACGAATGACGAAAAACGACCTAATCGCGGACGAAGTCGCGGGCAACAGCTAGTTTACCATATAAATACATTTTATTTATAATGCACTTACAAACAGAGCGTAGTAATTAATTAAAGAAGTTTCCTACATAGAAAGTGATATTTTCACCATTAATGGTTGTTCTTTGTGTAAACTTTATTACTTACACTGGAATATATTTCCTAATGGTCCATATATTATTTTCAGCCAGAGCTCTAGTATGGCACAGAACTAATAGCCACTTTTCCTGTGTAAACGGCACATTAAGCTCTTACTTAGGTGGGATATGATTCTAACGTCTATTTTATATGTATAGAAACAGAATGTTAGCGAGATGAGTTTTTAATTCTTATCAAGATCTGATATTGGCTTGGAGTTTGGAATTCGATGGCGATATAAATCACTTCAAGTAGCTATTTGCGCTATAAATTTACAAAGTCCGAACCCTCTATTTATATTGTAAACTTCCACAATTTAGTGATCTACATTTAATGCGTCTTCAGTATAAATATTACTGACCTAGCTATTCATCATCAACCCATATATTATGTACCCACATAATCCACGACGATGGCCAAGTGCCGGTTGGCAGATGTCAGATGTCATTGAACTTTTGATTCTTCGACATGTCGGTTTCCTCACGATGTTCTTTCACAGTTTCGAGGAGAGGTGATGTTATACCCGTGCACCGATAAATTGAAAAATCAATTTATTTCCTGCACGCTCTCTTAATATTGAACCCCGATTAAAAGTCCGAGGTCTCACTACTGAGCCACCACTACACTGACCTAGCTATTATCTACCAATTTGTAATAAAATTACGGTAATATACGTCAATAATATTATTTCAATCGAATTGCATATCCCCAATGGAGTATTACAGCGTCAATCTGACAGCAAGTTATAAGCAGTCGACGAGTGCAAATTGATTCCATTACCTGAATATTATTGGAATCTCTTTACAACCATTCCTAAAGGATGCTTCGTTTCCTTCTCCTTTATATTTTATTTCACTGCATTTTTGTACAGCATTGATAGTGGAAAAGGATCAGTACATTTCTTTAGAACCCTATTATAAAATAGGTTGAAAGATGCAACTCTTCCCTAGTTATAAAGGAATAAATATAGATCTTAATGGATTATTGAATACCTAGAATTCCTTTCTAAAAGAATCCATAAAAAGCGGGATTTCACGGAATTTTCTAGATAAAAAAGTATTTCCCGCTAATACTGTGCTATTCGTAGATATCGAAAATATATTTCATACGATCCAAGCAATATTTTGACATAATACTATATCGGTAAGAATCAAGGCCTAAGCATATACAATATATTATTATAATATAGCTATGAACTTAAGAAATGTTTTAATCAATAACAAATTCATGTATGTACTGTATAGTATTTTCATGTATGTACTGTATAGTATTCATGTATATGAATTTATACAATTTCCGTAGCACATAATTCGATTAACGCTGAACCATGCATCCTCGCTATAATCAGCGTCTATAATTACACAGAAGAGTTATAAAATGAAGTTTCGTTTAATTATTATCATTGAATTTATCCCCACGACGGCTCGAACTGATTGACCTGCATTCTGGCATAATGAGCCGATAGATTGTATGTGTTTGACATACAAAGCTCGTCATTGTATCAGTTGGCTTGATTGCAGCATTCATAGTTATGAGGTCAGAGGTGCTCGTTAGGAACGTTTTTCCATTTTCACTATAATTTCTTTGACTTTTAATTTTGCTTCGTTTGATATTAAAATCGCGAACTTATTACGATTCATGTGGTATGCTTGATTAATGATGTATGCACAATGCGCGGCGTTTATTTCTTTTATATTTACTTTGTGTTCTAATTAATCGTGGTAATGTTGTTATTTATTTTAATCCATCTTATTTATTAAGCTGATTTCATTGTACAAGAATATCAACTAAGAAATTTCGAGTTGTCACAGTTAATCTTATAGCAGTAACTGAAATGATTGCAAAATAAAAACTCCTCGTGATAGGTGATCCACAATCTACATACAAGAGACAAAGCCTTTATCCAATATCTCAAAGCATTAAAACATCAATATCCAACCAAAGTAGGTACACACCACAATATCCTGACTCCACACGTTTCGTAACAGGGCACAGTATCCCAGCCCGATGTAATAACAGTTGGAAATATTCCAAATGTATCCACGATACAGAGCGTATCGATTGGTACTGGCTATGGTTGCAAACTTTAATTGTGCAGGATTATATCTAACGGTGTTGCTAGCGTTCGGGATTGTGGTGATTCCACGAACGTCAAATTCAATGTAAATCCTTAGAATGTGGGAGCAATTTGTATGGAATACGTATGTTATCATAGTACATCCTGATCTAATTTATGAGACAAGTAAATAATGGCAAATAGCTGCGTCACGTTTATCATATTGATGAAGAGTTCTACTATTACATTATATGTATATTATGTATTCATACTTGCTGCTTTTGTTAATAACATACTAATTTATTTTTTCATTAAAAAAATCTTATCTGGAATTTTGAAAAGCAGAACAAATTGTTCAATCGATTTGTTTTGGCTTCTAATTAATTCGCCTCCTTTTATTTAATCATCATCTAAATCCAACCATCAGTTTAATCGATCTTTATTACAATTTTGTAGTTGAGAGAGCTTTGATGCCGGATAGTGATCAAATCTTAACTTGTCTGGGTACTGGTAAAAATTTCATCACTCCTGCTTAAACTGGCAATAAAACACCATATGAGTACTAAGAAGATAATAACTAACTTAAAATAAGTCTTGATATGAGATATTATCAAGGAAATCCGACTGCTACGACACAGCTACGAATTTACGTTAAGTCACAACGCGCTCTACAAAACGAAACACGTAACGTATCGTAAAAAGGCCCTTATATATTGTTTTCATGCCTCTACAGTAAGATAGCATGACTCCTAATAACGTAAATTGAGCAACCATATAATCCGTAGTACACAACAATTTTAGGAAAGGCCAAATATTCCCATAAAATAAATACTAGACATAACCTAAATACAACGGAACCAGGTTACAGCATTCCATTAACAGCGAAGTGGAACCACGAGGCTGAATATGAGGCAATATGAATTAAGCGCACGAGTTGTTAGTTAAATAACATACTTGGCGGCAATCCAAACGTCCCTGAGTGCTGGTTTTACTGAATTTGTCAACAGAACCACCCTTCTGTATTAAGTGGACTTCCACCTTTGCGCTTTTCCTTGTTTTCTTTTTATTTACAGCAAAAACCGTACAAATTAAGCACTATAACTCAAGTTCAGTAACTACCAGATTCTATAAATAGTTTTATTCGTTGGATGGATTCAAACATGTCACTTTATACCATTTCAATCTGCTATTAATGATGATATAGCAAAAATCGTAAAGATGGATAATACTCTCCTTAAATTTCTCATGGCTAGTTCCCGAGGTCATTTTTCATCTCGGCTACTGCCTAGTAGTAGTAATTCACACATAAGTGCGTTTACATTTTCACAATGTATTAAAAATTAAAATAGTTAGAATTTATGTAATTATTACTTTGACTAGTTCATAAAGAACTTTATTAATAGACTTATTAGTTTTGAGACGTCTTACATCTATTAAACCAAACACACATACCAAAACCCAGTATTCATGCAAATAAAGGGAACATTAGAATGTTAATATGAAACCAGCTCGCCGAATTTCATTAATACTTTCGTCCTACGTTAGTTAGGCAAAGACGACATGAATACAGTAATAATGCGTGCCTTGAATTAAATGTACTTCATGTTACATTAATAAAATGGTAGCTAAGAGAATAGGCAGGGTACGTAACGTAAACAGACAAAGGATCGTGTTTTTATCGTAATAAATTGACTGCGCTGCGAAACAATGTAATAAAAGCAGGTAATTTTTTCTTCAAGCACCGCCTAAAAGCTTTTTTATAACATGACTCACTGAGTAGTTTTATCACATACTATATGTTATTTTCCATGTACATACATGATCGTGTAGAACAAGATAAAAGCCCAACTAGTGGAGGCATAAATCATTTAGAAATTTAAAGCTTATCAATATTATATTCAAAAATGCAATTTTCACGATTACCTGACGAGAACAGAATGCTAATAAAAATATTTAAAAATAACAAACACCAGTATTCATCTCTCAAAAGCATTTTTCACGTTCTAAACTAAAATTAAAAAGAACAAAACGGGTATTTTGTAAACAAAATCTCTATGAAAAATACCACATGCTCCGGATTCCACAGGGCATAAAAATTTCAGCAATCCAACCCTTTCATTTTTACATTCGTTCATTCTCTCGTACGTGCATAATTGATTCATTCATTTAAAATACATTAAGCAGACCGAGAACGATCAGAACTGTGTTCCAAAGGTAAGGAAACAAAGGTAATATCCGAGGCTTACCGTCTAACCCAAAACTGGAAACAGGACCAATAAAATAATAACTTTAATCCCAAAACTGCGTTCAAATACCAGCTTTAATAACTCTACATAAGGTACACTCTCGTATATAGATTTTATTTATTCCGTTCATTTTTATGTACCTTGAGATACAGTTAATGACATGGACTGGTAACATTACATTCAATTTTATATGCCTGTTATGCTCTTTAATGATTATGTCTGATAGGAACAACGGCAAATTTTAATCTAACAACGCTTGTATTCTACAAAATTAAAACTTTTACCGGTAACATTGCATTTATGAAAAAAGAATATATATTGTAGCCTGCAAATTAAGTGTAAATGAGTTTCCATTATTCCATATGAATACAAAATTCAATTTCTAGGGGGACTTATGTTCGATATTCATTTAAATATATTATATTATTTCATATTTGGTACCTATATATCTATTTTTGGATTTAAATGATCTCTATGTATAAAAATGAATCCCTAGTTTCCTTGGTCACGGCATGACGCGTGAACGGCTCGACTGATTTCAATAGTTCTAAAAATACTGCCCAATGACACTAGAAAGACCTATTCGCTCATTTATAATATTAGTTGTTGTTTTATGACAACCAGCGGAAAAGCCGGAAATTATCTAAAAGGCTTTCAAGGTGAGTTACCGTTGTTGATGTAATGGATGAGTTCAGATCAATACTTATTAATAGTTAGAATATTTAAAGTTGTTAGACATTCAGAAATAACAATCCATTTCAAACAAGAGTAAGAGCTCATCTATCTTCGTGACAATAAAATATAATATCAATATCGTAAATAAGACCCTTGTCAATATTATGAAAGGGAGAAACTTATTGGACAAAAAAAATGTTACCTTCGAGGATTCAAGAAAGCCATCTGCAATATTATGCGGCATAAACACCATATATTCTATCCGTTTCATCGACCCTACAACCCTTGGGGCCCAAACATTTGAGGCCTGTGTATCCGACACACTCGAAACTGGTTTGTTATACAAAATTAAGTTAATTAGTTATATGTAAGGTTATGTGTGATTGTGGATTAGTCTGGGATCAACTAGAGAATACTACAATTATTATAGATTCTATATATTTTAAGTAATATAAATATATAAATAGTATTTAATCTTACAAATCTCTTTTGAAATGAATATTAATTTTAGTTTTATTTATAACATAGAAAATATACAGGCACGTCAGTTGACAATAAGCCGAGCACGCTATTTATAAATATAATCCAGTTGCAGTTGTGATTTGTAACAATCCGAGCAAATTTTCATATTCACTTTAGAAAAAAGTCAACAGATGGACACTGAAGCAGATAAAAATATATCAGCCTAAAACTTATTTGGTTATTTGGTTATATCTGTGATTAAATGTACTTTTACAATTTGAATAGGTATGATTTATTAAAGATCTTTTTGAGTGCAATAAAATAGTAGAAATGAATCTTATAAGGCAATTCCACGAAAATTGTATTTTTATAAAACTAAAAGAAGACTCGAACACATTATTACAAACATTTTAAAATGATTTCTGTATTTTTCTTAGAATAGTGCTTCCATACTACCATATAAAATATAAAGACAGGCGTGTTACTGCCGCGTAGCCGATACGTAGAAGTCATTCAATAAGCTACAAGCAATCACTTACATTAAATCAAGAAGGGTGCGAAATAAAATCCGTGCTAATAAAAGCTGGGTTGTATAAGCGACAATGGCGCAACTAGGCGAGCACATCCGGGAAGCCGGGTCAAGGTCACGGCCCGGATCGATGCAGCTACGGTGCTACGCCCGTTCTACGTCCCGCTACGACTGCCTCCCGCTTGTACAGCGATTCGCGAATTTCACTACGGCTACTATTTTTAGACGAGATTCAGTTTTATTTACAAATCAAAAAAGCCTTTATTTAGTTTAAAAGCTATTCAACTAAATATTGTGAGGATGAATGGTTTTGTGTACCGTACTCGTGGAGAGAACGTATTTTATCTTTACAAATGTCGTAAATTATTGAACTTGCTCATTTAATTAATATCAAACAAACCACTATTCATAACGAAATTTAGGTTTGCAATTTATTACATCAAAATGAAATATTCAAAAACTAATGCCAGCTTTGTATAAATTTTCCTCTTTATTTCCTCCTTCCATTTAAGTTTACTTCTGCGACAAAAACTAGCGATTATCTTACTCTCATTCTAGAGGGTTATATTTAAGACTGAGAATATAATTTTAACATTAATTATATTAGTTTAAGTAATCATTTATTCGCGGTCATCTTTTACATAATTGGCTACAATGTTTTAAAATATTAGGAATGAAAATGCTACCAAATCTTCAACATTTGATACACCAGATTTCAAATTATAGGTAATACCTATACGGCTATATCTACCTTAATTTACAAGAAAATTTTAAAAGCAACTTCCAGGAAGGCATTGTCCATTCATCGTAGAATAATATGAAACCGCATTATTGTCTCGTGTACACAAAAGACGCTTTGTCCCTCGTAATACTTCCCGTTTCGTATTTTATTGAACAATAAAATTATCGCCAATCTTACAACGATAAAAATAAAATATTATTTATCCGAGCCGCATAAAACAAAATCGCGAGCGAATATAGCGTACGCCCTTATTTTTTAAAAGGAATTACGTTATTTATGGGCTGTATTTGTTTGATAAATTTCTTTCAGCCTCTATTACGGGAAAAATGAGCAAAAACATTATATGTATATCTTTTGTATGTATTCTAAGCTGAAAATTTCAACAAAGATATTTTTTGACGAGTAATATTCGGAAATACAACTTTTTTATAGCCATGCCACAGAATACATAATAGTAGCTAAACGCTACAGAACGGACACTCTCCGCCTCCCGCCAAAATTAAACTTACCTCACCCCCGCGCGATCAGACATAAAATGGGCCATATTTTTCTGCAAGGACGATACGCAACGAAGATTGACAACATTAATCAAATTGACTTAAAGTAATTTTATTATTTTGGAATTGTGATTATCGTTTTTCGTAGAAAATGGTTAGATATTGTGCTGTTTACGGATATTTCATCAGAAAAACGCGAATTTTTTTTACGCTAGTCACAAATGTGCCAACCATAAAGCGTTAACACGCACATTTTGCAGTCTCTACAGTGTGACTGTCAAAACGATCATTTTGTATGGAGTGTCCGGGGTGTGGCCATGCACTAAAAATAACCATTCATAATTACGATTTACGATACAAACATAACTTTATTAATAGTTCTTTCTATACCTACCTAGTTTTTTAGTTTACAACGGTTATCGATATATCTATTCTACACTTGAAAAATGTACTCTATTATATGAACTTATTTTTTTTACTTTATTCTTACTTATTTTTAGTTTTAGTTGCTTAATTCAAATAAAACAGATCCAAACTATAAAATTATTACGACGAAATTTCTCAAAGACATTCGAACCAAACGAAGTATTCAATGATTTTCCAAATTCCCTCAGAGTAATGGCTCATTGGAGTTGATAGGTACATGGAGATGTTCATTTATATTCTCTGTTTATCCACTGGTAAAACAGCTTTAGAAGTAAATTAAATTCCGCGAATTATCTCATAAGTAACGTTCGTATGAATTCTAATTCGCATTTGTATATCTTTGCATACTAGTGGTTCTAATGAGTGCTATTTAGTACCTCACGTACATACCTTAATATGAATAATCATATCTTCCTCGTATTTGCTCGAACAAGATAGGTAATTAAAAAAGAAAGATAACTCTTTTAAAAGCTTTCCTTTTTTACTTCATAAAATGCTAAAGCGAAAGGCAATCTTCAATCCGAATAGATAAGAATTATTTATCTTAATATGCACAATAATATTTTCATTGTGTTAAAAATTCACACAAACAGAAGTAAACAGTTTTTACAACATTTATCTACCTACTTTAAGCCAAATCCTTTATATTGTTTGTAAAAGCTTTTATCCATTTTATAAAAACAAGATTTCATAAATTCATATTATTATATTCGTTTTGTTAAAAAAAAACCAGGAAACCCATTTAAATATCAATATTTCAAGAGCGAAAATTTAATAAACGAGTTGTAGGTAACTAATGACTGTTCCAAAACATACGTGGAACAAAAACCACAAAAAATATACTGTTTCCCGACAACCGCTCATTTCGGTCGCGAATTATATAACAGAAACAATTTTAAGGTCCTCTTTGAATTAAAAATGTACCACAAAAACGTGCATTTCTCCTTTTACAAAGCTGTCATGTGCTTTGTTAAGCTTTTATGTACTTATAGGAATCAGAGCAGGAATATTGCAATATTTTTATTCTATTTTACTAATCTGCCTTAAGAATTAAATTTCTTACTTTGTAATAAGTAATGTTATTTTTCTTCAAACATTTTGTTTGATGTCATAATACAGTTATATCTGTGGTTATATTGTACAAAACGTTGAAGACACATAAATAATTTAGGGAGGAAACATCTGGACATTTTATAGTACGGTCGTATTTAAATAAACTACCTATATTATATTAAAGTGAAACTTTTATTACATCGTCTCAAACTTTTTGGTCTGTGTAGCGCATGTCGCGTGTATCGCGGCTGCCGAGTAGGTATACCTACTCGGCAGCCGACCGACACGCGACATGCGCTACACAAAGCAGTGTTCGGAACCGTTCGAACAGTTTCACTTTTACCGTGGTTTCATAAAACCACACAACATTTTTTAAAAGGAACTAACGTATCGGAATAATTCTTATGCCTACTCGGCTCACGTAAAATACGATCTCAAATCAAACGGAATACGCTATGAATATCTAACCAGACGTTTGCATATTTTAGTGTATACCTCATTTAGATTTCATTCGTGGCGTGTGAAAATATTCATATCATATTTATTAGGGCGTCAGGGCGGAACGGTAAAGTTATATACTCTTTTATAGCATCGTAACCTTGAAAGCGTTTAGCTAGTGCGAGCATCTACCCCGCACTCGAGGCGGTCACGGTCGCAGCGTGCACGCTCGAGCGCGGGACGTCCGCTCAGCTCGGCGGCCGGCGCTGGAAAGCGGTCGCAGCGCGCGCGGGGAATGTTTACCCGCACCCGCACCCCCACCCCGGCCGTGCCAGCTGAGCAGCGGCACGCTATATTTAGGTTGCGCTGTAAATATTCGCTCCAAGTACGGAAAGCGCCCCCTCCCACCGGGGGAGCGGGTGGGCTGGGAGTACGTAGTTCCGAGCGACATGAGCGGGTAAAAGTTGAAAGTTCACCAACGCCTCGCACACGAGTTCGCGCTGTTAGTGAAGGTTTTCTTTATTTAAATTCTGTTGCAACTCGTTCTGCCTCGTATTGCCCCGCATTTGCGATGCCGACTTATTTCTCGGCGCTTACACCTCTTGAGCGCCCCGATTTTTATTAACTTTTACATCTGAAAAGCAATTAAGTATGCGATGTTCGATACAGTTACTTCGCATTCGTTTTTCGAGGCGATTCAATTAAACTGAACAAGCTTTTCAGATTATAAAAGCGTCGAAAACGATCTGTCGGATGACGTCAAGGCTATTGCGAATGTATACGAGCTCCTCTTTAGGCAAATTAATACAGATTACTTCGCCCGCGATGGGCTATTTGCGTGCCCGCTCAAATTGGGCATGTCGTTATTTTTTGCTACATCATTTGGTTGAGCTTAAATCGATAAACTGTCATCGCTGAAGGTAATTTATTAAATAAATGAAACATTATTCAATGTGCTGACTTATAGATGATACTGCAGGGCGACTAATGGTGGATGGATCGATGTTGGGCATACATTCAGTTGTATCAGAATCCGTATCTGGAAACCACCGTTCAGTTTTCGTATACTCGTATTCTTCTTCAGCCTCAGTCTTATGTTTCTCGTGTTTCGGATCGTGGAATGTGACAATGTTCAAGACAGGGGCTGTCCCGCCGAATGCAATTCGTTCCTCGAAGCTAGTTACAGCTAATATCGAGCCGGCAGCTGGGTAGGAGCAAGTGATGTATCGATTGTGGAGGTTGATTACTTCGACGCAGTTGGTTCCACTGCCACCAATAATACCGTATTTACCCTTGCGATTGTACTGAAAATTGTGCATGCATTTAGTTTTTCGTAAACGAAACAAAATAATGGAGGTGCTAAAAGCTATACATTGTGAATAACTAAACAACTTTTGGCTCCGATTTATTTGAGCTAAACCTTGTTAAAGTTAACAAATCGAATATTGAAATTGAAGAACATTGGACGGCAAAGATTAAGTTTCAAATTTAAATTGTTAAAGAGAACTTTGGTTTAACAAAATTTTGGGATACTTTTAAAACCCGACCACTAAATACATTTTGAAGCGGCGAACTTTGGCGATACCTACTTATTTCGTACTTAACTGTTTTGCCTGGGAATTAAATGAAAACAACCATCCGAAACCTCAGAAAGTTTGCCCTTACGAGAACATTATATATAATGTTTGAATTACATCGTTGTTTATTTTGTGTAATTATATTTTCAGAACAAATAAGATAGGTACTGTTCCAGGCGTAATTTCACCTTTAACTACATAAGTAAGATTTGTGTAGGTACAACAGGCAATTATTTTGCATTTTCCTTTTTTATTTCTTTGAAAATTTTGTTAAACCAATTTTAAAATATTGTGAATTATTTTAAAATGTTGTTTTTTATCCATAGCAAATATTGTTTCACACACAGACAATACATATCTGTGGTTTCACATCTTAATAGGTACGACAATCGATTATAATTGTGCCATTTTAATTGCAAAAAGGAAATCTTTATTTCCCATATTATATCTACAACCATACTGAACTAGATTCTAAAACAAATCAAAATACATACCTGCATCGACCTCCAATAACGGCAGGCGTAAATATATTCACCATCGATATCTGGTCTTCGGTTCTGCACTCGGATTATGTTGAGCCGTTTCCTTGCTACAATGTCCCATACTGTGAGAGCTTCTGTCGGCTGCCAGCTGCCAACTATGCAGTGATCCCTCTGTGTTATGGAAATTCGGACCTTATTGTTAGAATCATTGATACAGTTAAGTATATTATGTGATTTTTGTTTAAGTTGTACATCAAAGTAATGTATTTTATCATGTCTAATATCTGGATAATACATAAAATACATTCATTTAAATCATGTAAATCGGTTCAGAAACCTCGGCGTAATCGGTGTTCATACATAAAAAAAATATACCGGCCGAATTGATAATCCTCCTTTTTCGACTTCAAAAGTCGGTTAAAAATGATGGTCATGTCTAGGTACCAGTTATGAAAAGTAGGTATTTGTGAACTTATACCGATGATAATGATCAGAACAATGTAGGGAAAACAAATAAGGGGTTGACCCGAACCATTTAATTTTATCGAGCACCTTTTAAAAGGATTAAGGAATAGGATAAATCGGATTATTTTCGTATTATCGTAACTAAAAGTACTTCGAAAGTTAACAACGAAAATCGCAATGTTCAGAGAAAATTTCCACATCCAGACAATAAGCAATTCAACGCAATTAGAGGCAAAACCTGAATAAATAAAACAAAAAGTACCTACACAGAGCCAGCGGCAAAGTTAACCAAAATTAATTTTCAAAACAGAAAAACTTCACCGCGAGCTCCTCTGATGGAAAGTATTAAAAATATAACACTTCAAAGGTAAAGTATGAACTATGAGAGCGTCAAACTTAATAACGAGTCGAGAGGACAATACTCCAGAAGCTCTGCCATGCACCCTGAGGTAACCAAGACTGACTTTTAATTAAAATTTCTTATTACACAAACATAATATGTGCGCTGGGTATACGCGATAATAAACAATGATAATTAAATAGATACCATCAATACAGTAGCATGCATGATAAATATCATATATGTACCTAGCAGTAACATCCTAAGATCACACCATAGGCCAGGAATATATTCATACAAATGCAATCAATTGAAACAAAAAGCCTATATGCCATCCATTTATCAAAATATCCTACCCAATTGAATGTGTAGGGAGATTAATGGCAAAATAATAATATGGTGCATAAGTTAGCATATTAATTGGGGCCGGCTGATAAATGGCTATGTATTCCTACATCCATCAGATTAGCGGCATAGAGAATATTAATGACCTATGATAATTCATTTATTTTGCAATTAAATCCCAAACCTTCCATAGAGGTGGAGTTTTTTCGTGTTAATGAACGAGTCATTATGAAAACATACTCAGAGTTATATAATTAAAACGTAGGACAAATTAAGTCCCCGAGGACAATTCCAAACCCACTGTAATAAAGGGTTTAAATGACAAATCATGTTTAAATAAGATAGCTCTCTACACCTTGTATTAATTAAATGGATCCCGTGCCTTCAATAACACACCATTTTCCAGTAATTTATTACTTTCATCTATTTTATACGTTGTGCTATTCCGAACCTTATAATCTCTAAGGCAGAAGATAAATAATCCTTCACATTGTAAAGGGATTAAACTTATTCTAAACATTGAATAACGATAAAGTATTTTATACATTGAGGAGAACTTATTAGACGTATGCCGTAATCTTAAAAGGAAAGCTTCACTTGATTAATTGAAGAGGTTTTATCCTCTTAACTTCTTATATCTAAAAGCCGACTCGTTTTGAAAGACATTTCACTAGTCGTTTTATCTAAGTAATATAGTTAGTAGGTTAAATAAAATAATCTGAATTTTTCGCATAGGTCTTGATACCTTATTTTATTCTTTGAACTTGGGTTAAGACTTATCTATACTCTATAGGTTTTTATTGCGAAATTGTAAAAAGATAGACCATGGCACAAAAGACTGCTATTAATCTAGATATTTATCTTCGTATAATCTCTTAAAAATGTACAATCACTATTAACCTTTTTATCCTAAAATATATGAAATATTTACTGACAATATAAAAATGTTCGAGCGACATGAATACGGCAGCGGCAAATTCATAACACGGTTCATTTATCATCCGTTTTGCGTAACACGCATAACTTATTTCTCGATTAATCTTAAAACTTCTATACAACTCGAATTTAACACACGATAATATATGGGCACGATGACAAGCCGAAATTCTAAACGATCGTGTTTACCTTATAATATCTCCATAAAACAAATTGTAAATAATGCTGGAAAATTCTTGTACGTAAAAGGTTTTGAACGTTCCATTTTCAGTAAGGATTGTTACATAACAGTAACGTCTTTACGTTTATTTACCGAATGCCGATGTATACAAAAGACAAGCATCATAACATGAAACGATTCTGCGTATCGGAGATCGATATAATAAAACAACTAACTTAAACATAATACCCAATTCTATTCTTAAATAACAATTCTGCACGTAGAACGTAAATTGGTCTGTAACTCTTCATTTCAAATTCAAAGGTGACCTATAAACGTTCTAGACTTTTTAATTTAAGAAAACTGACGTGGAAAGTTAGAATTTTATAATAACAAGAAAAATTATAGTATCTGGGATTTGGGCCTACACGAGCTTGAAATTTGATTTTATTACCGAAAATATCAGAAATGGGAATCGTCTCGATTTATATGAGAGCCTTTGTGAGTATTATATCTCAGAATGCGGCGCAATTAGGCTTAGCTCGATGTTATTAATTGAATGGGAATAAATGGCGTAAGCGAGTCTTTGTTGAATTAAATCTTTTGATGGTTCTTTAATAGCGATAACTTTGCTTCCATAGATAAAAAATATATTTTAATTAAGAACACTTACATTCAAATCAATGCTGTCGCTGCACACATCGACTCCTTCGAATGTTGTAACGCAGCCAACTTGGCACCTAGTATCCCAAATCTGTGGATTATTACCATGTAAACAAAATACAAATTAAAAAAAAAATTTGTTTTTCAGCTAGGATAGTTATTTGGAAATATCTTGATATTTCCGAATTATTTCTTTGATCAATTTGTGTCGTCAGTTTGTGTAGAGTCCGCTATGGTAGGTTTATCAATGTGTAGAAATACAACAAAATGATAATAGGCTGTATCCGTAATACACTTATACTTTATACTCATATAGTTATGCTAAAAAGATTATATTGTACTTATATATTTTTTAATTACTTAGTTAAACCACCAGATTACAGCAAAACAATTAAGCCCTTTGCCTGTAGGTATTACAAATAAGCTACAGAATCACTCGTGACGTGAGCTTAACTCTCAAAAGAAGAGCTTAGACGAGTACCTATGAGTTAACCACTTTGTGAAATATTTTAATCCCATCAAGCGTAGTTGAACGGAAGTCGGACATTTTGTTTATGTTCATTATTATTAAATCCGTAATTATATTATAAATCCCTGCGGTAATCTGCATAATTTTAATTTATTACGTTTTAACGGCAAATTTGTTTTGATTAGTTTTAATTACGAGTTTATAGAGGATTATTGCAAAATTAAAACTTGAACATAGAATTGCTGAAGGCGGCTTCGATCTGAATTAATTATTATCACATAGTAACGAGAAGTATTAAGAAAGCGGCAGACCAAAAGCTAACTTTATTTTATTTATTTTTATTTTATTTTATTTTTATTGTAAATATAAAAACAATTATTAATTTAAATTCCTGACGCCTACATGTCCTCAATTAATATATAATAGGTACCTAAATGCAGAAAATGTTCAGATAAGTTGCTTGTTAACAAAACCTGATTATTTAATCCTTTTTGTAGTTCTTAAGAACAGGATCGTTAGAGAGCTGCTTACTTCAACTTTAAAAGAAACAAGAAAGAATTGAGCTTTTAAACTGATATAACTGTAAGACTTTGCAAATTCTGAATCATGTTAAACTTCTGTTTAACAAAACAGTAAAAAATAAACAAACAACATGCAAGAGAGATTAAAGTCGTTAAGTGTATATGGTAGTAGGTAACTTAACATATAATAATTATTTAACTATTATAACCTTAGAGCATTAAACCACCATTATAACTGTACGTATATATTTTAGTCAAGCACAGAAATATTAATTTTGAATATCCTGGGCTCTAGCCACATGTCCTATATCACCGAGATAGAACATTGTAAATCAGTTATAACAAAATGTTTTTATTTTTTATTTTTATTGAATCAAAGCCATCGGAACTTTGAGTTATTATAGGCACAACCTAGATTATTTTAGTAGATTTAGTAGATACATATCTAAAGTACACATGTACTAGAAATATCCTTTGCGTTGCTGTGGCAACAATAATAAATATTAGTGATACAACACAGTACAATTATTTCTCACTCTCAACGTCTTATCCCAGGCTGCACTAGCGAAGACACACGGTCTCTCGTCATGGCACCGCACCGCACACACTTGGCCAAAGTGCATGCGTTGCAGTTTCTTCGGTATGAACTGTAAGCGCAGTTTGTGCACTTTGTACGTTGTTTCAGCCTGTAATTGAGCTCATGTTATACAAATGCTAATTGCACAATATATTTTATAGAAATAAAAAAAGTAACGAATCAAGAATCTTTCCACAAGAACAAAATGCTCTTATTGTTAACATTATAAGTTATGCAAAAATTGCAATGCAGTAAATGATGACTTAATAATTATAATATTGACGCAGTGCTAAATGCTACAATAATATTACCCCTTTGGAACCCTTTTTATGTTGTGTTAATAAAACTTGACACAACATAAAAAGGGCCCCAAACAGCATGGTATTACAAAACGCATCCATCATTAAGTGGCTAATCTATATTGACCATTTAAACCTCGCCTGTCAAAATTGACGTAACTCGATAAGGGAATCCTTGACCAGTAAGTTGCCAGTTGCGACCTACTTTCTGGGTTGAGGACTTTCGAAAATCTCGTAAACCAATCTTATATTGCCAATAAAACGGGATTAGGTTGACGGTTTACGACAGGCAACACTTTATCGTAAGCACGGGATGTAATGGCCACGGTTGCTGGTTGCCATCGTAAAAAAAATCTGCTGTATGAAGTAATAATATGAAATACTGGTCTTCTTTATTTGTGTTTGTATTAAAGGAGGCTTCTGTTGCGGATGTTTATATGATTTCAAATATATTACATGCTGCCTGACGCCGAATTACGACGAAAAATTTGTCAGGATTTATGACGCAGGCCAATTTTTTTAATGGTTGGCCACACAGACCCTACATTTTAATAATTATTATTGCTTTATCATAGAAACCACGTCATGTACTCACGTAATATTATACATTTAATTAAATGTTCTTTTTATTACAAATATTTAGAATGTCCACAAATGCACTGGTGCCAAAGAGAAAAGCACAAACGAACTCTATATAAATATGCTAATTGTAAGGGAAAAACGAGAGCGTTAAAAGCACTCAGCCACAATGAAACACTCGCATTTCTAGTTCTATTGTTAAAACAACTGCCAGGATTAAAGGAGACTTACGGTTTATGCAAACAATTTGCAAGCGTCATGAGCCACTTAATAAATGTTAAGCTGTTTTTCCACGATAGAAAAAATTGTCAAGGGACGGGTCTTTTATATCAAAATATAAGTGTTTCGACCAAATTCCCACGTATGTGGATGTGGGCCGACTTCAAACATATGTTCAACAAGGGCCCCTCGACCTTAGCATACAGCTACATTGTAGAGGCCGGTGCTACGGTGCTACGAATTTCTTACGTTTCTAGTATGTTTGTGGTTGTCGGACCGTTTGAAAATAGGCTAATAGATCGCCTCATGATAGATAGAGTGAATAAGATACCACAGTATTTAAACTATCATTATTACTTAGTTGTTACCAATAAAATAATGCTTTGTGAAAAGCCTGCTTTAAACAAAAGGGAGTTGACGGTTTAAAAAGTAAAATCCAAATCAAAAATGATATATTGGAGCTCCCTTATACATATATTATAACCTTTTTTAATTTTTTCGACGGTTTATGTATAAATCACAATGAAAATTTTCACTATTATTGTCCCTTTTTATCTAGTATTTTACTCTTCACTAAACAAATTTTTATGTGACGAAATGAAATGATGTGAATATTTTTTTTGCAAGCTTATTGCGTAGAAATGAACTTATTTGAATAATTTTATCTGCTATTTAAAGTGTGTACTTTAGAGCAAGTATAAGTACTACGTACACGATTCAATTTTTATTCACAAACACAAATTTGTGTGAAAATTATCACAGTCTCCAGATAGATTAATTTGTAGTTATTATAGACACCACAAATTTACAAACGTTATTTTTCAAACACAAGCTACGGTCTCTTTAACACGATCACGTTAAAGCTTTTAATGTCAGTACTTAAGTATTTCATGCATATTCAAAAGCGATAAACAGAAAACCGTATTGTTAAAGAGCTAATAACAATAAATTCGCCACCTGACTAGTTTTATTCGCATTCGAAGTATTTTATCCATAGGTAATGCTAGTGAAACTAATAAAACAACCAATGAAAATAAATTTCACGTGTAGGTACGTACTTTATTCATGACCGTCCTTAATAAACATTAAAGCAATTTAATATTCGTTTATTTAAACGAATGAAATAGGTAGAAATTGTTCACTGTATAAATTGAATTTTACTCATGAAACTTGTTGAATCATCAACACAGTGTATTTTAGGTGTACGATATAATAATTTATTCGTTAATGTATTTTGGTATATCAAAAGATGATACTATTCTGTTATAGTACTAAAGTATAAATTTATTCATCAACATTAAGATATCTATTATTAGATAGTATTGCCAACTATAACTTAGATAACTACTTATAAATTACTTTCTGTGTCTTTGTTAGATCAAAATAGCTCTTAATTTTGCGAACTTGCGAAGGAATCGAAAATGTCTAAGCTTTTTGAATAATTTCTGAACAAATAAAAGTTTAACAAAAATCTACCTATACTAAATCACTTATTTTAAATTACGTATCACATTATAGGTATTTTCCAATTGAAATTCAATCACACAAACGTGCTAACGACAAAACTAGGGGTGTTCTAGGATTTCTGTTCTTTGCGGGTAGACGAAGATAAAAACTAACGTACCTCTTGAGTCTCCATGTCGTATACTTTTATTGATCCGTCAGCATATCCGACAATAAGCTTCGCTTCGTCAGCACATAACCCCAACGATAGAGCTGGCGATCTCTCTGTTATATTATACAAATGTTTGTTGAAGTTGGTGAAATGGAAAGGTTGGAATTATACAATTTGCCTGCGACATATTTATTATAATTTAAAGGACAACTTCGAAATTTGTATACCTGTATACATATATTAAAAAAACGACATCAATTTTTGTTGCGTAATTTTATAATTATTTTAAGCATAGACAAAGAGACGGCGGAAAGCGACTTTGTTTTATACTATGTAGTGACGATCATTAGCAAAAAGAATATCTAATGGGATCTTGCTACCTTTCATGTCGTTAGAAATAATTTAAAAATTTATAAATATGAGCCCTGCAGTTTTCATACCCATAGGTATAGACAATTTATTTAAAAATGCACTACAAGTTACAACTTACAACTAGGAAAATTTACCCTTTATATGTAGGTTCTTATAATAATACCTAGCACAATATAAGAAATAGATAACATACGTGTAATAAAAGGCACGGCGGAGGAAGAAATACCCGGTGCACCATAATATTGTGTATTTAAATACTCGAGAGCGGGGTCCGCTCGGATACAATATTGCGGCGGATCTTCTGTGGATGCCACCAGCTATTGAATGAAAACATTGTATAAGCAGTTTTGTTATTTATATATTTTGTCGCAGTCATCGGGTTGAATCTGCTATTTGATTAAATGTAGTCATTTTTATGAACGCGCTAGTCATTCAATCAAATACCTAGCAGATTGAACCAGATGACGGTGACATAGCTACCTACATAGTTAGGATCTTATGGTTAGATATTCGGTTGATTATTGCAATTTATTGCAATGTTATCTTCCGGTTTATATTTTCATACTTACACGTGGTATTTCCGATGTTGAAGGTTAAAATTACCTTGGATTCCGAGAAATTTTGTCCCTTGTCGATTTCAACTCGTAATTACGATTTGCTATAAACAATCTTTGATCAACGAATTTAAATCACTTCAAAGCCACAGACTAATAATAATATACTACGTATACAAAGCTAAACTTGGATATTTGGGATATTATCTATAAATAAGAAATTACAGATACCCTCATAATATTTTTCTTCCTTGATATATTTGTATTATCTGATAAAGTTCAAATATAACGTTAATTTCTTACATTCGGAATCTCAATTCTATAAACAGCGCCATCTGTACACGCAGCGTAGCAAACGCGTTCCTCCACACGGCTGTATTCAATCGCATACACAGGCTTTGGCGGAAACTGGATGTTACGAAGCGTACATAGAACCGCGCCAGTGCTGCCATGTCGCATCTAGAAATATTTATTTTCATACGAGTTGTTTAGTTTTATTTCCAAACTAGATTTTCGCCCGCAGCTTCGCCCGCGTAGTCAAAGGAAAGCCCGCTTATTTCCCGTTCCCTTGGGATTTTATTCTATGTGTTGACTCTAGTTACCCTCTCTAGGGTGAGCGTGTTAATTCTTATTAGCGTCTAAAATTCATAAAAATTCATTCGGTTCAGCAGTTTTGCGTGAAGGACTAACAAACAAACATGATCATAACAGCTAATGTCTTTGTTTCTCTCTCTTTTCAAAAGTCTTTAATAAAGCTTCGTAAGCTTTGAATTTGAGTGCTAGATAACATGACAAATCCTTAATTAGGTATATTGTTTTCTTCTCTGCAAAAATACTTTGTACCGTAACTCATATAAGTCTATGTACGTTATCTTCAAAATCAGTAGATATTATTTAATAAAAAGGCCTTTCCTGAAAAATTTATTTCACCGAATAATTGCCAGCCTATCAAGTTTATATACGCAATTATATACCTGAATAGCTCCCGACGCGTGACCTACAATAAAATGACAGCCATTTGGAGAGTATTTCATCGCCGTTATTGCCCCCATTTCGGTCCCATACCATCGATTAAACATAATTTTATTGGGTGTCCCTTTTATAAATTTATCGTTATTTTCTTTTATCCAACCAAAATTCGGCTGTTGGATAATTCGCTGATAGAACATGGGATACCATATTGTAGGATTCTTTTCCGTTTCATAATATCTTTTAATGCTTTTTGCATATTCATCAATGATTTCCTTATGGATATCCATTTATATTTAATATTTTATTGAATGTTCTACATTAGGTCCATTACACGACCAGCGGGATTTTTATGTCATGGTCAATGACTTGTGTTTAATCATTAATGTTTCTTTACATAGTGTATAATACATATTTCACATAGGAAATAAAGGCCGATTAACGCCAGTCGTTAATATTTCGGTGTACAATTTAAAAACGAGTTTTCATGTTTGTGCGGATTTCGTTACGTAGGTACCTACGCGGGATTTCGTTGCGTACACGGGACGCAAAACATCATAAAAGATCAAGAAAAATGGCCTTGTTTTAGCTCCAGCTCTTCTTTCGTTTGGTTTTTATTTAAACCCTACATCAAGGATATACATATAGTTAGCTACCTAATATTTATAAGTTTCAATATTGGCATTAGACACGGATATAGTAACCTGAATAAGCCCCGAAGAATGTCCGACAACAATTCCCTCACCATCCGGCGTATACTCCATCGATGTAATAAATCCATACTCAGATAAATAACTCAAACTCGCCAGGCATTCGTTTGGTGTATCTTTTATAAATTTATCATTATTCTCATCAATCCATGTTAGGTTAGGTGGCTTAATATTTTTTTCAACGAAAGAAGTGAACGATGATCTTCCTCCCATTTGCTCATGGTCGAGTTGCTTTTTAATTCGATATCCATATTCTTTGACAAACACCGCTATATCTGATTCACTATCTGATAAATTAAATCGGCTGTACGTAGAGATATTAAATAAACTTGATGCCATGTTGTAAAACGTCTCGAATAATAAATTCAATAGATCATTATATATACTGACATCTTCTATTCTGCAACTTCATTACAACCACATTACAACTTGCTGTGGCAACTTGCATGGCATGGCCATGGACAGCAGCTGTGTGTCATGATTTGCTATAAATACTTTTTATAAAGCTAGTAGGCGAGAGTGCGAGATCCACAGCGAGATCACAGGTAGGTAACTGCACAGAACCTGTGTGTGTAACATACTAGTAAAAATGTGAGTAAAACTGTGGAGTAAAAACTAAAAACAAGTACTTATTAGGCCGTATTCAGAAAGAAAGCTGAAAACTTTTAAGCGCTTACCGGCGCTTGACAAAATATGACAGCGCTGGACAAAATAGGGCTACACAAAGGAAGCAGGCAGACCAAGACAAATTTTAAGGATTCTTATCGATCAAAACCCCACTGTGTTCCGTCCAGCCGATTCAATGACGGGCCACGGGGCCACGTACGAGTGTTTGTAATGTCCGCGATCCCATCATGAATTCTTATTAGTCAAATCTACTCCCTATCTTTTTTAACTAATTGTGATCAAAAAAATAATAAATTCTATTCACCTGATAATCAAAATGTTTGAACCCACTTACCAGTATTATGTTTAGTGTATACCTACAGTATATTATATCTATGTTTGAGTTAGTTAATTTGTTTAAACATAGATTAATATTTAAATGTAAGAATTTCAAACTTTGCAACTTTGTTATTCGACACTAATTAGGTAGGTACGTAATTTATGATACAATAATTATTATTTACCTACTCACTTGTTTCGTATTTCAGGTATTTCACTATGAGCACTTGCACGCGCTTAAAATGAATTCGTTTTTCAGTTTTTAAAGTGAAACTTTTATTACTTACATCTGCATCGTCTCAAAGTGGTCTCAAACTTTTTGGTCTGTGTAGCGCATGTGCGTGACGGTTGGCTGCCGAGTAGGTTTAGGTTTTAGCTTGGTTTTAGCTAAGGTTTTAGGTAAGTTTCACTTTTACCGTGGTTTCATAAAACCACACAACATTTTTTTTTAAATTAAGTATAATTTTTTTTTGAAGATTTAGTGGCCTGGTTACAAGAAATTATAAAACTACATACAAAATCAGAAGTCATTAAAATAAGCATAAAATACTATAAAATACCTATGCACAAAATATGCAAATAAAAATGGAAGTAGCCATAATTATATTTTCTAATAATTATTCTAAAAGAAAAAATTAAATGCTAACAATTTATTTATTAAAAAATAATTAAGAAATATGATTAGAAATTTTTAGTTATTTCGTTTATTATTATTCATAAAAATTCAAAAGATTTTATTTTTTTCGTAAATAATTCACAAGATTTCATTCAAGATAAATGCGTTGAAAGAAACGTTGATGTTTCAATACTTGGGAAATTGACTATGTAAGAAAAGGACAAGATTATGAATTGGCGTAAGAAAGAGCGAGATAGGTATATAGCTTTATAAACGAGTCGAAAATAGACGACAGATTCCGAAAGTACCGAAACAACGTCGCCATATTGTCATGTCAGGTTATTGAATGTGGTGAAAAGTGAATGCAGTTTCTTGATTGTATTGTTAAAACAAGGAAGATAGTGTTAATTAAACTCCTGTGTCTTTAATACTAAGGTACTTATCGATTTATAAATTGCAGTGATTACATTGTGGTTAAACTACATAGATTTCATTCATTAAAATTTGATAATTACTTCGGGTGTGGTATTTAGTTAGTACAGAATTGGTACATACCTTGTTTATTTTGTTTTAATTACACGTTGTTTATGTTATTATTCATAACATGTTGCACCTGCTCGTGTTAATGTTAATTTTAAATTGATATTGAAAATCGTATCTATAAATCAATAGTTATGGCTGCGTAGTGAAGCTCTTTCATCGTTTACTTTTTATAGGCGCAGGGTGCAACGCTGCATCCGTTGAAACATGAGCTATCAGATACCATCATCACAGAGCCGCACAAGTAAGTGATCGTTTTAAATTTCAATTATATAGTTTAGATATTGAGCTATGTGTATATCATTTACTATGACTCATATGTTAGCTATTGCCCTGATTTATTAACACCAACAATAAGGCCAATACAAATCAACATTGAAATGACTTTTCAGCAATCCTATCTATACATTCAAAAAAATAAAAATATATAGTATAAAATCTAAATTTATGTAAGTACATTTATACATTTATTTTTTTTGTTTAAGTCTCAGGAATCTGGACTTCTATATTTGTTGTGTCATGATAATAAAAAAATAAAGCTGTTAAGTTATAATAAATATGTGTATATTCAATAACATACAGTATTGTTCTCAAAGTAAAAAATATTTTTAATTTATTAATTTCATAAATTAACCAAGAAGAAAGTATATTTTGTAATATTTAATTCATTATCTGGTTCAAGTGCATAGTGATATCAACAACAACAACTTCAATACTATTTTAAAAACTATAAATAAGTTTTTGTATTGTATTGTTTACTTGAAGCCTTCTAAAAATATGTAACATATAACAGATTTTCTACAAAGAGAATGATCAAATTAAAAAAGGGTACAAGTTACTACTTTAAAATAGAACTTGTTTGTTTATTGCACGCCTCATAAGCGAAGCGTTGAGGTGGGTACTACTGTCACTTCGCGCAAAACATCTGATTTTTCAAACTTAAAATGTCTTTATGTATCATACATTGCACTTGTAAGATAAGACATACACACACATATTAAGAAAAAACACTATTTTTAACGTTCATGATATTTTTGATGTCATTATTGTTATTTAAACTAGTTAAAAAACAGTTTAAAAAAGTTCTGTCTTGGACGTCCGTGTGTCTGTATGTGCGGATCTTTTTTCTTGTTTACACGATAGCGACCGAAATACTTTACTAATCGAGTCTTTTTTTTTCTCTTACGCTTGAGTATGCTCAGGAATAGAACCCTTTCATTTTTCAGGGTCTGATTCGATGTGGTTTAATTGTTATTAAATAAACAAAAATAATAATTAATAAATTTATTAAAAAAAAATTATGAGGCGTGCACTTTTGGATTTTCCAAATTATTTGAAATCTATGACTGTGTTTCACTCCTGCCTATATGATTCAGTACTTAAATTTTTGTTTCTAATGTTATCACAATGATATTCCAGTGTCGCATAGCAACTATGGTGGATCTGATGTGCCAATGGCTCCCAGCAAGGAGCAGCAGACCCTCATGTGGCAGCAGAACTCCTACTTGGTGGATTCTGGCATCAACTCTGGTGCTGCCACTCAGGTTGTTATAAAATTTTTAAGCTTTTTGTATTATGTTTATCTTTCTATGTCTAAAAAGGATAACACAATAAGGCTTTTACATACATTGAAAGTTTAAGTAAATAGTTAAATAACAATACTAGAAGTTAAATTAAATGCTAAGTGTGAATTCCAATGTCCTTTTAACCGCGGCTGTACACACTCGTCGAGAGCCTCTCGTGGAGAGCCTCGGCCGAAAAGACTTTTGTCGAGAGCATGCCTGTACACACTCGTTCTAACATTTGAACTGAAGACTTACACGAGAATGGACGTAGAAATAGCTGCTGCTATTTGTCTTTGTGCCGTGAGCTATTATAATTTTTTAAACATTTACTATAAAAAAAAATCTCAAACCATGGAGAAAAAGAAGATGGTGGATGATTACTATGCACCGCAGTAGAAACAGGGAAATAAATATAAAAACTTCCTGAATAGTTAATGTATTTTATTGTATTTTTAAGGAATCAATAGAAACACTTCTTTGTTTCAGAAGTAAAATGGAAAATCAATTGGCTGAGTTGGTGGCAGAACCTTCTGGCCAATCCATACTAATATTATAAATGCGAAAGTAACTCTGTCTGTCTGTCTGTTACTCGATCACGCCTTAACTACTGAACCAATTTGCATGAAATTTGGTATAGAGATATTTTGATACCCGAGAAAGGACATAGGATAGTTTTATCCCGGAAACCTACGGGAACGGGTTTTTCTTTGAAAACGCGGGCGAAGCCGCGGGCGGAAAGCTAGTTTAAAATAAATCCATAAAAAATAAGTTCCATAAAAAAGGTTCTGTTTGATAGCACTCCAAAAACTGTAATTCTCGTTCATTAGACCACATAGTGAAACATGTGCGTTCATAAATAACGTCAGCGAGCAACTAACTGAACGAGTGTGTACATGCTCGCTCTCGTTTTCCTCGCGAGACTCAACGAGACCCTTTGACTCGGGCGCAAAAAACCGACCAGCGACCGAGACAGCCGAGGCGAGACACGAGAGTGCGAGACAAGACGAATGCACCATGTACATACTCGTTCTCGGCCTGTCTCGGTGTGTCTCGGCGAGTGTGTACAGCCGGCATAAGGAGTATGAGTTGTTGTTGGTCAAATATGTATTTTGATGGAGTAAATGGTTAAACGTAACACAAGACCACTCAGTCCTGTGCAATATGCATCACATGTTCGACATGTGTCATTTGTGCCTATTGTGCTACTTGCAACTTGTTTTGTCTTGTAAAATATTTATAAGGATTTTATAGTTTTGTAATATTTGTCTATACATATACTAAAAATGTTTTATTGTTCAGGTGCCATCTCTTACTGGCAAGGAAGATGACGAGATGGAAGGCGATCAACTCATGTTTGATCTTGACCAGGGCTTTGCCCAAGGTTTTACCCAGGAACAAGTTGATGGTGGGTATTAACTTCATTTGAAGTACATAATGTGCAATTGTTAGCTACTTGTATAAAATTTCAAAGTTGTTTTTTGATAAATTTTTCCATTATTTATCTATTTTATGATAGTTCTTAATGTTCTCCTTTATAAATAGTCAATTTCTGAAAATAATTCAACTCCAATGTTGTCTTCTTGATATTGAGTTCCTAATACTTTTTTCAAGCCTTATATTATAGCAGTCAATAAATAACTTTATTTCTATAGACATGAACCAGCAGCTCTCGCAAACGCGCTCGCAGCGTGTGCGCGCGGCGATGTTCCCCGAGACACTGGAGGAGGGCATCGAGATCCCCTCCACACAGCTGGACCCGGCTCAACCCACCGCTGTGCAGCGCTTGGCTGAGCCCTCGCAGATGCTCAAACATGCTGTTGTGAACTTGATTAATTATCAAGACGATGCTGATCTTGCTACCAGGTAAGTTGATGATAAATCTTCGTTATAAATTAATATGAAGTGCTGTTTAATTATGTTGTTCGTAATTTGATAGGTTTTATATTTTAATTTATTATTTACTCACTTCTTATATTAAAATATCCATATAATGCATATTATATTCACTCAGTACAATCACTATTAAAAGTGGAGGAAAACTTAAAAAATAAAGATGACCTGAATAATGGCTGAATATGTACAGTTTTCAATTTATAATCTTGTAAAAACTGTATAATTATAAAAGTTGATTTTCTTGTCTTTAGGGCTATTCCTGAGTTGATCAAGCTCTTGAACGATGAAGACCAAGTAGTAGTCTCTCAAGCAGCTATGATGGTGCATCAGCTGTCCAAGAAGGAAGCTTCCCGTCATGCGATCATGAATTCGCCACAAATGGTTGCCGCTTTAGTGAGAGCGATCTCTAATAGCAATGATCTCGAAACCACTAAAGGAGCTGTGGGAACTTTGCATAACTTGTCTCACCACAGACAAGGTTTACTCGCTATTTTCAAGAGTGGAGGCATTCCCGCTCTGGTGAAACTACTGAGCTCTCCTGTTGAGTCTGTGCTTTTCTATGCGATCACAACTCTCCATAATTTATTGCTGCATCAAGACGGATCGAAAATGGCCGTTCGTCTAGCTGGAGGCCTACAGAAAATGGTCGCACTATTGCAGAGAAACAATGTGAAGTTCCTCGCAATTGTCACTGATTGTCTTCAGATCCTCGCGTATGGAAATCAAGAGTCGAAACTGATCATCCTCGCGTCTCAAGGTCCGATCGAATTGGTGCGAATCATGCGCTCGTATGATTACGAAAAGTTGTTGTGGACTACATCTCGTGTACTTAAGGTAATATTGTTCATATTAAATATTATGAATGCCTCACATGATTGACTATATCTAATAAAAAAAAATTACTTACTAAATAAACAGAGCATTATTGGTTATTTAAAAATCTTTTAACGCGCTTTTGTATGCTTCACCTGTATATTTGTATGTAAACAACATGTCTAGATTCAATTTTGACCCACTTTAAACGAAAAGCCTTTCAAACTTTGTATACTTATCATGGATCAGTGGGAATACAATAATTTCACCATTTTTTTTAAACTATATCAATTATTTATAGGTGTTGTCAGTGTGCTCAAGCAACAAGCCAGCTATTGTGGAAGCCGGCGGTATGCAGGCTCTTGCTATGCATCTTGGTAACCCAAGTGGCCGTCTCGTTCAGAACTGCCTCTGGACTCTGAGGAATCTCTCTGATGCTGCTACCAAGGTAAATATTAATAGTTTTTATTATGAATCATGTGTATTATAACTATTTTTAAATTACAGATAAGAAATAAGTTGGTATATCTGTGTTCTTTATAAAATTTATAGATTTTGGATCATATTAGATTTCGCATTTTCCAATGTTGAAACAAATAAACTGACAAAAAAATTAAAAATGTTGCAGGTGGATGGTCTTGAAAATCTGCTCCAAAGCCTTGTGCAAGTGTTGGCTTCAACTGATGTTAACATTGTTACTTGTGCTGCTGGCATACTTTCTAACTTGACTTGCAACAACCAACGTAATAAGGTATGCTGTTTTTTTTATTTGTATTTTTTTATCTATGCAAATGCAATTGTTTAATTGTATGACTTGCAGGCTTCGCTTTTGTTAATGGAAGTGTTAAATATAAATATGTATTTAATTTTTAAAACCTTTAAAATTATGCATAACATTATGTTATAGAATATTTTATTCTAATGTTCATTGATTTTTCGTAATTTCAAAACGAAATGTTGCATTTGGTATTTGCATATGAAAGGTACTGATAGAATTTCACTCATTATTGCAGTCATATCATTTACTATCTCAACTGATTGGTTGTAGTTCCACAATTATTGTAATGAATGTAAATAAACTTATAAACATTTTTTACATTCTCCAAATGATGTTTTATTGACGTGACAACGTCTTATAATTCGATAAAGCCGGCTGCACGCACGAAAAAACATGACTCATGCGGCGTTACCTCGCTCTGACTCATCTGAGGCATTCCATGTAAGGCTTGAAGTGCGAGCAAGAGTGCGGAACGAGCGAGAAAGAAGCACAATCGGACATTGTCACGTTCAACTATCGTCAGTAAACCGTCTTAACAGACAACCAATTTTTTTTTTAATGTGAACTCATAATTACATAAACTATTGTCAATTCCAGGTGACAGTATGCCAAGCAGGCGGCGTGGACGCTCTAGTGCGTACCGTGGTATCTGCCGGCGACCGCGAGGAGATCACTGAGCCGGCGGTGTGCGCGCTGCGGCACCTCACCTCGCGCCACGTGGAGAGCGAGATGGCGCAGAACGCGGTGCGCCTGCACTACGGGCTGCCGGTGAGTGACAGTTAATGTCAAATTTGGCGGTGACGTCATACATTTTCCATACACTAGGGATGGCCGCGTGCGTTGCGTCACATCGATAAACGCTTATCGATTACTAGTAGGAATATAATAATACTATGAAATATAAATATGTACCATATTTTAGTTAAAAAATGCAGGTTAAATAATTATGTATTAATTATCTGGGCAATGTATTATTCAATATTTAACTTTTTATTTTGCATACTTTTACTATTATCATGAAGTTGTGAAACTGGCTGTTACATAGAAAGATTAAACTTTTTGTTTTGCGTAACTCAAAATGAATGTTTTGTTGTTGTGCAGGTGATAGTGAAGCTGCTGCAGCCGCCGTCGCGCTGGCCGCTGGTGAAGGCGGTGGTGGGGTTGGTGCGCAATCTGGCGCTGTGCCCGGCCAACCACGCGCCGCTGCGCGAGCACGGCGCCGTGCACCACCTCGTGCGCCTGCTGCTGCGCGCCTTCAACGACACGCAGCGGGTACGTGTGTATATGTGTGTATATGTGCCCGGCCAACCACGCGCCGCTGCGCGAGCACGGCGCCGTGCACCACCTCGTGCGCCTGCTGCTGCGCGCCTTCAACGACACGCAGCGGGTACGTGTGTATATGTGTGTATATGTGCCCGGCCAACCACGCGCCGCTGCGCGAGCACGGCGCCGTGCACCACCTCGTGCGCCTGCTGCTGCGCGCCTTCAACGACACGCAGCGGGTACGTGTGTATATGTGTGTATATGTGCCCGGCCAACCACGCGCCGCTGCGCGAGCACGGCGCCGTGCACCACCTCGTGCGCCTGCTGCTGCGCGCCTTCAACGACACGCAGCGGGTACGTGTGTATATGTGTGTATATGTGCCCGGCCAACCACGCGCCGCTGCGCGAGCACGTGTTTACAGGGTGAATGATTCAACTGGGCGTGGTGGGTGAAATTCGAAAGTGTCAAAATCGAAAAAAGCTCTACTGGACACGGTAGGCGAAATGCGAAACTATTAGGAATATCAAAATTAGCTTAATGAAGTGATCAGGTCAATATTGATGTATGATGATTGATGATAATATTAATCATCAAAATTCAAAAGCATCATGAGATTTGTGAAGAAAAAAAATTGTTGACTAAGGATCAACGGTATTTTATTACACCAATCGTTTCTGTCTAATACGCAACCAATTCTAGAAAATAAAAGAAGAAACATAACAATTTCTTATTGTATATCTACCGAATTTTAACTTCAATCAGCTGTTGAAATTTTCAAATAGCAATTGTTATCCTATTAACTATACCGTTATACTAATAAAATAAAAATAAAATCCAAAAATCATCAATTTACAGCAACGCTCATCAGTATCGGGCGGTGGGGGTACAGGCGGCGCGTACGCAGACGGCGTGCGTATGGAGGAGATAGTGGAGGGGGCTGTGGGAGCTCTGCATATACTGGCCCGTGAGAGCCTCAACCGTGCGCTGATTCGTCAGCAGAACGTTATACCGATATTCGTGCAGCTGCTGTTCAACGAGATTGAGAATATACAGGTGATTTAAATTATGGTATAGATCTGAAATGTACGTGTGATGGAAGAGGTAGTGTAATGGGAATAAAAGTGAATAAGGCTTTGATTGAAGAAATAGAACTTGCAACGCAATACTGTTTTGTCGTGCTAAATGTTGACTTTATCGTTATAAAGCAATTTTGACCAATATGTTTTAAAAATTTAGAAAAAATGTTTTTTTTTTACCTTATGATTCAATTGTGACTAAGTTATATGTTTTATGTTATATGTGAACTTATAGTGTAATTTGCCTATTATATCATCCCTTAGTGACAAAATAATAATAAAATATGTTTTTATTATTACAGCGTGTGGCGGCAGGAGTGCTTTGCGAGCTGGCTGCAGATAAGGAAGGTGCTGAGATGATAGAAGCTGAAGGTGCCACTGCTCCGCTCACAGAACTGTTGCATTCTCGAAATGAAGGTATGCACTATATCCCAAGAACTTTTTGTTATTCTGACTAAATAATTGTAACTATGAGTAAAGTAGGTAGAAAATTATGATTATAATAAATTGTATTTTCTTTGTAACTCATTATCTTTTTGACATTTGCATTGATGTTAGTAAAATTATGTCATGAAAGATTATCTACAAGATTTGCCCACTTGCAATAAGCTTGCACTAAACAAATCGGACAATAACTTCCAGGATCACTACTTACAAATACAAAGTAACAAATCATACTGTTACTTATCGCAGTCCCAGTTATATTATACGCACGGGTAGCCGAGAGGCTAGACGTTGCCTCGGTATGGCAAAAGACCTGGGTTTCCATCCCGTCATACTGCCTTGTGATATTTTAAGCTATTGCATAGCTTCTATCGCGGGCCTTGAGCGCGGGGACCGAATCCAGAAATTTAGTAACGAAAAACCTCACGCTCCCCACTCCGACGGGCGCGGAGGTGTGGCTTGAAGGCATAGCATGCAATAGCTTAACCGCGGCAGTCCCCGAGTGCCACACTTTTTTTTTTAATTCTTTTAAAATTTCTCATCAAGCATTTGACTATAAAAGTTAATATTAAACTCACAAATACACACTGATACTGACTACGCAGGCGTAGCGACGTACGCGGCGGCGGTGCTGTTCCGCATGTCGGAGGACAAGCCGCACGACTACAAGAAGCGGCTCTCCATGGAGCTCACCAACTCGCTGTTCCGCGACGACCACCAGATGTGGCCCAACGATCTCGCCATGCAGCCCGATTTGCAGGTCATTATCATTGTCTCTTATGTATCCCCATTTCTTTTTATCACAGCCGCAGCAGCGTAGAGAACAGCGACAAAAATGATTAAACTTGACATGAATTTGTAAATGAATTATAAGTAATAGACTTCTAATTGGATGATAGATTTGAAAATTAACATAGTAAGTTAGGTTTATTTGATAGTCTAATTCCTAATGGTTTGACAAAAAATGTGTAACACATGCTGCCCATAATTATGAGTCATGTTATGAAATGACTAACGTAATTCTATTCCACTTGTATATTATGTTGATCTTTTTTTGATGAAATAAGTTATTTAGAAACTTTAATTTGTACTTCATTTATTTAAATCGGTATATTATAATAATTATCTTTATATATAAAAATGAATCGCAAAATGTGTTGGTAAGCGCATAACTCGAGAACGGCTGAACCGATTTCGATAATTCTTTTTTTATTATATTCCTTGAAGTACGAGGAGGGTTCTTATGTAGAGAAAACGTAATTATGTACCACGGGCGAAGCCGGGGCGGACCGCTAGTATCCCATATTTCCTATATGTCCAAAATTAATTGGAGGCTTGAATTTCCAGGACATGCTCGGGCCTGAGCAAGGCTATGAAGGATTGTATGGTACGAGGCCATCATTCCATCAACAAGGTAAGATTCTACCATCTTTACATGCATAGATACTAACTTGTAGATATAGTGAGTAGATTAACATATATTAGAAACAATATTTTATGCATAATATTGTTCAGGAATAAAATATAGTTTAAAGTAGTTTTACAGGAATCATTTCATTTAGTGTATTCATAGAGAAGAAACAATTATGTTTACTTTTTTTAATATTATATGAAGTATAATTTTTATGTATTTAAACTCAAGTATTTCTCATATTTGTTAATCTCCTAACACAATTGTAACATGTATGGAATATTGTTCATTGTATTGTATATTGTGCTCTTATTATAGAGTTATGAGAATGTGTATATCTTTATAAATATGTGTCTCTTCTTTACACGCAGCCTAATCCGGGACCTATTTATCACTAAACTCAGGTGATGGGAACATTGTTACTTTTTAAGTGATTTCTGAACAAAATAATTACTAATTTTATATTTTGTGTGTTTTTGCTTTAGTGTAGAATTTTTAACCCGTTGTGTGATTTGGTTTTGATTTTGTGTTTTGTTTACTAAAATACTGGTAGATATATTTAGAGGAATAACAAATTTGTAAATTGATTATTTAAATTTAACTATAGCAAAACTACATAAATTTTTAAAGGCATTTGTAAGCCATAAAACACAAAATATCAAATTCAAGACTACAATATTCAGTGTGTTCATGATTATTGATATTGTAAAGTCATTGGTTTGTGACAATACATACCGCTTTAAAAATAAAAAAAAAAAAACTCCCAAAAAATAAATAATTAAAATCTCCAAATTAAGTATGTTTTCTCTAAATATATGTATGAGTAAAAAATGATGCATAATTGAGATTTGATGTAATTGGTATTTCTTATTAACATAGCCTTCTAATATTATACACCCTATCATGTATTATTTGCTTATTTCTGAAGTTTAAGATATACTATTCTTTATTGTATCACGGTTTTCTCCATTGTTTTTAATGATTTTTCGTGTCGTTTCTTTTTTATAGCGAATTATTTAAACACAAACTTCGTTTTGCAATCAAGAAAATTATGGCTGGTATCACTTCTTCTAGATATGTTCTTTTTGCTTTTTCTGCCAGTTATTTCAAACAGATGTATGAAATAAACGGAGTAAAATAGTATAACAGTTTCTTACAGTTTTTATGTTCATATGACACTTGATACCCATTAACTATACTCGGCACGGCGATCCTTGATCCCTATGACAGTTCGTCTTAGTGATTGCTCGTATAATGGGTCGTATCGATACTTTACTAAGTTAAAGGTGTGTCTTGCATTATAATACAATACTCATATAATGTGTATACATTATATGGCACTTATGTTCACAAATTAACAATACAATACTCAAATAATGTGTACAAACTTGCAGGCTACGACCAAATACCGATAGACTCGATGCAGGGGCTGGAGATCGGCAGCGGGTTCGGCATGGACATGGACATCGGGGACGGTGAAGGGGCCGCTGCTGCTGAGTTGGCGTTCCCGGAGCCGCCGCATGATAATAATAATGTGGCTGCGTGGTATGATACCGATTTGTAGGGCGACGTGTAGTAGGGAGTGTGCATACTGGCTGGTTAGTGTGCTGTAGGTATGGGGTAGTGTGCACACTGAGTTAAGTGCGCTGTAGGTATGGGGTAGAGTGCACACTGACTGGTTAGTGCGAGCTGTCGGTTACGGGATTGTGTGCATACTGACTGGTTAGTGTGCTGTAGGTATGGGGTTGAGTGCACACTGACTGGTTAGTGTGGTGTGGGTAAGGGGTAGTGTGCACACTGCCTTGTAGTGTGCATACTGACATGTACTGTGCGCTATGAGTACGAGTTAGTTCGCATACTGACTGGTAGTGTGCTCTGTGGTTATGGGGTAGTGTGCATACTGACCAGTTAGAACCATTGAACAAGTCAGTTGTACTGTTCGTTGACTTGTAGTGTGAATATATACTTGTATATGTACACTGACAAGTAGTGTGCGCGCAGACTTGTAATGTGTACATTGACTTGAGTTTTGCGATGACTTGTAGTGTGCACACTGACTCGTAGTATGTACACTAACATGTATTGTGTACACGCGGTACACTTCGATTGTTCGTTACACTTTGGGGCTTGTACTAGTGAGTACACTATTGTAGGATAGTGGCAAGTAAGTGTACTGGCCAGTGGATGCATTGGCTAGCAAGTGCACTAGCTAGCGAGTGCATTGACTTCGAATACACTGGCTGGTAATGAATACAATGAATACACTTGCCATTATAACCTGTAACTACAGCGTATTAACCAGTATATAAGGTGAGCTTTTGAAACTTGATTGTGAGGATATAACATAGATATTATACTATGTGTCCTAAATCGAAATGATATTAATAAGATGACTTTCCTTTCCCTACTATGGTAAAGAAGCCTTACAATCTAGTTTCAAAATTTCATTTTATAGCCAGTCGCACCAAAGTAAAGACCCACACTCATATTGTCAAGTAAACCTATAACATTTACTATGAGATGTTTTATAAGTAGAGCGCAGTAAAAACAATGTAATCCTGGAGATTGGTAGCATTTTTTCGCCACAATTCAACTTGCTATTTGCAATTATTTTATTGCTTAGAACTTTATCTTCCTCATTCTTTGAAGACATCGCAGATTTATAAATGTATTTGTGTGGGTCAACAATTACTTAAATTTAATTATGTTTTAAGTTTACGCCTATTTTTTAATATTGTTTTCCTTTAATACCCTTTTATATCGTTGACATTATAATATTGTATTAATTATTATTTTAATCAGTGTCATATATTATGCAATTACAATAAATAGTACAACATCCAAGCGATATACCTGTGATATATTTACAAAGGCAGCTTGAATTAACTGACAAAATCACAATTTTATATAATTTTCTTAAAATTCATTTGGTGCTATGTTTCAAATTTCATTATTCAATGCATCGGAAGATGTGTTTATTATGTGTGAAAATTATTTCAATTATGAATCGAAATTATATAATGTAATTTTCGTATAGGCATGTCTTTTTAGCGCTCGCTCGACCCTGCGTTGATTATATCGGTTTTGTACATCGACGTATGAAATGCGTGTAATCGGAGAATAGGGTAATTAGTACTAAGATTTTTCTAGGCTTTAATATATTTTATAATTTTAGCTGCCGCGCCGTATTCCCTCTAAAAATATATGAATACTAAACTATGTATGAAACTGACACTGGGCGCGGCGATGATTCGATTAATTATTTTACGTGCATTTACGTCTGTAGTGTGATTTTTGTTATATCCATCGGCTGAATGACTTTTTTTTTATTTAAATAACGCATAAGACTGTTTGATTGTGTAAGGAGTATTTAATGTTTGACTGCCATTATTATTTTATTAATAGGATGAATACTTCGCGTTGAATATAGGATGATGTGCCGAGACCGATACGGATGTTTTTGAATATTTTTTAATCGTATGCTTAATAGCATAATATCATTGCGCTAATACTACGGTCTAACACCGATCGTGAAATATAAAATCAAAAATAGATTGATTTTAAAATGCCAAATACAGAATAAAACCTGTTTTAAATCGCTTTGAGATATTTTTTTGCACGATCAGTGTTAGACCCGTGACTCTAGGAATGTTCTAGTAATTAGAATATATTTTGGAGTGTGCTTATGTAGATGAATATTAGCCAGACTTAGATGAACCGTAACGTAATATGTTAACAGTAAATAGACAAACGATAAAATAATACTGCGTCGTTGCTAAAATCGTTACAATTAATGAGTTAGGAATGTACTAGAAATACCACCATTTCGCGACACAATTTTCATTCTTTTTATTATGATTTTTTGAAATGATCTATGCAATTTCGTTTATTTGTAAATGGAATTTAAACCCCAGTACTTTGAGTAATGATGTGTCGGTTATTTTATTCCAAATGAGATAATTATACAGATAACAATTTTGTCAAGCAAAAATCAACAATAATGTAATGGTAATATGAGATGTATCAAGAATGAAAAATGTGTTTCGACTCAGTTATACCGTTAATTAGTAACTGCCGTATATTGTCTTATGGTTTTAGTAATGATAGGAATAGATGTGCGTGTGAATAATAATTTATATTTTCATGATCAAAAATACAGTATTGCACCGCATTGTTTCGTCTTCCTTTCATTTAATTGCTATTTTCTATAGATTATTATTTACACGTACAAAAATACATTAATACATTGAATATATTCAATTTAGGAAATGCACTAACTATAAACAAGTGCACAATGTAGGTATTAGACTAATGTAATCGCCTAAATTAAGGTTTAGTAGTAATTACGTAATTCCTCTAGGATCTTCGTATATAATTTTTCTATTCGATATTGTAAGCCTTTACCAATGTTTTTATACTTGTTCGATATTATGAAGACATTGCTGAAGTATGAGATTTTGTGTCCATTTATGTATGGATAATAAATTAAATATGGAAAAATTTGTGGTGTTTTATTTGAATTGTTTCCTTTCAATGTCCTTTACCTACATAATTTAATAGTGCCTGCTGACATCATGTAATTACTCGTTATATTAAAAATAAGGAAATTTTGGTGTGTGCCTAAAACGTTCAAAAGAACGATTTTTTGCATATTATTTCAGAAACTATATTATAGTTTAGGTATTAGTTAAAAATAAAAACACGAGCAGTTCAATTCTGCTGTTCAGTTTATGGAAGTTGTAATATGAAACGAAAATATCGTAACAGTGTAAAATTACAATTAATAAATAATAACATCCATACTAATATTATAAATGCGAAAGTAACTCTGTCTGTCTGTCTGTTACTCAATCACGCCTTAACTACTGAACTAATTTGCATGAAATTTGGTATAGAGATATTTTGATACCCGAGAAAGGACATAGGATAGGTTTTATCCCGGAAATCCTACGGGAACGGGTTTTTCTTTGAAAACGCGAAGCCGCGGGCGGAAAGCTAGTAGTAAAAATGCTGGATCTCATGTGATATCATTGAATGTAGAAAAAGTTGCAATGCAATTTGAGCTCATGCAAATGCATATTATCATGCCTTAAAAATTACACCTGAGTTCTTCACATTACTATGAATTTTATTATGAAAAATATAATCCTAGTCGGGGCTTGCAATAAGTACAAGCAAATTAATTCATTCTTTGTTTCAACAAGAGTAGGATTTTTGAAAATAAAGAAGCTTTTTTTGACCCAGTGACCAAACATTAGGATCATTGTTCTATCATATGGGAAACTTCTACTTTCTGACGTCTTCCGAGTTCAGCTACTTTCATCCTAAGTTGCATCCAAATCGGTGGTAAAGCTTAAGAGTGAATCCGAACAGACATAATACAGACAGGCATTTATTAAAATGGATACTCAAAATATCGCCTCATAAAATATGTATTCCACCGATCCAAAATAACTAATACAAGTCGACGACATAACTCGACTGGGCCGCAAATTGTTCGCAAAGCCAGGTACGACCGCAGACCGCAGCGAACTTACCCCACCTTTGTCCCGACAGTTATTATGTACAATTAGGACTTAGACCGCGGCACGCGGTACTAATCTTGCACTAACTTCGGCGTGGTTGAGGCGATGTGTGCGAAATAGTTAGCTCGACTAATTGCATCCTTGGCTAGATTTGATACATTTCGATATAAATGTTTAGTGATCTAACTATACTGTAAAGACAGGAAAGAACATACTATTTTTCTTAAACTTGGGATCCATGTCTGATATAAGCGAATTTAATTTTCTGTGTTCCGAAAGGATGAAAAAGTAAATTCAGTGTCAACTCATTTTCATAATTAAAGTAGTAAGACGTAGGAACTGTGTTAATTGAATTTATTTTACAGCCATCGCTGATCGCCACCGTAAGCTATTAGTCAATACCTACCATATTTAAAATTTTCATGCATGATCTCATTACCTATCAATGTCAATCACTTATAATTATCTTGAACAGCTATAAATACTCACCTCCCTAATTCAGTGTTGAATTACCTACATTGCCGAATTTTATTTCAATTCATATTCACACATCGAATCGTCAGCTGGCGTATTTACATTATAACATGTTGAATTATTCAATATAGGGGAGACCGGGTACAAAAGTAACGGTGGGTCGAAAGTAACAAATGCTCTCTAGATTTATCCAATGGGTGAATACCGCTTAGCCTCTGTCAGGCGATAGCCGAGAGCGCCCCCCTTAATTGTATTCATTCGCCGCGTGCGCTACGCGCTGTTAGGCTGTGCGACAGGACGCTACGTGTTTTCATGAATCAAAAGTAAGATTTTCGACATTTTTTTATTAAACATTTACGTAGTCTTAAAAGGATGATAGAAATCTGAATGTTTGCATATCCATTCTTGATTAGAGTAATTGTACATTGCTCATCATCATTTTTATGTAGCACGTTCCGTTTTAAAGTTTTGTTGCACTTCTTGGCAAAAATATAGACGGGTACAAAAGTAACATAGCCCTATGGGTACAAAAGTAACATGTTATTTTTGTCCCATTATGATTATGTATATTTTTATGTACATCTTTACTTCAACAGAATGCCGCGACAACGCATTAGAACTACTGATTGAGGAATTACCGACACGGCTGAAGAGCATTTTGAAAGATGGTGCAACAATTAGAGGCCTTGCAAAAATATAATATTTGCCATGTAACATTATATAGATTTATAAAAAAAACAAAAGCCGGTAATACTAGTGCAGCTAACTTGCGTCGATCGATATTTACTAATAACAAGTAAAGTAATCTACGCGACTATTAAATCGAGTGCTCTGCAGTTTATTTTCAGTTATCTCCATCAATGAGCATAATGTGAATAATTTTTTTTATAACCTTGCTGAGGTATTGGGAAAGGTACCAATTTGAGCCAAAAGATATTTGGAATATGGACGACACAGGGGTGACCATTGTCCAAAAACCTAGCAAAATTGTAGATTAAAATGGGATTAAACAAGTAGGTGCCATAACCTTAGCAGAGCCTGGAAAATTAGTAACTGTTTCTGTTGCCATTAATGCTCTAGGAAGTCTAGGAGAACACATTCCATTTTTTTTATTGCCGAGGGTCCTGTTGGTTGTGCTGGAGCTGGGAATGCTAGTGGATGGATGCAGGATGCAGAATTTTTAATTATAAAAGAATGATTCCCTTAATTAATCTCATTACTTGAACTTCGAATATTTTTTATCGATTGTTTTGTATTTTATTTGTAAGTATTATATTTAAAATACAAGAGTTGATATGTGTTATTAATACAAAGTCTTTAAACAAATAATTTGTTGATTTACCATCATATTATTGTATTAATTACCAACCCCTTTGTCTTGTTACTTTCGACCCACGACGTGTTACTTTCGACCTGCTTACGGGGTCGAAAGTAACAACTGACGATTTTTTTTTAAACTTACTTTATTAATATAAAACACTACATAATATAATAAATTGAGTTGCTAGTGTAAAGAATATAAACTAAATTTATATATGGTTATATTAATTTAATGATAACAGTAACACCCAGTCAGAAATCAAGGTACAAGTACAAAGTGTTACTTTTGTACCCGGTCTCCCCTACGCCGGGGAGTTTCCAAATCACAATCCGAACCCACTAATCATCGAGAAATTTACTCATGTATGTTTGATTCAGGTTAAATGCTTTTCGGTCCTTCCCGCGAGACACTTGTAATTAAAAGTGTCTCGACTTTATAACCAGTAAATAAAGCCTATATTTGAACGTTTTAATTATAATTAGTGAGGGGTGACCTGTTGTCGATAATTATGACCTGTAAAGTATACACTACGGTAAAATAATGTAAAACCACGACTGTATAATTAACGTTATAAATTCGGATAGGATTATTCAGAAAATTTGATTTGAGTAAGTTAATTTAAAATAAAACAGATTTCACATAGTATCTGGGGGCACGGCAATGCCCCCGCCAAGTCGAGCAAAAAAGCGGCACGGCCGATTATCCTTTTCCCGATTATAAAATAATCTGTGGTACCATGAACATTATAATTATGATGTGTGTAGTTTCACGCTTATATAGGTGCTCTTACAATTATTGTAATTCAAATTAATAATTATCTGCAATTATCAATCAAACAAGATAGATTTAAAATATAGAGTCCATAATAGATTTTCTTTCCTAGTTTCATATGTAGCAGATATCATTATTTTTCAAAATCCTTTAAACTAAAAAACAGACTTATTTATTGACTATGCCTACTAAATAGGTATATTGTTGTAAAATCGGTTCATCAAAACTTTCTGCAAAGTCGCTCACAAGTTTATTAAGAGTTTAGATGGAGTAACATTTAGAGAACTGTCAGACGTTGGATTTTCAAATATGTACTTGGAATTTGTGCTCCAATGTTTTAATTATGAAAAGTTAACATACCTAATATTAAAATGTAGAGTGTCTTATAAAACGGATTGTATATTTAATTACGGTTTAAGTGATAGGTACAATTTATTACGATGTAGAGCTGTCGAAAAGTATCTCACAACCATTTCCCGAAATGCCGGATCTTTTTAAATGGCAAACTTAAACATTATAAATAAATGCTTGTATGTAATTTTTTAATATATAATATAGTTATACGAAACATTTTATTGGCATTTCAAATTATTTTCACATAAACCTATGATTACCTAGAGCATAGACAAATAATTATTCGTCCATGCCTAGAGCCAATTACTTTAACAAGATACCCCTTGCAATCCAAATAATATTTTATAGAATACAGAAATAAACATTATATATAAAATAAACTGAATTGACTGGCAACTCTACTTTGAATGATGGAACTGGCTGAACACTACTTTGAATGAGGGAACTGAAGATAAAACGGTCTCTGTAGGTTAAACGGCCTGGGCTATAAAATTTGAAAATGTAGCAAGATATAACAATTGGTATATGTATATGTAAAATTAAATGTAGGTTGTGAGGTGCTATCTGTAAATTAATTAGAATGTTAGTACTTAGAATGTCAGAAAAGCGATATATATACCTACTAACTAATATGTTCAAAATCATTGAGTTTATAATTGAACCTGCCATTAACGATATTATTTTACTTTTTATTATCGTTGTTCGTAATCTCATTGCATTGTAGGTACCTAAATATTTTAATCAAACGCTCTACATATTAAAAGATGAAAGTTTTTGTATTCAGCTTTTACAACTTAACTGTTACGAGCCCCATTATTTGATGCATCCCCTGCAGTTGCTCTTTACGACTGCTTAATAAACCCCACCGAGGGTAGATAACATTATAATTTTTACGGTCAACACAGGAAACGCATCTGTCCAGTTTATTAGTGAATCTGTAAGAATAAATTAAAAAATATTTTATGATAGTAATCTACATTAAACCGAGTACTTTATGCGTTATAACTGAATAAATATATTATAGAACAAGCGGTCCGCCCCGGCTTCGCCCGTGGTACATATTTACGTTTTGCGGGATAAAATATAGCCTACCTATAGGTACGGATTCGGAAGAATCCCTCTAAGTAATGGTAAAAGAAATTTTGTAATTGCAATAGGTCCAGTAGTTTTTGAGCCTATTCAATACAAACATACAAAAATACAAAGTTTTTCTCTTTATAATATATAGATTGAAACAAACTTTACTATAGCTAGTAAACCTAAACGTGTAAGTTGCCTAGAAGGTTATAGAAATTCTAGACTGTAGGTAGCATTTCCCGATTCTTGTTATTTCCCTTATACCTACATACACTGGAAAGTGGAAATGGAAGCAAATTCTGTAAAATAAATACGATACCTTTCATAACATTACTCGGAAAGAAAACTTACATCGCTTTGAAAGATTTATTTTAAACGCAACAAGAGCGCTCTTGGCTTGTTATAAAGTTTCATAATAACGAAGTTGTTGGAAAACACGATCATATCGATCAGGCTGTACCTGAGAACACTTACAGGGTTTATGTGAAATTTTTACTACTTTTCAAGAGCCACCGAGTGCGGGAAGATTTTATGGTCATCATTAACAAGACCGCGTACAATATTTGAACTAGCTATTACTCCCAGCCTGTGTGTGTGTTGTCTTAATGAAAATCTACATGTAAATAAATAAATTACTTTGTATTTTATAGTATTAAAATTTAATTTATCTTTAAAAATGTAAGCGTAAACTAGCCTTGTTCCTACGTAGAGCAGATTTTGCACACAATTTTTATTAATTATTATCTAGCCTAATACAATGAGGAATTCAGGTTTACAAGGCTAACTAGGCCACAATTAAATGCACATGTAAAACATAATTGTGTATAATAAATAATAATGTAACGAAGAGACGTTAACTTTGCGTAGCAACAACGACTTAAAAAATTTCAGCTAAATGTCTACATCACCTACGGTAGTTTTGCGTGAGTAAGTAGCAAGTATCAACATCGTTTCATATACAAATACCAACTTTCTGATTAATAACATTGCTAGGTTTCCTTCAAATAAATAGGGTATTAAAAAGTTAAATGAACATGCCTTCTTTAAAATCTGTATTAAACACGCTCAACATGTTAAAAACTAGGTAGTTGCTACTTCTTTTCTTATGAATAGCCACATAACTGATCAGTCCCGGAGTCCCGCTTTAACATTGGAACGTTAATTAAATTCCTCCTCTTAAAGGACTCCGGAAACTTTTGCCATTTACTTTTGTTCTTTATATTTTTAACTTCTAAAAGCAGGGAGAAATACGGCTTTTTGTAACGTACAGCGAGATAAACTAGCACATCTGTATTCATGGAGCTGACACATAAACATTTGAAGTAATTTGCGTATGTAGTTCCTGGTTGAAATTAAGAATAATAGTATCTAGTTAAGGAATGTTACCTAATCAATATGTAAACGTAGTAACATTGTATGTAGTAGGTAACAACGTTTAACAACATAGTTGATAAAGAGATTTTTTTAAAAATCAATTGATGCTCTACCTACATGAGAGTAAAAGACCTACATTTTTATTTTATTTTATGATACTATATTATTCATTGAACAATTACAAAGCATTGTTAAAGCCAATGAATTTATAAATTGTGACAAACGAGTACTTTTAGAACTTTTAGACTTGTTATGCTTGAATTTACCTATATGAACAGAAACGCTCTTAGCTGCCTATTATAGTAAGTCTATAAAATATAATATTCTACTGGTCTGGTATGTAGCTCATAGTCGCCAGAAATTTTATGGACAATGAAACGTGCGTACTTATAATATGTATTTTGATAGGCACGAAGTACCCACGCGAAGTCGGTCTCAACTCTCAATTATTATAACAAGTAGGTACGTTTTCCTCTCCCAGCCCGATACTTAAAATTATCCACTCTCTTGAACCATAACTGCATAGCACTCAATTCAAATTAGGCTCACTGCAATAAAGGAAAATGAGATTTTTTTACGAACAGAAAAGTGTTGTTTTTATTGTGCTCGAAAAAATACCGTGCCCTCAGCTCTGATTAGGTAGTTCATTTATCCATGGGCGGATTTATTATGGTTTCATTTATTTTCTTCATAACTTCCCCGTACAAATCGTGATTATATTTGACTTACTGACGGATTCACAAGGATTAGGGTCGATATTATATAGGCTTTAGTTTGTAAGTTATTTCTTTAGTTATGTCTTAAGTTTGTTAAGCATATAATAAAATTGACTGTGGGAAATGTTTTAATTAAACATTTTATATGTCAGTTTGAGTTACTGAGATTTTGTTTTCATCACTTATAATTAATATTCAATCATGAATACGCCTAACCAAAAACCACACAGAGTGGTAGATAATGATAAAAGTATTATTTTTAAAACCTACCACCTACCTTATACCTACTTATTTCATGAGGAACATTTCGAATTAAGGAGTCTATCACGTCATTAGCCGTCGTTTGTAAACTTATAAAATAAAACTACAAATATCACGCTATAAACACTTTATAAATCACAACATACAACTAATGAACTTACTTACCTCTGTAACTCAATTAGCACCGTCTTGTTTCGTTAATAAACACGAACGTTAATTCACTCCACAAAACTAATCAAATAAACAAATAATAACAACAAAGCAAAGTACTCAATCAAGGAATAATGAGGTGGAAGATTAGATAAAAGCAGGCGAGGGTAAACGCGGGACAGGCCAATAAATCTCTCAAGAACAATTACAAGTATATGATTGTCGAACCGGCCAAGAATCGAAGTGACCGACAATAGCTCTTTTGGGAAATTCACGACGATTGCCATTTACCCCGTGTTGGGTTCAAAACGATGCATAGTTTACATAAAAAGAGAACAATATATACTAGACTGGAGTTACGGATGCTGTAGTCATAATAAATTGACCACAACAAAACTGTATAACCGTTTGTGTATGCTTCACAAACTTTCAGGAATTCATCAAAGTAACAATCAGCTTCTTTCTCTGCCTAATCAACAGTACAATCTATTATCTATGTAGCTCAATTTAAGGCATTTTTGTGTCAAAATTGCAAAATAACGATGAACATAGGCATAAGATAAATCAAAGATAGAAAATACATTTATTTGAACCATTAACATAAAAATACAGTCACTTAACTTTACAGCAGAATCAAATTTGTAATAAGCAAAAGTCAAAGGAAAGCCACACAAAAATATATATCTAACTAGTGGTCCGCCTCGGCTTCGCCCGTGGTACATATTTCCTTCGCCCGTGGTACATATTTCCTATGTCCTTCTCCTGGCTCTAAACTACCTCCCTGCCATTTTTCAGCTAAATCGGTTCTTGAGTTATAAGTGGAGTAACTAACACGACTTTCTTTTATACCTATAGGTATATAGATATGCTAATAATAATAGACAAATAACATTACATATCAACTTTAAGAAAACGTAATCATATACAAGCAGATTAAATAAAAAAAAGACACTTAAATCAGTTAACCCTCACATTCAAGTCTAAAAAGCGTCCATAAACTGAAACAATTTAACAATTAAAACGGCAAAGAAATAAGGAAAAAGATTTCCTTCACCTATTTCATCTAAAAGCGGCGCTTTGTAACGAGGTCAATAAACAATGTCGTTGTTTTCACGTGAAGCAAAACAAAGCCACGTTCAGAGAACTTAAGGCTGTGCGGTAAAGTTTTAAGTTATTCGTTAGAGAAAAACCCCCGAGGCCCTCGACGAAAGAAAGTTAAGGCTGCGGTCGCGCGGCCACATCAAGAATACTTTGTATAGAACACCGATCCTTTGAAACGAACGTCTTAATCTGTTGCGGTTAGTGATTAAATCGTTTGAGGTATTTGTTAAAAGCTTGTTTCCTGCCGCGGTTGCTAAATGGAAAGGTTTAGTTTCTAATCATATTGTTTTTGTTATAGAGCTTTTTTAAGAATAGGATGGGAAATGCTTATAGCTAGAAATGATACAAAAATGTATATTTCACGACAAGAAAGATAATATTAACAAAATCTGGCATATTCATCTCAAGGAAAATTGAGAGAACGTTAAGTTTCTAGTCATAGACTCTACATAATAAGATATGCTGTTACATTTATGATAAAGTAACCTAACACGAAAACAATCTATGTATGTACTTGTGTAGTAAAGGCAGATGGAGCAGATTTATAAAAATTGATGAATAATTATTAATTAGTGAATAATTTACCTACTTCAAAATTTTTTACGTCATTTATTTAGTTAAAAATTAGTTTTATTCGACCACAAGTCAAAACTATTATTTCAAGTCCAATTATATCTCGCATAATTTACCATAACTTTGTGTAATTCTAGTCTCTTTGTAAATTGTTAATAATTTTGTTACAATAAATAATTTTGCCATTAATTAAAAACATAGAGATCCTTGAATCACTTTGATTCTTAACGAGTTTACGACATAACTGTCTATTTACACTAATCGAATAAATAACAATCTAAAATTATATACCTCACGCTCTACAAAATATATTATCTAAGGAAAATTCAACTCTAGCATCAATTAGGTAATAATTTAATATTCCCTTTCTTTCAATGATTACAACAAAACACTTCACAGCTATTCGACGCTGTAACAACGTTGCGTCGCGTCACGATTGCTAACAATTGTCGGGATTTTCACGGCGTCAATCAATGACAACAGAACGGGGATAGCACGGTGGGACAATTTGTATGGTTAGCATTCTGAAAGGTGTTCAAACTTTATAATTGGTGTCGACTCGTTCGCAGCTAACGAGAAAGGACAATGCTCTGTGGAAAACGGCTTTGAATAAAGACTCCAAGCGGTATATGTTACGGTTATCATGTAATTTGGTTTACCGGAAAATATGTGATGAAATAACATATCAACAATGTGTAAAGGTCGAAGGTAGACATTTTATTATAAAGCCCACGTACGCTATGAGCTTGTTATTATGTGTACTGACGTAATAACGAAATGACCTACAAGGAAAATAAATTTGAATATATTAAAAACACGTAGACAGTTTTCTTGAAGAGGCGTTTGGTGATCAGTTCATAATGTTTTATTAGTAAGAGGAAGGCTTAGGTATTTATGTTATTATGTATATTAAGTAGGTAAGTATACAACTACACAGTGAAAGATGGCAATATCTTTTATTATTACCTAATGCTTTATTAATAAAAAGCCCTGTGAAAACAAAATTTTCAACAAAACATTATATTTTCATAAAGGTAAGATATTTAAAGTTTAAATATTATAAATTATTAATGAAGCTTTAAAACATTATGATCGTACATAGTAAATGAAGGCTTAACCACAACATTATTTTATAAATCTTGATAGAAAATAAAGCGTAGGGGTGATGTATTTTGCATCGAGTTAAAAATAGGTTATAAATTGAATTACTCTTTTAGACTAGAGTAGATAATTTTTGAAACAAAAAAAAATCGCAGTCGGATGAAACCCATTAGAAAAGGAGGGGAATATGATAAAAATTTAAGGAAAAATAAATTACGGTCAATCCGAGTTCGGGAAGCGGGAGGGGGGAGCTTTAAAGAGAAAAAAATGGTTTCTCTCGATTTCCGACAAAACTACAAGTCCTATAGAAAAAAGTTCAATCGCAAAGTTGTAGGTAATTAAAAGTTCTACAACTTTTGTATTCACAATTTTTTCACATAACCTAAAAATTTAGGTGAAAAATTCAAAAAACCAAGTTTTTGGTCTTTTATTTCTATCTACTTCAAAATTTATTTTTTTTCTACGAAATTTGGTGGAAACTTACTTTATTATGTCCCAAATACACTGTAATTTATTTGATTGAAAATATTTATTTTTTCGCCTTATTTTGAATTAATACCAAAAAAACAACCTAATTTTCAATCGAAAAGTCACCCGTCAAAATATCAGCTTTTTTCAAAAACTTGGGGTTCCTTTTATTCATTGAAATCTCTACTTTCATATGGTGTAAAAAAAATAAACACCACCATAGTAAATGTTCTCAGGAAATGCATACAAACAGTCTGAAAATTAGCTTTTACTAAATCAGGCACACTTCTCGAACTACCTGAAATGTTTTTATCGACATCATTTTGCTTTTGAATATGCTGTAAAATATTAAACTTAGAACAGATAATTATTTTTCTTTTGAAATATTACCGAAAAGCCGATACAAGAGAAGATATAGAGTTCAAGAAGTGTGCCTGATTTAGTAAAAGCTAATTTTCAGACTGTTTGTATGCATTTCCTGAGAACATTTACTATGGTGGTGTTTATTTTTTTTTCACCATATGAAAGTAGAGATTTCAATGAATAAAAGGCACCCCAAGTTTTTGAAAAAAGCTGATATTTTGACGGGTGACTTTTCGATTGAAAATTAGGTTGTTTTTTTGGTATTAATTCAAAATAAGGCGAAAAAATAAATATTTTCAATCAAATAAATTACAGTGTATTTGGGACATAATAAAGTAAGTTTCCACCAAATTTCGTAGAAAAAAAATAAATTTTGAAGTAGATAGAAATAAAAGACCAAAAACTTGGTTTTTTGAATTTTTCACCTAAATTTTTAGGTTATGTGAAAAAATTGTGAATACAAAAGTTGTAGAACTTTTAATTACCTACACCTTTGCCATTGAACTTTTTTCTATAAGACTTGTAGTTTTGTCGGAAATCGAGAGAAACCATTTTTTTCTCTTTAAAGCTCCCCCCTCCCGCTTCCCGAACTCGGATTGACCGTAATTTATTTTTCCTTACATTTTTATCATATTCCCCTCCTTTTCTAATGGGTTTCATCCGACTGCGATTTTTTTTATCTTTTCATTATTTTCAAAGGCTTCTACCCCAGTCTATTTGTGCCTTTGACATTTATGTCTGTACTGATTTATGGATGATGATATAGTGGATGATGGAAATAAAACAATATAAACGATTTCCTTTATGCCATTATAATTGTTATTAATGCAACATAATATGATTATATTGTATCGAACAATATACAGGTAAACCCAATAACATTGTACGAAAGTTTTAATGTAAATTTGCAATTCAGCAGGCATCTGTACTTGGGTATAATGTATGCCAAACTCTTGAATAAACATTAATTACAGCGAGCCTAATTAACTTTTCAACGGAAAGCCGACAAGTCGTGACCGCGCGGCTACACCTCATATTAAGAGAAAATCCTTTTAAATGCATAAATAATTTAGTTGACGCGGATTAAGAGGTTCATTATTTAGACCGACCCGTAAGCGCTTTATGTTTCAAAGGAAATAGGTCATAGTGTGGAATCGCACGCTATTTTTTGTCGCGTAATATTTTTAGCAGCTTTTCATGTGTTGGTTATTAACAGGCACTTTTTAGTGAAAGCTTGTTTTGAATACTATACTTCGTTTTGTTTGTGTATATTAAATTGCTTCTTTATCAGTAAGTACCTACTTACGTACATTATTATTTCACTGTGACTATTAATTAATCACAAAAAATATTTTTAAAAAGTAGGTACCTAAATGAATAATTCTAATGTTATTATGAATAGAGTTCTTTAATGTCAATTCCCTGAATACATAATTTAATGTCGAAATAAATAAATTAATAAATAAATAATTCGGCAGAAATGGCCTGACTTTATGTTGGCTTAGTGAAAACAAGAAGTAAAAAGTTCGTAGTCACACTGTTTTCAGCTCTATGTAGCGACAGACACACTTTGCAAAACTTTATACACATTGTCGCTTCTTGTGAAACTTTTTACTAGATAATAAGACTTTCTAACTTTACGATGAATAGTACGATTTTATTTTTATCGCCAGGAACATAATTGTTGGCGATTACTGATCGCACGTTAAACAGTTTTTATTTTACAAACCTACTTAGTTTTTTATTCGACAGTAATAATTGGTTTGTATATAATTGAAACCATCATTCTTTTACAATAAAATTCCTTTATTCAGAACCTGATAAAATTAAGCTTTGGAATCAATCTATAATGGAACGGCGCCAAAAAATGCATGCACGCACACATGCACGTATACGATATCGCTTAACTGTAAGTTGATAACCGGAACTTGTAATTGAGTTCAGTTCATTTGACATTCTTTTCTTTTTGCATAATAATTACTTGTTTTTCTGTAACTACTTATTTTATTTTTATTATAATAGTAGGTATAAAATATGTAAATAAAATTGCCTTAAACAGTAATGAATCATTCTTTTAGTTTGCGACGTAAAACACAATAATATGTAAATCAATTAGTAGTTATCTGACTGTTACACATCGGTGTAAATGAGGTCACGTGAGACGACCCTCGTCTTGTGCTGCATCGTAATCCGCTTAATAGATTCCGACGGACGAGCTAACGTACGATAAATGAAGCTCTTTAATGAAGAACACATCATATCTGCACATGCAATGAAATTTCCATATGAAACTTAAAGTCGAGTGGCTGCGGTGTCAAGGTTTTTAATGGCGTATGTATAAACATGTTTTAGGTTTTTCTTAGGGAGAATGTGCATATAACCTTGGGTTTTAGTTTTTTTGAAGAAATTCTTCATACTTAAAATAATTTACACTTATTAGTGTCACAGCGAAGGATGTTTTCGGGTTTATGCTGAATGTAGATGGGATAAAGTTCAATTTTTTTTTAAGTCTATAAATAAACATTTTCCTACCAGTTTTTACCACCACCCAGCACCTGGTCAACAAATTTAGAGATTAATGTGAGATCATTCTCACATTACCTAATCTATGTATAATTAACAACACGTTTAAAAAGGCGCTATTTCAGTATAATAATTTAATTATAAACATAATTAAAGCAGTATTGTTTATAAAGTGTTCTAATATGCCCATGAAAGTGTACCTACATGAAGAAAGCACAACTGTGTCTCTGAAAGAATTAGCTCTAACAGATGACCGATGCCAAAAGGAGTAATTAAGTATACTTTTATCTTGAAAAATAATTAAGAGAATTGTTGAGAAAAAAATGTAATTTAACACGGCCAAAGACGTGGGCGTCGTCTGAAAATGTATACTTAAACAAATACCTACAGGAAAAATGCCATTCTTCTTAATATTTTCTTCATTACTGAAAATCTAACATCTTAAGAATCTTAAGTGTCTTTATCTTAAACCTTAAGTGTCTTTAACTTGAACCTTTATCTATAAGGGTCTCAACAAACCATTACTTTTTTAAGAATCCAAAAATATGTGATTTTTAAAATCCGTATAATCCAAGTTATTGTTACTACAAACACAATTTTTGCTCCCCTCTGCTTCCGTGTGTGACTAATATTAATGACCTTTAACTGGACACTACCTAATGCAAATGGAATAGAATAACCTAAAGTAAGCAGACAATTCAAATGTACACCAAAACTTGTAGATACATAATTAATATTGCAAACCCTATTCAGTAATTGTATCTATAATTAACATTTTTACGAATATATTATAAAGAGGGAAATAAACGGATAGAAAAGGGACTAAGGGTTAAAGACTGACAGTTGTCACGAAATAAAACCAAGTCGAAAGCAAAAACGTGTTTTAATTTAAATAAATTATTAATGTCGTAGTCATTATTTATTCACAACAGCAAAAGAATACAGAATTAAATTATTGTGTATTTTTTACGCGAATTGAAAATATATAATGTCTCTATCTCTTTATAAGAGACTTGTAAGAGTCCACAGCTTGATTGGCATAGTTAAATACATAAAGTTCTTTTGATATTCAATAATTCTACTATAAATCTAAATCAGACTATACCTAATCTCTCTATCAAACTTAAGCCAAATTTCATGCAGATTCGATCAGCAGCTTTTGCCTGAACGATCAATAAAGGACTATTAAGTTATTAGATTTACTGATTTAGCAAGTAAAAGTTATTTATAATCGCAATAATTGGTGCCTGAAAGTAGTAACTAAATGTCCTTATGAAAAAGCTTAAAGGAAATATTGGAGATTAAATCCTTAAAAGCCTCGTTCGAGCAATTCCATACCTCCCACATTTAATAAACATGTAGTATAGATGAATAGCTCACTTCAAAGAAATCGAGTTCAAGAAAATAAACTCTATCGAAGGTTATTATGTTTCTAGAAACTTCCAATGAATACTAGAACCTCAATGCAACTTTTTACAAAGAATAATAGCTATATAATCCGACTTTTCAGAGGAAATTGTCCAACCGAAACGATAAAAAACAATATAACGATAAATCAAAATTAAATTATGAATATCACGTAAAATTAACTTACAGATTTAATAAGATACTAAATAACTACCTAGAAAAAAGTTTTGCACTAATATATGCCAAAATTTAACGACGGAACAACACAAAGGATTCTAATCTTAATACCCACTGAAGCTTGTTAAAAAATAAACTACCAACTAATTGCAAGTTATAATTTTCGTTATAAATTGACTTGCCTAGTTCATAAAATGAAACCCAAGAGTTTCTGTCCGTAATTTGTCGGTGAGGCATCTCAATTCAAATTTGTAATGAGATTACCTCAGCCGAGTTACAAAATAAACGTCGAAGCCCAGCCATGATATGATTTCACTTCGATGATATTAAATTTATTACTGCGAAATAAGCGGGATTTTCCTCGAGAATATTCTTTACAGTTTTATTAAAATACTTAGAAATGTGTTCTTATAAATTTTATACTCAATGTTATTTCTATTTGCTATATTCTAAGCTTCGTGCAGGTTGAGATCTAGTAATACGAGATTCCTTATTCCTTGAAATAGAAAATTATATAATAACATAACTTATAGATGGAATGTGCCCTAGAAAATGAACGGATTGTCAGTGAGGTCTACATTTCATATTACATAAATAGCACGAAAGGCCAACAAGAGAGAAAATGAAATTGGACCAAATAAAGCACACCATACACACGAGTTTTCACTGCTGCATGAATTTTCAGGTTAATATTTCCACTATTACTCTCAATAGAATTCGAAATTGAATAAAATAATCATGCTCTACGGATGTAATTGAAATATATGTTGTTTGAGTATAACGTTTTATTGCAAGCAGTAATTTAACGTTAATGAGAGAAAAATAAGACGTGTCTCCATAGAACCTTGAGGCTGGAACAACTAATTAATACGACGACACTCTTTATATAATATCATTGTAATATAATCTACCTTTTACATAATATTTTATGCATAACATATACAGTAACTAGGTACATATATCTTCTACCAAAATATTATTATTCCAACGAAGCATTTATTGCAATCATTTTTGATTAGCTTTATGAACCTTGTTAAACCTTTGCATTGATTTTAGTGTGGGAGTTTGCTACCTTGAATCATATTCGCAGCACTCAAAGGCATTCATAGAACCATAAAAATAAAATCTTAACTAGTTTGAGAAATGCATTGAACGGAATAAAAAACAAAAATGAACAGACTGATTGTGAAGGGAGCACAAATCGATATATTGAAAATATATTTCAAATATACTAGCACGTGTTGCCATTTATATAAATAGAGCCTGGCATTGTTTGAGTTGGGTATTATATAACGGTAGCTGTTCAGGCCAACTTGTATATATTATGCATGACTGGATAAAATGAACACAATGCATTAAAGGGACATATTTTGCTGTTGATGGCGTAGATTGTAGGGTTAAGTTGATATAATACATTTATTATTTATAATCTGTTGTGAATCTATGTTGTGACTGATAAAACTTTGTAGTAATTTAAAAGGACAAATTTTACAAATTTTTATTTGATTAGTTACTTTTATGAATCTTGTAGTTATTACTTTAATGGATTGTGTTGTTTTTGGAAGTTATATAAGTTGAAGTTGTACTTGTAAAATTAAAATTTGTACGTTGCAACAAAGTTTTGATGTAAGTAGCGAAAGCTTTAAAAAGTTCAAAGAGTATAAAAATTATATTATCTAGTTTTGATCTTAGCTATTGGTGAAATGAAGTACATAGTTTGTCTTAGTAAGTATGGTCAAGAAGGGATTCATTAATAAAACATTTTAGTTTTATTATCAACATAAAATAGGCCTAAAGGCTCTACATTCAAGTAAACTTACATTTATTTGTTACTTTATCTGTATTAACATTATATAATATTAACAATGCCTTGTGATACGAGAAAAAAATAAATGGTTTGCATTTCAACCAAATAGTTGTACAATTTTGTAAATGCGATGTCGTTAAAGTTGCCAAGTCGGGCTTGTTGTGGAATCTAGCTCCACGATATAATGAAGACAAAATACCTTACATTTACTTTTATTTAAAAACTGATAGCTCGAGGGAGCTATTATTCAACTGCTCTTAAATAAATTAATATTGTGTTTTATTAAATTATAGTGATGGTATACAATTGAGCATTACAACTGTAATAACGAAGTTTATCAGTCAAATAACATTAACATAATTACAGAAAATAATTATTCTACTATCATACGAATTACAAAAGTAATACACCTAGGTACATAGAAATGGATACGACTCACAAAAATACCAATCATACGACAACTTGTATCGTTCCCCAATAATAACTTGTAATAATAGAAACGAATAAAGTGACTGAAACTTTCACAAAAATCTCAACAAACGTCAACAGCTATAAGCTAACTTTATTTATCTCGTAAAGTACTTGTTAATGCTCAGTCCCGGGAGGTGGGGCACATCAGCTCGACTAGTCGACCGATTTGTTGCTCGATTTTGCCAAAATCCTAGCCCAGGAACTGTATTGTTTAACCAAACCCGGATTAGTTTACAGATTTATTCACGGATTATTCGCTGGTCAAACGGGTGACGGGTGGTGAAACATTTATAGACAAAAATTGTTTACACTATCTACTTAAAGAATTAAATCGCTACTGTCGATATTTTTGTGTGAACGGTTGTTGAAATAAAACAATTATTCTTTTATTTATTTAACAGAATATTTTAATTTTTTTAATTAAAATACAGCTTAAACATCATTAGAATAATAGGTAGGTAGGTATTCAAATAATTGTTACATTTTGACCAAAAAAAATAATATTGTAAATTTGTTCTTATTTTTTTTTACGTATTTGTATGTTTACAAATTTGTATTTTATCGAATTACATTGAACAAATGAGGACATTACATACATTACAAAATACACGATAAGCAATAATAAATCAAATATAAAATATAGCCATGTAAAGTTACTTTACTTAAAAAAATATATTTGAAGTAATGTAATGGATGCGAACAATAAACAAAACAAAGAACTCCAGTATTGTTTTCCAACGCAAAAGCAATCTAAAAGTGGAACGCAGACCTAATAAACAGCCTTACAAGTTATTAAACAAACTTTTAATTTGAGCTTGCGGCCGTCGATAACAATGCAGCAAAGTTAGAAGGCAGTCAGGAAGGGGCGCGGCCGTCGCCAATCTTTCTCACATTGCAGTACAAAATCGTACTTCTCTGTAAGAGCACCTCGCAAAACTTTGTCTAAGTAAACTCGCGGAGTCTGTCCGCGCCGGCGAGCCCGCCTGAGCGCCCGCCCGAGCGCCCGCTCGCTCCGCGCCGCTTTCCGCCACCGCTCATGGGTCGCCGCCGCTCCGCGATCGACATCCGTCTCCCTCCGCCAAACAAACGGACAAGTTTTAATGTTTTGCTCACAAAGTGTATGATTAAACGCGGAGAGCGGCGAAGAGAGTCGGCCGTAAGTTATTGATTTTCCCCGACCGAACCCCCGTCGACTACGCGACTCGCGGCCCGCTTAGAGAGCTCTACGAGACTATCTTACTTTGTAACTTGTAAATAAACCTATAAAAATACTTTTTTCAGTGGGTGATCGCCAAGAGTCGGTTCCTAGATGTGTTAAAAAAGTTTTCATGTCACAAAGTAACTGTCAGTAAGTTTTTTTCGTGTGAATTGTTATGAGAAAAGTTAGCGGTGGCTGCGCAGAAGTAACGCGGGCGGCGCGATCCGCGCACCCTACAACTTCACATCGCTCTACGTTCCGAAGTTAACGCAAAGTTCCGCCATTTTGGAACATGCTCACAACCCACTTGTTTTATAAAGAAACTTTTTATTAATTCCTGTGGGCCGCGGAGTGTCAGTAAGATGTTTTGAGGTTATGCTAAGAGAGGAAATACGCTGCTGTGACTGAGAACTAGTGTTTTATTAGTGTTGTGACTGTGCGTACCGTACTAACGAGTGTTTTCAATTATTTAATGTATTGTTTTGAAGTGTATCACTTGTGACATTTCCCGGAGGATGCTCTTATGATTTGTGTTTACTTCTCCGAGCGTCAGGATCGCTGAACACTTGTCGAATTTGCTTATGGCAAAATTACAAACATGAGTGACAGGTATAAACTCATTTAAGTTACTTTTTATAGCAGTTACTCTACCTAAAAGTTGAGTTCGAAAAAGTTTTGGAAAAGTATCTTACAAGTAGTTAGTGGATGCATTCATAGCATGTTTTGTCCTTTCTTTATAAAAATTATATAATTTTTATTGAGAAACAACAATATTAACAAAACAATAACTTTTACGCATGTTTGTGTAGAGAAAAATTAATGTATGTTATTACTAATTCTATAATGCATGAACCCACTGACTAAGAGTTGATAAAATCAAGATGAAAGAGAAGGAATATTAAACATTATTATATAATATACAAAGATCCTGGTATAAAGTATTAAGAGATGGAATATTCCGATATTAATGAAACATAATTCATTACATCGAGAAAAGCCACTCAGCTCGAGGAAATTGTTATTCTGTTTAGTTTCAGGGAATTGATCAAAGAAAACGTAAGCTATGAACCTCCGCTGAGACTGTTTTAAAATAATATTTATGAGGATGTGACCTTGTCTCTGCGTTGTGAAGTCTTATGTAATTTTATAGCATAACTCGCATTGTAACAATGTAATCTAAGTGAATTTGATAAGTAATCTTATTACTAACATAGTAACGTATTTTTATATCTATGTCATTACACACTTATCGTAAACCTTTTTTAATAAAAACTGTGTTTTCACGATCATCAAAACAAACAAAGAATCTTTGATAGAAATAATCTGAATTTTATCTTAACCTTCTTACAATAAAGACTATTTTCATTTAAAACTATATTGCAGATATGCCTTCTAAATTGAAATGACCTAGAACTCAAAATAAAGAATGTTAGATTATTTAATATCGGTTTATTGAAGACGCCATTACAAAGTCATTTCTGTAACCGGTCCCAGTCTCAGTCTATTGTAGAAATGGAAAATCTTTCTACAGTCACGGTTCTCGATGGGATAACACAAAACATGCTCAGATACCGAATGACCTAAGTAAACTTCGCCCTTCAAACAATAATTAACCCAATCCGAACCGCTAAAAGTGCAAACTCGCATAACACTCAAGAAAGCTATGAAACTTTGTTAAATAACTTTTCAGATAACTTCAACTCGGCGTATTTGAACAAAGTTGTAAGCGGAATGCCGCCACGGGCTAATTCAATCTGTGCGCGCTTGTAATAAATGTTGTTTTCGCGTAATACCAATTGGGGAGTTACTGTACTTTGTTAAGTTGGAAGTTGTGGACTTCGCGAAGCAAAACGGGAACTTTTGTAGAACATTTCAGTGTAGTTAGTACAATGTTATAATGGAAATAAGCACTTCAAAATGGCGAAGCCTGCAGCTGTGTTAATAGGTGTGTGTATCGATTGAGCAATGTTTGCAAATAGTCAATTTACATTCAAACTTAATTTCAATACGATGGTTTTTCAGCGTTTCCTGCTCTTTATTCACTTTAGTTATATTATTTGTGTGCTTTTGGGATGAAAGCATATTTAATCCGATTACTTATTTAAACAAGAACGAAAATAGTTTAATTGAAATGGTTTCTCTTGAAATTAAAATAACAGCACTTTATATATATTCGTTCTAAGAAAACTTCTTAATTGAAGAGTATTTTAATAAAGCTCGATTGCAAAGCTCAAGTTTCCTTGGGATGGGATTAATAATTCCGACCTCTTCGCGAAAGTAAATTCTTCTTTAATGGATAATTTTACAACTTTTACATTACATCAAAGTTCTGTATAATATCAATTTTTGATACCAAGTTAAGCCTTTTATAAAAGTGACTTGGGTTATTGAACGCTATTAAAACTTCGATGAAATATTATTTAACCTAACGGCTGACCACTGGCTAACTGAAAATCAGTGCTATATGCTGATGTTTTTTGTTCCAGCAAATACTGAGAGACTTATTCATTGATAATATATACTGATATATATTTGAATATGTATATATGAATAAGTCTCTATAATATGCAATTGAATCTAAGGTATCTTTTGTAATATATTATAACTTTACTTATTGATAATATTTTAAGTAGATATTGCCACGCCGTTGATGCTCTATGTAGAGAAAATATAGAATTTATAAAAATCTGTATTTATCACATTAAGTAGGTACATTTTCATTTATTTATTACTAGAGGTCCGCCCCGGCTTCGCCCGTGGTACATATTTCGCAATAAAAGGTAGCCTATGTCCTTTCTCGGGTATCAAAATATCTCCATACCAAATTACATGCAAATTGGTTCAGTAGTTTAGGCGTGATTGAGTAACAGACAGAGAGACAGACAGAGTTACTTTCGCATTTATAATATTAGTATGGATTGAAAAGTAGTAATATAGTATCGCTTTATTAACATGTAAAAGTACATACATAAAGTTATTAAATCCGTAGGTACGTTCAAATAGAGCATTTCTCGCTAAATAAATAAAATATGTTACGTATAGATTGTAATAGTGATTTCATTACGTACTTCTTCTTTATACGACACGGTCGCCCTGAATTCACAACATTCTGCATAACATGTAATAACTTTGCAACTTTGAATTGCCTTACGTACGTTTAGATCCTCGAACGAGTTTCAACTCTATTACGCAACAATAAAGTATAAAACAGCTTAAACATATTGCTATGAAACGTTTTACGGCTGTATCTTTGTATTAGCCCGTTTTCTTTTTACATGCTTAAACAATAAATGATCTTCAGTATCGTAATAAATTTAACGAGAGAATTTTGTGAAGCAGGATTCTTTTATATTATCTTTAATAAAGAACACGACTACAAAATTCACAAATAAACACGATATTTAAATGGCAGGCTTTTGGTTGTAAGCTTTTGAAACAGACTAATTAAAGTGACCGTAAAATCCAGTGAACGTTATTAATACGTAGAAACATTGATCTGTTATTCCAGTGCAATCGAGGTATGCAAATTTCGATTCAATATAATTCATACAGTTGTAAGTGGTGTACAGTTACTAGAAATAATAATATGAAATGGTGAATAGTATTAATTTTTAAATAAGGATTAGTTCAGGACTCTCTATTTTAATTTAAAGCTATTAACAATTTGATTAATAAGTTACATATTATAATGCCTTCGTAGTGGTTTAGCATATAAATATGTAGGTTAAAACAAAATAGAAAATGAATGAATTAATGAATAAATAATATTAAAAGTGTTTTGAATATCTATAACTTATAATTAGTGTCTTTAAAGTCCATGTACCCACTTAATAACAATTGCACAAACGTATGCGCTTTCGACTTGTAAATGCTATTTAAATTTAAATAATTCACAGTTAAAGAAGTTCGCAGTCAATAACAAAGACTAAAATGTACAAGTAGCTTTGAATTCTGTGCCCCAGACATATGGTAGAGAATTCCACTCTTCTGAAGTACAAAGTGACTACGAAACATGGCGGCTGCCAACTGAGCCCGTGTTTTGTTTAGTTTGTAATAACTTTCTAGTTTCTATTATTTTTACCTTTACTGATTATATTCTAACAAAGTTTAATAAAAATGATTTGGAATTAAGTTTAGCATCGCAAACGATTAATCTTTATACTGTGACCTTGTCTTATAGATTCACGTCATTAAAGTATTAGATAACCGATTTATGTAGATCTTTAAATTCGAGTCAGAGACCATACTATACACATATTTTGTCGTATATATTTTCAGTTTCTATTTGCAAACAAAAGCACAAACAAAAGAAAAGTTTTTTCGTGACATTTACTATCTACAACTGAAAATGATTCAAGAAGATTTATATAATATGCTGATATAACAATTGTAGCTTATTTCTATATAATAGCAACACAACCTGCGTTAATACCAGCATGATTCTCAATACAAAGCTCTATAAACAGACTTCAATTTTATTGGACACGAATCATGAATAGGAAATAAGTTTCGTTCAGTTGAAATAGGGTCGAGAAGCACTATGTTGGGTCAAAGAGAACTTAATGGATGTTTCCAAGAACATCTTGCACTTTAGATCTGATTTTATTCCGTCTGTTTATATTTATTTTATAAATAATTACTTAACAGTTTTTAGGTCTGTAATTTTTGCGTATTCTTAATGGATGGAAATCGCTGAATAATGTTTAAGTTTCAGTATCTATACTGCAACATAGTCATTTACACCGTCACTAAGTAGAAAAACTTTGGTGTGTAGTATGTAACATAACTAGTCTCTCACGTATGTTGAAAATATAAATACATAATAGGTAATTCTTATTTGTTACACGACTTATTTCTAAAATCAACTACATTTGAATTAAGTCAGTATATTTTATCGCACAGAAGTAGCTAGAAAACTATATTACTTGGAAAACACAAGTGTATTCGTTAGAAAATAAAAATATAGAGATGAGCTCTTTGTACTTCACTCATAGGTAAGTATATCTAATGGTTGACATTTCAATCGTCGATTGAGCGGGAGCAGCCACGAGGAATGACATCTAATTTCAGCCGTTTAAGCCTTAATAATATCCGCTATGACATATTATATCTATGTTTTTGGGTGAAAATTATAAGTATATAGAGTGGAATTTTCTAATAATTTATTTTATACCTCCTACAAATAATCGACGACTACGATCTACGATTATGAGATTTTTTTGAACTAAGCTTCTATTCATTATCGCGTGAATAATCCAGAGCTTCATACTATTATCTGTGATGGAGTTAAATAATATTATATACAACTAATCTACTTGCCCATAAAAAAAGTTATAAGTGCTAATGCTTTTATATCCTGTTACATTAACGTGGTAAAATGGGAGTGTGCGTAGGTTACAATATTTTTTGTAACAATTGTTAATTTAAAAACCGGATTGCATATATTAGAAGTGAAATTCTCGATATTCTTTTAAATTTATCAATAGAGAGAACATAGGTAAAATATCCGTTAACATAAAATTATAGCCCAAAAACGTAATCCCTTTGATCACAACTGACTATTTGTCACGTTCACGCCTCCAACAGGTAACCTTGTTGATTATAAACTCATGTACCAAGCAAATATCAATGTCAATAGGCAAGCTACATAACAATATTAGTAATATTATTTCAACAAATAAATTTATAAAGCTAAGCTAAAATACAAGAATGTTGCAAAGAAAAATATTTTTCCGGGGCGTTCGACACAAATAATAGAATCTTGTTTATAAAACGATTTTACAGTACTTTAATAGAGAAACACTTAATAATTTTTTGTTTGTGAGTACATATTATAATAAGGTTTCTATGAAAAGCAGAGGCTGTATGAGGGAAATCTTTCGTAGAAATCTCTTTCCCCGGCCAGCTATTATAATAAAATGCAATAGTGTCACAAAAGACAATTATTAAAACAGTAAACTCACGTCAAATAAATAAATAAAAAAGTTGAAGCGGCAACCGAAATAAGTTTTCTTTATTAGCCAGTAGATAGAAAATGAAATATCGTCTAATAAAAGGATGAAAAACTTTACTCAGTCATAAATTTCAATGAAAGACCAAAACCAATCCACCTAGTTGATAAAATATGTTGAGTAACCTGTTTACTCGAAAAGACGAACGTCGGACACCTTCAAAAGATAAGGTGATACGTGATCTCAATATCAAAAATATAATATTTATTATACGTTATACAATTTTTGACTATAAATAGATTTAACGTGGAATTTTCCTTGAAATCTGAAGCTTTTTATTACCTTTTATAAAAGTGATTCAACTGTTAGTTGTTCTTTGTTGTAGTTTTTGTACAAAGAGAGAAGTAGAGCTACCTACGATATAACACGACTGTTAATGCTGTCACGCACAAAAGTTTAAAAAACCTAGCGCATTCTTCCATGGAAGTGCTTTTTTATCACTAGATAGCCCTAATACAAGTTTTCACTTGAACTTTAAGCAAATAAAACGATGATTCGAACATCCGTGCATACCATTTAATTTTCCGTATAACATCTCAGTTCATAACGTTCATTAAATTGAAAGCGCAAACAGAATTCATACGCGACATGATCATAAATTGAATACGGACCAAGTCGCAGGATATATTTTCCCCGGAGGAAGAATGCTCGGATATTTTAAAGACGTAATGCCCGGAAAGATTTATTTACTTTGTTATCCTTACGAGTTAGCTGGCGGCGCCCTCTTCGATCATGTTAACATTTTTCACATACCCCCTGGGAACTCTGCGGCTTAGGTTTAAAGACTTTATTACTCATAAAAACAATAGTTCACTTAAAATGAGTTACATGCTATCTTATATATAAATTAAATTTATCTCTAGTTTAAGGTAATACTCATACATTACAAATTTTACATATTTTTATACTTTATACAAAACAAGTTTAGGTTGTATTCTACTTTTCTATTCTAAATTACAGTGAATATGATTTTTAAGTAATTTTTTGAATACATTAAGACTCTTACAATTTTTTAATTTTTTTGGTAGTCTATTGAACATCTGTGCTCCTTCAAAGAGTATAGTTTTTTTCCCATAGTTAGTTCGAGTCGAGATAGGTTGCAAATCATTTTGATTTCTCAAGTTATATTTTGTTGATTTTTTATCTATTTGTAAATTTGATTTTGTTGTATTTGTTGTTATTTTCTTGATAAGGATACATGTGGAATATGCGTAAATTTGTGAGAGTGTAAATAATTTTGTTTTTGAGTATAGTGTTTTTGTGGAAGTAAGGTAATGATAGTTAAAAAGAGTTTTTATAATTTTGTTCTGAGTTCTTTGTAGTGAAATTAAATTTGTTTTGGCGGCTGATCCCCATATCTCAATTAAATAATCTAGATGAGGCTTTACTAAAGAATTATAGATCATTAAACGTTCTTTTTTTGGAATACACTGTGTTACTCTATGGAGTGATCTTAGTAGTGATGTTAGTTTACTTTTGATATGGTTAATATGTACCGTCCAAGTGAGTTTATCATCTAACCACAGCCCTAGGTATTTTTCACAGTTTGAGTATTGGATGATTTCCTTATCTATAGTAAGAATTGGGGTAGTGTTTGGCAGGGGTTTATTCTTTGCAGCAAATATCATGAATGAAGTTTTTTAGTGTTGATTGTGAGAAGATTGTATTTAAGCCATGTAGAAAGTAAGTCTAAATCTTGTTGAGCTAACGATGTAATGTTATTTAGGGATTTATCGAAGTAGAAGAGACACGTGTCGTCTGCATATAGTGTCAAGTATCCTTTAAGGCCAATTTTATCGATGTCATTTATGTAAATCAAAAAAAGTAAGGGGCTCAAAATCGAGCCTTGAGGACAGCCATATGTTAAGTTTTGAACTGAGCTTGTGTACTTATCAATTTTGACGACTTGTCTTCTGTTATCTAAAAATGATGTGAACATTTTGTGGGCATTTCCAGTCACCCCTAGGTTTTCTAACTTTTTAAGGAGCTTTTCGTGGCTGACGGTGTCGAAAGCTTTTTTTAAGTCAATGAAAATGCCTAATCCGAAATTCTTTTGGTCTATTTGAGTTTTAATTTTTGTTATTAAATCTACGGTGGCAGTAAGAGTACTAGATTTTGGACGAAAGCCGTACTGTTGATCGATTAATATATTTTTTTCGGTTAAGTATTGATAGAGTCGATTATGCAGTATTTTTTCAAATATTTTTGAAATAACGGGTAGAACCGACACCGGCCTGTAGTTACTTGGGTCAGTTCTACTTCCAGATTTGAAAATTGGACTGACTCTAGCCACTTTTAGAGAATCTGGAAATACACCAAAGGTCAAACATTTATTAATACAATGAGTTAAGCGATCAGCAATAGAGCTTTTTAAGCATTTGATGGCTTTTGTGCTTATACCGTCCAGTCCAGTGCTAGTGTTATTATTTAAGCTATCGATTATTTTTATTATCTCGAGTGTTGTGCATGGTTTTAGTACTTCTAGTTTGTCTTCACGTGAAAGTTGTGTACAATAAAGTGTAGTGTCAGTATTCGTATGGTATCTGCTTGGTATTTTGTTTGCTAATTCTGTGCCTATTGAGGAAAAATAAGAATTAAATAACTCACATATAGAATTGCCATCCGTTATTAAATTGGAACCCGATAACAGCTTTGGAGGAGCACTCGATTCTTTAATTTTATTTAAAGCTAAGTTGTTTATTAATTCCCACATTTTCTTCGGTTGATTGGAGTTCTTTTGAAATAAATTTAGATAATAGGTCTCTTTTTTCGTCTTAATAAGGTCCTTAGTTTTTTCACGTTGCTTTAAAAAATTTTCATTTAAGTTATAATCAGTTGGTTGAGATTTAGTTTGTTGCCATAATTGATTCCGTAAATTAATTGATTCTATTATTTCGCGGCTAATCCAATCTTTTTGTGGTAAATTCAAAATTTTTGTTTTGTCTATTTTGTTATTTTTTATTTGTTCTTTTATAAAATTCTCGAGGTAGCAATAGTCATTGTCTTCATTACAATAGGTCGCTAATGACGCACTCTTGCATAAATTTTCATAGTCGAGGGCCTTATATTGTATCTTCTTGGGTTTGGGTGGCGTTAGGGATCCTATTTCGATGTAGATTTGTTTACCGGTGTGGATTTCACCTACCATTATTTTTATAAAAATTTGAAGAAGTATGTAAGAGAAGTAAATCTTTCATACTTCTAGAAGTTTTATGGAAACTTCTATAGTGTATTAATTTGAATGCAATTCACAAACATGCTTATGTAAATATTTGCAGCCATTATAACACGTGTAGGTAATTCTGAAGTTTCAAATTCTCACACCTACCGAAGTAGGCTTCTTTACTATATAACTGCAGTAGTTTTAGTTTTAAGTTCTTGTTTTATATTATTTTAGTAAGTTATAAAGTATGCTGTGATAAGACAAAGTACATGCATGTTATTTCTTAGTATTTCTTTGGTCTAATTCCTATCGCGTATATAATATCAACTCTTTCGTCTTTATATTTTCTTATAACATTTGATGAGTTAATAGTTAATACTGAATCAACAACAAATGACATATAAACATGTTATGTTTTCATATTATTAAATAAAAATGTTGACCCGACATTTTGTACAGCTGGTTGATGGCAGTGATGGCTCGTTATACGATATTCGTTGGCAGCTGAATGCATGATTGTTTTGTTTATATTTTAACTTGATTTCACTAACAATGTTTCTAATGTTTATACAAAAATATATGTTTATTGCTAAGGTTTATTATATATGTACCTAATTATTATTCTATGTAAGGAAAAATCGTAGCATAAAGATTAGACCTAGTTAGATAAAGTAAATATAAATTATTTAGTAACTTTTCTAAAGTATCATGTACTGATGGTACCTACACTATCTTCGTCTAAAAAATCGATCTACGGATCTTAATTCCTAGTTAGGAGTTAGTACGATAAGTAGTTATTCTGAAATATACCCACATTTTTTGCTACAGATCATACCTGTTAAGTTACACGAATACATATTGCCTACGAGAAAATAATAAATCCGTTTTGATAGGCTACCAGTTAATAAATAAAAATACCACGACTATACCTGGAAAGTATGAAAGGCATGAATAATAAATATCCGTAATTGATCGATGTAAGCTGATAGCTGAAGCTGCAAGCTATTTTAAACTTTATTGTCAGTGTGATAAACTCAACTTATCTCTGTATTCAGAATAATAGAGTATTATTTGTGATGATATCTTCATTTCATAAACAATATCTCGCAGATTATTTTAAAACACTTGCTATAAAGGATAGAATAGTAGGTATATTATGATGTATACTTGATTTCTTAAAAATGTTATAAAGCTACACAAGTAAGTAAGTTATAACATTTTAAATAATGACGATTCGAAAGTGCTTCTAAAAGAGGTCAAATTGAATAAATAAATGTTTGAGTTTGAGTTTGAGTATAATACAAGTACCATTTATTTTGAAATTCCCAATATTAATCACAGGGTACATAATTTGTAAATAATTTACCTACGTAGGTACTAAGTTACTTTTTAAAAATTACCATAAATATATTTCATATTTTTGAGGACAAGTAATAATGAAACAGCCTATAGGAATAGCGGAAGGTATGAGGCCAAAAAATATGCGATAAAGCATATGAAATCCTAAAATAAGCTGTTACGGACGTGTTCACCTTAAAAGAGTTTTACTATTAGTAATGTTACAATTTCGAAACTGATAGGTAGAGCATTATATCATAAATAAAAAAATCTATCCATTTTCTTGTTAAAATCCAAATAAAAATGTTTTACTCTCGAGAATGTGTATTTCATGTTTCAAAATAAACTACAACAATAATTATTTTATCAAATATTTTTACTTAACACTTTATTTGTAGTCATAGATTTCTTGTGCCCTGCATCTATTTACATATAACAATACTAATTAACCAATATATACAGTATGTCACGCGGCCGGCAAGGCTACAGCATACGGCACCTCCTGCAGCTGCCGAACGCCGCCCGCAGCTCTCCTGGCCCCAACCCACCCGCCCCGAGCATTAAGGTAAGTAAACCATAATAATTTTATGAATTTCAAAGTTTGCCTATTACTAACTTAAGTATTAAACAGGATTAAAGCTCTTTTATGTTCAGATTATAAATAGACGTCTGTAACTAAGAGCGAGAATGAGAGTTATACATGATTGGATACAAAACAAGGGACAAATCAATAGATAGTAATATCTATACCTGTTGTTTTGTTTTTAGATGGAATGCGATATTCGCACCTATTGCATTCTGTTCCCGATATTGGTTTTTATCAGCGCGTTGCTATCCAAACAAGGCCTTCGGGTCTTATTGTATATTGCATACGGAGAATATATTATGCTGTCTTCTTTTTAACTGACGTATGCTAAAACGAAGAATTCTCATCTCGGAACGATTTTCTTTATTATGTCTCTACCAATGAATGCTTACGAACTAAATTGATTCTGAATATCTTGCTCAGTTAAATAGGTAATCTTACAGTATTTAGTAGTTTTAAAATTTAAAGTAATATTAACAACTCTGCTATGAGACAAAAAAACATGAACATGAGTGTGTTTGTGGGTTAGTAGTAATTAGTTCATGCAGAATCGAGATTATGAAGTTGTTATAAAACTAATTTGCGCAATGTCTTTATAGTCTAAATTTAATATATTATGTTATTTTTGCTATTCCTATATACAGTAGTTGTGATGTGCTTACCAAGATTAATTTTCTATCTAAAATAGTTGTGACCGCATTGACCTAATAAAGATCAAGAAAATAATACCATGACACCATTTTCCGTAAGCACATCACAACACATCATTGTTAAAATGTCAACACACCTGTCTGAACATTATATGAAACTTGAAAGCATGTAAAAGTGATAATAATGCGTTGTTTACTGAAGAAATTACAAGATGCATCGTATCCATTAGCATGTGACATGCAAGGTTAAGTCTGACGAAGCGAAGGTAATGTGAAGGAAGAAAATATACTCAATGTGAAGGCATGTTTATATGAAACTCGGTCATTCGAGATAATATTTTTTTAATTCAACAAATGAGTGATGAATTATTTGCTGAACTTTCGAGAAGTGATAAATTTTAAAGTACTTAATTAACAGCTGAAATTGTTTCTTTTTTTAGTTATCGTAAGTATTAAGACTTAAGTTATTAGAAACTGAATAACTGAAAGTTGCGCAAAATTGGTCAATTCTGTAAAAACTGAAAGTAAATAGAAGTACGTACCGCTTAAAGATAGAGTTTTAGTTATGACTCGTATGACTCTACTAGTTTAGTTTCTTTATAAAACCTATTAGCTGTTTTACAAAATTATTATTTGAAAAATGTATTTATAAGTACGATAGAAAGAAGGTTACAGTAGTTTATTGCATGCTAATAAATGCTTGTATGGATTTACAACACCCACATTGCTTTGTTCTCATAAAATAATCTAGTGTGAGTTTATAAAACCAATTGAAGTCGAAGCATATCTAAAATAGATGCGTAAGTAAGCGTAAGTATGTTATATAATAAAAACCTCGTGGTTTTCTATTTGCAACAGCAACAGCCCTTAGCAACATCATAGGTTTAGAAAAAGGATACCAACCAAAAAATTATTTTTATAAAATATGAACCTTTATGTAGATAAGTAAGTTTAATTAATGTGTATTATTTCTTGAAAACAAACATTTAACCTCCAGCACATACGTTAGTTTTCTTAGAATCTCTTTATTTCGTTTCGTAGAATCTAAACTAATTCAGCTTATTCATAAATGCACTATATAAAATAATAAAATTGTAAAAAAGGTTACAAGGGGGATAAGAGATAGAAATAAAATAATTATCTTATGTGAATAATCTTTGTGCTCTCAGATGTTTATATAAATGTTATTTTTAATTGAAGAGAGGATGTTTTTGTTTACAATAAAATGTATCTCCTCATTAAGACGTTTACAAAAGGATGTTTACAACAATATAGATTGTTTGTTTTAAACAGAAAATATAACCTCGGGTTTTAAAATGAAAACAATATCAGTGTAGGATGCGAAAGGTCAGAACAATATTATTTTTAGCTTCATTATCAGATTAAAAAAGGATTACAGCTATTACTAAAGCATAATATAAATGTAAACTATTTTATTCCTACTATGCAGCGAACGAAGTATAATATAATATGATTAGAATTTAAAGCCAACTGAGCGAGCTACGCAGTAACAAGTGATTTAATTAAAATAGTGTTGAGAATAAAGCACTAGCAATAACAGAGATCCTTTATGTGTTTATTTTTGTTCGAATTCATCCAACGTTCATAGAAAAGACTTTAAAATAGAAACTAGTTACAATGGAGTAAAAGGAATTTTCCGTTTCATTTTCAAAAAGAAACACATATAAATGTCAACTTAAATGATGTTTGAAAACGTGCCCAGTTTGCGAAGTGATAAGAAATACGGTTTACTTTATATTCTTTCACTTTTGTTTTATGATTATACATAATGGAAATTCATATGTAGTGAAAAATGATTCTTTGCATGCGATTGAACAATAAACATTGAATATGTATCTGTGAGCGAAATAAACTTTAATCTCTCTAAGGCGCGGGACATATACAAGCGGCGCGGCGCGCATCGGGCGCACCGCGGGCGCGCCAGCCGGCGCGCCTCGGGCGCGCTGCCGGCGCGCCTCGGGCGCGCTGCCGGCGCGCATCGGGCGCGCTGTTGGCGTCCGAAAATGATATTTATATAGAGTGGTTAAATGCATTTTCTTCATGCATAATTTAGTAAAATTATGTTTTTTGTGCTAAAAGAGATTTGAAAGTAACGTTAATTTGAAAGTAACGATTTTGTTTTGATAATTCCTTGTAAGTAAATAGCGAGGATAACCCCACGATTGCAAATATATCTTTGTTGGAAATGTTGGAATTTACTTGGAAAATTTTATAGTACTTTTAAAGTAATTTTAAAGTAGTACTGGTGTAATGATGGAAGAAAAGAAGGTTAAAATAACACAAAATTTATATTGTACTAGCGGTCCGCCCCGGCTTCGCCCGTGGTACATATTTCGCAATAAAAGGTAGCCTATGTTCTTTCTCAGGGTCTAAAGATTATCTGTGCCAAATTTCATCAAAATCGGTCCAGTACCTAGTTTATGCGTGAAAACCATACATACATACATACATACATACATAGATAAATACATACAAACCTTTCCTCTTTATAATATTAGTATAGATAAAATATGGTTTTCAAACACAGGTTTACATTTAAACCATATAAATCTTATCATTAAAATCTCAGTTCAAAAGTATTTACAGTACTGATCATTCCACAATATTATTACAATTACAAATAAATAAAAAACACAATCAAAATCAGGATTATCTTTATTTCTGACATTGTAAATACATGGGAACTTTCATTATGCTCTTCTTCATTTTCACTTTCCCTACTGCCATCACCTGTGTAAATCATTTCATCGATTAATTCAATTCACCTTTAAAAACAAAACGAAGAAGGGTATGTAATAGCAGCTCTATATAATTCCACACAGAGAGAACACATTTTTGACTGACAGGCTACCGTCTCCTACCACCCGATTTGTTTTTGATTGTGTATGACCGTGAATTGACCTCTATTTGGATGCGATGGGGGAAGCGCGCCTGCGGTACGCCCGCGGCGCAACGGTGGCGTGCCGCCTCGACGCCTGTCCAAAATTCTTTCATACAAAATGTATAAGAAGGATGTGGTGCAAAACAGATTGAAGAGGCGCGCTTATGGCACGCCCGCGCCCGCACCGCTTGTGTTTGACCCGCGCCTTAAATTGCTTTCTAGTGATTGATATTGAAATATTATTATGATTACAATCTGGAGGGTAGCCTTTAATATGTACAGTAAGTAAACTACTCATTGAAATAATTTCTATATCATGAAACATCTAAATACATCTTTTTAAACGTGTGACGTCAATAAAGTCTGCTATTTCCAAAATGCTAAAACATTTTGCACCTCGCAAATAAATTTACAATAATATAGAATTCCGTTTAATACGTCAATCCCAGTTCATAACGGTGAATCAATATTCAATTAACTTTACAGGAAATTGTTTAAAGTTAACTTTATAAAATTTCAACAAACAGATTCAAATTTCGAAAAACATTGCTTTGTGTGTAAGGCAGCGCGATTAAACTTATTTTAGCATTCCAAAGTTACGTAATCTCTTCATAATCCATAAGAAATCGGTAGCATTCGTATGAAATAGACAAACCGTCCTCTCTCCATAAAGTTTAGCTCCCTACTGTTGCACCAGGCACGCGATCCGGGCTATAAAAGGGTTGTTCGACTACAGCGCCTCTAGTGAATAAAACATTCCAAGGTTTTTCCAACTCTGGTATATTATATAGAGTTGTGATAGAGTATAATGTTTACAATATTAATGAATCATATTGATTTTGACCTTATTTAAGTACCTATTTATATTTTTTAATAAAACAGTTATTAATTTTATTTATATATTTTATTTTCTTTGTCCGTGGGTTCACCTAGAAACTCACCCTCTGCTCACCCTGTGCGTCGCTAGTGCGCTCGGTAGGGGTTGATTTAGTTCTTGGTTCCTTGTACTTGTAATAGATGGCGCTTTTCTAAATAAAATATATTGGCTCATAAAGTTACGGTAGCTCTACGTATTTGTTGTGATAATATTGAGATGGCGATAAAACAAATATTTGTGTTGTATGTTAAGCTGTTTAAAAGTATGTAATAAAGTCATATTTATGTTTCATTACATTTATTATATAAATTTTTAGTCCGAAGCAGAAGCGAAGACTATTAAATTGTTCTCGTAGCAAGGCTCGTAGCAATTCCCGTAGAATATTGTAGCATTCGTCGTGTTTCATAATTTGAACTTGTTAAGTAACTATCGTTGGTGATTATAGTGAGTAAAACATAAAATAATATAAATTTTTATGAATATTTTATTTTAACACAAGATAATTACCTATATAAAATTATTTATTACTGAATAACATACTTCATAGGTATAGCTTATAATCTGGATCAGTCCGGGTAAGTATTATACAAAACTTTATTTTTCAAAATATGCATATGTGCTCCCTTTATGCATTACGAATGAATTATGATGATTTTACATAGAAGCCCACAAGTGTGCGATCATGGAGATAATTTACGATAATATTATTAAGAAATAATAACCATCTAAAATCTGACTTAAAATATAAGGGATCTTACACACAACTCTTGAAATTTATTTAAGATCTTTGAGAGACACAAATTTATCCAGAATTCGGACCAAAATAAATTCCCATTTGTAAACAAAATCAGTTTTGTTAACGTTAGTTAGCCATAGCAAAGCTCCCCTTTCTCGCATTCTTGCAGAAACTATTCGAATTGGCCTTTTAGTATTTATTTACAAAGCGAAATCAACTATTTATTTGTCGGACGATTGCTTTGATCCTGCAATGACCTTCTACTTACGTATTATTGACCTTCCATTAAAGTATCGGGACAGAATTGAGAGGATACAACTAAATTATTGACGTCATATTTGTTTTAAGCCGATGTAACCGGAGGCTCGTATGTGTAGGTGTATCATCCATAAAGAGATTTCAATTTGTTGCGTATTTTTTTCCACCAAAATGATGCTTTTGTTTCATTCCAATTTGATAGAATTTTTACCTGTAAGAAACACATGAAAATTTAGTTTCTTTTTTTAATATACACTTCATCATATTACATAATATATATTTTAAGAACCCAATAAAATACGAACCAAAATAACCATGGTCTGTCCACACAATTCTTTCGTGTACAGTCAGAAAAAGGGTTTCTTTTCACGGATTGCCGATGCCCTGTTGATCGGACCCTTGTCCAAGCTTGCGCCGTTTTGTCTCCATTCAAACATTATACGATTGATAGGTTTGGGGTAAACCGTACAAAATAATACCTATGTTTTTCACGTGTAAGTACGATTTGTAGTTCAATATGTACCTATTCAAACAGTGTTGTTGTAAGCAGTTACCTACTAGATATTTTTATGCACTTTGCAATTTTTATTTTATTTTAATATTAGAATAACATTTTAAGCACGTACATCACTCATTTAACGTTCTCAGTCGATCTCAAAAATATTTAAAATACAAACTGAGGGTTTATAAACCGGAAAGAGAGTCTAGTTAATTTCAGTTTTATGCAGATCATCTCAAAACCAACATCTTCTGTCTTGAAAAATAGTAGAACGAAGAGAAAAACCTTTTTAAATAATAGGTTAGTTTAATACCTAGAGGTATTAATTTTTCCCATTATTTCCGTGTCGAGTGCGCGTTGAAAGGAAAAATTGGCAAAAGGAATTTTGTGGCACTAAATTTATCGTTAATCCTGTAAGTGTTAAGTGATTAAGCACTCAACGGGTGGTCCGGTCTCTTACACGCCGATTTGTTAAACAGTTACACTTGCTAGTGTTGGGATACTATCGACATTCTATACAGGGCATTTTGGTGGCAGGGAAATAAGGCTTTTTATGCGAATATTATTACGCCGGGTCCAGACTGGTGAAACGTAACATGCAATGTAACATTCTGCCTTTCATTGCATGTTCGCTGCTGGTGTGGACGCATAGCGCGCTCATAACGCGCATTCACTACGAACATCCCGCGTTCGTCTGTTTCCGCCATTCTGCCACGAACACGGCCCTTCGATACACGTTTTTTTCGTGCGCGTCAAACCGGTAGATCACACGAAGCATGGAGTCCGAAGACCACGTTCTTGCTATGATGATTATCAGTACTTCATTATTAATAATACATCAACTCATGAAAACACGCCGAAGACCCTTTCTTTTGCTCATTCCACGCAGTCTCGTCCTCCATGTTCGTTGCGTTCTCAAACGACCGTCCACATTGGCTGCTCCGCGCACACTACGCGCCCCTTTGTGTTCGTCGAAAAACCGACAAATTTCGGATCGCTCCGCGCGCGGCTTGTAATGCTCGTAGCATGCGCGTGTAATGCACAATTCGCGCGCGCAAGACGTCCAAACTATGAGAAATTGTTACAAAGTGTGTTACCTTTCATGATACATTGCAGCAATGTGGACGGTGAATTCTTTCATTGCATGTTACATTGCATGTTACGTTTCACCAGTCTGGACCCGGCATTATATTGTTTAGCTTATATAGGTTTTGTTGACATACGCATTTTTCTTAAAAAACCTTACATTATATTTGAAATATTTTTTTATTACTTAGTTATGTAATTTCTTGTTTAATCATAATTGTATCGCATCTATACCGACTTTATACTTAAATGACTTTAAACTTATTATAGATAATAATACTTAGTTCTTTGATAATCTAATGTTTTATTTCAACTGAAATTTATTCAACTTTTAGAAAAATAATATACTATTATCGATATTCATTTGAAATACATCCCTAGCAGAACAAATATATCGAGTCAGTAATATTTCTTTTCGACAAGCCCGGACCTTTCTATAATTTACTGGCCAAACGGGAAAAGTGCTGCCCCCAGATTGAAATATAAAGACTAATTGTTATTTATTATGTCTATGAGTTACACGTTCAAATAATTTACGGTGGGTTTCATAATAGGTACTGGTTTAAATTAATAACTTAGACATTAATTTAGTTTTTACGTTGATGTTTTAATTATTTTTGTATTCAATATGTTGCATTATTTACAATCGCCCTAGATCTTGGAGTATAAGGTTAGTCGTACATAAGATTTTCTAAATGTTTTTAGTGATTAAAATGGACTTAATTTTATTCTATGGTATTACGTAATTATTTAAATTTTAAATTCAACACTATGTAGTAGATACTTAAATAAATAAATAAATAAATATCGATTAAGGTAGCTATCCTCTCAGATAAAACAGCCATAAACATTCGAGTAACGGAAAAGCTTGTGAAAATCAAGTAAAAGAGGCAATTACACCGATATAAACGTGCAATGTGTCTTGCAATAAGTTAGGATCCGCCATTTTAGCAGTTTATTGTTCCCCGATGCGTACTTGCCGATAATCGCAGCTTGCTGTGCGACTCACGGTTAAGGTGATTGCCAATAATTTTTAGGTGTATAGGAAAAAGACGTTTTTGTATAGATGAAATTGGTTTTCTTGCATTTGCATTTATAAAAATGAATAAAAATCTTGTGAAAATTATTTTATTTTCATCTTTAGAAACGGAACAAAAAGCAACGAATGAAAAAATTTACAATTTTTAACACCGTTTTAATTTTCTAAACTGCTATAGAAGTAAGGGAAGATTTATTTGTTAGGTACTATCTACTTAGGTATTCCGTGACTTTGGGATGATTTTGAAACGTACAAAAATTAAATTTCATTAAGCATTCATTGCCATGACTGAGGCCTATGTCCAGCAGTGGACAAACATAGGCTGTTAATGATGAAGCATTCATTAAACATTATATACCGATCTGTACGAAATAAATAAGGATGTAATTTGGAAGTTTGTGAGTTACAAATTCAATATCTAAGAAACTTGGGTGCTACATGTTGTCTTGAGGTTTCGGCTCAGAGCATCGCGGAACGTGACCCTCCACCGCAAAATGCCAACCTCCTAACGAGTTTTTGAAAGCGACACAAGGAAGCCATCTTACTCGCATTTGAACTGCACTAAATTGTACTGCTTTGTGATATAATCGCTTCGGCTTCGGAGTTCATCTGGAAGTAAAGGTGAGATACAGCTAATACACAACTTAAATCTAACAAAATAGAATGAACATTCTACGCATTTCGTTCTTATTTGTCACACTCTTTATAGTGCGTGTATACCCCTCAAATGCACAGAGTGAAGTTGCCTCAAATAAATTTGAAAGATAAGTAAATGTAACTTACAACAACAACTACCAGGTATCCCATATTACTCAAGTCAACCGTCTTCACTCATAATCCCGCAAATCCAACGACGATCCGTCCATTAAGTATTCATCTCGCGACATTAGTGTCTGCCGTTATTAAAACCACCTGTAAAGCCTCTCGTGTATATTGCAAGTTGTCGACGCGGCACACGTAGCGGGGTGTCGGGCGGCCCTTCCGCCTCGTGACTTTTGTCTCGAATCTCAGCGCACGTCTCGGACATCGGGGACACATCTTACGGAATTAATAATAAGCCAAGAAGCCGGGTGCGGTTTGGGCCGCAATGTGCCGAAATTTCTAACCCTCATTACGAGTCTTCTGCACTCTCCGCGCGCGCCAAACTTTGGGCGTTTGCGCTCGTATTCGGCCGTTGTTTATCGTCGCTAACGTCTTGCCGCGGCTTTAATTGTCAAATTAAAGATCTTTAAAGATGTTCTAATCGTTTGTTATTCGAAACTCCGTGATGTTGCTGTTACTTTGATATTTTATCGCCGGTGTTCCAGATGTAAAGAGTTTGAAGTAATTGTAAATATTACTCAAATTGTGCAAAATACTCCCCTCAATATTTGTATCAGTACTTTAGTTTGGATAGGTACACATTATATTTTTATAGTTACTTAAATATTATGTCTAAAGTGCTATGCAAATGAAAGTTCAACTTTCCTTACATGGAATATCATAAGTATTTTTTGACTACCAAGTAATTATTTGTCACATTGAATTCCGACTATTATCGTTTCCATAGAACTTGTCTCCAACTAAGTTACGATCTAAAGACACAAACTATCAGTTGAAATTGTATAAATACAATGTTGACAAGTATCAAATCGTGTTCGCGACGGGTTAGCGTTGACATTGTCTTGTCCGCCCCGGGCCATCCTTGAGGAGCAGATGTAATCACAATGCAGATGACATTTTGTTTCTTGTTCCACATGTATCCAATATTAGTTTACACGTGTGCTCTTCTTGTACTTTGTAAACCTAAACAATGTATCTCGTAAAGTCGTTAGTGTGCGCGATAAAAAATTGTTTCCGAGTTTGCGAACTTTTAAACTGATATAAGTCCGGGAAAATTTTCCGCGATAAAATTGAAGAAATAGTGCAGACTATTGCAGCGTTTAAGAACTATTTCCTTAATTTAGAAACTGTGTGAATTGTCGTTTACTTACATATCTTTTTAAAATAATAAAACATTCGCTCATTTGTGTTATTTAAATTTTGTATAATGCAGTGAATTATAATTCTGTAAACGTTTCATGAAAATTTACGCACACCTTCACGCACTCTAATTATTCCAGGCCATTATAATCATAAGAAAATTTACCGACAGATGAAGGGTATGTGTAATAATTTAAGATCCCGAAAAGGAAAGGATCCATAATAATTCCCAAGGAATGGGGTGAAAACATTTTCCTAAAATCAAAAGTTCGTTTCAAATTTCAATTACTTATTCGTTCGATGCGTGTGCTGCATGCGAGGGTTCCGTAGGAAATGAAATAACACTTAAATGTGATTTATGGTTGAAAATATTGTTGTATTATGAATAAGTCATTGTTTTCTTAACTAACTCGTGGCTGAACGGAAACGTGCTGCGTTTAAATTAAAATCTTAAATCAACTGTTGGTGTGCTTTCGACAAACGTTTGTTCTGTATATAGCGCGTACAAGTGCGCGTGTGATTAATGCAAATACGAAATGAATTAGCATTAAAAATGTTTTGCTTTCTGATTTCTTCATTTCTAAAGAGAATTATATCGATAATTCTACATACCAAAGGAATAGATTGTGAAATCATGACATGCGAGCTTTAAGGATTTTATGTCTCTCCATAATAAGGCAAAAAAATATAAATAAGTACCTATTAAGTAGTAACAAATGCCTACCAATCGCGAACGTACAAATTAAATCCTTCTGAAACAGCGTCCGACAAAAACAGAACAAGAAAGTTGGGCGTTCCAGCGACGTCCTTCCTTGAATTTATAACAGCCGAAAACAAGAAAACAAAAGTGGAGTCGCGCCAAAGGTACATTATCTTAACAAAGTACAGCAATTAGGTACACGTTCCACATCTGACTACAATAATTTAAATATGATAAAACAAACGACGCCGAGACGAAGAATAAGGCGGGCTCCCTTAACTTATTTATAAATTCTTCCTGTATTCGTAAGACGTTAGGGCCGGGATCAACCCTTCCCCGTATAATGCAATAAAAGGGGCACTCATATAAGTATCACCGCTTTACGTGCACCATGATAAGGGCTAATCCTTTTCTCTTTTCGTGAACGACCTTTAAATATACTTTAGCAGCTTTGTCAGATGTTTGTTAAGCATGGTCTCACGAATTTAAAGGACTACGTTTTATTTTCTGCTATATATATTCAGGCATTTTATTTACTAGTTTTATTTCTGGTGTCGAAAATAGCCGTCGTGATTTGCTAAATTTTTTTATTAAAATTTCTTATGTCTGGAAAAAAATTATCTGTTATAAAACAGATCGGTGTTTTAGTAAGCATTTTTAGATGTTCTACATTCTTGACATAACACAGATACAGACGAAACAATTTGATTGCATTGCAGCAATTAAAACGAAATAGCTGATAAGATCCAAGACGGACCCGTAGTACCGTTCCCATTAATTACTTAAATTTAATTCATACGAGACCCACGCACCAGTATTTACATTCAAAAACCCTACCCGCATAACCCTTGCCGAACTTGCAATCCCTAAGACGGTAACTCCTAAGAAGAGTTTCTTTGATAGCGCGCCTCGGTGGCTCTGAATAAAGGCCATCGGGTCGATGGAGTTTTGATCTGTAATTTTATTGCTTTGAGATGGTTCCCAGATCCGCGCTGCGAAGATTGTGGCGTATTGATCGCGGCTCAACTTTAATTTTGTCATTTAATGTTAATATCGCGAGATCGTGGGTTTCGTTCTGTTCCTTGCCATTTAATATAATATTGAGTTCCTAAAAATCTGGCTCATATGGCGAATGATACCTATAATATAAAATTTATTGATAATCAGATCACATAGAGGTAGAAACAGGAAATATTTATAATATTATCATCATATTTTAATCATTGCAAAGACGAAAAATATTTGTTATTCATATAAAAAATATCTTCACGAGGAATTTACAAATCTAATATTTTTAAATAATCACACAACATTAATGATGCAAGATTTTACAGAATGTTACGTAAAACGTGGGTTTAGGGACGAGCTAAGTCATTTATTAATTATAATGAACTTTATATGGGAGGGGAAGAAGTCAGCTGAAGAAAGGGGTGGCCATATTTTAAGACGTCACCGTCATCTGGCCAGGAATGTGTGGTTTGGGTCAGGCCTTAATTATTTATTACTAGTGGCAGCACCCGGTCGCGCTTGTTTACATGTAAAGTCAACTTACTATATTATGTATAATGTATATATAATATACTTACATAGGATATGGATCCCATTGCCAAAGATGAGTAAAACCTGGATTAATACATTAAAAGTTATCACTGTAGCTCGAGGTCAGCATTTAATAGAAAAGATATGCATTAAGGGTGCACTCACACACATCAGTCACCGTCAAGTCACCGATGACTGATCGGTGACGGTTTGTGTACGTATCCACAAACACCAGTCACCGTCATGTTGTCCGTCAGTCACGTCGCCGGTTTGACTGAATCATTGAACACATACATCAGGTTAGTGAGTGATTAGACGTGTGTCACGCTAGAGAACATGTAGCAATTGACGGTAGCACGACGCTGACTGAACTGAGACGTGACGGCACCGGGTGAGTGGGGATAAAAGTATGATACATGTATGGAAAGATTATTTGACGTGCCTGACCGGGGACGTCACTGATAGATTTCGTGCCGGCGACTGTCGTGTGGGAACAGAGTCATACTAGAACTATTGATACATATTTTTTTTTAATCCTGTCCGGTGACGTGCCGTGACGGTGACTGATGTGTGTGAGTGCACCCTAAATTGACAAAGAATGAAGCGTATAATTCCTTGTGAGATTTACTTTGAAAAATTATAAGATAAAAATATTAAAGAAAATATATACTTAGTAAGTATGACAATATTCAATCATTATTTTTTAAATTTCATAGGTAAATGTGATACAGTTAGTAGGACAAACATTAATTTTATAATTTATTTTTTAAGGCCCTGCGCAGACGGCACACTTTTTGTGCGATCGAGTCTGCGGCGCACAAAAAGTCTGCATGGCGCGCAAAAAGTCGGTCGCGGATTTTTCACAGACTCAACGCACACGACGCACATCTTCGATCATTTTGTCGGCAGAGCTGTAGGGACGTAGACGCTATGGAAATCGTGTAAAGTGTGCGCCGTCTGCGTTAGCGCGCGTTGAAGCAAACGTTCAATTCTTTTCACACACTTTTGTGCGGAGCGGCGCGGTGCGGTCTGCCCGAATTACACGGATTTTTTGTGCGCCGGACTTTTTGCGCGTCGTGTGCGTTACTGCATATAATTTCATAGGTTCTATTTTCACAGACTAAAAAGTGCGTCACGGATAGTCTGTCGTCTGCGCAGGGCCTAAGGGTTTGCCGAAACTTTACACTCACATAATATATTATGATTGAATAAATAATCTCAAATCTATATAACTAAAATATCCACTTTATCTCCACTCACAGACCACTATAAGCCAAGTTTGAGCAGCGTCAAATTACAAAGATGTACAACGAAGGACGAACGCAACGGTAACATGATCAAAGAATTTCTACGCCTGTAATCAAATGACGAAGACCTTGTTTGAGAACTGATATTATTGAGTCGTTTTCTGCTAAAAGTTGTATATAGAAGACCATTTTAATATCGCTTAATTTGGAGCGTAAATGTATAGTACTGTGAATGGTTCTGCCTACTGAGGTTAAGTTATTGTCTTAGGACGAATCTATGTGCCTAATAATTTACTATGATTAATTTTGTCATACATGTTTTTAACAAAATATCTTATTTAATAAGATATAAACATTTGTTATAAATATTTTAAAACTGAAACATAGGTTCCAACTGCCAACATAAAAAATTTTCCACCCCCATGGAATTCCTAAGACACCATGAAATAGCCCTGTTCGCAAATTCAAAAACCCTTGTACCTCCGAAAAAAGAATTCAATTACGGTGACATTTACACATCACATTTCACTGTCTTCACGAGTAGCCATGTGAACCGTCACTTGTACCCGTAACCCGTTAAATATTCAGAGTTCGGGACAGGGTTATTTCAAGTTGGTGGGGTCGGAAAGGCCCCGGCAGGCGAGGCTAACCCGCGAGCTCTCATGCGTCCCTAATTTCCGATTTGTCGACCTAAAGGGTTGACTGATTAGCATCTGCCTTGTCAAAACGCATTGAATCATCTTTGTTGTTGACGTAATGACATCTATTCGATGCTACGTAATTTTCTGTTTCGGTAATGGTGATGAATGATTGGTATGTTTTTGATATAGAATTAATTGTTGTCTTTGTTTAGTTAAGAAGGATGATTCTTATATTAATTATTATTATCACAAAACGTTGTTGTACTATAATGGAAACAGTAGTAACTAATTATTATAATAAACATTTAGGAGTCTATTGTAAGATTAAGATAACAGGAAAGGAACTCTATTATAAGAATACTATTGTCAATGTTACATGGAACGACTGTACGAATATTATCATAATATCGATAATTATTATAATAGCAGGTATAAACAATAAAGTTGACATTCATAGGTAGTTACTTACCTACTTAATGAAAGTTTTCCAAATTTTACCGCAATTTCATTTAAGAATATTACCTATCAGTAAAAATCACATTTTACAGTTTACTCTATACTTATGGAATTTTAACTACATATACTTATCTACTAATTGCCGCGTATACTACATGCGTAAATACATTAATAAAATAATTACAAGAAATGTAATCCAGAAACATTTAAACCAGGCAATAATTCTCACCAATATACCTTATTGTGATATTTTCTTCTAGATAAATAATTCAGTATTGTCATGTTGACGGGCCTAAAAGACCCCCTGCTTTTGTCGTATTACGGCGGTAATGACACGTGTAATCCCCACACGGCTGGCCTGTGACACCTCATGAATGTCTCATTTATCATCAGCCTTCAGTTTTTATGATATCCTAGTACTTGATCTGCAATGTTCAATATAGAGTTGTAATATACCATGACATAATATAAAACCTACCTAAGCTGGTACGTTGTAGAAGCTTATTCTTAACAAAATATAATCTTAAGTCGCGAGACTTACTGGATATTAAAAATAAAAATAAGTACTAATTTGTTTTTGTAAATATGAACAAATTCCCAAAACTACAACTTTTCAACTGTGAAAATGTAATATCATATATTTTAAATTCATTAAAATAAAATATATGATACATACTCAAAGTGTGCTTTCTCAATTTTGTTTCTTTCTTTTCAATTAATATTTTCTATTTCATAATAGATAGGGAGGCGAATAGGGGAATTTTCGGTAATACTCGAGCGTGGCAGTTTAAGATATGAGAGATACCTTAGACCTAATAGAACAACCTTGTAAACTATTTAGCTCTATATGTAGTGACGCGCGCCTAGGATAGACGATCAGATTAGTAAAAAAAATCGATAGTCTGAAATACTCGAGCGCGTCAGATTAAGATATTGGGGGTTGATTTTAGTGTTATAAGACTAAATTTAACTAATCTGACGATAAGTCCTTGACGCAGCCGAGTTATAGGGTCGCGAACTTGTAAAAAAAAAACGTTAATCCGGCATTCTCGAGCGCGAATTTTTTATTTTTTATTTTGAAGAATATAATCTAAAACTTACTAAAAATACTAAATCTGCCGGTTTCCGCATGACCGGAAGTCTGGAGGAGCCATTTCGTCTTCCGAAAAACGCGTTGCAGTATATAAGTCGCGAACAATACATTTTACAAAAAAAAAAGTATAAATGCACAAAAAAGGTAATTTTATTTTACACAAAAAATGTCTCTTTACATTTTTGTCCAAAGTTAAAACTTTTTGACTTGAAGCATCATGAAAACTTAAACTCCCGGTTTTTTGAGTATATCTCGAAAACTGAGGGTGTTAAAAAAATTGATATGAAATAACGATGCTTAAAAAAAAGAAACCCAAAAACCTTTTTCGGTCAGATTAAGAGAACCCACCAACATTTTTGTCAGATTAAGAAAATATGCTTTCAGGATACCGAGATAAACCTCCCCTATGAAAATCTGACGCGCTCGAGTATTTCAAAAAGACTTATTTTTTTTGCATTTTCAAAAATTCATCGTAACTTATCGTCACGCCGAAATCGTCAGTTTTTTTAAGGGGAGCTTCCTTGGGGCCTACTTAACACCCCTTCCGAAAATCTGACGCGCTCGAGTAAATTTTTTTTTGTGCATTATTGACTAATTTATATGCCTAGCCCCACCACGCAAACCGGCAGATTAGTATACCGTTGTTATCAGAGGCACTTGGGGCATACGTAGTATGAATATCTGACGCGCTCGAGAATGCCCAAGTAACTGTTTTTTTTTACATTTTTGAAAAACGGTACACGCCAAACCCACCGCTAAAATGGTTTTTACCATAGAAGCTTTTCTTTTCGAAATTATTTTATCTTTCGATTTTGATAAGTCTCGACGGCGCCGTCGAATTACGCCATTTAGCTACCTCGCCTCCCCAACTATAATAAGTAACAAACAGAATAACATACCTTTCACAATTAACTTAAAACAAAATATACTCAAAATATAGTTGCGTTAAACATTACTATTTTAATACAAAATAAATTATCACACATTAATTATTGAAACAATGAAAATTTTTAAATGACATTCGGCAATTCGTTTTTTTTTTTTTTTAATAATGTATATTATTACAGCCAGTGTTAACAATGCTTGGAAGTTGGAATAGATAAAAAATAAATCCACAGCACATTATAATTTGAAAATAGAAAAAGAAAACTTGGACGCCATTGTACTGGCTGGACAAATGAAGGTTCGAAATTTAAATTGTCCGGTGCAAGGCTGCTGGCGACGTATCGGCTGTCACATTATCGCTCCCCGACGCTGGTGGTGTTATTATCAAACTTTTTGAAGGGTCTCCGGTCGCCGGCGCGACGCCAACCGCACTGAGACGATAGTTCATGTAGAGACGCCTTTTTTTTGCATCTATGCATTCGGATTACGAATATGTTTAAACTGGTTACCTATCTTAATCTCGAATTTTAATATTCCGAATATCATAATCCAGAAAACGTTTGGACATTTTTTCATAACCCCGAATTTTAAAATTTCGATGTTTTGTTTGCCATATAATCGCAACTCCGAATTTCATTTGCCCATTTCTTTATTTGTACGACGTTTTACAATCCAGACGAATGAGTCCCAGACATACGAAATCTAAATGCACAAAATCCAGATGACCGTAATCCATATGCACGAAAGCCAGATTTTTAAGAAAAAAATTTTTGAAATACAGTTAATTGATATCCAGACAAACAATGTCCAGATTTTTGAAATTCAAATAAACGATATCCAGCGAAACGAAATCCTTCCAGGGGGTCGCAGCACGAACCTAACCTAACCTACTGAATAGATTTTAACACTTTAACCTTTCTGTAATGGGCAAGTAAAACAATAGCGAGTCGGTTCTGGCACTCGCCGGCCGCTGCCGCGGCACGCTCGCTTCGCTCGCTCGGCTCGTGCATGGGGGGTCACAGTTCAAACCTAACCTAACCTACTGAGTCGAATTTGACACTTAAACCTTTCTGTAATGGGCAAGTAAAACAATAGCGAGTCAGTTCTAGCGTGGGGGTCGTAGTTCAAACCTAACCTACTGATTCGACTTTGACACTAAAACCGGTCTGTAACGGACAAGTAAAACAATAAATTTCCTTACTGACAATGTTTATTTTCAGTCGATAGTAAAGGTATAATCACGATTGTATGGATATCAAATAAAAAGATTATGAAAATCTGGCAATAGTTTATCTGTTATACGATTATATGGGAAACAAATAAAAAGATTATGAAAATTTGGCAATAGTTTATTTGGAAAATGGTACGATGGGAAACAAAAAAAAGTTTTCTGAGAATCTGGTATAATGAGATCTGTATTATGAGAATACGGGAAACAAAAAAATACTTTTTAAAAATCTGGTTTTGGTGCATCTGGAAATTGATTCATCTGGGAAATTAAAAAAGGAATTTAAAAAATTTGTCATTCATTACATCTGTCTTTTAAAAGTTCTAACAACCGTTTTCGGGGTTTTAAGATTCGGGTAATAGAAATTCGAGTTTTTAATAGGTTACCGTTTAAACTATATATGTTGATTACGAATTTATTTTAAAATGCTACAAAAATAAATCAATTTGTTTCATATAATTTCATTCTATCCTTTTAGTTTATATCTTTAGTAAAAGAAGCTCAATAAATTGAATATAGCTAAATATAAAAACCATTTTAAATCTGCTGTAACGTTAAATATTTTTTTCTGAATATATTATAAAACTATAAGGTACTAAAAAACTTTACACCCACGTTTTTAAATAAATTTACTCGTTACATACCAAGAAATATAATAAACATACCATGTTTTAAAAATACCTCCTCCACATTTGGTCACTCTTTGTACACCGAGGTCCGAGTCCAAGAGGCGCATATGGTAATTTCTTATTCCAATAGGAAATAACGGCGGTCACTCGCAATAATCCATCACGGCTGGTTATTTGTTTGTCCCGGCCGCAGCTCGGACATGTTTTATATCATTTTACGTATTCCTTACAGGTTTTGATAAATATTTGTTTCGCGTCACTTCAGACATGTTTGGGAATTGAATATCCGGACATGTCAGCTTTGATTGGCGTGCTTCGTGTATAGTTTTGCTGTAACCTTTTTGGAGTATGAATAATTGGTTTGTGGTGCTGGTTCGGATTGGATAACAAATGTAATTTAACTAGCGCTGTTAAATACGATATTCAGTTTTATTTAAAAAAAAAAGATGGCCACCTGATTACTGTGATTGGAAAATACAGTTAAATTTATAGTGGATCATAGTTTTGAATTGAGAATTGCAACTATTGATAGCATTTTATTTATTTTACCCTTTTTTAGACTTTTATAAATTGTTATTCTGAAGTGTTACCACACGTAAATTTTATCATTTCCACAACTAATAAAGTAGATTAACCAAAAGTATACATATTTTAAATAGCACGCTCGTTAAGATGGCAGGACGGGGTAAAAACGGCAATTCTCAAGGGCGTCCATGTCATTATGGCGGAGACTAAGGATCGCATGCATACAGAATCGACCCTTATCTGTTATGCATAATGTTGGTTCCCGAAGGTGGGCAAAATATTGCAGTGGCCCGTGCCGTGTACATAGCGTGTTTTATTTTATTGTTATACATTGTATGTAAAAAAATAAAACAGAACAAATTTTATTAAATTACTAATGTGGAGAAATGCATTATTCAATTTAGTTTAGAATTCAATTTTTTTGTTAAGGGCATAATTGAACAGATTATTAAAAATAATCACATCATTTTGTATTAGACTGATTATTTTTCGGACCCAAAAATCGACCAATAGAATTGCACCATTCGACGTCACGTGGTACAACCTACATGTATTATACTGATAATTTTTTGAAATTTTTCTCTGGTAGTTGACGTCAAACTGACAACAACCAACAAACAACGAAGTCCAACCTTTTCTTAGAATTGTATTTCGTTTGAACTTTCAATCTAAAATGTTAATTTTTCTAGTTCTTGTAAAATAACTAGATTTATTTTGTAAAAATAACCAGAACACCATGTATACAGGCGAATAACCGCCATATGCGTGAAACGTCATGCGATGTCAGTCTGATGGATTTTGTTCTAGAATCTATTACTGTTTTTTATTTGTCCCGTCCTCTAACAATGTGACCAGCCATGAATATAAATGACTCGCATTGCTCAAATAGAAGTGTATTTACATAGATATTGGGATAGGCGTATCTATCACAAAGAAATGTATCACATGTGAGATAATATCTATATACTCACTCTAAAAGTAGTGTATGTTTTTATAAAAAGTGAAAATGTTATTTTTAAGAATCTAGCAATGCTGGAGACTAGAGTTTACTTTTTTAAATTTAAAAGAGCATATACTCCACCATTCCATGACTTTCAACTTGTCATGAAAGTTTAAGACCTAGCGTCAAATAGATAACCTAAAGGGTTCAAATAAAGAATAACAGTTTTTGTCCACGGGTGAAACTATTACCTAGACTGAGCTAGTACAGTAAAAAAACTCAAATACCCAATTAAATGATATATCTAAGTACCTCAAACAAATACAAATATTAATTGAACAAGACGTAATTCATTATACTGAACTATAAATTATCATTTAAAAAGCACTTTTGAACTGACAAAGTTATATATCTACAAGAAATTGTAATTTAACAAATTATAATTAATCAAACTTCAAACCTTTATTGTCCGTTAAATGTTCTTTAAGTAGTTATTCTCAAGCTGCTAGTAATCAGCTTTTGTACAAACAACGAACTGAAAGATCTTCAATATCGAAGTTCTAAGTCAGACGGTTACTTATTATTACAGTAGTGTATTCCGCTTTTCAACGTTTTTCGTGTTAAATAGAATGATATATAATGTAACAGTGACAATAGAATAAACATAATATAACATAATATAGATATATTATATCTTAATGCAAGCTTCCTACCACGGCTCAAGTTGCATTTCACGTAAACGTATTTGAAAGTTTTAGTTCTCCACGATTTTTAAGATAGATAGGTGGAATTAGGTTCTCTTAAATTTAAAATATAATATAATAATAGAACAAAAAATCTCACCCACCCTAATACCATAATCATACAGTGCTAGGTGCGAACAAAAAACAAAAACATTAAAGAATTTTAATCCAGTGTCCCTGATATCGTATCGGTTTCCAATTAACAGTGGCACAGTTGAGTCTCATTATATTTTTAATTTGGGGGAGGAATCTCAAATTAAAGCGGGCGACGTCAAAGGACAACCTCGGCTGCCATTAGAGCTAAATAATTAAAGAATTCGACCGTCTTCAGTCGTTAGACGGTATTAAGAAACCGCTCGCTAACTGCGTCATTTTGATTTAGCTAGTAAAGAGGAGCTTGTAAGTTTAGGAGTAATTAAAAAAGTTTAAAATCGATAAATAGCGCGAGCCTCGTGCTTGTTTTGGTGTTGTTACGTAGATGGTTATGCCATGTAACTGTTCTAAATATGCAAATAGATCGGTAATAAATATTATAACTGGACTTTTGACGAATAAGATCAAATAATGCGGTGTGATTATTACTGGAATTTTAGAATCAATAGATCAAATTGAGAGAGCATAGAGGTGAAAATAAAAAGCGTTGTATTCTAAAAAAAATGTGCATTAGTTTTGTAAAAATGAAATTATTATAAGATTAATTCCAGAAGCTTTTCTTCTTATAAGCTATCCAGCGTAAATATTATTATAATTTTAATAGATGATCAACCACATATCGCAAAATACGAACTGAAAAATCCAAACAATACAATGAAATACATATTCGTCTATTAGTTATACATCAGTCTATTACATATCTCTAAGAACACGACCCCAGGTCCCCAAATTGTCAATAATAGTTTCCTTCTAAGACGATAAACTATTAGCAACTTCTACGTATTATTAAGATTTGGCTAGACGTGTTATAAGGGCCTGTTTATATGCAAATTCTTTAATAACGCTACCGTTACGTTGGGTGCATGAATAGTGTTATAAAATGTATATTTTGTAAGTCTTTATTTGAAGGTAAATAATGGTTAAATGCTTTGTAGCACTACTTCATTTTACCCTTAGATCATTACTTAATGATCTAAGATTTTACCTAGTCAGACGCAATAATAAAAAAAAATATATCAGCATTCATTATTTTTCTAATTCTAAGCAGCGACAAAGAAAATATTAGCTGCACCCAAGATGACACCCAGTATTTAATATATGCGATTTTTTTCAAATCCACAGCAGATCAAAAACAATGATGCTACATGATGATTTTCAATGTGTTGAAAGGCCCAATGAACGTAGGATTACGATATGGAACCATTATGGAGCATTTGTTTTTGTTACATACCTACATGTGCTTGCAATACGTTCTGTTCTAAAATTTAATTTAAGATACAGTTTCCATATATAAGTGTTAATAAAGCCATTTCATGAATTGTTTTATAGCTGTACCTTTATAAAACTTTGCATCACAAAGGTGTCATTGACGCGACATTATTCAAACGGAATAAATCCAAATTTCTAAGGTCCAAGACCCAAGGGACTAATTTCGACAGAGATGACCGCACTTGAGGTAGTAACGTTGGGATGAAAATGCAAATCCTGAGCGGACAAGCGGTTGGAACGCCGCGATTTTTAGAGTTACTAAATAAATGAAATAATATGAATGTCGCAAACAATTTAAGATTCATGCACTGCAAAATAAATCTGCCAACTAATTATAAATGCATACCGATTGGAACAATTATTACAGGATAGATATGCGTAATTTCATTTGCATTTAAACGATCTACGTATTTTTAAGTTTATGTTTTAAATAGCAAAAGAGCTAAAATAATGATATATGAAAATATTAAATAATGATTGATATAAGCCCAATCTACCATAAAATAATAATTAATTCAGTTAATATCTACCTACATGTAAAATAATCCACAACAAGGTTAAATTTTTCATTTTAAAATACTTGAAAAAAAACGTCCGTCTGTACACATAAAACGTGACAGACAAATTACGATTCGGTTGTTCAAGTACTCCGCGAGAAGGGGTATGTTTACATTTTAATGGAAGATACGTACTACGGGCTACCCTTCTTGAGGGAATAATTTCTAAAACCTGATTAAATGACTCTTTTTACATTTAATATTTATTAAGTACCTGGTACATTTTTTGGAGAAAATATTATTTGACACGAAATTTAGTATTGTAATAAATTTGTGTGATACATATTCAGGTAGAGATTTTATAATTATCAAAATAAATTGTGTTCCACAATTTGTTAAAAACTTCAGTCCGCCTTGGAAACACAAAATAATTTTGGAAATATCTAGAAAAAGTCATTCCAATAACAATAAATAACTCAATAGTGTTGCCATAATCTTCCACGTTGTGGAATAAATAAGTCAAAAAATCCATATTACTCATTCCCTGAAATTCTTCATCTACAAATTTATGCACATACATGAAATCACTTAGACTCTATATAAATATTATGATCGTGTTGTCCTACGACGATAACAGCCTACTACCAATATCATTTCAATAACTATCACGAGAACTGAATCCGAAATCTAACTCTTTCGTAGAGGCAGTAAAAATATGAAATGACGCAATAAAGGGGCTATAACAATTTCAGTTAATATTAATCGTTTTTCTTTCACGACCCCGCCGTGGGTCCGATTTGCTTTATTTCCCTTGTATTCGCCCCTTGAGGATAACTATGATATATTTATTATTACTGTAAGACAATTCGGAGATACCCACGAGATGTATTATTGCATTAATGTTTATTTGATATTATTACTATTACGTGTTTAATGTGTACCTAGTTATAACTTTTTTAGATATTTGTCTCTGTAGTGTACAGTATAAAAACACTTGGTATTATAAAGTACATATTACCACTGTACCACACCGAAGGATTTAGTATAAAATAAATACTATGTATAAAAATAAATAATATAACTACGATGTATAAAAATTTCCAATTTTAAAATAAAGTCAAATTTTAAAGTCTTGATGTCTTTAGTTACCAATGGTTACTTGTGTTACTTATATTTGCGTATTGTTTAATAAATTACTGAGTATTGAAATCATTTGAAGTAGAATTAGAAGCAAGAAAATGCTACCCAACACGAGGAAACATATTGTATATGTGTTGACAAATCATATCAAATAATATTCCTTATTTCACTATCAAAGTGAAGCCAATGAAAGCGCTGTAAATCCACATCAACATAAATCCACTAGCAACACGTACCTAAGCGAATTTGCACTCGAAGCAATAACGATCGCAAATCAAGTGACGTCCACACGATACGTCCCCGTCCTCGCTAACGACAAAGCTGCGTTCTAATCACGAAACGTCAAAAATGGATATCGGGAATTGAATTGAAGCTGGGCTTCTTTTTTTCGCACTGCAAAGGGCGAGGGGCCGCTCAAATGGCCAGATCAACTCAATAAGGCCACGGTGACGTGTTTACCCGGAACCCGCAAACTGTGCTTTTTTTACATTTTGCCAAACGCTATTTGCCCGGTGTCGCAAAGGCATTGTGACTGTCGAACAATAGACGGGTAAATTTGTTTATTTTTTTCTTTGTTTCGATTTTTGCTCTTTTCCGTGAGTCGTGTTCGTATTCATTTCGTTTTGTATAACTGATACGTGGCTTGTCAAGCGCCGGTTTTGCTGGATTTGTTGGGTGTGAGATAAAATCAGTTGCATTTCCAATTCACGTTTTCAAAGTTTAACTTTGTTATTCTTTATACCTATAGGTAATATGATGTTTTATTACATGAGGGCTGCGGCTCTACTAACTTTACTTCCTACCTCAGAAGTTACCCATGGATAAAAGAATAACATCAATGTTTAAACGGTGTCGTAAGTACATTTATATTGAACTTCTATTTTCAAATTAAATTTCATAAATAAGTATCCTTTATCAGTCTAATATCTAAGCATAATTAAGCCTAATATTTATCAACTCCAGCAAATACTTTAATGTCTGTAAGCGTAAGTTAATATGACCGGTCACGGGTTAGTTCCACATAGACAATAGTACGTTTGAAAACACAAGGACTAAATATAGCGTAATCAATAAATTGGGGTTGAATTAATAATAAAGAAGCAATAAACAGCCTCGTCCTTACCCATTTTCAATAAACACCTTTATCGATTATTCAGTCCGTCGTCCATACTTACAGCTCCGAAGCCTCCGCCATAGACAGAAAGTTGGCAAACTAATTCACGACACAGGCATAGCTTGGCGTCGGGTGGCTGGTAGGTGGTCGCCAGGCGATAGCCGGTGGCCGCGGGGAGGGGGTGGGGGCGCGGGGCGTGCTCGCGGCTGGGCGGCGTCGACCAATCCCCGCGAGCCACCCACTCGCCCCGCCCACCTCACCTGCGCCCGCTTAAACCCGCTTTCCTCATACTTTTTTCGCGGACCTCGCATCCGTTCGCTGGCGCCGTCTTTATTTTATTTTCTCCTTATGCCTCCTTCTCGACTCGCCTCCTATTTTACGCCCGCCGTAGGTAGAAGAACCTTTGTGAATACGAATGCTGAGCAGGTATCCTCTCTCGTTAGTTACCGACGTTGATATGTAAAGTAAATAAAGGTTCTTTACGGGGTGTCCGGATAATGAAGCCTTTCGTAGGTAAATATATCTGGTATCTTGTCAACGACTCATGCACAAGTCCTTTAGGGCTATGTTAATTAAAAATTTCTGTGGCCGTGCAGTCGCTTAGTAAAGTCTTCGCGGTAACGAAGTGGAAACTTCTGTATCGATCTACAAAAAGTTGCGAGGGTATTCTCTCCCAACCTTGCTCCACATTTTGTTTCGATGGCTGCATGAACAGGTTTAATCGTATGCAAGTGTCCTTACCGGGATGAATGGTCTAGCATCGATGAAGTTTAACTGAACTTGAAAAAAACTTAAGGAAGTTTGTTCGCGCCGCGTGATTAGGAAGACTTAGTTCTGAAGTGAGTCGGGAACTGTTTTTTCAGTTTTGAAAGTGGGTGGCTCAGTTTATGATCCGGGTGAAAGTCGCTGCGGATCGATGAACTCCGGCCGGGGTCAACTCCGACGATCAAAGTTTGCGGGGTTAATAACCAAATTTATACGAGAAGGGACGCTACTGCGTCTGACGAATATTTTGGTGAGCAGTAAACATAGAACATGCAATCATAATGTTGAGAATAATCTGGAATCCAAACAAATTCTTGTGAGTATCTATAATAACTGATGAAAAATATAAATCTATCTCTCTCTACATTAAACCTAAATTCATCAATGCAAGACATTGGAAATTGCGAAAAGATTTTCGTATAACACGAACTAATGGAAAACTGTTTCCTATTTCAAGGAATAAGTTATTTACTGAAGCAGATCTCATATTCGTTTCATCGTTTTTAATATAGGTATCTTATCTTATCTTATCTTGTTATCTTCATATTAACGTAATGTGACTGCTCACTGCTCTATGCGCTATCAATCACTTAAAGTCAGACACTGCATTTTCCTTCAAAAATAGATGAAGTTGTTATTATTGCGATTGAACACGTGAAACTCTGGACAGATAAAAACAAATATGTGATTTTTTACTGTTCACTTATTTGAAGTAGCTAGACTTATCAATAATGTCATCACTGAGGGCATAGGGTGCAATATCACAGAAGAAGTTTGATAAAAATCTTACAACAGTAATAATAGTTAACGTTGGAAACGACGTCATTAAACTATTATGGATTTAAGATAGAGATGTGCAAATTAAGCACTTAAATGACGTTTTCAAGTAAACAAATGAAATAGTCTGTACCATAAAAATGTGATTTAACTAAGTTTAAAGACGATTTTATTAGAGGGAGTAAACGGCTTGTTTTTACATGGTTGTCTTGTTATTTCCTAGTCAAAAAGAGATCTCATTATTTAAAGTAGTTACTTTTTTACTGTAGAAACTACTTTTCGAACCGATGATATCTTATTACGATGAATCATCATCTCATATAGATGGTGATTGAAAAGTTCACTTACGTATAAAGACTTAATTTTTAAATATGTATTTGAGTTTAAGTTTGTACTTTGTATACCATGCATTCTTTATCTTATTTGGAGATAAAATCATTATTACCTCAAATAGAAAACTTTTTATCAAAAAAATAAGTTTCAAAAACAAGCCACAGATAAGCCACTAAGCGTTTTCCTCTGAAGGGCCATAACCAATAATGGCCAAGTGCATCCCTACAAGATAAGGCAAGTCTGCGTCAGCTGTCCACATAACGCTGTCACATGTTGTGATGTGATATTGTGTGCCATTAGAGCCTTGATTGGGGAACTTTTTCTGGAAACATCTATCAGAGTTTGTGGAGTTGATTAATTTTATAAATGAATAGCAGAGACGTGTGTTTTGTATGGTAGAATTGTTGTGGTATTTTTCAAACGGATTTTCCTAAAGAAAATTATACTTTAATTATTTCCCCACTCGTTTTTTTTACAAACTTTTTCCGAGTTAATAAAATAAAATAACAAAAGAACTTCTTTTCTTTTTGTAAGAAATACAGCCTACCTACTCAAAAACTTCAATACTAATTTTTTCAACATTAGAAAGGTGTAAGTACTTATTTTTTTTGTTTGTATCCCATGTCAACCCAGGAAACAATTTTTTGGTCGAATTATAAGATGCGTTTACGTGTAAAAATTTATGCTATCCTTTCAATTAACTTATGAGAGGAAAAGTTACCACAAATGTTTCATACTACCCAAGGAAAATTAGTTGTCCTAACAACGTGGTCAGTACTGTACAATTTACGTCTTAAATTATTAGTATGAATAAATTTCAATCAATTACAAGGGCTTTGCGGCTTCAACATAATACCGTCCGATCTCTTTGAATATTCAATAGACATCTTTGATGTGTTTCATGAATTCTTGGCGTCTTGTTGACAAAGTTTATACAAATTTAAAACTATTCATTTATGCAACGTCTGCTCATTATTTAGTAGTTTGTACCTAAATGTTAGTGTAATATGATTTTTATATTTAAATTATAGTAATTTTACGTTACTAATTATTACCTACTAGTTACCTACTGTTTTGTACCTACACTCTACGCCTAGGTATAACATTCTTGATGTTATTTTAATTTCAGACATCCTAATTTGAAAATAAAATTCTAGATTGATAAAAAATACATTCAAATTCAAATATTTTTTGTCTTGTAATTTTCAATTTGAATTTGAAAAAATACTTAAATATTATTCTACAAAATTATTCGATCTTAAAATGGAATAAAATATTGGTCATAACCGTGATTGAACAATTACAAATAATCGCGTGTAAAATTAAACATAAAGAATCAGAAATAATATAAAATACAATCTTATACCTACTACTTAATTGAAAACTATTAACCACTAGGTACATTCATCATGAGTTATAAATGCATAATTATTTGTGATCATAAAAGTATTGATAATCGTTTAATTTCCTACGCTAAATACTGTTTGGTAGTAATTCATCTAATCTCTAGAAACTTGCGAATATGCGACGATAAATCACCGTTTACTGCTGAGGCATCGGTTCTTATTAACCATTGTCTTGAATCGAGAGCGTAATTAAACCGATAACCATTATAGCCGGTAGACCTTAAGCAATATTAGCGGCGTTTTACCTGAAATAAAACGCATATTAAACTACTTACCTCACTGGAAGCTTATTATTGAGAAGGCACTTCCGTTTCCGTCGATTTCTACCAGTTTCGTACCATATTCCCCTCCATTTTCCATCTATAGTGGCGACACCTGGCGGCCGCGCGCCTTTTTTGTGTTTACGATTTGAGCACCGCGCCATTTTACCTCATTGGCTCTATTTCACCAGGCAGGAGTAAAAACTAAGCTTCCAGTGAGGTAAGTAGTTTAATATGCGTTTTATTTCAGGTAAAACGCCGCTATTAAACCACTAGACCGTCACTGGAAGCTTATTATTGAGATGTGTTTGTTATCGCCTGGTGTTGCCACTAAAAAGGGGAAGACATAAAAAAAAGACCAACGCCAATGTGATTCAATGAAAAAAACTATTTCAATAAAGAAATAAATTTATTTCATAATTTTAACAAAGTAGGTTAATATAATAATCACATGAATGTTTGTTATAAACATAAGAAAAAGAAATCAACACTTGACCGTATACTAATTAACATATTGGATAACATAAACATTTAAACAATTTAAGGTAAACATACTCTGCTATTTAATTAATAGGAACAAATAATTGTGTAATATTTTCAGAATTAGAATTTTTCATTACTTCCCGTCTATAAAACTTTTGGAATGTATTAGCCGATCGCCAATTACCTCTGGCTAAGATATCCTCCAGGGAATTATTGTCCAGCCAACTTTTTGAAGCAACAGCGGCTCGTACGCTTCCTGGGCTAGCTATAATCTTCGCTTCCTTAAACAAAGTTTTTACCCAGCCGGCTATCACGGTGCGTGATGCAGGTTTCGCTTGCCCCCGAGTAGTAATAAATAAATTATCTGTTTTTGCAGCTGAGCGTCTATCCTGCAAAGCTGTTATAGTCTGTTCAATCCAAAAAATTGGATTAAGCTTATGATTTTCGTTATTCAAAAATATTCTCCAACCGGATTGAGTATAATTACAGCTGTCTGTTTTTGAACCAAACTGTGGCCAGAATATTACACTATCCTGGGATCTAATATAGTGATCAGCATCTATTGTAAGAAGAGTTAAATCATGTATGCGCCTGCCTGAACATAATAATAATAAAATAGCTGTATGACGCGCTATTTGAAATGTACTATTAAAGTCTATTTCGTAGTTCTTTAGGTAATTCAAGAGTGTACTAACGTCCCAAACTGGCGGTCTGATGGGCTTTGTAGCCCTAAGTGAAATTGATTTTAAAATATGTTTAACTAGACTGTGCGAACTTAAATGACTGGATGAATCAGGGTTACAGAGTGTTGAGACTACCGATTTGTGTAAAAGAATCGTATTATATGATAATTTGTGAATCAAACATAAATCTGATAGAAATTGGGCTAGTTGTGACCCCGTGGGATTTTTAGAATCAATCTGTTTCGAATTAGACCATGAAACCCAACGTTTCCAAGCAGCCTCGTAAGTCTTAATTGTGGATTTTCGCCAGGAGCCTTTAAGCAACGATATTTGATCTGTGGTCCAATTTTCTACTTCCTCGGTCCACCCCCACATTTCCAAACCTCCAAAATTATTTCCCCTACTCGCGGTGGTGGAAGCCCTGTCGACGTGTCGACTAGATACTTCTGTAGGTCTGTTAGAGTCAACGGTGGCGCTAAGGCTCGCGCCTTCAGGTCTGCGCGCCAAAACACCTGTTTCCACCGAGGTGTTATCAATAAGTATATTCCCGTCGACTGGTTTAGGTGAGTCAAGACTTTTGGCATAAGGAAAGGTGGAGGAAAGACCCATGCGAGTGGAAAGTTCCACGGGGCACTGAAGGCGTCGTGAAAACAAGCCTTTTGATCCTTCAAATCTCGAGACACATAATTGTAGACTACATGCGCCGTCTCCGATGCAAACAGGTCTACGATTGGAATCCCCCACTTGGCAAATACTTTGTTTGTACAGGCTGGCAAGAGGTGCCATTCTGGAAGACACCGATGACGGGACAGATGATCGGCCTGACTGTTGAATTTGCCTGGGATATAGTGAATGCTCATGTGTATCTGGTGCTGGTCCAAGATATTGAAAATCTTGTACGTTATTTCCATCAACGCTCTTGATCTCATGCCTCCTTCCTTGCGTAAGTAAGCAACAGTTGTCTTGCTGTCGCATTTTATGAGAACCGAACTGCAATACAGCACCTGAACCTGACTTTGGAGAGCATATAATATCGCTAACATTTCCTTCTGGTTGCAGTGCAGGCTTTGTTCCCTCTGCGACCAGGTTCCCGAGACCGTTACATTGTTCATTTGTGCTCCCCAAGCTTGATCGGATGCATCTGTGACTAAGAAGTGCATCGGAGGAGGGTAATGTAGCGGGCTTGCAGAATGACAATTCTCCATCCACCATTCTAACTCTTTCAATACCTCCAGAGGAAGTGGATAGGGCTTCGCCGTTAGGTTCTGTAGAGAATTCATGAATTGTAACAGCTGACGATGCATGAGCCGACCCCTTGTTACAACAAAACTGGCAAAGTTTAGTAATCCTATCAGTTTCTGAAGTTCCTTCAGGGTCGCGGTTCGCTGTTCGAGCATCCGGGTTACTTTTCCCATTATTCCGATCGCTTTTTCTCTTGGCAAAGATTTTAAGTTGTCCCAGGGATCCCATAGTACCCCTAAATATTTTATGCTTTTCTGGGGGTTCAAGACAGACTTCTTGAAGTTTACTAGCCATCCTAGATTCCTTAAGACTTCCACTGTGAGATCGACATGCTCGCGCAGCACGTCTAAGTTTTGATTTGCCAGAAGGTAATCGTCGAGATACACTACTATCCGTATCTTCCATCTGTCTCGCAACATTTGTGCCACCCAATTTGTAAGTGTCGCGAAGGTTTTGGGAGCTGTGCTTAACCCAAACGGTAGGCATGTCATTTCTAGTAGCTCTTGGTTGTATATTAGGCGAAGGAAGCGCCGATGAGACTTCTTTATGCTCAGATGAAAATAGGCCTGGGACAAGTCTATTTTGCAAAGCCAGTCGTGGGGTTGCAAAAAATCTGATATTTTGTTCATATTTATTAATCGGAACGGTTCTGTTAATACATATTCGTTTAGCGCCTTCAAGTTGAAAATGGGACGAACTGACCCGTCCTGCTTTGGCACCAGAAATAGATGAGATATGAAGCTTTTTGATTTTGTCGCTACTTTTAAAATTCCTTGCTTTTTCATGTTTTTTTATGATAAAAGACATTTCCTTCGAGGTCGGAGTGTGAAATGGGCCTCCGTTTACATTTGGATAGCAAAGGGGTGGCTTTCGAAAAAATGGTATGCGATACCCCTGAATTAACTTTAAAACTATTTCTGGTGCTCCCATTTGTTTCCACTTTGATTGGTAGTGCGCTAATTGACCCGCCTGGAAATGTTTCGAGTCATTGCCTGTACCGTTTTTGATGGGACTTCGTATTCTTAGGAGCCTTTGTGCGTCCTTGGTATCCTGCACGATCCGGCCGCGAGCCTCGGCTGTGAAACGAATTCCTTGCTCTAGAAGGCTGTTGCACATTTGTGGACTGTCCTCTACTTGAAAAGTAGGCATGATTATATCCACCCCGCGAGGGTGGGTTGTTACCAACATTTCTGGCTGTTGGTACACCGGATTCTCGAAAGGTATTTTGAGTTCCACGCGATGGAACTGCTTGCTTCCGCATGCCGAGCCCCCGCGAGGGGCGGCTGTTAAAACGGTCGGATCTACTTTGGGAGTAGCCCTCAGTTTTTGGAGGCCAGAAAACCTTTTGAACTCCTCCTGCTCTCTCCAAAGTAGACGTAAAGCGCTCAGCCTCGAAGATGTGTGTAACTGAAGGTGGAATCCGATTAAGGGAGGCTTTGACTAAAGGATCTCGGACATGACTCGTTACTGCTTCGCGTCGCATTTCAAGAGCCTCAGCTCGATGGCCACAGACTAATTGTAAGATATCGGAGGATATTTTATGAAACTCACCCTTGTGAAAAAGTTCCTCAATCTTTAAGTTCAGATTAACAAAATTAACCTCTGTCTCCTTAGCCCAGGACAGAAGGCAACGGATGCTTTCTTGAAGGGTTTCTTTCTGCTTCAACACACAATGTGTTACCGCAGCAAAAGCTTTTTCAGAGTGGGCTAGGTGACGTAAGGTATCGTACCTTTTGACCTCGTCATTTGTTTCGAGGTCTATGAAACCTGGAGTAGTATTATATGCCTTTTGTGTGTCAGAATATCTTACATCCGACCACGTGGTATTACCTAGTTGCTGGACATCGACCAACATTTTCAAAAAATTATCGGGTGTATTTGGTAAAACTGGGTCCTTTAATTTAGTTTCAATGTTAAAAGTAAAATCCCCACGTGGATTCAGAATTCCGCAATCAGAAACTACGTCTTCGGTTTTAGGTTGATTGTTATAGAGATCTCCACTAACTCCAGAGAAAATAGATACGTCATCGCGGCCAGTTGTACCAAAATTACCCCTTTCGTTGATAAAATTGGAAACGATATTTTGTAGCTCACCCATATCCTCAACTAGCTTATCCATCCTAGGATCGTGATGGTGGGAACGCCGTGATTTCTTACGGCGATGACGGCGTGATCGCTGTTTACCGCTTGCGCCGCTGCTTGAAGAGCTGCAGCTCGATGAATCACTCCGCCTACGCTTGCTCGGCCCAGCAACCGCTTGCGGCTCGGAATCCAGAGCCGAAATATTGTCCATTCTAAGAAAGCAAATTTATAAATATAAATTATCTAATATTTATAAATTATCCCGCTATAAACTGTTATTGTACATTTTATTCTGGTAGAATTTTCAATCCAAATTAATAATGGTCATAACTAACTACTTAAAAGTTCATAATATCTTAGAAAAGGTCGGTTAAGAACATATTATTTTTATTAATTCGATGTAGGTAGACATAACTTGACCTATTTATAACTCAATCTTAAACTAGATATAATTAAGCATGTGCTTCTTTAAAAATGTTATTATAAAGCAATATCTTTGTATATTATGAACAGATTATTGTTTATTCTAAGCAATACGAACGGTAAATCCGTTAAATCGGTAAATACGTTAAATACACCTTGAACAAAGGAAAGGTAAAAAAACTACGCATTTATAATATTAGTAGGATACTGGATATCTTTATATATTATGACCATATTATCGTTCAATCTAAGGATACGAACGGTAAAACCGTTAAATATATATCCTTTGAACAAAGAAAGTGTAAAATTACTTACAGTTTTTCGTATTTAACACTTGTTAACACCACACTTTATAAGTAATACTATTAAGGCAACCTTTGCAGATTCAGTTGGGAGTAGTCCTCAGTTTCTGCTCACAAGTTGCCTCGACGGAAAACGAAACGCCAATGAGGTAAAATGGCGCGGTGCTCAAATCGTAAACACAAAAAAGGCGCGCGGCCGCCAGGTGTCGCCACTATAGATGGAAAATGGAGGGGAATATGGTACGAAACTGGTAGAAATCGACGGAAACGGAAGTGCCTTCTCAATAATAAGCTTCCAGTGACGGTCTAGTGGTTTAATGATCCAATAAATTATCCATACCTATAGGAATTATCGTCTTGAGGTGGGTAGTTTGTAAACGATGCTGTGTTATAATTAATTTATTCATCTTATTTGGAACTATAGGTTGGCGCTTGGGACGCTGTCCAAGTGAATATTGTGTATTTTGCAGTATTTTGAGTTTATTCATGCAATAAAACTAATTTAAATAACTAATTTTCTATTTCGTATAATGTAAACAAAATCCAAACTAGAAAATATGCAATTTTGACATCACAATATTTACAATTACCTATAGTCTAAGATCCCACAGGTATATATTTTATAAATAGGAGAATATATAGGTATCGACTAGGTTGCCAGTAAAAATTTGGCCGCAAGCATTTTCAAATAAATAATTACTAATCTGTGGGATCTCGTACCTACTACTATTACTTATTAGTACCTATTTGATTAGCCGAAGTTGAGTAAAATATGCTACATAGGTACATATTCTCCTTATGGCTAAGCAAATCGCTGTCCAGCGTCGGTCATATATCTAAAGATATAAAGTATTTATTCAAGCCTTCACTTCAAGAAGAATTTGCTTTGCTATTAAGTTGAATATTTCACAGGATTTCACAAAATGCGGGGTTGCCTCCAGTGGTCTGTCAAGGAATGTAGCTTACAACGCCTTACAACGTCTTACAAACTCTTAGGTGAATGTTTTCTGAATATATTTCTCTTTCTCTCTCACACTACATGAGAGTAAGGGAGATAGATGGTAGTTCAATGTGTGTAATGTTCCTGGATACATTTTAAAGCGACCACAGTAAAGCATTAATTGCTTTATAAAGCCGCGGTCCAACGTCCCTCTTCATACCTATTATACCCTTAGATATTTACATGATAAATGTATATTATCAGCATTAATACTCCTACTGATAGATAAAAGTGAATGAAATACAATATAAAACACAAGTCACCAATCTCTATCCCTATCTATATCTTATATATAAAATTCTCGTGTCACAATGTTAGTCTGCATACTCCTCCGAAACGGGTGGACCGATTCTCATGAAATTTTCTGTGCATATCGGGTAAGTCTGAGAATCGGCCAACATCTATTTTTCATATGTACCACGGGCGAAGCCGGGGCGGACCGCTAGTTCTATATATATATATATATATATATATATATATATATATATATATATATATATATATATATATATATATATATATAAATGAAACCCGTTTCGCGTTGTCACGGCATCACGCGTGAACGGGTGGACCGATTTCGATAATTCTTTTTTTATTATATTCCTTGAAGTACGAGGATAGTTCTTATGGCGAGAAAACGGAAATATGTACCGGGGCGGATCGCTAGTATGTTATAAAAATAACACTTCATGTTCTCAATTTGATCATTTAACTGTAAATATATCTCTACCATCTAATAATCTTCTGAAAATGTAGCAGTAAATACAATTAAATAGCCAACTAGTGTACCATATATTAATACAACGCACTCACAAGACGGGTTCGGATGTCCCTCTAAAAGCGAATTGTAGTCGAATGCAATGGTTTATAATACCGTTATCGTGATGTCCGACTGAGATTAAGAGATACTTTAGTTCCAGTGAAGATGCAGGGTGGCAGGGGATGGATTTTAATGGAATCAGGCGCTATCGCCGGGAGAACAATAAATCGCATTATAGAATTTAAAGGTTAGAACTTTGTTTTTGCTAGATGCATGTTGGATTTTACGGAAGACGGTTTTAAATTTTCAATGAGTTGCTTAAAAAGAAGGTGTTTGTGTTTTAACACATGGTTCAAGCTATTTATAGCTTCTTAGTTTCACCTTCATAATGATACATAATATATCTATGATCTATATAACAAATGGATACAATACCTAATGTTCTACAATAATTTAAAATCTTGATAATATGTTGTATGATTCTGCTCTACATAAATAATTGTATTAAAATAAACCACAAAAATACACTAACTACAAATTATTTGCATCAAAACTCTACTTTATTTTCACATTATTTTCCAAACAAATTACAATTAGCTACAGCTTATAGTATGTTTGAAGGATAGCAATATAATATTAAAACTATAACATTGCAGGGACGACAGCAAGCTCTATGTACATTGCGAAATGAATAGAAAATGCGCAGTTGGAACTCATTACATGTTTGTGGAAACCAGATGTAACCTAGATTTCAGAACGAGAGAATTTATATTCACATGTGTAATTGCAAATCTCATTACTTTATTTTATGATCGATTTCATTTTAATTAAGTTTTTGCGTTTTATATGAAATAAGCAATTATGTTCGTAATGAAAAGTTTCTCAAAGGGCGCTCTTTGTAGTCTGAATAGACCTATTTATTAAATACTAATATAATTCAGTTATCAGGCGAATTAAAGTTTAAGATAAGAATATAATATATAATTTTATTAGTACACAGCAGAAAGCAAACCACGCGAATTGTGAATTTAATAAGAAAAAAAATCGCATACCTACTTCTTAAAAATCTAGCGACACACTTACAAACATTTTTTTTGATGTTGAACTCAAATTATGTATTCTTATAAAATACATATCCGTTTCCATTTCAATTCGTGCAAAATAACAAAAACCCCGTTAACAAATTTACTTTGGCATAACAAGTTTTTAGAAACGATGAAGTTGAGAACGCAATTTGTTAGCGGTCCGCAGCGAGGCCAAATCAAACACATAGCTCCTTTGAGGAGTATCGGGAATGCCGCTGAATATGTTCCGTTTCTGTTATTTGCTTTGCAGATATGTGGCAGGATATGCGATAGATTAAATGTATTGCGACCGTTCTATGAGTGTGCTTGGTCATGGATTTTGTGGGATATAGTGGTTATTAAATAATAAGTAGGTAGATTTTTTCATAAAAACAGGGGATTCACAAACCGCATTTTCTGTATTAAATATGCAGTAGGTAGAGGTGTTAATTAAACATATAAAAACTAAATATCAAATTTAAGTGTTAGCTTAGAAGAGAATTAATATAAAGTGTTTAAGCCAATTTTATCAAGTTATAGTGACCGATAACTTATTAATAATATCTAATAATTATACTAAACTATTTCACTACGTCACCCAGTAATCTACAATTCCATACAATAATCTTAAACTTGTACTAGGACTACATGACGCTTCGAGATCAAAGTTCAGTGCGGGCGTGGAAAAGTGCTTTAGGCGAAAGGCGCCTATCTCGAAATTATTAGTGGCTATTCAGACACGACTATTTACTTATCAAACGCCCCTACAGGCCTCTGGGGCTTTGGCTATTTTTGAACGTTTTGGATGATAATTTTAAACGTAAGGATTTAGATATACAGTTCAGGTACAAACTGCAGAAGTTGAAATAAGGTTTAGATTAAAATTGATCACGCTATGAAGAAAAGATTATCTTCCAAAAATTATAGAATCTGAATATAGTTGTGAAAGAGTACAAATGCAATTTTGTACAAAAATCGAGTTCAGTGGTTCTTTTTATGGAGGGTCATTGACAAGCCAAGAAATTTTCGTCACGTCACAGCCCCCTACAATTTTCAATGGCAAACATTTGTCCAGTAAGTTTTCAATCAAATTTAAAAATATGGATATTTCATGTAGATTCCCCTCGGGCTATGCGGCTGACAAGAGAGGCGATGTGGGCTCCATTGTGATCAAATAGTGTGCCCATTCATTCCTTTTCTTTTCATAAAACCAATAAGTAGGTGAATGTGAACTCACCTTTTGAAAAGAATTTTTGAGGAGTGAAGAAGGTACACAGATTTAATAGTTGTATGCAAATTATGCGGTATTAAGGCAACTTTAAATTATATATATCAATAGCCAGTTTAAATTATAATTCACAGGGTTTTTTGCTTATAAAAAAACCCAAACTTGTTTATTCCCAGGAAATACAATCACATCTTCAAGAATGTTGTCTCCACAACTCAAGGAAGGACCAATGATTCGAATTTATGCTTTATGCAGTGGAAAATGATAAATTTATAGGCGTCCAGTTCCTGTTTCAATACATTTCAACGTCTCCCGAGGAGAAAGTCTTGATTTTTTATGGTTACTGCGGCACGTTTGCATAATTTATCGTTCTCAGTTTTTTTCGTAACAAAGGAGGTATTGTCATGACTTTTTACCGCTTTCCTAAGGAATGAGGTTAAGGATTATTTGTTGCGTCTTTTATATCGCGAGTATTAATTAAAGAAGTCCAATAAAAAAGGGCATTGTGAAGGTGTAAAAAGGAATGAGATGAATGAATGCCAAATTTTATGTGTTGTTGCCTTGCGACCCGTGATGAATTTTGTCAGTTCCTAACTATATCAATGTATACTTACTTAGGTTTTTCTTTTATATTTTAATGTGATGTAATGTTCAATATAGTGTACTAACGCATCTCTTTTCTTCTCTTTTTCTTACTGTTTAAATTGTAGATTGTAGAGTCAAAATAAATTCCTATTTTTTCCAGTATCTAATCTATTCTACACGTTTTATTGATTGTAGTCACCACACTAGACATTTTTCCTCAAATACAACAAACCAGATTGATTTATACAGACACTGGAGAGATAAACAAATTTCAGTCCGCCGAAGACAGATGGCGAGCGAGATCACGTAGAACGCACGGCTTCAACCCTTCGCGGATAATATCTTTAAAAGTTTGCCACCCGCACCCCTCGTCCCGGGGGTGTACCGATCTCTTAAAATTTGTTTCCAATCAAATGTATTACGTTTGTCTTTTTGGATATAGATTGGTTGAGTTTATGTGATTATCATTTTAAGGATTAAAATGGTATTATATAATATTAAGTATAGTAATAAAGCATAGTTAAAGATATAAGAAAAGTCTACATGTATAGACTTTTCTTATATCTTTAACTATGCTTTCATAATAATATAGTAAGCCCAAAAGTATGAAAAAATTAACAGCTGAATGAAGAAAATTTTTTGAGTTTCATTTCTGAGTCCTTAGTATCTTTAATCATAATATTATTATCTGTGCTTCAATAAATTAATAGAACTTAAGTATATGTTATACATTTAAATACACATTTCTTTATTAATATCAGTCAATACAATAAATGATTCGTGAAACACGATTAATTATTTATAGTCATTAGCCATCGCCTACCCCGGAGCGTAAGTAAAATCGTCCAAATTCTGAGTACTCAATTTAAAGTTAATTTCACTGAAAAGATTATACACCACGGGGAAAGGGATGATTGATTTAATTACAACGGGTCACCATGAAATTTGACTTTGATTGCAAAGCATTAAATTTCGTAGTTTAGGTCGTAATTAGACGGAAAAAAAATATATGGCATGAAAAACTTTGCTTTTGTGCTTAGAAGACTGATTGAAGGAAATTTTTAAAAATCTCGGATTTTAATTTTTGATTGAAAATAAAACTATTGAAATAAAAATGTTTATTATTTTTATTAAGTTTTACTATCAAATTAGCTTACAGAAAAGTGGAAAATAACTTAAAAGTGCACACTTTTACTTTTTCTTTTATGTTCATAGCTACTTTCTCTCAATAAACCCCAAATATAGTCGCCCATCATGTTTTCATTGTATTGGCCTTGATAGCGTTGTTCAAAATTCATGATGTCCTGATGGAAACGTACTCCTTGCTCTTCGGAATAGGCTCCCATATTGTTTTTAAATTTATCCAAATGAGCATGCAGCATATGTACTTTTAATGACATCCTGCAGCCCATGGCCTTAAAATTTGTAATTGGAATTTGCCTTACCTTCCAAACACCTTTTACAATATCTACAAGCAACATGTGGAGCCCATGGCTTATCTTGATTCCGTACAGGACAGTCAAAATATGCTTCATAGGCTTCACAGAGAACGTGAGATGTCTTTAGTTCATATTTCACGTCTCGAACTTTAATAAATTGACCACATATAAAACAAAATGCATCAGCATCGTATTTGCACTTTCGTGACGACATTTTAAGTTATTCTGGGCTTGTAAATAATACCTGATGGTTGTTTACCACTCGGGTGCCATCTAGCGGCACAGTGTAAACGTTAATATCCCACTCTCACCGCGCGGTCTTTTTAAAAATATTAAAATCGATTAAAATTTATGAAAAAATTGAAAAATTAGTATTATTATTATAACTATCACAAAAGCAAACTTTACACCGAAAAAAGGTATTTTCTTTTCGTTTTTGTGCATAACTAACTGGAAAATAATAGTATAAACTTTAGGACAAAGAACGAAAATTTTTTTGTCGAGTCGTGTTATTCTTCTCTAAGACGTGTCCTCTCTTATAATTATGCCCCATTACTTAAGCATCGCTTTATACTGACTAATTACTTAATAGAAGTAACGAGTTATATATATATTATTCGAAAGTTGAACGGCGAAATATAATGGAATAAACATTGAACCGATCGAAAAGGATAGATAAGTAATCCAACTGAAAATTTGTATTGTGTTTACATTGGTACGTTTGTCTTGTGCAAAACACAAAAAATATTAATGTAATGAGTTTGTTTTAATAAGGAATATATACATAGATAAACAAAACTCTATTCTATTGAACGCTACGCTAACAGAAAGCCACTTGACTAGGGGGGCTACTGTTGCTAATAATTTTTTGTTTAATCAATTTGAATTAGATCATAATCATAATATACTTATCACAACACAGCCAAACACCAATTAAGTGAACGAAATTATAGATTTAATATAAACATTTATTCTCTTATTAAGTACACTAATAATATTCATACATCGCCTCATATTTTCATTGAAGACGGAGTCAAATCGATAGTTGCTAAGTTCGAATGTACTGATAACTCAATAACGTTCTAGTCTAGCTGTGGATTGTGTATTTACGAACTTGCTTCGCTATTTATTAGACGTATGTTCATTTATAATTATGCATAATAATTAATGTTTTAGTTTATATTTAAAAGGATGTTTTAAGTGATTGTACCTTTTTAGAATATTTACTTGAAAATTGCTCATATCTAATGTGTTAAAATAAAGTTACCAATATATTTACATACATATACAACGTCTACTGTTGTTATTTTACAAATATCTAACTCTGTTCCCTATACAACGTCATATCTAATCCAAACAATAATCTAAGGAATAATCTTTCCTCAGCTCCTTGGATCATCCTGGAATAAATAGGTCAAGGGACCCCCTCGCCCAGGGGGATGCCCTGATAAAACTTTGTCCAAAACTTTTGTTTTGAGCACCTTCCCAGCCTGAAAATTGCAACAAAAGCGGCATATTACGGCCCGAATGGAATAAATATGAGATTAGAATGAAAGTTATTTACTGTTATTTGAGTAATTCTAATGTTTTATGCCAATAGAAATCGTGTCGGCCTTTGTGATAATTTTAAATTTATTGATATATTTGTATTTTAAGTAAAATATAATAAGCTTTTATGCTATAAAATCAGGTATGATTTTCAATAGAAGGCAATCAACAGTATACTATTTTATAATAACTTGTGAACATTAAGATACAATTCCATAACCAATTCTTTAATCCAGCCTTACGTAAACTCGCTACCACAGAGCACAAAACTTGTACCAGTAGATAAAAAGGCAGTTTGTATAACAATCAGTTACTCTGCATCGAGCAGTGGTCTGTGTCCGCAAATAGGGGACATATAAATGTATATGGATGTTAACGTGTTTTTTACGACACGGATCCGACATATCGTTTTGTTTGCGTCCGATATCTTTACTCCCCTACCGCGAAACTAGAATTAATTTTCCTTTGGTATGCGATAGGTTTATTATACGTTATGTTCTTGATATTTATATCTAGATTATTCCTATATTAAGCAAAAATCTTTCACTTCAGCTATGGAAGTTTTCTTCAGTTCTCATTCACACATTTTATTCAAAGATGTTCAAGGCAGGTTAGAAAATATTTAAAAGATAAGAAAATAGACGCAAAACAAAGAATCGCAATAGCATCAACCAAAAGATCATAAGAGATTGACAAGGGTAATAATTTATTTATACGAATTATTGTCGCTTCACCGGGGGGAGGTCGCGCAAACATTGACTCGTCGAAGTGTTTGCACAGTATCGGCTCCATGGTATGTTCTTTACAAACGCTATAAAAATGTTTACCTACTGAGACTATTTCCTACTGTAATTTGCGGTTCATTGCTGAGCATCAGTTGTACAAAACAAATTGAATTCGTTTGTTCGCTCGGTCAAAAGCTTGATATATTAAGATTAAATTTTATTGGCTCATAGATAGATTGAAGTAAATTAAAAATATGGTGGGATTTACCTGACAAATAACACGTGTAAATCGGAGGGCGCCTAGTTTCTGATCTTATTTCTTGTTCTCTTTTGTTATTTTCTTAATAAAACTATAGGAGAAATTATACGAATATAATATTATGGTTCTAGTTCTATTAGACATGATTAGTACATTGCATCGTATTTGTTTCTTTGTCGTTCCCAATAAATATACTGTATAGTAATGTCAATATTGGATTTTATACCATTTAACCATTTCTAGCCATGTAAAGTTAATCAAATTCAATCGGAAAAATCTACATCTCGTTTTTATTTTGCAGTATTTAAACGGAGGGCGGGCTAACGCTAAATCATGGAAGTGATCCGAACATCAAACGTAATATCGTAACGATCAAAGCATTCCCGGACAATTATTCGGTTTGCTGATGATAAATCGACTCCATAACATGAAGCAGATCAGTTTTTGTCTGTGCGCTTTGAGCGATGCGCGGTACACGGTTGGTTATAAGGAAAGAGTGTTTTATAGGCTACCTTGATAGGTTTTCAGTAATTTATTGTTGATGTGAAAATGATCAAGTTAACCAACTTAATGACGTACAAAATATTATATTCAAATTGGGAAGACTGTTTTTAATAGAGTAAATGTAATTTAGATTTACAGAGTTTAATATAGAGTTAGATTGACATACCTTTACTTTTGCTTCATCTTGAAAAGTTGAGCATGTTCATAATTTAAAAGAATTTTAATTAAAATCTACATAAGAATGTGGTGTGGATGAGCTTAATGGGTTATAAAATTGATCTGTATATCTTTTCTTCTTCTTCAGTGTTCTGTAAATCTTTCTTTAAATGTCTACAATAACGTTTTTATTTTCACAAGATCTGTAAACCTTTTTTAAATGTCTACAATAACGTTTTTTTTTTTCATAAATAATACCGATACAAAAAATATATGATACAAAAATCTGTCTCCACAGTTAGTTGCACACGTTCCGCCCGCGGCCCATTGTCATGTCGCATTAATGAGTCGCATCATAACTCCCGATAATCTACGTTTATTGGCTTCGTTCGCTGCTTTATTACTCTGCAAATATATCGTTACTCGTTGGGAGTATACGCTTTGTTTTTGTAAAAGGAAAGGTTAGAATGGTTGCAATGCAATGGTGATGATCAGATTTTAAGAAAAAGGCGTTTTAATTGGATGTATAATTGCTTATTATCGTACGACGATACTACGACGACGACGACGATACGAGGAAGAAAAGACTTCTCTTACACTATAACACTAATAAATGGCCGACGACATAGTGTTATTATAACTACTTTACTTGTTGTTATGATCTCTCAATCCAATTTGTAACTACATAACTATAAAGCTTGCCAAAAGTGTTAAACTCAAGATGAAAACAAGGCGTTAACACGGAAGTACATTCAAATTTAGTATGTTTATTGTAAGTATAGAATGTAATCACGATCAACCATTATACTAAAGACAATTCATTATTAGAGAGCAGTTAAGACGGTCATAATCGGCAGTTATCGCCCTTTTATAGCGGATTTTACGATCTAAACTATTCACCCAAGAAATATACTTGTTCTTATCCTATTATAACCTTTGTGAGAGCTAATCACTGCTGGTTGCTTGTATTATGATGATAATAGTGATTTGCTATTGAACTGATAGCTGTTGATAGCAGTTTAATCATTTAACTGTTATAGTGAGTTATTAATAACTAGCTTTCCGCCCGCGGCTTCGCCCGCGTTTTCAAAGAAAAACCCGTTCCCGTAGGATTTCCGGGATAAAACCTATCCTATGTCCTTTCTCGGGTATCAAAATATCTCTATACCAAATTTCATGCAAATTGGTTCAGTAGTTAAGGCGTGATTGAGTAACAGACAGACAGACAGAGTTACTTTCGCATTTATAATATTAAGTATGGATTTATACAATAACTACTTATGCCTTAAGTCATTTATTAGATACCATCACATGCATAATTTTTTAACAGCTTGCTTTTAAACATTTTAAGATTTTTTTAGACGTTTTCAATAAATAAATGAACACAAAAAGAAATATTTTCAAACGGTGATTAATTCACACATTAAGTGTAGAAAACCCTTTATAAACTTGTAATAGTTGTTTACATCACCGCTGTACATCAATACATTACGAGTACAGCAATAAAAAGGGGTAAGAAAAAATGAGCAAAACGGAAAACGTTAAAATAAAAGCGGCCGCGAATATATACGACTTCCTGGAGGAAATAATAATGTTGTTTGCAATTCATTTGCCTCTACCTGGCTACCCTCGTCTTTTGAAAACAACGGCTAGATATTTTCCCGACCCTTCTTGGTTTTTTCTCGGGGAGATTTTTTACAAACCCTTTGCTTCTCCGCGGAATCAAAGCTTAATGACGAGTGACTGGGAAACTGTTGCTTCTGAATTTTTTGTTCTATTTAAACTGTTTGGAATTTAAGAATGAGAACATTTACTTTACGTATTCGTAACCTATTGTATGAAATTATCATGCTTTAATTTCTAATGAATGTGCACCTGGAAGTTGTCTTCAACAATGACATGATTCTACTTTAAAGTAAACTTCACTTTCCACAAAATGTATTTATAGATGTTATTGTAAGTACTCTTTACAAATAAATATTTAAAAATAATTTATAAACATCTTACAAAACACACCAACCTCACAAACTTTCCGCCCAAAAGCTTCCTGTTCAAAAAAATTTCACTTACGTACAACTGTTTCACAACCGAAGCCGACAAATGGCGTGTCGCAAAAGAAAAATCAAAGCGTAACAAGGAACCGGCTTGCTTACATTTAAAAACGTAATTGTAACTAACCGCCCCCTTTATTAATTTACCTCGTTTATTCCTGTCATTCCCTTCACGTCACGCTACAAAAAAAGCCTTAAAATATTCATGATACTGCGAATTTGCTTTGCTGAAGTGAGAAGGATTGGAGAAATATTTTTTAATTGTTTTAAATTAAAACGTGTTGAAGATCACTTGTAGATTTATTGATGTTTATTTATAAATTTAACCCTTCATAATACTTACATAAGTATTATTAATTATTAACTAACAAAGATTGTGAACAGTTTATAAAGGAGTATAATAATAATATGTTTGTCACGTTTGTCTCCAAAACACTGACACAGAGGTAACTAGATAAAATTTTAATAAAGTAGTATAGTATAAGAAATCTCATTTAACTCCGGTAAAATCAAGAAATTTCACGGGATATCTATTTAGCAACGTTTTTAACGCAACTAGAAGCAAATCACAACGCAGAACCCAACTAATATATTATTATGACTAATATTAATATTAAACATACGAGACATATCTTCAAACATTCAATCAAATCAACTAATGATATTAAAGGTCCAATTTAAGAAATTTCTAGAAACGGAAAGATGCGATCGAGATCTTTGAATATTCAAGCATCGAGTCTCAAGGGGCCAGTAAGAGTCACTTAAAATGCCTGATGAGCAATCAAGTTAGTGAGGTCGTGGTAGCAATCAAATACTTATTTGCTATAATTTATTGGATAGAGAAATAAATACCTACTGTTGTATCAAAATTCCATGATTCATCATCAATGAAAAAATCGTAATATTTAATTTATGTTTTATTTGCTTTAACAATGTTATAAATTAATTTCTTATTAGGTAAGTATAAATATTTTCAGTGGAATAACATCTATTTACCTACTACAATAATGTCATAGCACGAAAATCCGTCACCGTTGATCCATTTAAAATCATATCCGAAGGCTCCCTCTAAATATCATTTCCATAAAACCTATGAAGTCAATTTAAAAATCGGGCCGATTACAAAAATGAACATCGTCTAGAGTGGCCCTTCCGTGCCGAGCATCAAACGCGCCGACAGCGGGGTCGCATTCCGCCGCGTCCCGGGCCTCCTTTTTTAAATCCCGGTAACAAGCCAATAAATCCGTGCACATTTTTCTCAGCCCCGGCATTCCCGACCCGGAAAAGGCTTAGAGCGATTACACTCAAATTTACTTAACACTCAACACATTAAACACTCTAATAAGGATCTTTTATGTAATTTTCTTATCTGTTCCGCCATCTCGCTCCGTCCGTTTTAATTTGATCATCAAAATTGGGTTTTGTGCAAATTTCGTTATGTAAATTGAATCCCGAATATGATTAATTTTATGTTAGGACAAAGGATATGGGAACATTACTTGATTGGGTAATCGTCGCACGCGTTATTATGTTAACTTGTTTGTTGAAGATGTATTATTGGAAGGTGACATATGGAAGTATATATCTAATGTAATTAGATCAGTTTACATCATAATTATGGGAACATAAAATGTTGTTAACTCTTAAGTTCTTTAGAAGTTAGAACACAATATCATTTGTTTGCAATTACAAACAAAATATTTATATTTATTTATTTATTTATTTATTTATGGAACACACAACAATAAATACACATTACATTATATATAGGATGACATTATCTAATTACCTAATTGTATCTTATGTAATTATCAATTATAGGTGTACACAACATTCACATTAATAACACTTATACAATTAAACATAATAGAAAGAAAAACATAATCAATATACTAAACGCTACTGGAAAAACTGTGAATAATTTGATGCTTATACTGTGCGAGGGATCCGAAAAATATATCAAGATCTGGTAAGAGCATTATTTGTTGGTTATAAGTAGCACATATTCTCGATAATGGAGCATGTTTGCCTAGGTTAGTTTTGCAAACTGGAACACAAAAAAGGTGTTTTATCGGTTTTCTGGGAAGGCGATACGGTATCTGAAAAGCGATGTTAGAAATAATGTCCTCGCAGACAATAGCACCGTTTACACATTTATGGAGAAATAGTAAATCGTGTAATTTGCGACGGTCACGTAACGAAATCATATAGTTAGCTTTACACCAGATTGCTATGTTGTCTAAATCATCCTGAATAGCATTTACGTCTGATAAATTTTCGATCGATTTATAGATTTTTAAGTCGTCAGCAAAGAGAGCATAGTGGCAATGTTTGATGCAGTCAGAAATATCATTAATATAAGTAAGAAATAGCAGTGGACCCAAGTGGGACCCCTGTGGGACTCCAGATGTTGCAGTAAACATACTCGACTTAAAACCCCTCACAACCACTTCCTGCGATCAATTATAAAGGTAAGATGCGAACCATTTCAAAATGGAACCTGATACACCGTAATTCTTTAATTTTATGAGCAGTGTTTCATGATCAACCTTATCAAAAGCGCTGCTGAAGTCCGTGTAGATCGCGTCAACTTGGCCTCCGTTATCCAGTACATTCGTTATGTCAGACAAGAATTTCACAAGATTTGTTTGGATAGAATGACCTTTACGAAAACCATGTTGATGTGGTGATATAAATTTATCCAAGTAACGAGTAACTATAGGACAAACAAGAGATTCAAAAACCTTTGATAAGGTTGATAAAATAGTGATAGGTCTATAATTACTAACAATGGTTTGGTCACCCTTTTTATATACTGGCACAATCTTGGAAAACTTCCAACGCTCGGGGAATATACCTTGTTCGAGAGACTCATTGAAAATATTAGCTAGAGGAGAAGCTATCGTGACGGCTACACGCTTAAGAAAAATGGGTGGGATAAGATCCGGACCAGCACCTTTGTTAACATCGAGTTGTTTTAACTTTGCAAGAACCTCTTTTTTGGTAACATTGAATTTGGAACAAGAATCATTATAGCAAGTCATTTTACTCGAACAAATTGGAAGCGCTTTTATTATTGGATTAGAATATATGGATGAAAAATGAGAGGCAAAGAGGTTCGCAATGTCAGGACCGCTTTCTGCGGTAAGATTGTTGAGACACATAACAGACGGTATTGATGATAGGCAATTATTTCGCTTACTATTAACATATTTCCAAAATGCTTTACTATCCCTTTTGATGGCTTCTTCAATTTTTTGTTTGTAGTTTTGATGACAACGTGAACTTATTTTTTTGCATCTTTCTCGCAATACATTAAACTCAAACAGATCGCGGGGGTTTTGGAACTGTTTATACTTACGCCTTATTTTATCCTTCTCTTTAATGATACGAATTAAAGCGGGAGAAAACCAGGGAGGATATTTGCTTTTTTTAATGTAACTTTTCGGTACATGATGATCAATTACGCCTCGCAAAACATCATAAAACAGCTCCACCTTCTTATTGATATCATTAACATGTAGGAATTTAGAGTACCAATCAATATTTTCCAGCTCTCGCACAATATCATCATAATTAGCCTTAAAAAAGTTATAGCTAACAAAGTTATTACATCGCAAAGTAGAAGGTACGTTAGATTCGACACACAACAAAAGACTAGGATGATGAGGATCTGGCTTAGTCAATATATCAATCGCCGAGGATACGTTACAACAAGAGATATTTGTCAGGGCTAAGTCCAACATTTTATCATTGTGATTAAGAACATTATTAATTTGATCAAGATTATTAATGTTTATAAAATCAACAAGAGCACATTCCACATTACCGTGATACTCAACTGGAACCATTACTTTACGATTAGTACAGATATTGACCCATTTTATATTACCCAAATTAAAATCACCAAGAATTATTACGTTTCCCATTTCCTCTATAACATTATTAGCATTTAAAATAAATCTTTGAAGAGCTTTGTGATTGGTTGGAGGTGGGAGGTAAATAGTACAGATAGGAACATTTTTTACAACACCGTCAATTTCGATTTTAACATTTACCCAAAGATCCTCGTATTCGGTTTCGTATTTCAATAGTCTAGAAGACTGAAATTTTCGGGAAACAGCGATTAGAACTCCACCTCCATCCAACTTAGCATTCCTATTACAATTGCGATCTCTACGATATACAGTGTACCGGGAATCAAATATCTCACTGCTAGAAATATTACATTTCAGCCACGTTTCACAAAAAACAATTATATCATATGAGCTTAATGCTATATTCTTAAATACTTCGTTAGTTTTTGTCCTAAGTCCTCTAACATTTTGATAGTATATGTTAACCATTAGGAAGATAATAAAAACCGTCACATTCATACATTAAACAATAATATTAATACAAAGTTAAACCATTTTCTTAATACTATCTAAGCAACGGATCTGCAATGCCTGACTGGTTTCATTTTTGCGCACAAATATTTTTCCATTTCGGACCCAAACAAATTTATAGTTCGTTTCTTTTGCCTTTAATCTAGCAGTAGCATGAAGAATTTTGTTAGCAGGAGTTAAATGCTCAGCAACATAAACTGGCTTATTAGTACCACCAATCCCCAGATGATGTGTACTTAATTTATCATCACTATTACATTTATTATATTTTTGCACAGCTGCAAGTAGGATGTCGCGATGGCGGGGGCTTCTTAATTTGGCAACAACAGCACGCGGCCGACCATCATCTTTATTTATTTTGGCTATGCGAGTTACTTGCATTATATCATCGTCCTTAATATCGGCATTCACTACTTTAGCCAGTTGGTTCAAACAATTCGAAAGATTTTCACTACGGTTTTCAGGAATGCCATTAATTTCCAAATTACTTTCACGTAGATGTTGCTCAGTGTAGGCTAGACGACTTGTGAGATCTTTAACAGTAATCACTAAGGTAGCATTTTCTTTCGTTAGATTAGTCATTATGTTATCATTTTCCTTTACGTGCAGTTTAAGAGCTTCGTACTGGTCGTTTAAAAAAGTAAGTGATTCATGAAAGTCCGAAATTTGTTTTGTTAACGTACTAAACTTGTCACACACTGCTTTGGTGACAGCATTTTGTATCACTTCGGTCATGTCGCTTTTAAAGGAATCCAGTATTTTTTGCAAGCTCGCTTCAGTCACAGGGTTGGAATCATCACTAGCGTTAGGTCGCGACCGGCTTGAGCCTCCCATTTTATTTCTAAGCGTTATATTGCTATCAGCTACGTGTGAGCTCAAATCGTCGCAAACTGGCTCTTTTAGTATATTCCTGATAGGCGTATTTGTATTGTCAAGCTTGGGTCGTAGATTAAGACACGCAGGACATTTCCATGAGGACTTTTTTTCGGGTAGCATAGCAATAAACCTTTTATCACTGGTCCCTGCACATTGTAAGTCGTAGACCGAGGAACATAGAGAACATCTCAGTGAATGCGTACCCTTAACAGTATTATGACACCCAGCACAAACGTTAGACATTGTTAAAAAAAAAAAAAAAAAGTTTTAATTTCTTGTATAAAATTAATTGTAATACTTAGTCTGGAAAATTAACTAATAAGTGTATAGGTTAATTAAAAAAAAATATAATAATGAAAACACAAAAAAAAAAAAATATATCGAGTACGGCTAGGGTTTGAACCAGCATCTATTGGACAGTTACTTCTAATAGCTACGAGCACGGTTACACACTTCTGCGAAATTATTAGTCTTATTCGACGATCGATCGAAGTAACGAAACAAAGTTTTTGTATTACCCCCGTGATAATTTTTTCTTTACGATATCAAAAGTTTAATCACAAAACACTATTTCATCACGTTAAAAATTATTAATATTGGTTCCTAGTTATAACAATGGAAACCAAATTCACTTAAAACACTTCAACAATCACTTTAATCTTCTTTATGTTACTTGTTTACGGAACATATGTTCAACACTAAAGACGATTATTTCCAATCACTTTATGATCGATAGACTGTACGTAGCGTTAAGATAACGTTTACACTTGTTAATTGCTGACTATTTTACTATATTTCGCACTTGTGCTTCAACAAAACTTAGGTATTCTATTTTTAAATTAAAAAAATACGGAGACTAATTGTAGAAGTGTCAACTGTCAAAAGTCATTTTTGATATATTCCAAGTACATATCTATAATTTCTAACCAACTTACATTATAGATATTATGTTGTACAATAATTCTACACCGGTCACTTAAAATTTTGTTAAATGCGGCTATCCATCGGCAAGTCTTTCATGTAAAATTCTTTAATAAGAAATATGTATACTTCCCCTTATCCACTCTGACGATGTCGCGGACAGTCCCTTCGCGGACTTAGCGGAGCGGCATAGATAAAACGATCCAGTAATTACACTAAAACTTCAGCCACATGTGGCAACCGCGCCAACTTGACTCGCGGACCTCAGAGCAATAAATTTGTAATATAAATTATTCAGATTCGTCACCAGATTCCCAGATTAATAATTACTATTCGCAACTGGCGAGCGCAGAAGGCGTCCGTGATTAGCGATACGTCACCGTAAATATGGCAACACTTATTCCACGATTTATATCAAGGGAGAGTGGGGTAATGGGGACACTTGGCAATAAATCTACGGGAAGTGATTTGGTACAAAGCACTGGGCCCACGTCGTAAGCTGTGTTCGGCCAGGAACATCTATTGTGGGCTGGATACCCTTAGAATCCGATAATGCCTGGAGATTGTACCGTCTTTGCTTTAACACCTCTCCCGACTGATTTATTCAGTGAGCTTGTATTGATAATTTTGCGAAGAAGCTCAGGTATATACTATCGATAATATCAATGTGTCCAGAAATTTAAAAATTTTAATACAATTCGTATACAAAGTTTTCCATTGTGTTTATTGAAATATTTGTAGTATATTACTTGTCAGCTACAATGCATAGAAAAAAGACACAAACTAAACTTATTTTTAATATTACGTAAGTACTACGTAAGTTAAAATATTTTTTAAAATTATTTTTAAAATATCTGCTATCACTTGCGTAAATCGAAATTAATATTATTCAATTAATTAATGAATTTTTAAATAGGCTCAGTATTTGTTATCAGTTATATATAAGTAATCATTCAATTGATACAGTACCACATAGTAACTGGACCATCAACACTCCATTAGTCACCATGTACTACATAAAACACACAAATTCAAGCACATGGTTAAGGCTTTATATCGATTCAGAGCCAAGAAAGGATTTTAATATGTCGGCGGTGTACCGTAGCACCGCGTGTGCGACCCGGCCTCGGATAAACTTAATCTATAAATCAAGAACAGAAACTATTTCGTAATTAGATCGTATTTAGGACGGGGTACAACACCTTTGGCTCCTTGAGAAAACGCCTCCCAAAGGGTCCGGAGGTAAAGGCTTTTCAAGCACCTCTTTAACTGCTAATATCCTTGGTAAATGGATCTCAAATATTTTGTCTCATAACCGTTGGGGCAAACGATATCATGTTTATTGCTTTCCGGTACACTATCAAGATGTTCGCCGGGATTTATTAAATAAGCTCTGCGCAATATCAAAACTATCTGTCTGAGTGCTTTTATAAGATGATTTTCGATTATAGAAATTGGTTTATGTATTATTGAACATTTGTCCTACATAATAAGCATTTTGTCATTGCTTTTATTTACGAACAAAACATTATAATTATGATTAACAATATCTTATCTTCGTTTATTATTTTCTAAATCAAAATTAAACACACCTTTCTAATTAATGGAAAAATGATGGATGAATTATTTCTATTCAATTTATATTAATATATTTATTACGATTAATACTTATCAACTATAATACACCTTATAGACTACATACGCACGTTCTTAGTGACACCATGTATAATTTTCGATTAATCAACTTTCATATAATCTCTCATCTTAATCTCATCTCCCATATACTTGCGCATATACCTACTACAACATGCTTAAATTAGAATTTTACTAGCGACCCGCCCCGGCTTCGCACGGGTGCAATGCTGATACTCTATACACTACAGAAAAACTGTGAACGTTGTATATAAAAACTAAAAAGTTAAAAACATAGCGGCCGGCCGGCCGGTACCGCCGCAAACGCTACGTCCCGCAATTTTTAAATCTGTCATATCTTCGAAAATATTCACTTAAATCATACGGTGTAAAGTGCCATATAGATCTATATTAAATGAACAATGTATTCAAGGTATTTAATTGGTTAAGGATTAATGCTGTATTGGTGAAAATCGCTTCGAAAATTAGCTATTATTTGTCGTAAAAAGTAAATGACAAAAAAATGTTATTGTGGGTTATCCATAAGAGATAGACATATACCATCGCGGACTTTTCTGTAGACCTTTTCAATGTGTATAATACTTAGTACATTATTTTGATAAGACTCGTAGGGTTCAGCCTGCGTTTGCAATATAAGCGGAAACAATGTAATTTTTTACGACATCACATTAGAAACCTCAAAAATAACAGTACTTCTCCACTATTTAATGGATGTTATTATACATATAAACCTTCCTCTTGAATCACTCTATCTATTAAAAAAAACCGCATCAAAATCCGTTGCGTAGTTTCAAAGATTTAAGCGTACAAAGGGACATAGGGACATAGGGACATAGGGACAGGGAAAGCGACTTTGTTTTATACTATGTAGTGATAAATATTATATTTCAATACAGAAATTATTTATTCAAACAAAACTCACGAACTTATACACGATTGATCTTAACAATGTTTCGCTGTTAAACTGAATAATAGAAACAAAAAAATTAAAAGCCTCTTAACAGAGAAAAATCTTTCATTGTATGGAAACGTTTGATGTCTGCGTACTTAGTATTTAATAAGTTGATCCTATTACAATGTCCAGGTAACGTGACGTCACAATGGAGTCGGGCCGCTAACAAGATTATAACTTTATTTCGTAAATTAATAAAAAGTAGCGAGCCGTGTGTTACATTTCACCCCAGTTCCCTTTCAAGTGATATTAACGTCAATGATACACGGATGTTTCATTCTTCGTTTGTTTTGAAATTTTAACTGAAATTAACAATTGAATGTTTTTATATCAGATATGGAAAGTTCTGGAAAGTTCTATAAATATTTTTGTATCTCCTTTTATACTGATAAATTTCGCATGTCATCATAGTATAGGTACTTATATGCCTTTATTATTTATTTCATCAAAAAGAGAAGGATTTAAAATACAAGATAATTTCAAACTAGTAGTGCGCAAACAATAAACAAAATCGCTAAATTAACTCAATAAATTATCTTCCGCAAAATGACTCCATCACCACAGACGAGCCGTGACACGTGACAGAATATGTACACACCAGTGGCGTGCATTCCATAAAGACATAAAGACACTGCCTACCCTACCATTTACCAAACTCTGATCAATATTTAATATGCATAAATGAAATTCACAGCGTCATTAAATTTTATTAATTGCGCAATGTAGTTATGAAATAAAAATATATTTCAAATATATTTTAGATCCATCTATCGGTATTTTGGTAGCATTATTATCTAATTTCTATAACACCGGCTCGGCTCAAGTCACTATTCATGCGCTGCACTAGCGCCGCCACAGAACCCAGTACGTCACGGGACGGCAAAGACACAAACTATCCGTGTCTAAGTTTTTATATGTGTGCTCTGCGTGTCTACGCATATTTTATATGTGTGCGTGCCTATAAACACGGCACACTGATGTAATAAAACCACGCACACAAACACACAAGGTAGGCAGTGTCTTTTTACGAAGATATACGAATTAGGTACGAACCGAATTCGGAACTACATCGAAAGTCGAAACTGAAGTTGAATATGCGACCAATTTAAGAAGTGTGATAATGTATACAATTTTGTAGCGGTAAAGACCATCTGCAAATAGTATCATTATTCGTTTGTTTTGTTTTGGAAATAACAAACGTTTACTTTGAGGTTAAATTTGTTTTTTGAGAAAATTAATAATGTTTACTACGACAATTTGCAAGTGAAGTGTTTTGAGAGTAACTAAATAGATTATGTATATCATCAGTGTATTTTGTAAGATAATAAGGCATACCAAATTTAACAAAAAATTCTTATTTTTGTTTTATGAATAAACTTTTATCAAACAGAGAGTGATAGGAAAAAGGCCGATCTATAAATGGATCTATACCGGAATTTGTAATACACAAAGGTAAAGTTAATCATTAATTACATAATATAGAATACCTACTTTGACAATTATTTTATCTATTGTTAGACGTCACTTTTGATTTAATATTTTTGTGGATAAATAGTTGTCAATATAGTTGTCACTGTTTCCTGTCCGAACATGCTTAGCTGTCGAATACTATAAATTGCCGCTTTCCTTTGACTCGGCGCGCATTCGTACGAATCGTGCCTAGGGGCTCGGACGTTGTTTATACGACGTTCGACCCAACTACCCTCACTTTACTAATAGTCGTTGACTAGCTGCGTTTTGTTATCAACTACCTACATCAATTAGGTAGCTGTGTAGAATCGCAGTACATTCTTATTACATTCAAAACTAATATTTAAACCGGCCTCGCTTTTTTTTTTCTTATATCAGAAGCGGGATAGAATTCAAGCCTACACTTGTTAATTGTTTTGAGTTTTGTAACGGCATACTGGCGTTTGTGTTTTTTCGTTCGTTGTGTGAAGTAAAAGTTTGTTACGTGGATTATTGTAACGGGAATGTAGTTCATCGAAGGAATTGTGTGTAGTGATCCAAATCGCTAGTTGAACTCTGGCGTTGAGGTATTGTCTAGTCGCTGACGTATCGTAGTGATGTATTTCACTAGTCGTACGAGCGTAGATATACCAAGATACGCGAACGGAGTGCCTATGTCATGTGGACGTGGTTATTGTTCTGTCAGGTCAGTCTGGCCGAGGCAGGATGGTTGTGTAATCCCGAGATGAACTACCGTAGTGTTGTAATACGAGAATAGGCGTACGAGGACGTACGATTGTCAGTATGGCCGTGTTAGACGTCACTTTTGATTTAATATTTTTGTGGATAAATAGTTGTCAATATAGTTGTCACTGTTTCCTGTCCGAACATGCTTAGCTGTCGAATACTATAAATTGCCGCTTTCCTTTGACTCGGCGCGCATTCGTACGAATCGTGCCTAGGGGCTCGGACGTTGTTTATACGACGTTCGACCCAACTACCCTCACTTTACTAATAGTCGTTGACTAGCTGCGTTTTGTTATCAACTACCTACATCAATTAGGTAGCTGTGTAGAATCGCAGTACATTCTTATTACATTCAAAACTAATATTTAAACCGGCCTCGCTTTTTTTTTTCTTATACTATACTATTCTATACTAATATTATAAAGCTGAAGAGTTTGTTTGTTTGTTTGAACGCGCTAATCTCGGGAACTACTGGTCCGATTTGAAAAATTCTTTCGGTGTTAGATAGCCCATTTATCGAGGAAGGTTATAGGCTTTATATCATCACGCTACGACCAACAGGGGTGGAGCCACGGGGGTGAAACCGCGCGGAGCAGCTAGTAGATAATATGACCTATGTTCGTGATATGTTTTCCATTATTTTGCGGAAATACTATGTATCTCCAATCAAATATCAGTACTGCAATATGAAATATTAGTTTTTATGACTTAATATCATTACAATATTTCTGCCTACCCTGTCCAAAAACTCTGTGCACGCCCCTGGTACACACATGTCATGTAATCCGTGTTAATGAAACAATAAATTGGTATTCCGTGTATGAACTAACACTCGTCCAATATTTCCCCCACACTTGAGTGAAGCGACGCTCTCATTAACTTAATACGTTATTGTTGGTACGGCAAAGCCGATGTTTTGTATGAAAATTTTCATCTCACATATTATTTTTGCAGATAGACTTGACTTGATAGCATAAAGCTGAAGAGTTTGGTTGACCGCGCTAAAATAAGGAACAACGGGTCCGATTTGCAAAATTCTGTTAGATAGACCAATTATCGAAAAAGCAATAGGTGCTATTCGTAGCATCACTCTAAGACCAGAGCAATGCGGGTAAAACCACTAGGCATTGCTAGTTCTTACATTTTTTTCAATGAGTACGGTTCGCCTACGTCTTGTTTCTCGCCTTTAGTAAAGTTGAAGTTACAAATACTTTCCTTTATTTCTATATGAGTAAAATTCATGTTAAATATATTAAGTAAAATAAATTTTTGGTTTTATAAAACTACCTAATTAATTCATACAATAATTATGTTTTTTCTGTATTTTTGTTTGTATAAGTCATAACTTCGGCACCCTTCGCAGCGTCTTGATGCAATAAGCGTAATGAGTTCAAATATCTCAAGCGTCAGTCCTCGTGTGTAATCTCGGGATTAGTAACTTTGCTCCATGTTAAAGTGGAATATTACTTACTATTTATTAAAATATATAACGTCGGGCATCTAGTTTATTAGTTAATCTTCATGTGAGGAATTCTCTTCTTGTTCTTTATGTATGTTGAAATTCAGTGCATTTTAAAAGCTATGTCAATCGAGCTGTTTAATCAATTCAGTTTATTTAATTTGCAGTCTAAAAAAAATAACATGAAAATCCAACTCGTTCTAATTAATACCTAATCTTCTTATATATAAAAACCGGCCAAGTGCGAGTCGGGCTCGCGCACAAAGGGTTCCGTAGCAGCAAATATAATAAATTACAGTTAAATCAACCTATCTCAAAAACTATAAGAGATACTTTGATCAAACCAAAAATCGTTGAAAGAGTTAATTAGCATGCATCACCTCTATTTTTTTTAGAATTTTATACCCCGTAGTTATAAAAATAGAGGGGGGGGGACATACTTTTTACGACTTTGAGAGCTGATATCTCAAAAACCGTTCACTTTAAGAAAAATGTTTTTTAGAAAACTTTATATCATTTTAAAAGACCTTTCCATTGATACCCCACACGGGTATGTACATCGAAAAAAAAAATTTCATCCCTCAGTTACATGTATGGGGGGCCCCACCCCCAATTCTTTTTTTTACTATTTAGTGTCATATTTTTGTAGCGGTTCATACAACACATATTCCCATCAAATTTCATCACTGTAGTACTTATAGTTTCCGAGTAAATCGGCTGTGACAGACGGACAGACGGACAGACGGACAGACGGACATGACGAAACTATAAGGGTTCCGTTTTTGCCATTTTGGCTACGGAACCCTAAAAATGAATCGCAAAATGTGTTGGTAAGCGCATAACTCGAGAACGGCTGAACCGATTTCGATAATTCTTTTTTTATTATATTCCTTGAAGTACGAGGATGGTTCTTATGTAGAGAAAACGTAAACATGTACCACGGGCGAAGCCGGGGCGGACCGCTAGTAGATAATAAATATTTACATCCAAGTTTAAAATTGTATTAGAATTTCAATTATATAAAAAAAATAATTACCTAATTTTTATTAGGTAATTATTTTTTTATTGTGTTTACCCAAACACGATTTTAAATAAAACAACGCGAGATCGATTTTAAACATTCCCTCCATTTATTTGTCAAAGCCACATACATCGTCTTTGTCTGCCCACAGAGAAGGGTCGAAAGAAGTTACTAGCCACGAATGGGGCTTAATGAGCGAGCCAACAGCACTAGAATATGCGACTGATTCGCATTTCCCGAGAGACTGTATGGCCAACACGTTTTATATGAAGTTATGTACTTTTAGGTCCTTCAAGCTGGGATTGGATTTAAGATGTTCTTATATAATGTGTCTGTATATAAGTCATATTAACATTGTTCTAAAATATTAAAAAGGCATGAATGAAGTGTGTATAGTTTCATATTAATTCTGGAAAAATGAGTTGTGTACTTGTGTATAAAAATATTCCTGATATTAGATAAGCTTACCATATTAATTAATATTAATCACAATATAACTAAAACGTTGCGTTAAGATCCCAGCCAATTAACTCAGTTATTTATTATTAAACATCACAACAACATCGGCCTTCCAAACGACTTACCATATATTTCATCAATACTTAAAACGCTGACCAATCTCATTTAATTAACCTTTATCCACCGGTCACTATGCAACCTGCATTAATTCGGTCCACCTGCCCACCTCAGCAACCCTTCTAGCACTATGATTGTGCCGATTTCGCAAGATAATGCTCCGTATTTACTTTGATTCTCATCGTTAAAAGTTTAGGGAGCTGACGAGGGCCGTCGTTAGGCTCCTAATGGCTACCATTTGTCTTGTCCGGCCTCTAGTTGTGCCCTGCTAATGAAATTATTGCCACAACTATAGTAAAGGTTATAAATACCCCTGAAAGGCCCGAGCGGACGCCACCTTGTTTCGCACTAATGGACCGGTCAACTGTAAACTGTGTTATCAATGAAATTACAATTAGTGCGGGGATAAAAATGGATGGGGTCGGAAGTTGCATTTGCTTGTTTACTAACGGGATATGGAAATTATGTTCGCGTTGCCTTTGATATTTTATTCGTTTAATAATGTTGAGAATGTATTTGTTATGGGGATTGAAACAGTTTAATTATGATAGAGCATATACTAATCTTATCTGACGTCATCCTATAGAATGAACATAAGTAATACTTATACTATTTGGGAAAATAAAATTATTATGAGTTCTTCCTATGCACAATTTTTTCGTAATACTTTTACAATATAATACAAAACAACGCTAATGATATAACGTATCCCAAACAATAGTTGCCAATGAGTTTACGAGTATAAACTTGGTGATATGAACACAATAAAACGCGGCAATCTTCAGCATTTGGGATGTGTTGGCCAAGAATGCCATCTGCGTTGGACAATCAAAACTTTCCCAGAATGGAATTTTCTGCTTAACGTCCGACTATTGCTGCGGACAGCTCTACGTTGGCCCAAGAATCTTGAATTACTTCATGAGCTGCTATTAATTTAGAATTTTAAACGATTTTTAGTTTAAAATGTTGGAAATATTAATATATGGAAATAATATTTAGTAGTAGGCGTAATATTATTTCTAATTAAGAGACTTATAAGCTTTCGGACTTCCTTCGTTTAAATAATAAAATGTAAATAAATAAAACAATAATCTAACATTTGCCAACAAACCGACCGATTCGGTACACCGCAAAGGGATCAGAGAGGTGAATCGACTCTTTATTGTTCCCTTTTATTATTTACGTGAAAAATACAACGTTCATCACAAAATACCCTAATCTTCTACATCAAACGATACCAAACCTTGATATTACACGCGTCATTTGAACAGTCTCAAAGACATTCCAGGGGAAAAAATTAAAATAACAACAATGGAACCGCTGATGGCGTGGGATGATTCCTACTCACATGCGCTGTGCGTATACTGAAGATGATCAAATTAAAAAATTCTTCAGGGACATTTGAATTTTAATGCACATTCTTATTTAATATTAACATTACCTATGTATGGTTCATATTGCACGCCTCATAAGCGAAGCGTTGAGGTGGGTACTACTGTCACGCGCAAAACATCTGATTTTTCAAACTTAAAATGTCTTTATGTATCATACATTGCACTTGTAAGATAATGCATACACACACATATTAAGAAAAAACACTATTTTTAACGTTCATGATATTTTTGATGTCATTTTTTGTTATTTAAACTAGTTAAAAAACAGTTTAAAAAAGTTCTGTCTTGGACGTCCGTGTGTCTGTATGTGCGGATCCTTTTTCTTGTTAACACGATAGCGACCGAAATACTTTACTAATTGAGTCTTTTTTTTTTCTCTTACGCTTGAGTATGCTCAGGAATAGAACCCTTTCATTTTTCAGGGTCTGATTCGATGTGGTTTAATTGTTATTAAATAAACAAAAATAATAATTAATAAATATTTATTAAAAAAAAATTATGAGGCGTGCACTTTTGGATTTTCCAAATTATTTTTTAAAGTGTACAGGAGTGACAATATTTTGATATCATATCTATTTTTTAACTCAAATCGTTTATTACATCTGGAATGTTCTTTCAAAGAAAATAACACCAGCAAAAAAAAACCAAAGACATTATTTCAAATTTGAAAATAGAACGTCAAAAGCGGGAATAGTGTAACCGCGCGGCCACAGACAGACACATGATGGATCTGTCAGCGCGGGTCGCATTGTGCACAATTTCCGAACGGTTGCCTCCCAATGCACGTTCTCTCGCAGATTTTAAACGCATGCCGCCATTTCGTGGGCCATTAGTTGAGGTGAAAGAGGCCGTGATTATGATCGATCGTGCTTTCACACAATACGTTTACTTGACTTGTTGAATGGAGCCCTCACGTGTGCACTCCCTTATTTGTTACAAACTTTGTACTAACACTTTAGATGATTACTTCGAGTTTTGCGAGAGCATTTAGATGATGAAAACGCGCGATTCGTATTAATGAGTGATTAAAATGATAGACTGTATGGACCGGAGTAATTAATCTATATAGAATGGGCATGGAAATTAGCGTGTAATTTTGTATTTACACCGTTACAAGAAATTAAAATCATGAAACTATGTATTGTATAATTTTATACCTGCTAAAAACACAAAAACAATATATTATAAATAAAAAATATTATATATAACGTAAGTAAATGCTGTGAAAACATGGAGTACTCTGTAGGTACTATAATATTAAGCTGAACCGACAATATTATCGCAAAGTGCGCATGAATATTACAACATCAAATTGGTCTCAATCGAATGCACATATTGTGGAAATTCAGATATTCAGCGCACTGGAAGCAAATCGACAATGAAGATTAACAATTGGAAACTCGCTTTAAGATGTTGGTATCGATACGTCTAACTGCTACCATTCATTTTGGAGAATAGATTTTACTATGTCTAGGAACAGAACAATGCAGTTCAGAATGGGCGCTATCTATTGTCTGCCAGTGAAATTAAAAGTTTGGATACAAGCTTGGTACCTTTACCCAAATTGAACTACACTATAATAAAGCTGAAGAGTTTGTTTGTTTGGTTGAACGGGCTAATATCAGGAACTATGGGATTCATTTGATAAATTAACAGTATTAGATGGTTCATTTATCGAGATTTATCTGTATATATCACAGCAAGGAATAGAGCTGGTAAAATCGAGGGCACAGCTAATTAAATATAATTTTAGTTATATTCGTGAACAGAATTCTTAATTTTAGTCATGTTACTCAATATTAATGTGGTAACGTATCTATAAATAGCTGTGTTAAAAAACGTGCTAATATTTATTCTTAGAAATTCTGAAAAGTATACCAACAAAAAAGTGTAATGAAGAAATACCGCTTTATCGTCTTAAAATCTTTACACCCACTCAATGTTTCTTGGAATATTTATTTTCCCAATCCTGGGTGACGGAAGCAATTATTTTTTATCTGTACGCACGAGTGCGCGGGGAGGGGGCGGGGGGTAAGACGCATTGCACCCGCGGGACAGCTGTGTTAGTGCACAAAAAGAGATTTTTAAGGAAAATCTATTGTTTTACTTATTTTATATAGATGTTTTTGTTTTTGTTAATGTCTTGTGACTGATTTTTAGAAAGGGTTGATTCCATTTGTATCGATCAATCCATTGATCGATCTAGTTTTATATATCTAGGTACATAGCCTATAGTTATTTAAAAATATTTAACTTTTCTATACTTTTATATGTACCTAAAAACATCCTTAAGGCCCTTTAAAAACGAAGAACTAGAAAAAATAGGTATTTTTTTTCATGTTTCTCATTTAAAACAATATTATTTTCCTCAGGTAATATATCCAATCGCGTCTTATTCCTTCCGAAAATAGGAAGCGTTTAACTAAGTTTAACAAATCATAAAATTTTATAGAGCCATATGAAGTAGTGAGCGAATCCCGTATATTTACCGTTTCCCGAGTCATTAGGCGCATTTTTATTGCCCAATGATAATAAACATGTCGTAAGCTATCGACTGAAAACATTTATAGAATTAGTTCCCTATCTTATTCCATTCGATTATTACGATTATTGCTTTATACGAAACTAATGTTATACCTAAGAATATGTATGCGATATTTTGCGTGTTTTGATTTTATTTTAGGCGGTTTATTATATTGAAAATGTGCGGAATATTTTGCTCAAAAACTTTGCGTGTATCTCACACAATTTACCACTAAACAATATAATATTCGTGATACTTTATCACAAACTTATCGTCCAAAACCAACTTTGCATTCAGTTATTTAGCATAGCGTATAACCAAAACAGCACAAGATCAGTAACTTCCAAACGTTATTATTTACGACTCACAATTTCGCTCACACCGGAAAATATTGCGGTACATTTTTCCGTAGCGTCTTGAAACTCCTAATTTCTAATGGCCCATTTGCCACTTTGTCAATTGCTCCAATAAATCTGTGCGGGCCACTGCGTTCGCTGAGTTATAGCTCCTGTCTTGTATTAAACGTCGCGACATTCTTTTGTTTTTACTCAGATTTATGTATTACACGGTGAGAAATCAAAGCGATGGATGGCTTAACAGAGGTGCGGAGTGTGTAACAAATTGTGATCCTTGTGAGATATGTCACTGATAAAAGTATAAATTGAAACGTTACTTCAATTAGGACTAACGTAACCTTATCGTACAAGTACATGCAACACCATAAAAAGGAATTATAAAAGTTTGTTAGATAGTGTTAAATCAACATCTTATAAATTAAACTTAACGGACGAATAGTATCAGCGACAAAATAATATTTCAAAAATTTTACTTGCAAGGAAACGTCCCTTAATTTTTACCTCCTGGTACCTACTTGATATTAAATATGATTCAATCGTTTTAAATTACCTATAATATTTCCATAAACGAATTTAACATAACTGTAATTATAAATCATGGATACGATAATTAACACAAAACACGTGTTGACAATTCAACAGTAATTATTTGACATCAGAATTGGAAGTTCTGAATAAATGAAGAAGTTCACGGAAGTCCCGCCCAGGCTGCCCAGGCCTCAAATTATAGACCACGCGTCGAAACTGTTTATAATTAGTCCAAACTTTGTTCTATATACCTCTATAAATATAGCTTTTCCCTTCCTCTGGGTTTAAGGTAAGCTATCAGGCTCGATAATTGTTAAATAGAATGCAGGATATTAATGTTTGAAATGCTAGCAAGTACCTACCTTCCAAGTTTAAAAGCTTAAATGCCGCTTTTTGAGATAAAAAAATAGGTAACCGACATAGCAGTATGTACCGCTTGAATAAAAGGAAAGGATCTAAATAGACAATAAAAGCAATCCCATGTCTATACATTAAAAATGCCATGTGAGCAAAGTTGGCGTACTATAAATTTTAATTAGAATCCAATCGAAAACATCGATTAAAATAATTTTATTGCCGCGCTTCGGTTCCACTCTATCTTTCTAACAAATGGCTTTTCACTCCGACCGGCTGAGTGCAAAGTTAAAACCGTAGACTATACTCGGTCTCAGTGCTAAATCAAGTTTTGAATGGTGTTGAAATTGGGATTTTTTAGAAAAAGTTTATTTAAAACCTAATTAATAATGGAGTCTTTTTAGTTTTTTCTGTCTAGTATGTGTCGTAAAATGGTAAAATAATATAACTTCCTGTACCTGTTCGAAGACCTTTCCAGCCAAAGTAAATAATTCGGACATTTTAGATATATTAATTCGTATAGGATTTTTTGTAACGTAAACAATATCAATTTAGGACAGTATTAATTTATGACCTGAACATAAAATAAATTGAAAATTTCAATAAATCCTAAACAAAATTACAGTTAAATAGTTCAAACTATAAGCATTCCAGCGCGAATAAGATCACTCCACCTAAAAATAATAAGTATAATAAATATTTCAATCCCTAAAACATCAAAAATTCAAATCTACTTAGCTATTTTAATTCCGTATAATTTCAGAACTCAATCCGTTAAACTCCACACTACATTCGTCTGACACGCTGATTTCCTGCTTGTCTTTATTCCTTGAATTTTGGATGAACGTCGGAGTTAGCCGGCTTAAGTTGGACAGCAACTACATTACAGCGGAGTTGCTTTAGATAATGCTAACCGTCCTTTGAATGACTGATATCGCATTTGTGTCTAATTTTGTCCACCAGTCTAGGTATTTAAGGCATTTTTTGGTACGCAGAATGATGGAGAATATAAAATGAGTAGTTATTAAGTAGTATTGATATAAAATGCATAAAATAATAACACATTATTTGTGTGACAAAGAACACATAAATATAGAGATTTGTGTTGCAAAACAGTTGTTGTGCTTTACAGAAAATTTTATCTGAGTAGTATACGCGTAAAATCAGCTGAAGAAGTAGTAAAATTATGGTTATCAGTTAAGTCTTAAGTTCAAGCAGCCGTGTAATCGAATAAGTAATTAGCAGAGAAATTCAAACTAATGTTTACCTCGCAATTATTAAGTTTCATTAAATTTAATTAAGGCAAGTCATCAGTCACTAGACGGACCGAAGCCGTGTCACTGCGCCGAGAAGATAAGGTAGGGTCAGACTGCACTAAATACCCGTAGCCGTGATGAATGTACCCTTAACAGACCTCAAATATGCCCCCGATGACAGCACCCGGCTAAGTGTTTGACTAACCCGTATCGTTAAACAAAATCCTTACTTGAGCGAATATTTGCAGACCAAATAAAGAGGTTTCGAGATGATTTATATGCTCTCAACTCTTTTATTAGAATCACGTATCTTTTCTTGCCTACCATGTTTAAAATCTAAATGCCATTTACTAATTAATTTATTGTATAATATGCATTGGTTAATTGGAATAGAATGTTAGCATCCTCTATTTATTCATTAATTCAGCGGAACTCTAGGAAATGTAAACAAGCCTAAATTAATCATTCACTACATAGATCTTATTAAATAGCAGGACCGTGATGAAGTAGTGGTTTGCCTAATCGTGATTATCGCTAACAAGGTGTTGACCTCGCTGACCAGTCATTTATAATGCAAGTACGAGCGGACCTTCACAAAATTTAATTAGAAGTGACCACAATTCACTATAGACTAGAGGATAACAATGTTAAACATCTCGTTTGAATATTGGATCATAACAAAAAAGGGCTTCATTATTGTGCGCAATTATAAGCGTCGATTGTAAAACCTGCATGCTCGTTACGGCATGGCAGTCACATTCTCAATCCTCATTAAAATTTGTACGACAGCTTCTAAATTCTACTCTTTTCTCCGCACCTCCATTTCAATATACAGGAAAAAGTGGAAGAGCACTGTGTACGTAGTACCGAGGCGGGCTGGCAAAACTTTTGCCATCCCACCCCACAGAGGGGGGCAAAAAGTGTTGCCGACGGGTGAGCGCTTGTATTTATACCTATGTCGGGGAAAAGTTTTCCGTGTTGCGGGTAGAAGGGGGGAGGGGGACGCATGCGCCTCTTATCCGCCGCAGAGCTGACGTGACAGTCCTATACAGGACTTTACAACCGACGCAGGGGTTTACTCGTTTATTTTACGAAATTGCGCAATTTACGTAATCGAATGCATTGTTCTGCAACTATTTACTGCGGGCTGGGTTCATAAATATTGTAGGTATATTGAGAAAGTTTGCTTAAATCTATGGCATAAATGATTATTTATGAAACAGCGATTAATTTTATTTGATAGATGAAAAATCCTGATTATACTGATTATCATGAAAGCGAGATTTCATTAGCTTTATAATATTGAGGCTCTTTATACGATCTCAGGTCAAATCTAGGACAAAGTTGAACTACTTAATCGATATCACGGTGCACAGCCTGCACTATCTATAACTAAATTTTACTACAAACTGTAATACCTTCCTTTCGGTTTATTCGTTTTATTATTAGAAAGATTTCATTAAGCATACCATCGTTAACAATAACACTCTTTAAAGTTCTATTAAGTTTTTCTTTCTTATAGCTTATTTAATATTATCTGTTTGATAAAGATCGAACAAATAAATAAACATGAATATAAAGGTACCACATAATCGTAAAATTCATAACAATTTTTGTAGTATTGTGTCAGTCAGATATTTGTAACAGAAAATTACAAATAATCATGATTATTTTAACAAAAAACTATATTTAAATGTAGAGTGACATGCTCATGTCTGGTGTTTATTTACGCCACACGTCAGTCACCGTCGCCGACAGCAGCGTCACGAAACAAAGCTGAACTTGAACGACTCGCGCGCCACTTTCGCGACTTGTTGTTACTGTTTGTTAGCAACTAACTAAATTTGAGTTGTTATACTAAAGTTGTGGATATTTAAAGAGAACTTTTTCTCGGAGTCAACGGCCGGTTAGACCGTCACCCAGTTTCAGAGTACCTACGGAGTTATGGCAGTTGTTTGCAAACTACTTGGACCAACGGGCAGAGGGCTGCAGTTGGAAGGTCATGGCGCCAATTCGACCTTGCCTACAACTTCTGCACGGCTCTGTTCGCGAACTTTGGGTCTAATTGGGGAATTATAACATACCTACCATGTTATGAGCTTTTATTTGCCATCTCTATTTATCAATTTCAAATATCCCTTAAATGGCTATATTACCTTGACATCATCATTATGAGATTTAATTAATATTTAAGCACAATTTATAGCCGCGGAAAACAAGAACGAAATCGTATCATCCGCGGGCCGGTGCCGTATCGAGAGGAGTTAATTAACTCAATCTCCATCTAGCCGTCAAAGGCTTCAAACAAATTGGCCACGACAAAATAATGCGGGAGATAATAGCCGTTTAGACAGCGACCTAACAACCGCCGTGGGCGTAGCACCTGACTAACAAAATTAATTACAGCCCAATAAGGAAATATTAACCGGCCGCTTAATAAGCCATTCTCGAGGATACGCCACAATTAAATTGGGAGGGTCGAGAAGTCATTATTTATAAACAATAATATATCAAACAGATATTTTCAAGATGGCGCGCACCGCAAACCAACCGGTGCTTAGAATGTACCTGCAATACATTCTGTGATATCTTAATCTTCAACAATTAATTTCTTGAGGAAATAAAAATGAATAGAATAAGTTTGTAAAGAACTAGAAGATATAATAATTTATATTGATAGTTACAGCAGCGCATTGTAAGTTATTTAATTAGTCTTCCACAAGGTAATGTACCTACGTTACTAGCGAAATATATAATAACGAATCAGAACAATTCAGTTTTAATAACCACGAAATTAAAAAGGTGCAGGCAATAAATATATAAAATTTAAACCGTATATTCAATGTATAAAAAGAGAAACCCTTGTATTGCATTACATACGCGGTATTTTTACGATTTTTATTAACAAAATACGAAAAATACGAGAGAAAATTTCGCAACTCGCGCTGTAGCCGTGGAAGCGAGCAAAACATGGACGGTAGCGGTATTTATGGCTATATGACGGAAAAGTTTTCGAGCGTCGGAGCTAAAGCCATCGATTTTCAAAACTTTTTCATGGAAATAAACCTACTTTCCTTGTGTTCGTGGTTCGTTGCTGTGAGCGTGATGGGCTCACTCGCACAAATACAATTGAGGTCATGCGACGTCATTATAATGTGTTGTTAATTTACAAAATTCGTTATGAAATAATTATGAAATGCAGAATATTCTACCTTTTCTTTTTGGCGCATGTGCATAAAAATGTCATTTTTATTTAAAACAGTCAGCTTATTTGAAGCGTTTCTTGTTAAAAAAGAAAAGCATGCGATCACAACTACATATTTCGAAGTCGAAGTCGTAAACTGTTCATCAAATATTATATCAGTCAATAAACAATTTAATAGAACTTGGTCCATGAAAAAAATGAGCATCTCCTCATTGCTACGTTAAATGTATTATGTTATGTTAGAGCCTGTATGGAATATGGAAGTAACTTTTCTTTGTTTATAAGCAAAAATACTGGTTTTGTGTTCTGACATCATGGTATCGAGCGGATGTATCGAGCGTCGCACACATACAAAGTCGACGTACTTGTAATGGGTCCGCAAAGAAAACTTTTTAAAACTTTTCCAGCGAGGCAATATGGCTCGTGTTCTCAGCCGTTATGTTTTATTTAGGCTGCGATAAACCGTCTCTTTCTACGCCATCAAGTGTTGTACCACACAGAAAGGGACAGACATGTTTTTTACGACATGAGCCTTCAGCTAAACATGGCTTGCCCGGGATACTGAGAGTAATTATTTGTATTTTGTCATTGCTGTATTTTTTATGTCTTCATCCCGTACGTCACAATTCGGCCAAAATTTCGCGTCAATGAATGCATGAAACAAGTAAAACATAATAACTCAACGCAATTGCAGTTCTGATAGTCATTTTTGTAGCAAAATTTTGGGGACAATGTCCGACAAAAATGAGCGTGATGTTTTTAATCTGTAAAACATCTAGCGATGATGAGTAACATTGGTTCTAAAATACTGGTTTGTATGAATGTATAGATAAAGGTTTGTAGATAATGGTTAATACGTTTTTTGTTCCACATCTTGGCAGGTAATAAATTTCGCACAGCAGCGTTCTGGCGTTTCTTGGAGCTGGTGAAGGGCAGAGTGCAGTCTCACGGTGGTCGTTTATCAAGATCGCCGTTTGATTGGGGCGCGACTCAGCTGCGTTTTATTGTCGAATTACGCGCCCATTCAAATTTTAATTTATATTTTGTATGGAGTATTGGAAAATTGAATCTGGCTTCGTACACTTTTTATTGTTTTACGAGCGCTGTACAAAAGTTTTGAAATAAGTAGATGCAATTTTATTGCTCTATTTATATTCAAGTTCAGAACGAACGGAGAATACTTTGAAGGCAAATATTCATTTTTTTCTTATTTGTTGTTTTAGTTATATATATTTTCAAATAAGTTTTACTCTATTGCAAAAAACGCAGTAAATATTTTATTAAAATAATTTCAAACGAAACGGGCACTTTATTTAAAAGCGGCGTTATTGTGCAACAGAGAGGACTACCGGAAAGTATTAAGTAATGTTCCATTTATATTATCTCACCATTTTATCCCTAATCTTTATTCTCATTTTAAAAGCTCTGGCATTATCAAATAGAAGTCGATGTTAAATTGCAAGAGGTCCGACTTTCCTTCGTGGCGTAACTCGTAAATTATCCGGCCATTGTTTTATACTCTCATTACATGAATTGCTTTTGAGGGCGGGAATATTAAAATTATAATGATTTACACGTAACGCCTTCGGTACGATTTTCTTGTAACAGATGTATTTGTATTATAAATTACTGTCCAAAATAAATATTTTAGAAATGCGTTATAATATGCGCTTTAAAACATTCATGAAGATTATTAAGGTTATGATTTTTCAAACTTAGAGACGGTACACATAATCAAGTCTCGATAAAAACATACCTTACCTACTTTCTCAATCGTGATATTATAAAACGATTTCGCCTTGATTACACTGTCTCAAATCTACCCCCAAATAAATAATACCGCATTACTCTATATACTTTAAAACAATTCTACAAGTCGCGACATGCATTCCCGCGCACGCAACCCGGTAATTTAGCGGAAAATTACATAATTAACAAAATGCTAGTACGATAGTGACATTCCTGGTTTATCTGGGAATCAATTAATGGGGCTTGCCGGTAGGTACGGGCCGGCACGGATGTGCCACGGCTTCTAGAGCCGTAATCGAGTGTGTTGAGGGCTTTTACCTATTTTTATGTAGAGCGTTTGTAGCATAATTTATTGTAAGCTGCGCTTTGGTTGTTATTATTTGTAAATTACAGACTGTCTTTTATTATTTTAAGCTCTACCTACTTAAATTATCGATGCAATTTGTAAACACCTACTTCTCCCAAAACTTGAAAAAGTGTAAATTATTTGGAAAATTGATCTGTAAATTTTTGTACGGACGATGACGATGCATTTTTATTTACCACATTTAGGTAGATAGATACTAATTGTCTAACTTAACAATTTTTTTCTTTCAGGTAAAGACGGAAACAGTGGCTAATTGTAAGTTAGCTTAAAGGTAATAACGGACATCAGCAAAATGGGAGTGTGTGTGTGTGTTTGATAAAGTTAATAATTTTTATTGCATTCGAGATAGTTTACTATGTTATACATTTAAACAGAATACTGTTTTAATGTTTGCGATAAAATTGCAATAAATATTGTATGTGTAACGTTTTAAATATAGAAAAATCTGTTTTAACTGCGCATCAAAAACCTTCAACTTTGCAATGTTAATACAAAAATTTGAAAATTTAAAGATTTTCTGTGATTTATTTGCAACATTCGTATTCACAATAATTAAAAGATTATTATTAACGGGCAAGCATGAACGTAAATTATAGAAATTTAAAGGCGTTCAAAACAACATGCAAGTGATTCCTTGCCATGATAGAGCAATAATTCTTCTCACATGATAAATACGCACAAATTACAGTAAAATTACAGCAGGAAGCAAAGCGACAAGAATCACGTGCGTTGTATAACTGCCGTTCATTAGGGTAGTGTTGACAGAACATGCGTGCGCGCCGCTCGCGCCTGGCACCGGCCTATCGCACCACCATCGATGACTAATAAACTGAAACTATATCTAACCAAATTGACTCACAGCAAAACCACACTTACTCCCTAGAAATAAAGCCCAAAACCCCCCAACAACAATTATGAAAATGTAATCGTGACCTTTTTCTTCGAAGTTATAAATGCGTCCGATTTATATCGTAAGATAAGAGGATTAGGGATAATTTTCGTGTGATACTGTGAAAGGAAATTGGTTTCAGCCGTAATGGCTTCCACTTCTATCAGACACTTAAACTATGGTTCCACCCACGAATTGAGCGGTCCCTGTCAAAATTTACATGCACTATCGAGTCGCAATTTATTTGTGCGTGATAATGATTTCTTCATTTTGGGGCTACGATTCAATAATTTTATTTATTTGTTGTCTTTCAATATATCACAATGTAGCATGAAAAATGAAATTCATTTGTCATTACAATAATAATTATGATAATTTGTGGAAATAAATGATACATTCCAAGGAAACTAGGCTTCAAAAAAGTTTTCAAACAGTCCTCTACTATTTGGATATTTAATTTGAATTGTATTAAAGTAATAAATAATCATTCCACATGCCTCAGTGATATCTCGCTAAATGCTTACTGTATAAACGTAAATTAATTAAAGGTATTCAAATTTTATTTTTCTGAATTCCAATTAATGGTACGGAATGCGCTTAAGATTTCAGGATTGTCGAAAGTTTTATCAGAGGAACGGCCGAGCACCTCCGGATTACTCATTTCGCAATAGCCCCGGGCAATTAAAAAGGAAGGGGTAGTGCTATCATTAACCAAGAACGCCGCCGTCTTAACAAGAATATAATGCAATTTTAAAATAATCCGCGCAAAAAAGAAATTAATGCAGGCACCTCACTGGATTCCCTTTTTATCTCCTTAATTGGTTTTCACATCTTCTAGTGTAAAAAATATCGTGTTCTTTGTAATCTCGGGCGATGTTTTAATAAATATAACGAAGTGAACCGCTCGGGGGAGAAAAAATATCGCTGCCCTTAAATAAACCTTCACACTTGAAAGATCAACGCGACAACTGGCGCGTACAAGATTTATCGGGAAATTATTATGCTCCTTAAAATTGTAATTAAAGATGTGCGCTTAAGTTTGGTAAGTAGTTGTTGTTAATGCTTGTTGGTTTTGGGATCCCAATATTAATTGAGGAATCGTTAAAGGTAGATATAGTACTAAAAATACAGTAATTGTCTGAAAAAAAATGTGGTCACTAAACACCTCGCCAATCAAATCGTTTAGTTAACTTAAACTATTTTATATTTATTTCAACAACTATGTATCTTTCTCCAATACAAAATTCTACCATAAATAAAGTCCAACATTGTTTTTATACCCATTAGTTGTGTTTATAGCGTTCCCAACGAACTATTTGCGCTCGTTACGGTTAATATCTTCGTTTTTCAGCTTTATCTCTCCTTGAAAGCTTCTTAGCTTTTTATTGGCGAAACTTTTTCGCTTTTTTCAATAAGACCGTTGTATGTTTATTGTTATGGCAATAATTTCAGTATTTGCGGTGGCATCTTTATTGTTTAGAAGCTTTAGCGTCCAAAATTATCATAATATCCCAATCTCTGAGATCTGACATAAAAATAAAAAGGAATTTAGTTATCTTATTTTTGTAATATTTCTACTAGGTATAGATATCAGTGTACAAAAAAGAAATGGACAAAATTAATAAACACAACGCAACTATAACCCCAATAACAGCACTAAAAGCGCTCTTAAGCATCTTTATTGTGAACGTTACAAATAAAATCACAATATTCACTCCGCTGGAGCGACACAAAGTAATGTAATCCACTCATAAAACCTCTATTAATCCTTCCACTCTGCAGTACTGTTGTGTCATCAACGGTAGCCGAAATTTTAATCACCCAACCCCCGCCCGCCTCCTAACGCCTGGGGCCTGGACGACCGCTCCTTACACGATATTCCCATTACTTAGTCCAGGGCGATAATAAAATTTAATATAATGCCGCGAGGAAACGGATGCGGCCACAATGGCTGAGAATCCAGCGTACGCGCCAATCAGCCTCGGGGTTACATTTAAAATAAGTTTCTTATATTATATGCTATGTTTTATCATCTGTGGATATTATGCGGTGTTATTTTATTCCACGTATTATACGAACGTGATAAACTTTACCATAACTAACGCAAATGCAAATATTATGTCATAGAAATACACATTTATTATTTCTCTGTATTTGATTCTAACTTAATGTACTTACTGCTTCTTAAATTGTTGTCAAATTTATTTTTCTACATGTACCTACCTACCTAATGTTGTTTTATTCTAGGATGTTCAGGATACTCGTATAAAATTCTTCTCAAGATTGAAATACATCACAAATTTGCATTCACCTATAAGATCAGAATAGCAATAGCGTACACCGATGGCATGACTTCTAGCCGGAGGCCGTTGAAGGGTTAGGTGTATCTTTTGTGCGTCCATCTTGTAAGGGGCCTGTTGTACCGGGGAAAATTGAGAAATGGACCGGTTAACATTGTTACAACCCTCTTGTGCCACCGGATTACTGAGCGATCGGGTTGAATGAAAAATGTTTTGTTTTTTCGATCCAATGCGTGGAATTTATTGGTTCTTGCTTTTTTATGTAGATAAGAAACGGCAATGATAAATAAGTATATAAGGTAAATGCTCCCTTCGATTGCTACATTGCATCTTAATACTTACCTTGATAAGGATATTGAGAAGAGAATTGTATAAGCTTGGACAGTATAAGCGAGCATACTTAAGTATTTCTACAAGAGTTGGCTGCGACTCGTATCTTCATTTAAATATACTTTCAATAAATACCGCTGTCAGTATTTCAAATCACGGCAAAGCGTAGCGATGTAATGGTAAAATAAATAAAAATATTTAATTACTGCTAGTCGAATGCAAGTAACTTAATTGCCGAGTTGCAAAGGTAAGCGGGCGAGAACTTTAACACTTTTAAAAACTTGCGCTGGATTCAGTAAACTCATTAACTGGAGTGCAGGAGCTTATTAGTGGAGCCGTCACTTGTGATGTGCCGAATATTTTAACCAAGAAATTCTGTGAATTGCATATAAAAAAATGTTGCAGCATGCTTATTACTAAATTAGCATATCAAACTGAAGAACCAGAACTAGGTCTTCCCTCTTAAAATAATATCAATTTCCATACTATTGTTAATCAGCAACTCTACAAACATTTTTAAAATACACTGAGATTGCACTTGAATTTAAAATCAACCGTATTTTTCTCACCACTTACGCTTACGTAATAAGGAAAGATATTAAACATGAGTACTAATAAATAATAATTTGTTCAAGAGTTATGATACCGAGAATAATTAGTCACTGAATCCATGAGTGAATTCACAGGCAGAGAGATTTACTACACTACTGGGAAAAATAATTTTATTCTTTGTACAATCTAAAAATTTCAAGTTACCCTTACAGATACCAACTACCACACCCTTATCAGTCACTCCATGCATTGTTTAGTTAACACCATCCCGTCTCCAGGCAGACGTCGTTGATCATACAATCGTCGCGCAATTAACCGTGTTCACTTCCTTAGCACGGAGATAATTCGTATTTCATCGTAAATTGTCTCCGCGAGAGCTAAAATGTATAGTTATGTTCTACTCTGTATATCAGTGATAAGTGAAGCTCTAGGAATATCTATTTGCTCCATTTTTGTATTAATTTCTAAAAAATATCAATACAACTAAACCTCCACAACAGTATCACCACAATTGTATTAATCAATGTAAAAAATAATAATAAAAAACCACATGGAAGCTTTTTAGTCTTACGGAAATATTAAAAGGTATTATATTTCTCATGAAAGTCTTGCTTTTGTATAATCTCACCCAGATCAACATTTACTAATATCAACATGTTTATTCCATTCTATGAAATGAAACTAGTATGCATATAACAAGAACTCATTCTAAAATTAGACTATTCTGAAACATGTCATCGATTTCAATTCAGCAAAAGGCAAATAATGAAATTCATTAGATCGTTATCGCTACGTAAATGAAACGTGGCGTTGCATATGCATGCTCAGAGCTGAAAGGAAGTCTGGAAGGAATTATTCATTTTAACTGCACTTACTATAACTTTGATTTGAGTTCCGTTCTCGTGTGTGAATTATTAGTGTAACAAGTTTTATTGCATGCCAAATGATATTCCTTCAATCTGGTTTAAAAATTATACATTTTACATTTCAATTTGGAATAAAATATAAATCATTTCATTTAAATTTCTATTCCATTATAGCATATGTACTGAAAATTCAAATAAGAAACTGTACCTATGTTTTTTAAGACGACTTGAGCATTAGAGCTGTGAACGCTCCCACTTAAAAGTATTGTACTACGAAAACGCTTACTGAAAGTATTATAAATGTTTCAAATAATTTTAATTTCAATTTTTTTTTATAAATATATTAGAAATTTCCAGAAAATATATTCCATTTTTGTTTCAAGTATGATTTGATTACGAAAAATTCGAATTAAATTCCAGTAAGTGCGTAAACACTGCGACTCAATTATATCTCCCACCACTCCGCCCAACATAATACAAGTTCCAAGTAACACAAACACCTTATAGGGCCTGGCTAATCGCTTAATCAAAATTTATTCCGCACTTTGATTTTAAATTTGGGACGGAACATTTATTAGTGGGGCTCTCGAAGTAACCCTTCGCGGCGCTTCATTATCGTGGATTAAGGCTGTGGAATATTTTATCGATCCGATCCAGCCAGTATTCATTTTCAATTAAGCGCCAAGTATTTTATTAAGTTTGAACGTGGAATTGATGAGTTTCGAACTAATATTTACAATAGCGCACGTCGACAGTACCTGACGCGGTTTCATACGTCGCTTGTTACTCACATGCTCTTTGTTTATATTGAATTTGGGAAGTTATAATTAAAATTATTTTCGACGTAATTAATAATGATTTTCAGGTCAAGGAACCTGTGTTTTTACATCTTAAGATAGTCCACGTGTTTGATAAGATAAAAGGTAGGCTTCGCTAAAATGTATTACAGGTTTATTGATGCTTAACTTTTTTGTATTATTCAGATGTATTGTGTGATTACTATATGTATACAGAAAAATATTTCAACTTTTACATCAAAATTGTATCGCCCGAATCCGATTGTTTGACTATACCAGTTATAAAAGTTTTAACAAATTGATCCGCATCGATGTCCCAAAAAAAACACAACTATGTTGGACGTAGCGATAGTTTGTTACAACTCTATTTGCGTACACAAACGAATATGAAAAATCGATATTCAATTTAAAACGGTATCCGCAAAACAAGTGGAACAGATAAATTAGATGTTCTTTAACAAAGCATTGTACGTTGAATGCAAGGAGTGACTTCAATTTCCTGAGAGCGGCGTAGCTTCCGCGGCCCCGGCGTCAAACGCGAAACTTTTGAAGGCTGTAGCTCGTCATGGATTCCGATGCACCTATGCACCTTTGTACTTACACGCTCGTAAGTAAATAGGCTATCGTTTTGTGCCGTTGCAAGCGCGCGGTGAAAAGGTTCAAAATGTGATCATTTCTTATCTGATATTTTAAGGCAGTTATAGATTGCTACAAATACTATAAAAACTAAGTTAAAGTTAAAGTAACTAACTAACTTAAAGTTTAGTAAAGTTATTCCTTTATTCAAAAGCGGTGACCAAGAAGACTGTAATAACTATAGGCCTATTTCTATTTTACCAACTTTGAGCAAAGTCTTCGAGAAATTGATTTTAAACCAATTATGTAGTCATTTTGTTTCAAATGGTTTACTGCACGCCAAACAGTTTGGTTTTACAAGGGGGCGCTCTACCACTGATGCTGGAATAGCTCTTTTGTCACATATATATAAAGCATGGGAAAATTCAAAGAATGCTTTGGGGATATTCTGCGACCTTTCTAAGGCTTTCGACTGTGTAGAACATTCCACTCTATTACGGAAACTAAATTTTTATGGTATCAAAGGTTTATCTCAGGACCTCATAGCTTCATATCTTCAGAACAGGGTACAGACCGTTGTTGTTAATGGAGAGAAATCTTGCGGTGCGCCGATTAACGTTGGTGTTCCGCAGGGATCTATCTTAGGACCGTTTTTGTTCTTAGTGTATATTAATGACCTACCTTATTATTTGCAGGATATGTGTGAAATAGTACTGTTTGCAGATGATACCTCATTAATATTTAATGTGGATAGATATGACACAAATGTTGACGAAGTAAACTCTGCTCTTTTACGCATATCTAATTGGTTTAATGCTAATAATTTATTATTGAATGCAAAAAAAACAAATTGTGTAGAGTTCATCCTTCCAAATGTAAAAAAGGTCAAAAGGGATATCATTTTAAACGGGGAGGTATTATACCCTGTCGAGTCTACTGTTTTTCTTGGTTTGACACTAGATGAGAAGCTACAATGGGGGACCCATGTTGCCACCACCGCTGCTAAGCTCAGCTCAGCTGCATATGCAGTTCGAAGAATAAGGCATCTCACCGATGAAGATACGGCTAGATTGGTTTATTTTAGTTACTTTCATAGCATTATGTCCTATGGAATTCTACTATGGGGCAGGGCTGCAGATATAGAAACTATATTTATATTACAGAAAAGAGCCATACGCTCTATATATAATTTACGTGCTCGGGACTCACTAAGAGATCTCTTTAAGAATATTGGTATCCTCACTGTACCATCACAGTATATATTTAATAATGTTTTACATGTACACAAAAACGCGGACTTACACACAAAAGTAGGAGATAGACACTGTTATGGCACAAGGAATAGAAATAAAATTGAAATGCCATTTTATAGGTTAGCTAAAGTTAAAAATTCATTTATGGGCCAAGGTATACGTTTTTACAATAGAATTCCTCATAGTATTAAAGAGTTTAGTAGTGTTAAATTTAAAACTTATTTAAAAAATGTATTAGTTCAAAGAGCCTACTACAGCATTAAGGAATATATGGAAGATGAAAATCCATGGAGGGTTGTCGCGTAAGAATAACAGGACAGTTCTTTGGCATATTATGATAATATATAATATTATGTAGTTAGATGTAAGTAACATGTAATGTAAAATTATATTGTATATGGACATGACTTTAAAAGAGCAACTATGGAGTTTCTTGCCGGTTCTTCTCCATAGATACTGCTTTCCGAATCGGTGGTAAATTTAAAGAATGTAATGACGATTCAAAAGTGCTTCTGGAAGAAGTCTAATTGAATAAATAAATGTTTGAGTTTGAGTTTGAGTTTGAAACTTTTCTTATTTGTATGGGCTACTTTAGATCTTCTATATCTAGAACCTATTTATACATACGCTGTAAGTCGGACGCATTCTTTTCATGTTATTTATATCTAAACAAACGAGTATACGACAAAGCTATATACAGTGTGTCCGGACATGACATACCGATATTTGAAGGGGCTATTCTCCAGGTATTTTTATCGACAATTCAACCCCTCTACAGTCCCCTACCTCACCCCCTTCAAAATGATTTTCGAATTTTTTAAAGTATGTTTCATCACTCTTATCAATTAAATTTGTTTAGTGGTCCCTAGAATAACTTGTTATTGTTCAAATAAAACCAAATTTAGTATTTTGTGACACTCACTTTCGAAGTTATTACAATTTTCATAAATTCACTATCCGAATTGATAGGTTTGCCATTTTGAGGGGGGTGAGGTAGGGGACTGTAGAGGGGTTGAATTGTCGATAAAAATACCTGGAGAATAGCCCCTTCAAATATCGGTATGTCATGTCCGGACACACTGTATAGCCTGGCTCTGAAACACGTATCAATAATTTACTAAAAATATTTTACTGACCATTCTTGTAACTTTTATAAAACAACAAAAACAGGGAGTAACTTCGTTTTATTTTCTTAGAACTTGTTAAATATATTCTTAGTCTCATTATAACCGTGATAAAACCGCTCGTCTACACAGCACGGATGTTATACGAACAAATAGAAGAGGTTGGGGAGTGTACGGTGGCTGCATCTAATGCAATTTCCGCCACAGGTGTACGCTAATGTGCACGCGTCATTGCATTCATTATATATTTCTTGAGCGCTTGATAAGCTCGCGCTAAATAATTGATAGTTCGGATAAATGCAAAAGTATGTTAGGTTGGATGGATTTGAAATCATTTAATTTAGCACTTACGACTACGCCGCTAGTGACGCGGTCTGAAACGAGTAGTAGGAATGATTTTTCAATTAATTACATATAAAACAATAAAAAATACGACACACTATCTAGTTTTTGATAAGAGGTAATGCCTGGTACTAAATATAGAGCTATTCAAAATATTACAATATATTAATTTCTATGTACTTCTTGCGATATTCATATTCTCTCTAGAAATATGAGATAATACAAGCTTTATTTTAATAGAAACCTGGGTGCGCGGACTCTATATCCTATTTGTCTGACAAGCGCTAGACGGGAGCATTTTGACTCGAACACGGCGGAGTAACTTTTCACTTTGCAATCTACATCATGAAGGGCTTTGTCTAATCAATAACTTAATACGTACAGGATTTTGAAGGTAATTTGTAAGTGCTGAGTCTAGCGTAGCGTGAAAGGGTTGAAAGCCTTTGTATTGAATATATTTGGTCAAATATGTGACGTGTGTATGTAATAGAAATGTAATTAGGGTACAAGTTTTATGAGATTAGTTTCTATGGTCGTGCAGTCAACAGTCTTAATAATTCATCTAAATAGTATCACAAACATCATGTTGTTATACCTACATGATGATGATGACGTTGCGTGAAAAATCGAATAATTTAATTTTATGTATTAGAGCATAGAGTTCTAGAGCTAAAACTATTTCACGCACAGTCAGGCAATATCACCCCACACTTTCTATGTGTAGTCGAATATTCTCAAATGGCAGTTATTACATGCAGCTGTAGCCTGTAACCAAAGCAAAAATGCTCCGAGTGAAGTTTTGGAGGCGCTCATTGTCGGCGCAATAGCCGCCTTCGCGGAACGAAAACTTTTCGAAATACCCTGCTCAGGCCTTTATTAAAACCTACGGAGCATATTGCATAACTGACGGCAATAACTAAGGCGACCTCACTCTGCGCAACGAATTCAATATTCAGAGAGAGTCGGAAAGTTTTATTATTGCGGCGTAAATATAATGAGTGCAGGTGAGCCGGCATTGTCTGCTGGGATTTACTGCCGGCCGTTATTCGAGCGGTAAGATACCGAAATTAACTTATGCAACGAGAACGCGGATTTTGTTGCTAGTTTTATTGTTTGCTTGATTTATACTGACATCACGAGATTGCAGTCTCTAACTAAAGATATAACTATCTAATGAGTGTAGAAACTATGTGGTGAAACTATCGCCCTAATCCAGTTATCAGATACGTTTCTTAGTCTACAAAACAAGTAGTATTTACTTAACATTTCTACATCTATGAGATACACAATTTTCTACTCTTGTGTCAAAATATTTGGAGGATAAAAGGGAATATAATGTACTATATAAATTTCAGCATCGTGGCTACGGTTCCGCTGCGCCAGTTGCTTTGTGCGGTCTGGCGTTGTCGCTCCACAAAAACCGCGCTTACCACATAGCCAAATTATTTTACGTAATTTTAATATACTCAGTAAATGGGTCACTTGACTTGATTTAATGTAATTTATACGTAGTCGCTATCTTTCATGAACCATTGATACAGAAAATAATTAGAAATTTTTCTTAATAATAACCAAATGTAAACTGTAATTTGTAAATAATACATAGTAATTTAAGCTTAAATAATAATAATTCCAACACAGTTTGCCTGTTTAATGTTGATTTTTAGTAATTAAATTAAACTCGTAATTGGCGTATTGTATCATAGATATAAGTAGAGTAAGTCAAACTGTAAGCTGTGTAGTTTTCAAAATAAATAAATAAATAAATAAATAAATACTTGTTTAGTTTTTTTCAAATCAAAGCACAAATAATACGTTCAATATAGACGCAATAGAAAAGCAATTTCGAAAAAAATATACAATTTATATCTAATCACAGTGTCTCCAGCCATATTTCATAATTTGTCTCCTTAATGTAGTCTCGGCATTACAATATCTCCCCATATTTACATTTTCCTGTACCACGAACATCTTCTAAGTCTCACAAAACAATATTTAAAGAAGATCGCCGCTCCATAAATCAAAGTGCACCCGAGGTGCGCATATTTCATACTTAATTCTTTGCGGCTCAAACCTCTGCCTAGTTTATAAGATGCTAGCTTTTGATACGCATAAAAATGTACACCTGATCTTTAAAATGATTTGTTATACCGCACCTTGAGTAAAAAATAATAATCCTTTACACTGTAAACATATCAACTACTACTAATGTACTATTTTTACACACAGTTTCTTAATTATTCAACCAAAATCTTATGAAAATACATTCTAGAAACTTCTTAGAACAACTCATACTTCTCCAGAAATACTTCATAATATTTTCGCGTTTCAAACTTCAAGAGCAAGTTTCCGTTAAAAATACAAGAGTTAATTGGAATTTAATTATCATTCACAAAAGTCTTAGAGGCGAGGCCTACACGAAATCATTACGCTTCAATTGATCCAGTTTATAGGAAAATTAATTACTGGCTGAGGATCGACTATTATAGTTTCCCTATATTATTGTTGTGAGGGGTCCGCAAGGAAATTGTGTCCGAACAAGAAAATTAGTGAGCGTAAAACGGGGTGTGAACACGGGTAGAGAAGACTCAGAATTTCGTGGCTATTGTCAAGTCAGTAATTATATTATGTGCTATTAATAATTGTGTCTTTTCATTAACTGGTTTTGAAAAATTTCGTGGCTATTGTCAAGTCAGTACTTATATGTGCTATTAATGCTTAATATATTCTTAGTTTTAGTTTAAAATTATTATATGTATGTTAGTCTGTAAGGTATTTATTCTATGGGTCTGTACAATTTATTGTCTGTTACCTGAATTAAATATAATAAATAAATGAAATAATGAATGTGTCTTTACATTAACTGGTTTTGAATATCGATTAAACTGTGGATTTATTATTTAATTTGAATCTTTTTAAGACTGACTCCTTTGTTATTTATTCTGTAGTGCTGTGTTGCGTAGGATTTTTAAGGTTTGTTTATGAGTTCATTTACTCACTATGACTTATTTATGACTAGTAAGATATACATTGTACGTGGTATCATTAAAACTTCAAGAAATTATACTTAAATTCTACAAAGGTCATTGTCTTCTATATATCACAACTAAAGGTTTTAATTTAAATAGAAGGCAAGATGTGAGAAATCTCAGTGGATGCGACCGCAGTATTGCAATATATGGGTGCCAGGGGAGGCTACAGTTGAGATTCACAAACAATAGATTTATGGTTTTACCTTCAAGAATATTAATCAATTTCCAAAGCCCATATTTATCGTAGATCGCTATCAATTCTCGTAGCATATATTTTCATGGCTGTATATTTTATTAATTTTCATATTAAAGTTGTATTAAAAAGGTTTTTATAAAGCGTGAAATATTTATATTATTTTTAATCGATAATATAAATTCATCAAAATCTAGAAACTAATTACTTACAGAATTAATAAAGGCAGATAAAATAAAGCGAACATCATAGATATTAGTATTATTAAGACTGAACAATTATAAAACTCGTTATAATTTTATATGGAATCAAGATAATAATACATATTCCATTATTATTGAAGCTTTTAGAAGAACTTTCATGTAATATATGTAATTTGATATTTCCAGTATTGCTAAAGTTTTCGGTTTATTACGTTCTTATTACATAAATAATATTATTGAAATCATCACGTACTTATAGTATATAAAAAGATATGTACTTATAAAAATTGATATAGCCATAGGGACGAACTAAAATACAAATAAATGTAATACTTTGCCTAACTCGCCGGCCGCTGCAATAACATTAGTATAAGAGCTTGGCTACACGCTATCTACGGTTATTCAGCTAAAAGCATTGACAAGTAAACGTTACACCAATACCTTAAGCATTAGCTCTTCATAATCCTCTGGTGCGACCGAGGCTCTTAATCCGTCACGTAACCGGGAACCGTCGAGAAATCGCGTTACATCAACGAAAAATGTATTAGAGGGAGTACACCCCACGATCGGACAAACTTTGCTAATACCACCCCCTAACATAATCGCAGAGCCTTTTACGATACGAATTTATGAGGATGGTCTCGATTTCTTCCCGTATTTATGGCTGAACGTGGCCGCTACGTGGTGTGCTCGTTCATTATGAGATGTAAAAACGGCTATAAATAACTTCCTTAATTGTATAGGAATATATAATTACTTAATACTTGTGTTTCATTATTAAAAACTCAAAAATATCAGACGCACCTTTGTATTCAAGACATTTCAACGTTTATTTTTTGTAACGTACATTACTTTCAAAGTAAATTGATACTAAATCCTTTCAACTCCCGTAGTTACGAGGCACCTAAACCGTACTCTATTTTACTTTCTTACACCAGCTACAAACAATAATCATAAATACATTACGCCCGATTGGGTATGTGAGCCAGTTCGTAAACAACGCACCTAGCTGCCAGGATCTCGCTGATAAAAATATATAACAAGCAACTGTATCGCTTACGTCTATTGATTTAAGATTCAATTTGCTCTGATATATCTGGCAGATGATCAAATTTCTACGTCACCAAGTGTACTTACAGTTTTTTATTGCCTATCTAACTTTGATGGACTCGAATATACACTGATTTACTACTTAGTAGAAATAATATGGTTATTTATTTCAGAGAAAAATAAAAAGATTAATATACACTAACTGTTCGCATCGTTTGGGAAACGTTATTTTGTAAACGTGTTTTTAAATATCATATTTTTTTGTAAATGACATTGTTCATAATTTCAAACAAAAAATAACAAACATTTGCCCAGTATATCGTATCGATCATAAAACCAATTCGACTTATACCCAGCCTCCGTTACGAGTGCTTTATTTATTAGCCCGAGCAAACGTTACTAATTGGTGCAAATTTTACAAATTTTCCTTACATCCGACGTCTAGAAGCGAGTGGCAGCCCCTCCACATAAATACTGAATAAGCAGTAAACTGTATTACTTCGTCGAACCCTTTTCACTTGGCGAATTAGTAAAAAGCTACTGGGGAGTGAAAATTTTAAGTTAAATGCGCTCGTGAGCTTACCTGGCCGTGTGTTTGACAGTCCAAGTGATTACATTGTGCCGCGTTTTGCATTTGATTCGGCTCAATTCGATCCGTGACATTTTTCGCGGGAGCGTGAAACAATGTGGTTACTGGTTGTTTTGGTATAGAGTAAGAATAATTAATTATACGTATTTATTTGAACGAAAAACGTACGTCGTCTTGCTCACAGTGAAGGCAGACTAGTAAAGATTTACTCTACATGAAAATATAAGAAAACTTCAGTGTTTATATTCAGGTATATTATTCAGTCATTCATACGATATTATCGTAACTATAGTTGTTCATTCTATCGTAACGTAGTTCCACTACTCCTAACATCCTAAATGCACCTGAGTAGATACTATAACATAAAAAACGCTAGCTTGAAGAGCATGTAGCAATTGGCATACACACGGCGTACGTCACAAATTATCACGCGTAATTAAAAATGCCAACATGCTCAGGCGGGCCCGGGGCCTGTCTAATTAGCAAAAAGTTAATAAACAGACACACGAGCTTGACAGTGACAGGCTCCGGTGCAAATGCCAAGATGAAACACGTTTAATTTGCATACTCGTTACGAAAGAGCATGCGTTGAGGTCCCCTGTACTCTGTAGTATGTTGTAGTCTCACGCCTGCGCTTCGCTTCGTAGTAATAGTAATTTTGTTCTAAATATTTCTAAAAGTACAAAAAAAAACGGACCAAGACCATAAGTAGAGATAAAAAGTTACCTACCATTTTGAACCTTGTAAAAACTGCACTCTTTTTTGGTAAAATAGACAAATAAAAAAATGCAGCACCTTTTACAGAAAATTTGGATCTATTTTTATTTTCATAAATCATATAATATATTCTATTTATCGATGAATATTAAAAACAGAGTCAGCTATAGTTTCCAAAGCACTGAAGCTTCCAAGTCGTATTATTAAGGTCATTTCACACAATCCGATATCGGTGCCTGACCATCGATCTATCAAATTAGTCGCTTGTATCTGAGTACCCTTAGAGGCAGAGAAAGGGCATCGCTAACAAAGCCAATCAGCACATGTCTATAAAGGATCATCTGTCATTATGACATCGATTTACTCTCTACATTTCAAGATATTCTTGTCAATAATATGGATAAGATACATAAATTTTTGTTATGCAGATGCGTTTAATTAGGGTAAAAGTGGGATAGATGCCGCACTAGGATAGATGCCCCATTTTCAAAAAACCTCACTTCCCAGAGTCCTGACTACGAATTAATGATTTAAATAGGAGCTCCTATCACCCCGCACCTCGTGTACGCATGAGCTGTTGTTTGGTAAAGACGTGTTTCGCTAGTGCGTGTTATAATATCGGCGGCGAACTTCACGAACACGTTAAAATTTAAAAAGGTTGATATTTGCCTTTGCATAACTTTATAAGTATTAATAAATTTCACTATATTTCTTATTATGTCTATACACTGGTTCATTAAGTACAAATCTAAGTGAAAATAGTGGCTCTTTTGTTTTTATTTAATAAAAAAACTACTGGGGCAGCTATCCTTATCAAAAAGGATAGTTGCCCCTTTTTTTTCGAGGGATAGATGCCCTTAGGGGCCTCTAAGGGCATCTATCCCTCAATACATATGTACATGTTAGTATCGATAATCACAGGTACTGTTTATATTTTTACCTGATTGCGTCAGAGGTTTTCTCTATGTTAACCGATTTTACTCGTTTAATTTGCTTTTTTTTTGTTATGTTTACTTACTTATTAATGATCTGCCCTTATACTGATTGTAGGAGAACCACGCCACGAAAATACAAAAGAAAAGAAGGAGTGCGAGCGCAAGTATATTCTTGGACAACAGAACAACTATGTGAACTTGACATTTGCTGGTTTATCATATTAATTTTATTAGATTTCGCGTTTATAGAGTATGTCAGGCATCTATCCCACTCTGCAGGCATCTATCCTCCTTAGTATTTTCATGGTGGGGCAACTATCCAACTAGGTAGGCATCTATCCTCAAAAAAGGTGTTCTACAAAAATATTTATTACACATTATCTATAAATGATAGGATTAAAAATATATATAGTAATTCAAAACAGATAATTAACCTAGCTATATTCATACAAAGTGTTCGTATAAGATTCATGTTTTTTAAATTATGAGGCTATTTCAAAAAGTGGGGCATCTATCCCACTTTTACCCTACTTACTTGAAAATTAATCCATAAATAATAACTTCTAATGTAAAGTAATTACATAGTTTTAGGAAAATAACACAATAAACAATTGCATAACAAACCAAGCTCCCACATTCACCTGTGCAGAACGCTTCCAACAAAGTAGACTAACGAATCGTATTAATTATGTGGCTAATTTATGTCAGTATTCGTACAAAGCTAACTTTTATCCACGTCTTGGTAATTCCCACGTCTGCTCACATTTGACGACAAGACGCTAACCGGAGGCACGCCCCGCTACGTGACTAATAAGACGCTCTGTGGCCGCTCATTGCCAAACGCGGCGCAATTAACGTCGCGCCGCACATCCGTCTGGAGGGTGCCTTATAGTCACATGATCACTATGCTCATTATATCACTTTTATCTTAAGCGTTAAAAATCATAGTTTAATGTATTATAAGAATTCATATTTATTTTTGAAAAAAAAACGTTGCCTGGGGTGCTACGCACTTCGTAGCACTTGCAGTCTACGCAACTGCTACGGAGATGTAGTATCAAATAATTTCATTTGGTTATCTAATTTTACAACTGATTTATTTTCAATAATTATTAGAAAATATATAAGTTACACGTTGGATTCAGATGCCTCAAAACCTCAAAAAAAATCCTTGAAATATCATAACCAATTTTGGAATAACCGAATGCATTAACATCTTGAGCTAAATCATCACAATTATTTGTATTCATTAAGGTTATCATTACGCAAGGAAGCGAGTACGCGAGACTAATGAAGTCGCGGCTGACGTCGAGTGCCATAATGGCTTCCTCTCCAGGCCTTTGTCAAGACAACTTTGCAACTCTTAAGGCGGTAACTAGAAGTGACGTAGAGCGTGTGCCGGCCGCAAGCGGTTCATCTCCGATATAGAATAACAACGTATCTAAATTTATAGAGTAGACAGTTGAATAAGGACACAGTTAAGACAGACCATAGCATATAACCACATAGGATAACAGTAGCAGAATCTTTGAAAACGAGTAGCATCAAACATTCAAATTCCAGTTTTTCATCAAGCATTTCAGGGTTCAAGACTGTACCGCTCTGTGGTACCGCTATTATACAATCTAGAAATAATTAACAATAGGTTCCATTACCAATAGTTATTTGGTTCTCACACGTGTGCTACTGAACTATAAAGTAAAGAATAATAATTAAAGTGTATTGTAAAATTTACAGGTAAAAAAGTAAACAGTTATTGGACAGGGTCAGTTTTTAGATTCGAACAGTATTTTTTTTATATTCCTTTTAATGAATTTCAAACCAGCTTTAGTTTCATTTCAATGCATACGATTAACCAAACACATCTAATAACGCGATGTACTCACCGACACTACATTTTAAAAGAGCCCTCGAGATCTCCGTCTAATTCTCGCACAAACAAACAGCAAGTATATAAAGCTATCTAAAAGACTTCTTCAGCTTTCATTTAGTCGCATGCTAAGATACGTTCATGATTAAACACGCCTTTCGTTATTTGTATAAGACGTAATTAAAGATACGACTGCGTTCGCGTCCTCAAAAGAAGCTGCTGTATTTATTAATTTGACAGTCAATATTTGCTTCTAATAAATTTACGTGAAAACTTATTAGACATCCTTTGATACTCACTCGGGTATTTTGATGTTACATAATTAAGAGACGGTTTATGTAAGAATTAGTATTACAGATTCCACGATGAAGGCTGTTTGGCATTATTATATGAGATGTTATATTGAAAGTCCTTTCTAAGGTTAATTGTTAGCATAAATTAGATTTTAAGATAATTTGATAAGTACTAGCGTGGTAAAACGTTTAACTTTATTGACTAATAAAATCTTACAAAAGAGAAGGTAAATAAACTTCTACCTGTTTTTAAAAATAAATTGCCATGTCATGTACTTGAACGAATTAGGAATCAAATTTAACGGTTGTTGGTTCGACGCCACCTTACGCAAATAGATCATGGTTCACGTCTGCACCTTATTATAAGAATAAGAAAATATTTGATTCCTTGATACCGTTCATCTGATAATGCGCCCTACCAATTTCCTCGTGTTCATACACACGCCTTCGAATAACATTTAGGGTGAAAATATTGGGCATAACTAATTTATTTGCTCTTATTCCGCGGGCAGAATATGCGAAAATGAAGGTGCGTGCACAATATATTTTAATAACGCACTCTCGGGAGACTCGCCCCGCACATCCATGCGAAGTTGGATACGCGTTTTTACTTTTCCACGCGTTACCTCTCTAATTTATAAAGGAAATTTTTAATATAAATATATTAAACAAGTTTCATGCTTATTGTGAAAATAAATTTAAGGACGGTTATTGTTAAGGGAATATCGTTGCGTTACTAAAAAATAAAAGTATTGGGTCCAGTTCAACAGCTTCTGGATACCTTCTATTTAGCTTATTTTTCAGTTAAAATGTCGAATTATGTTTATAATTATACGTAAAAAATATACGTAGCTACCAGGATCACTTTTAGCAAAGGATGAAGTGCTGTTGTTCGTTATTTTTAGAAATTTTTATAAATATTTACCTTTAACATTCCGATTCGTTCATAAAGAGTTGACAGCTCACCTCCAGCTATTATTTTCGTGAAAAGGAAATATGACGAGTTCCAATACGGTATCGGCTCGCGGTTTGTCGTGACACGCCCGCAGATTGGATCAAGTTAATTTCGCTCCACAAACAAATTGACAAAGTTTAGAGCGGGGCATATTTCTTCGCGGGCGCCCGCCACCCCGCGCCCCACTGACAGATTCCCGCATAGCGGAAATTAAATTTCACATCCGAACAAGAGAGCCGCGCCGCGACAACGCGCGACATGTTGCGGTGCCGCGGCGCGGTCGACGCGTGCCCTATACAGATTGATAGGAAAACAAACCATGCCCATGATGGTAAGAGTACGAGCATAATATGGAGGGACAACGCTTAACACTTGAAAAAGACAGTGTCTACAAGCTGCATGGAAACTTGTTTGAATCATTGTATATGTATTTGTGAGTTATAATAGCATCGCTTTCAAGCGTTCATGTTTAAGAACATAATACACTAAAAAACTGAGCATATTGGATAATAATTATAACGCTATAATTCATATTTATGAGGTCTCCATCCATCGCTGCAGTCGATTGAGAATCGATCCTTGATATTGCTAGTACTGTCCATCATAATACTTACGCATTACAAATAACACGTGTAAACTAAAGCCATGGCAAAACTAATCCGGGCGGGCTCTATCAAAATTGCAATTAAAAGCCCATTTACGACAACCCGAGACGGACCTGGGGTCACCTCGAGAAGGACGCACGAATTAGCCATTAGCGGGCGCTTCGGACCTTGTTTACACCACGCTTGCCCTAATGACGACCTTTGCTCTTCCCTTCGTTAAGGCGAGCGAAAACCTCACACTAAAAGGCACCGGTCCCCGTGGAGACGTGAGAAATAAAGCCGTGTTACACCGTAGCGGGAAGAGGACAAAGGCCGATAGCTTTCGGATTAAGGACCATGTACAGGGACGTTAAAAGGCTAGCCGACTCACTCAGCGCGCCAGGGTTAACAAGGTTATTATGGGATCAGCCGGACCAACCGCCGCTGGAAAAGTGTTAATCACGTTTTGTGAACAGCTATTTTTATCACCAATAAAACCTATATTAGATATATAACCAAATAATATATTTACAATAAAACATCTAGACTGTAGACTATAGGTATAGAGTTAGCAAACGCAGACAATATAAAAGTTTGAATCGACGAAGAATCCTAATGTTATCCTTGGTAAAATGTTTTATTCAAATCAAATTACCACCACAACAAAAACATTGTTTGAATTCAGTTCAAAATGAAATGATTTTATCAATATTTAAATAATATCAATATTTCTGTAGGTTGTAAAAATACGAGTAAATTTACCATAGTGCCACATAAAGTACTATATTTTAATTTTTAATTTAATAAAAGTAAATTTTTATGCATTAAAATATAGTTACAAAACTGCTGTGAAACATAAAGTTAATCACAGTTTTGCATGGAAAGAACTTTCTTAAATTAATAATCTTCATCGAACATTATAAATAGTCTAGGACAGAATCCTATGACTGCCTCATATGGAATAAGCAAAGCTAAAATCGTAGCGATACTCTCATCTGCGACAGCGAGCAACGGAATAATATGTATGAAATAACTAAAGGTAAAGACTGAAATAGGAACTAATATTCAAATAAACTCATAAACGCACCACGTGTGCAAACTAACTATAAATCCAAGTATTAGGTAAAAGCCTTCATTACTTAAGTCCGTAAAACCCTTATCCCATAACGTTAATAACACAATTACTATAAATCTATCATCGCTGAGCAAACACGGTCCGAATCTCAGCCTAAGCTAATACATTTTGTCCACACCCGTATTCATACTTAACGACTGGGGTAGTATTTGCTAAGCACACACGAGGCGCCCGCACGCAATATAGCAAGACGAGGTCGGCCCCCGGGTCTTTCTCAAACCCGAGAGGACAGTAATTACGGTAGGCAAATTAAGCAGTAAGGGGCCGGCACCGTGTCCATCTTTGTACGTTCGTTCGGTTTATTTTACGTTATTCCTCGTCTTATTACAATGTAGCCGGCCTCCCCTGCGGCGCGGTGCCTCCGAAACCGATTTCGGCATCAGAGTTTCATTACGGTCTGTCGAAAACAATCCACTCTAAATATCTATTCTTGGGTGCACGCTCTGTGGAATTACATTAGTCTGAGGTGGCGAAGGCTCGACTCAATTTGTTTGGTAATAACGGTTGGTAATATATCAGGTTGGTTATAACAAATGAGCTATTGTGAGAGTAAACCGTGCTATAAATGGTTCCTTGCCGTCTACGATATTTAGTATTCCGACAATAGATAGTGCATTTGTGCTCTCGAGATTTATGGCTGCAAAATATTTGTTTATGAAGTGCTTTCAGGTTTATTTTTGTTAGTATGTTCTTACTGCTCTGTGCTTAAGAAATTAGTTTTCGGTTTTAGGTACATCGCGGAATAAATTTTTTAACTATAATGCAAAATTATATAAAACAGCTGGAATGTCTTATAATGTTTGTTTTGGTTCAAATTAGGTAATCTATTTTAATCTATTATTATAGAGTCAGCATAATATCTTTATTTTTCGACTTCCATGTAGCAATTGAGGCATGAAATCTCAAACGCTATACAGTCACTTTCCCAATTATTATGCATCACCATCGCTACACAAGGTAAGACGCATAACAACAATCTTGCATCCACAAAAGAATGGCCAAACATTTTCCACTACGCTAACACTATTACGAGTCGCGTCTTTAAAACTTTCAAAGCTCTCCAAAAGGACCTTCGATTCCCAACTCGTAACACCCCTTGCTAAGGCTAACCGCTTTAAGCACGCGATCTCTAGAGATTTCGTATATAATTTGTCCATTAAAAAATACAAGTGACCACACTTGAACAGTGGAGATGGTCACAAACGTCTCGTTAGTGACCGTACGTGCCTCGTCACACACTTCAACCCATCGGCCCTTCGTAAATAATGAGAGGGTCACGCGAGATGTGATAAGGAATGGATAAGGTATGTATTATTACTGACAGTAATAACTATCTTAATATATAATATATAAATCTCGTGTCACAATGTTTGTCCTCAATGGACTCCTAAACCACTTAACCGATTATAATAAAACTAGATTTCCGCCCGCGGCTTCGCCCGCGTTTGCAAAGGAATACCCGCATAGTTCCCGTTCCCGTGGGATTTCCGGGATAAAAACTATCCTATGTGTTAATCCAAGTTACCCTCTATATGTGTGCTAAATTTCATTGTAATCGGTTCAGTAGTTTTTACGTGAAAGAGTAACAAACATCCATACATCCATACAAACTTTCGCCTTTATAATATATATTAGATATTAGATAATTAGATTAGATTCGCACACCATGGTTCGATCCAACTTGAGAGATAGGATTGATTATTGATTGATGAGAGATTGATTACCACGGGCGAAGCCAGGGCGGACCGCTATTATTTTTGTATATCTTAAATCTTAAATCAAGTTGATTACAATGTCATGTGGAGATGACATAGACAATTTTAAAGAAATAAAACAATGTGTGATTTAAAATATGTAAATCGAAAAAGGAACATCACTATTTATTTCATCATTTTAATTTTAGGTTTTAACGTGTCATTAGGCAGGTTTACACAGTGCGAGCAGCCTCACGAAGTCACGAAACATTCTGCGCGCGAAACAGCTCGGTCTGTGTTGACCTGGCTTTGTGAAAAGTATTAACACGATTAAATAATAATACTATACTAGGTATTAATATATGGTAGGTATTCATTGATGTTGTCTTAAGTAAAATAGATTCTTAATGCTTCATGCAACATTATAAACAAAAATATTTACAGAAAATAAATAAATTAGTACGCACATGCCTTATCCGATTTTCTTCGTATCGGTCCCTTGAGAAAGCTAGGAGCTACTGTGGCCTATACACTGAAGGCTGAATACCTCTTAGATTGCCTCTGACGTTGCCTCTGACCTTCTAAATATAGCTAGTCTTACAAACAAGGAGGATAAGACGACGACTAGATTTTCCTTGGATAATGTTACAGTTAATACGATATCATGATTTATATTAAATGAAACGGCATTTCATGAAACATGAAACTAGGTATATTTCAATAAACTTAATCTTAAACTGAATTTTTAAATATCATTTATTAAAGAGTTTTCAATATATATTTTTATTTACTACTAGCTGCGCTCCGCGATTTCACCCGCGTTGCTCCGCTTGTGTTGGTCTTAGCGTGATGATGCCTTCCTCGATAAATGAGCTATCCAACACCGAAATAATTTTCAAATCGGACCAGTAGTTCTTGAGATTTTCATAAATAAGTTTGGAATTATTCTACACGTATTGACATTTTCCAAGCTATAGGCCAATTTGACTTCTAAAAATTAATTATTCAACCAACAAAGATGACTTAATAATATCTATTTATTGATTTATATTGCTTTGATTCGCATTAAATAGAAATAATTACAATGAATTTTATAATCATTAAAATATTCTTCTCACTTCATATTTAAATGTAGCCATACGAACTAAATAAATTTCGAACATTTCCATATAGTGGCTACAACATTGACGTCAATGCAACAAATAACATGCGATACGCTTACGTTAGGGATCTTAATAGAGTTGCCCTCAGATTATTATATCTTGTGGATTTATTGACGTTGCAAATTCACAATGGCTGACTAATTGCAACTCGATTATATTCTGTACGATTCATGGAAAGCTGTTAGGTATTACATTTGATAAGGTAGGTAATTTATTTATATATTGTTATGACGTAAAACTTCGTAACTTACAATAAAAATATTGAATTAAAAATTTAATAGGAACAATAATATCAGATCAAGCAATTAATTCTATAAACAAAAAAATAATTTAAAAGCATACATTTCACACCTAGTTTAGTTAAGCAAGCCGACTCTACATATAGTATTGTCAAAAATTACAATTTGTCGTTGTCTAAGCCACTAAAGCCTTTCAACCGCCAATCACACGGCTCACGAAACAGAGCCATTAATAAAATTAATCAAAGATCGAACGTCAAAACGTAACAGAAGCTATTTACATGAATTAGTCGACATTTATGCCTCCGTCGAGACAAACCGCAGCGACGCCACCTGGCAGCGGGAGAATTATACGCTCGTTACCCGCTCCACCGCCTCTGCTCTCTTTGATAGCTTTTATACCTTACGTTTTATTGAATCTCTAAACTGATTAAGGATTGACACCGAGAATTATGCATTTGAGCTGCTGAGTCTTCTTTAAGTTGCGGTATGGACAGTGTCAATTTCAGGCTGGCCAGACGTATATAGTGTATGGTCCCATTTTCTAGCTGGTCTAGGTGCTATTTTCGATGTCTTCAAAACCTTTTTGATACATTTCAAAGTGGTAACCTAAGTGGTAACTCTTGAACTGATTGACCGTTTGTTAATACAATCAGAAAATCGTTTTAAGCTGTAATTGGAAGTTCACAAGTATTTTCGCGCGTACTTGTGGACTAAAATGTATCTTCTGGCCAATTGACCAATAAAAATAAGTAAATACACAGTGGGACCATTACAGAATTCAAACATTAATCTGAATTCTGAATCACCGTACCCATATATGACGTATTAACGACCCTTTCAGATAGTTCAATATAAAAACTCAATAGATGTCAGATACACCCCTGTCCTTGGCCGGCGCCGTTTGTCTCAAGCGCACCTCTACGTTCAATTTATGGCCCAGTTTTGTGAACTCTTAACCGTTACGTGATCTGCTTCCGAATCCAATTTATGCCCTCCATGGGAAAAGTTCTGCCTATTCTTTACGGGACATCTTCATGCCCGTATTCGAAAGTATTGATTGAAATTTTTTATATTTCACTGAATATGCTCTTTTGTTTGCGTCTAGCGGTTAATGGCATTGCAATGGAAGGTGGGATTTATTTTGTTATAGACAAACGCTTAATAAAAGGAATTAAGTGTTTCCAAAAGAAGTAGACACAATTTTAAATACATTTGCCATTTCCCTAAACAGAAAAGGAGCAAAGTGTAAAAAAAGTATTATTTCAATATGTACAATGTAACCAAAACTTCACATATTTTAGAAGGAAGACTATTTAATTATCATTAACCTATTCAGAGATAACGCACGAATGGCAGTATGTTGATGTAAAGTTAGTTTAAATAGTATTCCAAACGTTGTCTAATAAAACATGAAAATCAAATTGAATGGAAATCGACTGACCCGTCGCTAAAGAGTGAGGGTCTGCGTCCTAACAAAATAAATCCTAAATAATTAGCATCTGAGATGACCAGTGACCACCCAATACAACATTAGGGGAATATATTGATAGAATGTGTTAGAAGTTTAAAATGTTACTATTACGAGTCTTATTATGTGCAGTATTACTTATTCTTATTTACCAGCTAATATAATTATACAAAACTAGCTTTCCACCCGCGGCTTCGCCCGCATTTTCAAAGAAAAACCCGCAAAGTTCCCGTTTCCATGGTATTTCCGGGATAAAACCTATCCTATGTGTTAATCCAAGTTACCCTCTATATATGCTAAATTTCATTGTCATCAGTTCGGTAGTATTTGCGTGAAAAAGAAACAAACACACACACACATACACATCAATCCTCACAAACTTTCGCATTTATACATAATATTAATTAGTAGGATGTATCTTTTATTTCTTAACTTTTAGAAGAAATAATTCATCATTACAGATACGGTTTCAAATCATAAAATATCACGTATTATGTACATCCTGTAAAGCCTAAGGCATGGCGTGAATAACTCGTACAGAAAAACATGAGTATTGAAAATGTAGGCCCCCGGTCACCCGATGGGCATTTAGCATTATTATTTATTGACTCTCTACCCCCAATTCACTTTTCACATCCCCTCGTCTCGTCGAGGTAAACAAATCGGAAGAAGTAATTATTAAGAATACAGCAAATAGAGGGCTTCGGACAACTTTATTAGACATTTTGTGCAATTTGGAAACTCCCGAAGTCAATGGTCTTGAATTTTTAATTTTGTGATTTATTTTTGCTCAATACTATTTAGTTTTCAAGAAACAAGATGGCTATTTTAAAAGGAGAAGAGTATATAAAGTAAGTAAGTAAGAGACGAAAGTATAAATGTTATCATCAATATTTTTTCTTACAAGTTTACTTACACGAGAATTATGATGACCATCTTAATAGCCCAATTATTGATAACTAGCAGTCCGCCCCGGCTTCGCCCGTGGTACATATTTACGTTTTCTCTACGTAAGAACCATCCTCGTACTTCAAGGAATATAATAAAAAAAGAATTATCGAAATCGGGTCAGCCGTTCTCGAGTTATGCGCTTACCAACACATTTTGCGATTCATTTTTATATATAAGATATGTTGACAAAATTATAATTTTGTACTTTATAAAGTAATTGAACTAAATTTGCATAAATTGTTATTGAACGAACCACCAAATCAAGTGAAATTTCCTTGGCTAGATATATATTTATAGTTATTTGAACTACGAAAATTTTGCTATGGTTATGCGAAATTTGAAAGTTATTTTTGAAAATTGGATCCACAATTTCCGTATGAACAAAAACATTACGAACAACAGAATTCCCAGTATCACAGCGATTTCGTCGAAGTTCCGTTTACAAAATATCCTTGGAACTGATTCATATTGGCTATACGATAGATTCGATTCGTACATCGGAAATCGAAGGATTGGTAGTTTTGTTATTTCGCGCGGGAGATCCTATTGTTGCATGGATTCGCGTTAAATGGGAAGGAAGTTAGTACAGGGAGTTCAATCGGCCGAATGGAGCAATCTTTGTTTCCTAAGGTTATCTACCGATGTTTGATACCCAGATCACTATTGATGCATTCTCTTCTTCCCTGAATGTTTGTTGAGCGGAGGTCAAGTGATACTGGTTGAATGCCCCGGATCGCGTCCACCCCAGTTCGCTCACGTATAAATCAGAATCTAATACGGTGAGACAAGATAGCTAGTTTTTTCCGTGTTATTGAGCCTTTTTTCTATCTCATCGGAATGTGACGCCTTCTCTTTACTAAAACTGTCTGGAGTGGTGTTATACTATTATAATATTTCTAACATAGGTATAACATACATATCTGGTTATTTAAATCAACTTTTTCTGCAGTCATTTATATTTATTTATTGCTCTTCATCATAAAAGCAATTAAATTTCAAGAATATTGTATTCAGATATTTCAGAATTAAATAATATTATATTATAATATACAATTTAAATAACTATCGAAGTCTGTATCAAACATTAAAGACAAAGCGAACACATGTTTAATTTAGCCAAAGCACACTCAAAGTGATGACGCAGTAATGTGGGCAACAAAAGTCAGGAGCGCGGCACTAATGCACGAGCCGGCGGATATGAGATAGTTTGTCAGTGCTCTTTTACGAACCCGTTCAGTTAATAAGCGTGTGTGAATTTTGGTTTTATACTCTATGGTTATATGATAGTAAATGTTATAATCAGTAATGCTCTAGAAGTTTCTGGTTCGGGTCTTTATATTTTATACATGAGCACATGTTTGTTTAGTGTATCGAAAAAATTGTGTATTTTTATGTTAAAATTTCGTGACCCATACGAACAGATTATAACCATGTTTATTAATGAATAATTGAAATCATAAAATATTATGTATCACACTTTTTGCTATTTATAAAGCTTTTTTTTTCAATATACACAATAATAAGCCTCTTCGTAGCAGGAATGATTCGATGTATATAAAAAAATTAGTTTAGTTATAAGAAAATATCTATGACTAAAAAATATGGCTAATTTTCGGTAAACGAGCCTCCAATTATCATTATTATATGGATAAGTAAGATACTCGCAGTAGATACCACGCGAACTAAGTCAAAAACTTTCAAAGTAATAAAACGAAATTAAATGCATTAAGCTATACACTTTTCATTTAATTTAAAAATTCAACTACTAGTTATTACAGAAATAGGTCAAGCATGAGTCGGGGCACACGAGGCGTATGCACAAATAAAACAGCAAGAAAGTATATTTAAAAAGTTTTTGAAACATTGAAATGTATACGACTTTATAAAAGCTCTCGCAATTTCGAAAAAAAATAAACTAAACTGTAGTATTTAAAATGTATGACTATTTAGGACTGAAACTTTTAAATTAATAATTGGCGTCTTAAAATACAAATCATTTATTCTAATAACCTAACCTACTAGATATATTTATCCTTGATTACAAATGTTTTCAATATTCATACTACACTAGAACTACTTTACACATATAGAGACATAACTATCGCAAAAACAACTGCCGAGATTAACCGTTAACGTCTCTAGATGAAATCTCATAAGTGTGATGCATGACTGAATTTGCATGGGCGATATTACACACAAGCTCAAGCTAGTGTGCGGCCTTATTTCATGCTCCACAGAACATCTTATAGCCGGAGGTCGCTCTAATTACAATTACTAATGCTTGTGCGCTCAAAGTTGTTTTTACTATGTCCGCATATTAAATCTGTTCAAAATATGCGTCCAATGTTTTTGGTGTTTTTGCGTGCATGGGTTATGGTAATGTACTAGTGGATCGTCCTGGTGCCGTGTGGTTTTTCAGAAATAAAAAAAATAGCATACATTATTATAATATTATGTCAAGGTATCTTCCTGTTGATGAAATTCAAAACAAGATTTAGTGATTTTGGAGGTTATATATTTTACATATGTTTACATGCTTTTATAAAATTATCCTCTAAAATTCTATCCTTTTAAATAAGTTAACAAAATCGGTAAGTGGTAACCCACAACGAATACGAGTACCAACCAACAAAACCAAAGTATTAAAACTCATCCTTCCCTTACTGTAATTAGAAAATTCTGATAATTCGCAACGCAAACCAGCTACATCCACGGAATAAGATAAATATGCTCTTAAATTAATTACCGGTTCAGCATAATGGAATTAACTTAATCGAATAGTTGTTTACACTGTGTCACTGATAGCAATTAAAATTGTTTTGGAGGACAATAAATCATTCGAGAAAGTGAAACATCACGGCCCTGGGTGCACACCTTGCAATAAATTTTCCAATTACTAAGAGAATTCCGATGGCAACACCAGGGGAGTATTGCTCGTAAGCAAATTAAATTAATTACTTTTAGGTTATCGTTGTTTAGCCTGGAATTTTCCTAGAAAGTAATTAGTATTTTTTTGGTTTTGTATTCTATGTACAACTTATTTATTAACTCTAATAAGAATAAAGCTAATAAATTTATTTTAATTTACTGAATTTCAATCATTCAAAACATCATAACATATGTCTTTTGGCAACATTTAACTATAAGAACGGTAATGCCTATAATAATAGTTTAAAAAGGAATAAACCTTAGGAGTTAGGAACTCTACAGTACCACATGCAATTGGCTACGATATAATCATATATATTAAAATAAATCGCAAAATGTGTTGGTAAGCGCATAACTCGAGAACGGCTGAACCGATTTCGATAATTCTTTTTTTATTATATTCCTTGAAGTACGAGGATGGTTTTTATGTAGAGAAAACGTAAATATAGCTAGTAAATAATAAATTTATTTCTTTCTTTCGAGAACATGTAAAGTTTTTATAACATAACATAAAACAGGCATCAAATGAATACGATGATTGAAACATTCCATTCATAAAAAAATGAAATGCTCATCCTCCTCATCAATCATTAATTATTGCACTATACTAAAACAAAAACGCATTATATTGCGTACATACAACCGCACTTAGCAGTGTTAATTTGAATGAGTACCATCAGTCACCGTTGCGACACGTCTTCATGACGTAATTGTAAGAAGGGTTAAATTATTATGAGGACATGACTAGCTATTTTTGAACCCTAGCATTCAAGCTGTTGGAATCATTGAATAGTACTGGGTGTTAAGGCTGCAGTCTAGCAAAATTGCGTTTTCAACAAGTTATTTGACAATTTTTTCCCGGCTAATGAAATGATAAACTGAATTTTTTTTTCTTGTTTATCAACTAGTGTTATATACGCAATGCGCGTGAATTTTTTCACATTTATAAAGTTACTTTATGTTACCTTAATCAGGCCTTCAAGATAAGTCTCTTTCCCCCAAAATCATTTCGAGCTAAGTTTGTGCACTCACTACGTTGCAACCGATTACAATTTACATAATCTGATCAGCGCATTATTATCCTTATATAGTCGTTATTAAAAACTGCTGAATACAATTGCCGAAAAACTTATGATTTTCTTAATTAGAGCGTTATAAATTCATTAAATTTCCCATTTTTTGCCTTACAAAATCGATTGATAAATACTGCTAAAAGTTATTTTTTCCATTAATTTATTCGAGTTGGTTGAAGACCAATGAGTATTAATCCTTTAAAAAAATTTTTTTTTGAATTTTGATAATTCTTTAAATATTAAAAAAATATTTAAAATAATAAGGAAAAATCCTAGCGAATTTCTTTAGTCGCGCTCCTTGGGCCGGAGCGTTCTGACGTGTGCTCTACGCTCGATTTTCCTTCATACCGAAGTGAAAGTTGCTCTACTTCATTAAATTTAATATTTTTGTTAATTGATTATTTTTATCTTAGTTTTGTGCAAATATTCGTATTTTTAAACATTTGATTTCGATATGGAAAATAAACGAAAAAAATACGCGTGTAACTACTAGAAAAAAAATTATCTTCGAACATAAAGTTAATGAAACCAAATAGATTGCAAAGGTGATTGGCAACAATTTATTTATTTTACGGGGTGTCAGTAAAGGGATGTATATATATTTCTTTAAAACTAAAGTAAGCTCATAAATTTTCTTTTAATATAATTTTTTTGAAGTTCCAAAAATGTTTATTTTTCGTTTGAGAAATACGAAATATAATATAAACTTGTATTGAGAACTTGAACTTCCCAAGTTCATCCGGGGAAATCCCCATACGGGGAAAATGATTTGTTTACTCCAAAATTGATCCGAGGTGTTTTAATTTTTTCTTCTAGTCATTTTCAACGTAGCGGCATGTTGTTTGATTATTAATTTTGTAACTTAAATACAGGATGTTGGTTTTATATTCTGATCTTACAGACGCGCTGACAAATTTAGTCCACCATTTCTAGTTTAGTCTAACTACAAAACTACCAAAAAACTCTAAGTACCAATATTAAAACGAATGGATTATCATCACATCATCAAAATTCAGTGGGGTTGAGAACTAAACAAACAGAAGTAACAGAGACGCGAAGAATAAAAAAAGAGGACGAAAACGATAATTCGTTGATGCTTTCCCTTTTCGACGTATTGTTAGGGTACATCACCAATCTGCAAAAAACAAAACTGATGATTCCCAATTGCTGATTAAAAATGAAAAACAAATAATCGACAACAGTGGTGAAAATTTGCTGATCACAATGAAACATCCTTCAGTGGTAGCAGATTTACTCATTTAAAATGTATCGGTGAACAGCGTAAAGGAGAGGAGGACAGGAAAACATTATGAATGTGGATGGTGGATTGTATACAGGGTGTAAATGTAATCGATAAGTATGTGCAGGCGATTATGACGTTATTATTGCAGGTATCAAAAAACTTAAAACTGATATCGAAATTACTTTACCTAATGAGCAAAATGACAATAATAACTTTTTAAAAGTATAACGAGAAATATCTAAAAAATTTACTTTATACACTCCCATATCAAAAAGGGAAAATGGGACTAGTAGAAGTTAAATGTCTAATTCCGGCAAAAGACATGAATGCGGAAGATGCGGTTAAAAAAAAATTTAATATTTGAAATACAATGCAAAAAATAACACTTTTGTCATAGATAAGAATCATGACTATTTTTTCCAAATTCAGGGACAACTAAACGTTGCAGAAGCAGAAGTCTGCTTATTTGCTGTTTGGACTGGAGTGAATCATTCGTTAAAAATAGAATATATAAAAAAGTATGTAACGTAAAAGTATGCAAAATAAAATGATGGACCATTATTGGATTTTACATAAATTGCCTACTGTCAGAATTGATTGATTCGAGACTTCAGCATTCGATGCCCATCAAGGACCCATCCTATATCATTCAAGCGATTGAAAAAAAAGAGATAAATCCAGTGCAACCGATAAAGCATCAGAATGCTAGCAAAAGATTTATTAGGTTTATCAATATAAATCTATATATTAAACATAATATAATAAATCTATAGAAGACGCGAAGACTGACATCCGCGCGGACGGAGTCGCGGGCGGAAGCTAGTCAGAAATAAATATCTTTTGTTTTCATTTGCGTATTTTTCTATTTTATAATTTTTTAACACAAACATTACATTTTGATACAACAAAATTTGTTTATCCGTTTTATTAGTTAAACTGAACAACTTTCACTAAGAAACTTAGGTCGAAAAAAATGTATAGAGTTATGCATTTTGTATGGAAAGCTTATTTTTTTTATATTTCGTCCAAATTTCTTTGTAAAAGTTGATCAGTTATATAAACATGAAGTTGAAGATATCAATAGAAAGTATTCGCAAATTTTGTGTACTGATAAAAAAAAATCACCCGGTGTAATTTTCACGAAAATTGTTTCAAATTGTCATTTTTGGTACTTATTACGAATATTAAATTATACGAATGATTTAATTTTTAAAAATTAAGTGGAGCAACTTTCCCTTAGTACATTTGTATTATTTACATATAGGATGACAGGATGCATTTGTTTGCACTACTAGACCAAGCCCTTAATGATGATTTTCTCGCCTTCTTTCCTGTGTAGCCATAGTTTTCGTATGTGAATGAATGAATTAATGAATGAATTAATACTGTTTATTTAAATATAATAAAACGAACACGATATTATAATTCTAGATTAGAATAGAGACAAATTCTAAATATTCTAATCTAAATATCTCCTACAAAACCGAACTTACCTCAAGACACGTGTACCACCCAAAACTAAAATTAGAATCAGTTGAACGCGCCTATAATTACAAACTATACCTCGCCTATTGTCGATATTTCAACACTCGATACATAGCGGTAGAAACTGGTAGAAACGGATAGAAACAATAGTACCTGCGATAATTGGACGTGGCCGTTCCGAATGCACACGAGACGAGACTTAATTGAGGTTTCAGAGGCTAATTCGAACCTCCGATCAGTCTTGCCTCCCCAGACCTCTGAAGGGCTTCTGGCGGTTGCCTACAATAACTGCGGACCGAGGTTAAGTAGAGGTGTTTTGTTTCCAACGATTATGCGGAGATTAATTCGGTATGTGCTTGTGTGAGGTAAGTTTCTTTGGTTTGTAAAATTATAATTATTGTATGGAATATATCATGTAAAAACTTTTGCGGGTGGAAATATTATTTTGATATACGTTTTATATTTAAATTTATAAAAAACTTAAAACATATATGAATGAATAACTAAAAATTTAGACTAGAAACCAATTATTATGAACCAACCAATTCAAAGAATAAAAAAATACGGCTTTTATCCGTCCTTTTTATAAAAACACTATCTCAAGTTTTCTTTTATTTTCATGAATTTTGTGATAAAAAATATACATATTTATCACCTCTTTCACGAAATTCAAATAGCCTCAAAATAGAAATATAGTTCTCAAAAGTGAAATAGAAAGCTGTATTTAAGAATCCGCTCACGTAGCGCGTAACAAAAAGTAACAACTAAATATTTGAGACGGGCCGATAGAGGTCGGGTAGCAAAAAGTGGGGCTTGCCGGCCTGGGGCCGACACTCGTAGATATGATAATCCCGAGTATGTAAAATAGTGAAATTTAAGGCCTCTCCATGTGAAGAATTGTGTTCGTTTCGTAGGCAAATTATTCTAATGTGGCCCTTTTATTCGAGGCACACTTCGCGTACGGGTCGCAACGCTGTTCCAACACTCATTTGTATTTCAATAAAACACTAACCCTATCTAAATATTGGCTGGTTCGCTCTACAACGATAGAACAATATATGATACGGCTAAAATACAATAATTTATACAATAGATAAAATCACATTTGCATAAATGTTTAATATTAAATTCATAAAAGCTTTGAAGCTTTCATTATTATAACCTATATTACTTTAATTCCATATAGGTTTTATCATGAGTCTTAAACTGCACTTACATATACTTTCCTTTATTCATACCCAAACAAATAGACTATCAATACCAAGCTCATAAATATACGCCGCTTCCGAAAAGATAGTTCCCCAATCGGACAGATGAACATATCAGGCAAGCCAACGGAACCATACACCGCCTTGTCCGATTTGCATGGCACGGAAAAGTTCGCACAATCAGATTTTCCTCATCAGCCTGCGGGACGCATAATTCTTCCTTCCATCTGTCGTCTTCCTGTATCTACCCTTGCGAAACCTCTTTTTGTTCGCCCGGCCGGCGGCAGTGTTGGCGATACATAAATTCCGACGATCGGTCATCCCTTAAAAACAAGTTTAGCTCTTTATCCGGTGGAGAGTAAGTTAAAGAATGGCCCGACCGTGCGTTACCCTCTGATTCGTTACGTATTCAAATTATTTCGCCATCCTGTTTTTGCGGACATTCGCAGGAGGTACCGCTAGAGTCGAACCTCTTTTGTGCGCCCATGATTAATTGGGACCTTAGTAAATTGAAACGTATTTGTTAAGAATAACGACTGCAACATATTCAGAATTTAACATTTAATTTGTATTTCTAGGAAGTGTATTGAATTCTTTATTCGTAGCTATAAAGATACCGCACAAGTGCATGGAACATAATTCGAAGCATACGTTTCCGTAACCAATATCGAAACTTTATTCAAGTCGCTACTTCAGAACTTCAACTATATCGAGAAAGTCTGCATGGGCTAGTGGCTGTATTACCTCTATGTATACTGTATCTATTGCTGATTGAAATTCTAAGTCGAGGCCGGATCTATGCCTAATTAATTGGCGCATCACGTGGCCGAGGTAAGACAGGCCACCCCTTGAGCCAGCAGACGTCCCTCGCCGAGGAGTTGGCACCGACTTACACTCCTCACTTGATTCCCACTGGATAATTAAATAATAAGCAGGGTTAAATCCGTCCCTTTGTTTCGCACTCGCCTTAATGTAGAAGTTGATCAACTTTAATATGGACAATAGATATTTTGAATTCTCAAATATTTTATGAAAACGTTCTGCCCGCATCTTTGCTCGTCAAATCGGGGGAAATAGTAGAAATGAAATTAATGTGATATAGAATTTATTTTGGTGATATCTCTACATGTATTTTACTGTCTAAAATTATTATAAGATTGATTGTTAAAATTGAAACCATAACTTTAATGTAAAATTCTAAGTAATGAATTTGTATGTTGTTATTGTTTTAAATAGGAATAATTTAAAAATGTTATAAAACACATTTACATTATCTCTTATATCTATCAGTTCTTACAGCTAATTACTTGCCTTTAACATCTCATACATACAGCTAATACATCCACCACAAGCGGAAACGACTCCCAAAACAGGTGCCACAACGGCACATGTAATCTGTGAACAGTAACAATAACGTCCTACCATTACGTTTCACAATTTACACGTATGAAAACTTCAGTAAGACCGTAAGATAAAGTCCATATGCATGCTATGCACGTCCACTCTTTACAAATTCAGCGCTGACGTGGACCATTCATATGGCGGATAAGTTTTGTTCAGTGTGCGACCAACTGACTGTGATAAGTCGTTAGGACTTTACAATGAGATGAGTTGATTCTACGCTCTATTGTTGAGGTTTAAGGTGTACGAAGGTAGCACGACGATGATTTAAATCTGAAAATAATACAATATCAATTATTAAAGGTACATGTCGATCGAAAGAGATTCTTTACTTTTCTTTACATTAAAAGTATTATAAACAGTAATATATGTGTCGAAAAGTGTAAGAATCTTTTATCTATAAACGAGTATATCAAAAATTAAGCATCCATTACATAAACCTACCCCTATTTTATTAGGAAACATTTCCCATATTTTTTTAGCAATAATATCATATCTCTAAAAATTATAACAAAAGCATCCACGGACATGTCGCCAATCGCATCAGATAAAAAGTCAAACCACCGACCGTAACAACATTGAAATATTCGATCTTATCCTGTCCGAACCGATACAGTTATGAGCCAAATGCGTGATGGAACATTGAATCTTAATGCGAACGCAGTAAGGGGTAGAATTGTGCGAAGTTATTATTGCTATAAGTTTGGTAACTGATTGTCAAACCGTATGGGGGATGCAGCGAAGCATGCACTGAGTCACGCAGTTATTCAATAACCCAGCTTTACTTGTCCGGATTTACAACACCGTGAAAGACCAAATGCATCCGAGTCGCTTTCATTCTATTTATTAGTGTACTTTGAAACTGGTGTAATAAATGGACTTCTAAATCAATATAATATGTCTACAAAGATGCTATATAAATATTTAATTCATGCTATATAGAAATTAGAAACTTTAGTGGACCCTAGGTTGCTAAAAACGTCTCACTTTTGTCAACGATTTTACCTCTGCGTAAAACTCAACGCTGTGTTTGAGTCTTTGTACCGATCCAGGAATCAATTATTAATTGGCTCATACGATGAATTAAAGGGTTTTTAATATTTTTTATTGTTTTTTAACCCGTGCGAGTATAACACGTGCTATCGACACGGGTCTCGACCCCCAGACCCGCTGGCGACGAGTCTCACAAATCATGTGACACACCTCGCAATCCTATATAGTCAATACTTTCGGAATTTCATAAATCTTACAAATTTATTTGTATAGTTTTTGATATTATTTATCTTCACAGGCGAAATATCTTATAAATTATAAGCCCATCGTTCATTTTAGAGCAGCTAATTTAAATACATAACCTACATTGCTTATAGTAAAATTAAAAATGGCGTCGTAGAAATTTGTATTATAAGTTTCATGTTATGATCTGCATCCATAGAATAGAAGGTAAACCCACTGCATCCTAATTTAACAACCCAATAAAATATCGAAATAAAAATTCGCGAACCGGCAATAAAATAAAACGCTAACCGTTTTTACGGCGCCAACAATATAATGAAATAATCGTAACGGCCGTTGACGTCACATTGAATTGCCCAATAAATCTTCCCCGGGTCATATTGTCCACAGTCCTCTTGGCAACACTTTAATATCGAGAAATATCATCTCGGTAATCGAAGCCCGCGCACTAGTCGCTCGGTATAAATCATTCCCCCGCTCGCCTGTCGCTTATTTTTTAGACTTTCCATTTCCAAATAAAGTCCCAAAGCAACGGGCCAGTGCTTCCTCTTCCCGGGGCGGTTTATGTGATTTGTCGGCTGCCGGCCGTTTCCCTAATATTGTCAATATTTCAAATATTAATTGTTATAAATCAAGAAACTTTTTACCGTTTCGCCCTTTATAGCTGTCTCCGGAATTGAAATGTATTTTATGAAATTAGCGTCCATCGTCGGGTGTCAGTGACTGCCACTTATTGGTAATGATGAAAAAATTGTCGGCACGTCAAGGGAACGCTATTGAATTATATAGGTACACTTAGCGCGTCAATTCACGCGCTAGTTTGAAAAAAGTTCCGCCCATAAAACATTAACAAGCACTCAAGAAAATTCCCGTTCGTTAAGTAGTGTCGGCCGGTAGTTTTTCCCACCTCGCGGAGCCACTAGAAGCCGAGGGGCGCTGTCAACGCGATTGACCAGCCGATATCTCCCAAGAGTGTCGCCCTCTGGCCCTTTGTGAGACAACTGAAGATCATCGCAAAGCCCTCAATTAATGACAAACAATGCCGTGGCTATCTCGCTTCCAATTTTCAGTTGTCGCTTTCATTTTAAGCTGTGACAGTTGGTATGGGTCAGTTGGTTCGTTTTATTGGTTATTTGTTACAGGAAAAGCTTTCCAATGAAGTTAATTATATTACAAAAAAAACATTAACGTAATTTCATCAAAATCGAGATATGTTACACATATAATCTCACAGAACATTAAAAATACAATATATGACTTTTTTCAGAACCCTTAATATAATTCAGTCATATTCATTCTTATTAACGACAATTTTAAGTGGTTGTTGCCTTGTTTTTTTCATAAAATTATATACACCTTGCAGATATCCAAAACGTTAAAAATAAATTTTTAACAGATGGATAATTCGCAAACAAATAGCAAATACATATTTCGCAAACTCCTAATATCAGAATTGTAATCGATCACGTTATCAACAAAAACAACCGATTGCAGTAGCTCACAACAGTCACATAAAAAATGCATCACTACACTAATAGTCCAACAAAAAAGCACACTAACACAGAATGCTCAATAATATTCACAAACCACATAATTAGCACCACAAAGCGTCATGGTACACCGTGGAATCCTGTCGGATATTTCCATGGAGCAGAGGAACACTCGTATCGATCCGGTGGGAGAGGCGGGAGGCAGAAATTTGGGAAAACTTTGAAAGTTTCACGTCTAATTCAGGCGCACGCACACACCCGCGCGAGCTTAACACAAACATAGCTGTAATTTATGTGTACCTGTTTCAAATGTCATCCTTCATTTTGTATCGATTTTATTTTTCGGTTTGAAAAATAATAACAGAAAAGATTACTCGATAGCTGTATTTATAATATAACAAGTTTAATTACAAATACAGATATCGAGTAATCTTTGTTGTACCTACTATCTTGTTTCAGATGGATATTCTTCTACATATTTATGGCGTAATTTATACTCATAACAAGGACATAATTATCATAGTGTTAACAATAAATACAAGGAAATTACCAAGTCAAAGGAGTTAAACTGATTTTGCTTATATGAACAATTTTGGCTATGAACAGTGATGCTCACATGTTATCGTTTTTGAAAGTATGGCAATTTTCCTGAATCTGAAAAACGTTGTTCAATTTAGAGTCAATTTTAACTCTACATGCTCAGACACTGGCGTTTGAAATATTGCCTTTTAAACGCTGAGTCACGACTGTTCAGAGAACGATCGCCAACACACTATTTTTAAAGTAAATATGTAGTATCTTAGTACGACAGTAACATAATGAATGAACGTAATAGTACGGTTAAAATAGTATTTTAGTGTATCCAAAATAGACGACTGTGAGATTTGCATTTGTTATGTTTGCTTTAACCTATTTATAGTTTCTATTTTCATTTATGCTATCAATAGGCATGGCCAATTTAAACCTGATTTCTAAGTTGTGTTTATGCGATAGTATTTTATTACTTTATTGGAGAAAATATTTATTCCGAATACTCGACTAAGCGTACATTTAAGTAATACATTCCAGACTCATACAAATCTAAATCCTTGCCCATTAGCTACTGCAATGGAGATCAAAGCAAATAGTGTCCATTGTCGCTTTGAAAGAAAACAATTAAGAAGATGAGCCGTGGGGTGACCACAGTGTGACGCGCACAATGCCGCTGAGACGTCACTTCCTGCAGTATCAAAGCTGCTTTTTAGATACGCCATTAAATGATTAAAGGACTAGCATTTTTAGTATTATTCTAATAATAAAAACCTCTTTTATAAACATTATGTGTATTAGTTGCTCTTGTTTAAAACATAGCAAATTGTTAATGCAAAAATGACAAAAAATTCGTTTGCTTGTGCTCTTTTTAAACGTGTATTTAATTGCAATTTTATAACCGTTCAACAAACTTTACAAAGGATAAATTAATAAAAAATATAGACCTTTCCGCCTTTAGATATTTCCCGGTTCTTTTAATTTATCGCGGTTATAATTTTTAAACATCCTTTGTCGTTTGTTAGTAAACAGGCTGTGTGCAAATAAAGGAATTCCATTCACAGAGAGGCATTTGTGAACAACAAAAAATTTGGCCGCAAATATAAAACAAAAGAGCTATGGGTGGGCAATTAGCGTGATTTAACGGCCGTTTAATAAGACTTTGATTAATTTTATAATTGTTTGGTTACCCTATTTTATGTTATTTAAGAGTGATATTTTGTTTTATATAAATATAAAAGTTGTGACGATTTGTGAGTATGTTACATGACTCTGTAAAAACGACTTTATTATTCTATAAAAAATGTAACATAAACTTTTAATTTTATATAAAAATATACACATACATAGCATACAAAACATCTCACTAAAAATATAAGTAACATTTTACACGCCTCAACCTACACTTTTACAATCAAAGTGTTTTTTTTAATGTTTGTACAACAACCTATCCTTTACTAGGTACTATCTCAAATACAACATTACTTTTTTTTATATTTGGTCCGCTAACTGGACGTTCCAACATTAAGAAATAGTGAAAATACAATCATAATCTTTGTGACTTTTAGTTGGACGGCCTTCTAAGAGCGAACACAACATGCAACAATTATATAAACCTACACTTATAATAATAATTAAAAATAACAATTAAAACATAATATTAGTTACATACTTAATACATTAAGCACACACTCCCATCGCGGAACAATATTTAATATTCAAATTGCATAATAAAACAGGCATAATACATCATTCATCTTAATTTTAGTGAGCAGTCATCGCGGCGTAAATCTCTATCATAATTAACATTAGTACACCATTAGTTTAATTAAAGTGCTCTCTTTTGTCACTGGCTTGGAGACTTCGGATTACAGCTTTGTTGAATTAACTGTGGATATTAATGTTACTGAGACTGTATGAAGGTATATTTCATAGACGTGACGTTTTATTGTTTTATTACTAGCCAATATGATGTTTTATATTGTTATAGAATATTTGATTATATTCACTGAATGCATAATGAATGTATAAAATAATTTAGGTATATCGCCTTATTTACTTATCTATTAATAATTAGTTTAAAATTTTTGGCTACTCTATACGTGCTAGAATATTAACTATGATAAATAAAATCTCGATTTAGAATCTGTATTCATTTATATTATTTAATTGAAACTTTGAGAGTAAAATAACATGGTCGTGTCATAGCAATACCGTCACGTCATGAAATAAGGCGACGATGTTGGTATCTTTGAACCTTGCCAAAGAAGTTTCACTTCTGACATGTATGCTCAGCTCACACACCCTTTTTTTGATAAAAGAAGATGTACTTCGGAAGTAAACAAAGAGAATGATAATACTTTTTATTGTGTGTAAATACGTACAATGAAAAGAAACATAGAAAAATCTTTTACTTTATTTCTATTAATAGAGCCTTTTAAAGGGTGTTTCCATTGGGATTTTTAAAGCTGGCAACAAATAAAACTGTTAGTTGACAATCGGTAGTCGGGTCACGGCGCGGGGGATCAAGTGCACTCTTCGGTTGATACACACGGCTAGAGATCGAAATATATTTGAAGAAACGATGTTTATTGTGATTTTTCTTGTTTGTTTATTGGCTGTTGTCGTTCTGAATCGTTTTTATTTTATAGGAAAAACATAGATCCTTCTCTATAAAACCAATTTTTTATACAATCAACCCCTTGAATAAATTTTTAACTTTTGTATTTTAATCCTGTACCTACCTATCTAATTTCGTACAGATTTTAATGTAGAAATATTTCTAAAAAAATACGTTGAAATAATCATATCTTAATTGAGAATCAAAAATCAAACACTACGTTGGATCACATTACATAATGTATTATCAACTAATGAAGGTACATACATATTATTTTTTCATACATATGATTAATAGACAATATGTCTATTTGTCGGTGATAAATTTTCATATGTACGATATTCTCTATCGAGTATGTAAACATCCATTTATTTCCACGATCAACCGCAACGGCCGTGTGTAGCACACCTCAATAGAACCGTAGTGAAGTAATAAGAAAAGGTAAGAGTGCCCCATTGAATGATAACTCCGCGCCTTTGTCTTGTCCGTCTTGACGAATCGAATTAAAAGGCTTATTGTGTCTACGTGACAGCCCTACCCTCGGCCGCTGCGACGTTTGTTTCTAGCAAACTAAAATATTACGGGCCATTCACTAGATCCCCTAGGAGGGTCGCTACTTGAATTTGTACTCAATTTTTAACAGGGACTGTTAATTAAGAGTCGCTCTTTATTGGCGGAGGAGCCTTAATGCGTTAATTGTTGAAATGCAATCTCGAAGACGGCTCTTAATCATTCGAATGTCTCATACTTTCATTTTAGCTTAATTGAATCGAATTTTTGAGCCGTGACAACAGATTTATGTTTCGTTTTCATTTAATTTTATTAATTTTTCGAAAACACGCCGGGTGCTTTGATTAATTATTAACTTTTTATTAAAATAGCTTTTAATTGTTTTAGAAAAAGTATTAAAAATGCTTCTGGTGTTGCAAAATGTGTGTTGGAAATTATATATGAACAAATTTTTACAATATAACAATAGTAGTCTTACATAATATTATTCCATTATTCGGATATAATATTGTTGTAGAAATATTAATGTAGGTGATAAGCAAAGCATCTGTACACAGGCGGTTGTGACCACTTAACATCAGGTGGCCCACCTGCCCTTTTGCTTGCTCTACCGTAAAGAAGAGTAGAAATAAAAAGTATAATATGTAAAGAAAATCAAAGTAAACAATTTCAGATTTTAATTTAAGGCTATATTTAAGAGACCTTTACATATTATTCGATAAATAAAATGTACAATTTGTTACAGGCCTCGCTGCGACAGCGCGTGCCATCGCCGACTGATCAAAGTAAGTATCCATTCCAGCTAGACATTAACTCGGCCAAAATAAACCCCAAAATGAAGTAATCCAGTCCGCGGCTTATCCTATAAACAGCCACTTCCCTTGTACAACATAACTTAATTATTCACGACATCACGACGTTCTTATAAACGTCCGTGCGACGATAAAAATGTATAAAACGAACACGCACTTTAATGAGCACCGTGCAATATTTATACACAAGCAACCCTAATTGCTAGGGTGGAGAGTGGAAAAAATGGGCAATTTCACGTAATGTAATATGTATATTTAAGGTGGAAAGCCGCCGTCGAATTTTGTCGCGGCGACTCCGATGCGCCACTTCAAACATCTTTCTGCGGTGGAAGTGTCTCTACTTTATTTTGACTTTGCGGGCTTTCATAATCTGTTTTATTTTGTTTGATAAATAAATTAATGTTTTGTTTGTATTTTATTTAACCGTCTACTTCGTTGTTTTCGTTGGACCTTATAACAATTCAATCATTCTGATTGTTTGACAAATAAAACAAAACGAAAACTGCTTTACAGAAAATAGTACAAATAGTGATGAAATTAAAGTATGCAACTAAAAAAAATGGCAGTGTGCTCAAAAATTAATAGCCTGATAGTAAATATTAATTAATATAAAAACAAAGCATATTTTGAAAAAAAAAATTAATAACGAAGTGACTTTCAACCCAAAGTCAATAAGTAGCCACAATTTTTATTTTTCCAATATGTTTAGGTGCTCGGTTCGCTCCCCTCACCGCGATATCCTCTTGACGGAAACCCTCAATCTAATGTTACGCCTGTGTTAAAAAACACAAGGAAATTTAATAACGCCATCCCACAGCCTAAGAGAAAACAAAGAAAATTTAATTTCGACGATTCCCACATGCTCAATATCGCTGACGAGCTCCCCCGCTAGAGAAAATTAAAAATAAATCTCGAATAAATTTGTTCATATTCCTAATTCACCAATTATCCAGCTAAATTTTATAGGCAAAACTAAAAATTTTGACCAATAAACTGTGATCAATAAACCTAACACATAAAAGTAACATTCTCAAGCCTAATATAAACACTGAACAATTATATGCTAAATCTTACCCCCCAAACAAAATACCCCAAAGTAATGTAACGGAAAGTCAACAAGAGCCGTGAAAAATCTGCATATCACGTTACGGGGACATTTACCCGGTAGTAATTATCCGGTACGAAGGTTTAACACATTTCAAAGGTAAGCAAATTAGTACCGCACTTAATGATCCGACAAAGAGCGTAAATCTTTTTAAACGCTCACCCCGAATGTTTCCTTTTCCTGTAGAGTAAACAGTTCGTAAAAAAATATTTGCATTAGCACACCCTGCATATGCAAATCGGGCCGTACGTGAAAAGCGGTGGAAATTCTATCAAATTGTTACGACACGTAGGCTTTGCCGACAATTTGTCAAGCGAGCTATAATTATTTTGAGCCCCACCCTGCTGTGAATTAGGCACCGTTTAGGAATTTTAAAGAGCGTATGGAAAAATCTGATTTCATATTCACGCAGCTACAATCGTTTGTGGACATTGTTAGTTATGTTTTGAATATGTTAAAATTTAATAATTTATAATTTAATGCTTGCTCTTAGTTTATAGAAATTCGCAAGAGAATTGATACAGTTATCATGTAAATTTTAGGCTGGAACTGAGAAATATTGTAATACGGAGAAAATATGTACTTCTAAGGAATATAACCCAAATGTAACTAGCGGAGCTGGATGCATACACACTTTTCATTAAAAATTTACTATTAAATTTGAACACTAAATACCCAGAAGTTATTACCATGCATTTCACATACTTTTCCATCATCTAAAGTGAATTTATCCCCAAGTTCGCAAGCCATACAAAAAAGCATTTCCCATCTAGAAAAGCCCCAAAATACCGTTTAAATAATAAACATCTGCAGTCCCGTTTCCCACGGCTTTCAATAAAAACAAACTGCGATCGTTCGGATGGCTTCGAATTAAGCCGTGCGGCTATCAGAGCCATTCACTGCTCCGGCCCAGACTAAAAAATGTTATACGCCACCTGTGGCGCGTAAACGTATGCGTTTATCTGCGGCCCATGAATGCAGGATCCTCTCGTTACATGGATATATAGTTCGGTTGGAAAGCCTCGCCAGTGATATTGAAATATCGCAAACTATTATTTGGAACAGAATCTGTTGTTGTGTGTAAGAGTAGTTTTACTCATTATATTTAAAGATACGTTACCTACATCTATTAAATAGATAATTATACCTGTGAATGCCTTAACATACTTTACTTTACTTTACTCCTCACATCATTCTTTACAATATCCTTTACGTTTGCATTATTTCAGGAATTAGAAAAATACAGCGAAAGAACGAAACCTACGAGACATAAAGCCCATCTATGCCTTTTTAGACAGTCTTTTAAAACCACTGAAAAGACCATTAATCAAACAGCCCAAATCTTCTTCTTCTTCTTATATATAAAAATGAATCGCAAAATGTGTTGGTAAGCGCATAACTCGAGAACGGCTGAACCGATTTCGATAATTCTTTTTTTATTATATTCCTTGAAGTACGAGGATGGTTTTTATGTAGAGAAAACGTAAATATGTACCACGGGCGAAGCCGGGGCGGACCGCTAGTCTTATATATAAAAATGAATCGCAAAATGTGTTGGTAAGCGCATAACTCGAGAACGGCTGAACCGATTTCGATAATTCTTTTTTTATTATATTCCTTGAAGTACGAGGATGGTTTTTACGTAGAGAAAACGTAAATATGTACCACGGGCGAAGCCGGGGCGGACCGCTAGTCCTAAATAATTTGAAGGAATTTATTATTAAACCGCATTATAAAGCATGAATACCTTCCAGAATCACACATCAATGTTTTTCACGAACGGGCCGCATCAATTCCACATCGATAGGCTGAATGTACGCTCGCAATTATCATTCACGCAATGGACAGGGACTGCCGAGCCACAGCACGCCCGGCAATTAACACGCCTATCGCATTCCGCTCGATTGCCACTACAGATGTATTGCCAGTGCCGATCTTTGCGGAATTGCTCTGTTTTGCAATCACGTTCACACCAGTCTTTTTGATCGTTCATCGTTTCTATTTTTAGTAGGTTGAGTTTTAATTGCAAACTGTAGATTTAAACTACAATATATTATGGTTGCAAAAATAGTATACGGTAATATTTAAAATACTGAACATCTAAAGCTCTCCAGTAGTTTTTATTCCCACAACTATAAAGGTACTTTTTATTCGTGTAGAAAACTTGTACGTCAAGTAGCCGAGTAAAATTTTCCCACGGTTATGAGGTCTTAATAGTGAAGCCTTTATGAAGTCGAGCGGACACAATAACGATAAAGGTGAGCAGAAAATCCGGACAATAAAGTCGACAAAAAAGCTGAGCGAGGGCTAGTGCGGAGAAATAGTTCGTGAAATTCGAAGGGTCCTGCCGTGCGGGAACGGGACACTTTACGACGGGTCTCCAGTAAACCTGGCCATTAGGTTGGGTTAAAAGATCGCCCTATCGCAATATAAAGATGCCGAGGCAAGATTTGTAGGCGGTTTATGGATGTAGAAGGGTTGTTAGATGCGGTATTATGATCATGTCGAGTGGAGTCGTGCCGTATCCAGAAGTCAACATTGCGAACGCGATGGAGTACTTTCGAGGGCAGTATAAGAACATGGAAATGGTAAATCTCATTTTATGCATTATGAATTTAGAGTTTTCGAGTCTGTTGCTGCGTTTATTTTTTATCCATGGCTCTTTTTATGGCTACCAAATACAAATGGTGAAGTATAAAAGATTTGTATTAAAATATTATGTACTATTCTAAACATCATGTAGGTAAGTAATTTTAATTCAATTAGCTAAGCCAGCTAAGCTATGTTGAGTAACATACAAATGAACGTTTAAAATCAAAACTCCCAAAATAGTAAACCGCTTACCTAAAATAAAACAATGTAAGCAAATATTCAAACAATACGAACTAGCAAGCATTTAGTGAGCATTCACAAAGCACTGCATTTGATAGCCAGGTGAGACGTTTGCGGCTAATTGCACAATGGTATAGGGCAGGATAAACAAGACCGTACAGGTGTTTGCTAAGGGCCCTCACGTACACAACGGTTTGCACTTCCTTTTGTACGAGTGTAATAGTTCCGTCCTTATGGCCTTGTCTACGGTACAATGTACTGTTGTACATCATGGTCTTTTAGCATCTAATTTGCGCTACATTTTCGAACAACTTTCAATGTAGAGAAATTGTTTGAAATGAAATATCATATGTAGAGACAATCTGTACTAAAATTATTTTCATATATTAAGAGGTGTTGTTGTGCTCATCTGTATTGTATTCAGATATTTATATGTTCGTAATAAAACAAATAATCTAGGGCCTATAGGTTAAACACTTTACGACGTATTTCATGTATACTTGAATCATAGAGATCATTTTCATCTATAACTGTATAAAATAAATGTAGTTGTAAATATCGTGTAAAAATTATTGCAGAAATTAAAAAATTAACTGAAATAGTCCTTGAAAATTCTTCTTAAAATAATCAGTTGCCTAAATTTTCTCTACATCTTTCCTCTTTCAAGACAAGATAAATCAAATTATTCTAATGAGGCAATCGCGTGTCCAGCGCTACAAACACTAAAACATTTACTAAATGTAGACTGCGGTTAGTGTAGACACGTCCCAGTCAATCCGTTTGACGCGACCTGTGCCGTGTGAACCGGCCCTTTGAGCACCTTCCACCGCAAACGTTTGTAAACAGGGTATATTGGGATTTCGGAAAACTCCAGGAAATGCTAGACGTTTTATGGGTTTTAGAAGCTTGTGATATCAATGCAGGTTACAGCAGCAAATGTTTACGTACTCATGGATAATAATTGTAGTAGAGAAACTGGTTTAAAAAAGAAAGAGCAATAAAGCAAAGTCTTAATTAAAAGGAGTGATTATTTACTTTTTATAATCACTTATAAACACAATTTTAATACATTTAAGTTACAATTTCAGAAATAAATAGTTTTTGAAATAATAATGTTGAAGTCTTTAGCAGTCATGAGAAGTTTTAGCAGGCGCAACCTCTTCACAAAGCCAGCGACGTTGCCGCACCGCACATCTTGTCGCTAACCCAGATTTAAAATCGGAATTCAATAAAAATGGAAGCATCTAGAAAAGTTGAAATTCTCTACATCCGGAGCGCGGTTTTTCTCGAAATAATTATGCAACGCTCGCGGTGGGTGCGGCCGGCGAGCCCGGGGCGCCTCCGAGCTGCATATTACATGAGAATAACTTTACGTATTTCTTTAATATTTCACCGTGGGAAATTCTTTGGCTTACATCGCGCTATGTTTGCTCCCGTTGGCTTCAGTTTTAGATGCTTGTTCTTTGAATATCTTATGAAAACAATACAGATTTAATTACGAAAACAAACATCTGTTACTTTATGTGTCGACAAAATGTAATATAGGTACTAAATAGAAATTATTGTGAATTTATAAAATTATATACTTCTTACTATTCATTCGACTATACTACTAACTTAAAATAATCTTTACTACTAAATTAAAATAATATATACCAAGAAACAGAAAATGCTCTAAGAATTAAAATTAAAAACTTTCCCATGTACAGCTGAAGTAAGACACAACTAGGTAATGTAAATCTTTTACAATAATATATTTTAAATGCTCGCCTTGCAACATTATAACTCAACATTAACATAAAGTACATAAATAGAAAATAATCTAGAAACTGTCCAAGTTTCCCCGCGGTATCTGTAACGCCGGAGGCTGTCCGAACATAGATCATAGTCTACCCTTTAGCAGACTCGCTTTGTAGGTGAAGCCACATTATATTCATTATACGCCGACATGTGCACTGACGAGATTGCATTTGAGACTTAATTTCATTTCCTAATACGCTCCACGTATTTGCTCACCATCCATCATGTTTGCGCTCAACCGCATTCATTTTCTCTAGACGCGCACTATTTTCCTTTTGTCTAGACTATTTCTTCGGATTTAAATAGTTATAATTCGTCGCTTTCGAGGTCACACTCGATACAATCGTGAGTTCGGGGCGATATCTTCAAATTACCCATGTAAGGCGAAATTAACCCTCGCTCGCATTAAAGTAGATAAGTCGGTGAGCTCATTTGCGGGCCTTCCGGCTGCCGCTCGTTACATCTTGATATTCTTTACCCCTTCACCGATACCGAGCACCACACGAGCAATAAATGGCGCGGAAGAGCCCGCTATCGCGCAGCCCGATATCTTCCATCCGAATTAATTTCAGAACGCTTCTCAGAAACGAAGTTAGTTCGCGGACCTGTTATTTCTACGTGCAACGGAGCGAGCGCGCGACTTCTAATCGCGAAGAGTTGCGAGATAAAATGGCGGACCCGTAATTACCATAGCGCCTTTCGAAGATATGTGGAGAATCTTAATGGTACGGTGGCTTTGTAAATAATGGGCTCTTATGGGAAAGTTGCTAAGCGCACTGTATCGTGTGTAATTTTAAGGGATCGACGTGCGTGTTTTTGGAATAAAATATTCAATGTGAATATGAACAGCAATGATAATTTAATTTTATTCAAATTATGTATGATATTTTTTATAATACAATTTACGATCACGTTTCTATAAAATAATACATGACGATATTATTTTTGTTATTTTGTTGTCTTTTCTCCTATTCTCCTGAATTCAAATAAAACATGCTTAATAATTTTGTAAACAAAACAAGGAAAATTATCGGCCCTTATCTTGTGGGTGCAACGTCGCCGTGCTGCAGATACGCCTGAATTATGATCAATTAATATTGCCATCGCATAAATATGAAAGATATTATTATACAGTAGAGCGATAAATTTAATTAGTTTAAGTAAGATTACAAATTAATATTTGTAAATACTGAATATTTAATATCGAAGCAAATCTTAAGTACATCAAATACAGATAAACATTTCCACACTACGGCATTGTCTATTCAAATTCACCAACTGCTCAGTTAATACATTTTAAAACGTCTCCAACGTTATTCAGGAAACGATATGTACTAGCGCTTTAGTACAATGAACATGTTCCCCACATAACAACCACTGTAAATTAGGCACCAAAAACGGTCTCATTTTCCACTCGAGTGCTGCGGCTAATATTGTCTCGCTCTTGAAATATGCAATCTTACCTGCGGGAGTCGGCGAATGTACTGTAATTGTTGAATATACTGCATCGTTTAATCCACGCTACATCTTCTGGAATGTTCGAGAACGCAGCCAAGATTTGCAGGCAGTCTGCGGTTCGGAGACTTGGCCTCGGGCCTAGCTAAACCGCCGGATTACTACGACCTCCTTGATACTTCGTATTAAACATTATACTCTCCCCGTACGACTCGGCGCACTCGTAAGCGAATGTTAGAACTCGTTTACATAACCGAAACCTTTTTAATGGCTACGCCCCGAAAGCGTTCTTCAACAATCCCTGGAAAGTTGCTACTGTAAACAGCCGTCAGGCGTCGTCGATGAAATTGCAAAAATGTAAAAGAGCTAATGTTTGCTCACCTTAAACCCCTTCCCGACCCCACGTGGCAGCGTGACGAGCCGGATAAAAGGCTTTAATACACCCTCATCCCTTATTACGAAACTTGAAAAAGACAACAATATAGAACCAATGTGTCGCGGGCGCGGGCAATCATACGCGCATCAAAGGTGGCGCGCCTGCGAGCTAGCCAAGTGTGGAAAGGTCTTTATGTCACGTCGTTTTGTACGAGCTTTCTGTATGGAAATACAGTCAAAGGGCAACGCGTTATGAGATCTGGAACAATACGGATTGTTTCAATCCCATTTCCTTCGTATGAGCATACGTTCTATTTGAATGTTTAATAAGACATCCTCGTTTGTATATTATAAACACGTTTCAAAGTGAATTACGTATTTCTCCTTCTATAATATTTCATGTATTTAATTGTTAACTACCTATCACTAATCTTCTTTATTTTGTAATTCTTAAATTGAATTAGTATTTAAATATGAAGAAAGTCTGGTTCCATGGAATGTAGGCAGGGAACACATCAAGCAGTCATTACCGCCCTCCTGAAAAATCTCACGGAGGCTGCTTTGCAAGTCAAAATCTTTCACGTGTGTCACTCCCACCGCCTGAGTGAAAGGTCGAAGTGATCTCGCATTATGTATGGGTAAATTGTGAACAGTTAATTGTTTATGTTAAACGCCTTTGAGAAAAGAAGGGTTTCATTATTTCCAGCTTTGATTGAAGTCTTTATATTGTCTTTGTAATCACGTGTTAGGTAGGCGCTTTCAACCCCTTCTGATGAATCTCATTATTGACGAAAGATATCCCAATCAACAATTTGTATTGCAATTTTTCTCAAGTATAGAGTAATTTACGTTAAATTCGGTATTAATCATTTTTTACTAATTCAATCTTTCATCGTAATACCTAATAAACAATAGAATAAAAAGTCGAAAATTAAACTCACATAAACATAAACGCCGTTCTCAATAATAATTAACATTGCAACCACAAATTATATAAGCTTAAAAATTGGTCGAAAAATAATATATTAAGCGGTAAACCCGTTAACATGGTGCTTCTTCAATAATGATATCGGTTTATGACATGGGGTCGGAAGGTAACACATGTGTTTGATACGTAATGTTAAACTTAACACAAGTGTAGCGAAAGCTTCCTTCATTTATCACGATTATATTATAGCACAGACTAATAATAATATACTACGTATACAATTATAGTAAATCTTGAATTATTTATAATAAAATATATTTTAAAGTAAAATTGTATTGATCACTCAACACTAATAAAGTTTTTTTTTAATAATTACATCATTAATAAGTTATATTTTAAAATATATTTTATTATTTAAATCACAACTAGCGGTCCGCCCCGGCTTCGCCCGTGGTACATATTTCGCAATAAAAAGTAGCCTATGTTCTTTCTCAGGGTCTAAAGATTGTCTGTGCCAAATTTCATCAAAATCGGTTGAGAGGTTTATGCGTGAAAACCATACATACATACATAATTACATAATTACAAACTTTTCCTCTTTATAATATTAGTATAGACAAACAAGTAGGTATAAAAGAGAATCTGCCACCTACAAAGTTTTCTTTTTTTATTAGGTACATTAGTAACTGTGTTATATTATATTCTAAGGAAATTATTACAGAAAATTTAATTTCAAAATTGCATTACGAGTGTCATGTCATAAGTTTTCCATGATAAATGATGTTCTAAAATCGATATGATGAAGATTCGGCACGTCGACGTGAGCACATTAGCAGGAACGTCGCCGAAATAATTCAACGATTTTCCACAACGTGCCGCAAATTGATATTCGATCACTGTTTTGTAACTTATCAATATTTTTTGTGGATATGTATATAAAAATTATATGAAAGTAAGAAAAATGAAGTAAAAAAAAATGTTGTGTGGTTTTATGAAACCACGGTAAAAGTGAAACTGTTCGAACGGTTCCGAACACTGCTTTGTGTAGCGCATGTCGCGTGACGGAGTAGGTATACCTACTCGGCAGCCGCGATACACGCGACATGCGCTACACAGACCAAAAAGTTTGAGATGATGTAATAAAAGTTTCACTTTAAAATATTTTAGTGAAATTTGTTCAGACAAGTATTTATTTAGAAGACATTACAATAAGTAGTTTGAAAGAAGAAAGCTTTGAAGGTTTTCATCAAAAACAATACAAAAATGGCTAAATGTCTCCCTTAAAATTGTGCACCAAAGATCAAAAATAGTTAACTTATAGGTAAGTAGTTTTGAATATTGAACAGTAGGAACAAAGATTTTGTAACATGAATAAAATTCACTAAAACAGGTAGCCATTCCTACAGATTTCAACATAGGTATAAGAGGCTAAAAAGTATTAAAAAGGAACGCAAACAAAGCAATAATAATTCGCGAAGCGTACCACCGACCGCTCAGCAAGGCGCGACCGTAACACGCGCCGCAAAATTGACATTCAATCAGTGCGGAGACATTGTTTCCCTATCAATCCTTATTGGGTTCCGCACACGCGCCGATATGCAGCCATCAAATCGCAATTTGTTTATGAAAATTTATTGTATTCGCCATTACCGGATTCTTTTCCTACGGGAGCGACCCGCGGAACGAAATCACCTTATTCAATTCCCTTTTTGCATACATCACACACGGTGTCTTCGAGGGGAGAACACGGGAATCGCGTTTGAGACCCGTGTTATCATCTTATTAGTCTGGATTGCGTATATGTTCATGGTTTGTCTGCAGGGCTATCTGATTTCTTGCGTATTTATCGAAAATTTGTAAAGCTTTTCGTTGGAGACCCGCTTTAAACATTTTCATAAAATTTTCGAGAAAGGAAAGGAATTTGCAAGCTAAGCTACTTATTTTTCATCAATAACCTGAGCTAACACATATAAACTGATTGATCTATTATTTTACATTATTATTTTTTCAATAATATCAAGAACAACAGTCAACACAAACCTATAAGACATCAAACAAAGCCCAGTTTAATTAATTCATTTATACTGCGTTTTATACATCACCACCTATTCATCATCAATCATCCTCTATTATACGTACAATTACCGGCGTCAACCCGATAAGATGTAAAATCGTGACGAATACCTCAAGACTCGTTCCAAATACCGCGAAAATCATTTATCAGACAGAATTAGCGAGTCACACATGCAAAATGCCGATCGTAAGCGGAGCGCGCGATATGACACCACTTCCCTTCTGTTTCAAGGATTTGGGAAAAGAATTGTCGCATATATCACAGTTAATAGGGTGAGGAGAGAGCACTACTTATGCCTAATGCGACAAGGAAACATGCTATGCTCGTACGCTCGAATACATTTTCAGAACTGGATTTTCAATGGCAATAAATATGTGAGCAAACCGAGCCAAGCTCTTTCTTATGACGTTTTGGCTGTGCATAATCATTTGATTTGCTACGGTTTTCCAATTCATGTTTGAAAATAAAAAAGAATTCGTGTTACTGTAAGTACTACATAGATCCGCGGGTAAGTAGGTATATTTACAACTATTTGTTATGAAAATTAATTATTAAATATCTAATCATTAACAACATATTTAAATGTGTATTATATAATATGTATGTATTTACTGTGATCCAAGCATACCTTAAGCAATTCCATAACACCGTAAATAAATCAGCTGAAACAAACTGTATACTTACAGCAGTCGAGTTCCCCAGGCATAAAAAACGACATTAACCCGTTCCTTCTAACATAACAATAAAGCGGTGACGCGCTCATAAACACCGTGGTATTATGTTCCGTAAAAAGGAACGACGCCGGTAAATATGGACAGGCAATGTTCTCGATGGAATGACGGCGAAGATGCTTTTAACGTCACGGAAACTTGTGAAAACCTAATTTTTACGAGACACACTAAGTACTGCTGGAGCGCGCGTATTTTGTAAATTTAAAATTTTAAAATTTACTGAAATGTGTAGAATCACGCAACTATATTTTTAATATACATTTACCCGAAAATAATTTATTTCTAGTATTGTTTAAAATGCGACGCATTATTACAAATGTAAAAATTTTCCCAATTTATTCTATTAAAATTCCAAATCCTCCTCAAAAGAAGGAAAATCGTATGCATTTTATATACTTCGTACCCCTGTTTATTCATTGTGATTTTATTAAGCTTAATGCACTCAAGACAAAGTATTTTCTCCACACGTTTCCAAATCAACCGAAGATTATGCTAAATACTTGTAGGTATTATATTCTACGACGTACAGCGCATACATAACTAGTACTTTAAGAGTCCCCTCGCTAAAAGGCTATATTTTCAACACATGATTATGTAAAAGAATTCCACTGTTTCAATGTATGGGGTAAAGAAATGCGTGTCGTTAAGAAGCGATTTGCATGTGATTTTGACTTAAAGTTTTGCATTTACAATTTGTTGTTATTAGTTTCTTTATTATTCTTCAAAATGAATAAGTATTTGATAAATATGCTCACTTCCTTTATCAATTATTTATATTTTATTTAAATAGAATTCGTATTATTCAAGAAATATGTCTAACATGATTATTATCACCAAACGAGCAAAATTTTCCAGCTCAGTAAACGACTTCCCGTCAAGTTAATAACACAAAACAAATTACCAAAGAGATCTCCGTGCAACACGGTAACAATTAATCAAAACATTTGGCCCTCGGTAAAAAAATATAATAATCCTTCTGAGCCAGGGCCATTATTATTATTTAAATCTTACGACGACTCGACGTAACTGTGCGATATAGATATAACTCAGCAATAACCCATTTAGGAGGATAAGAAAAAGGGATGGTAGTCATTAGCATATAATGACAGTAATTAAAATACACAAATAGAGCTATAAAGCAGGCCCGCCGTTGAAGGGTTGTCTTCATCATGGAGCGAGAATTTATACATGGCAAATATTTTCACTGCGGCTCAAGCAAGCCGCTTCAGAATTAAGAACGGCATTGTTTAATTTATTAATTAATGGACCCGCTGTTGCGGTGATGATGACGGCTCAGCGTTATATTAATAAGATTTTAATTTGGATTTAAAATTTGTGAGCGTTACGATTGCATCGCGAAAATACACACAGAACTGTCACTTTTTTACATTATACATATTCAAAGCTTTTTTACCTAAAAAGTTGATGAATTATCATAAACATGATTGGGAAGAGGAATTTTTATTCACGTTTTCCGTCTCGTTTTACGTTAAAACATCTACAATATTTCCTACTGTACTTCATGTTCATAAAAAAACATCTGCAATTTACATAACCTCGTTAAATAGTAATATGTTTTTATTGATAATAATTAATCAAGCAATAGATTGAACAATGCTCTATCTAATTCCTCATAATAAATTTCATGAAGCTACCTTAATTCATCAAGAAAATTCCACTCCAACGCTTCCATAGACAATGGTGAAGATAATTACGAGATGTAAAGGTTTATTAACGCAATCGGGTCATAATTAACATAAAAAAATAATATTTACCAGTACTGGAGCTGCTGAAGCTCTTAATTTACGAATATTACAGCATTAGGTTCATCTCAACCCTTCTTACAAATAATTGCAGTGATGTTACGTCTTGAGGAATGGGTTAAACGTCGAGATTAAAACTCATTACAGTTGTACAATTTGTATAGTAATGTCGCGAATTAACATTCTGCAGCTAAATATTATTCGTATTAATATTTCCCACACGTTTTGTAGACAGTTTCTAGTATGACTACGCCTAAATTACCTATTGATATTTTAATCAAGACTCATCCCTCGCCGATTTCAAGACATTATTAGCATATAAATAGAGAGTAAAATATGGCATCAGCATTTTAATTTTTCAATATTACGGAACGATTTACAAATTAGCGGGTAAGAAAAATGGTATGTAGGCCTTGAGAGGGTCGAGCCAACCCACAGATGTTCTATTTAAATGTAAATTCACTTCGACATGCCGACGACACGGAAAAAATCCAAATTTAACAGGCTCGTCAACGTGCCTTATTGTATTTTAAATAAAATTAAGAATTTTGGTAAAATAATGAACGACCATTATACCGACAAGCAGACTTTGCTATGTTTAAGAATATAATTCCTCTGAAAATTTTTGACAAAAAATTCAGATTCACAATTTCGACAATATCTCATGAAATTTGATTTAAGTAACATAACATGAAAATGTTTTTTAAAAACGCTTAAGAATAAAAGAATAACAATAAAAACCTCCCCCACAAAACCAAAATAGTATACGGATGAAAAATTAACTAATTTGACAGCAGTGTTTAATCAGACTCGCAACAAACACTAGGAGGGTGACAATTGCAGGCGCCGGATGAAAAAGCGAAAAGAAAGAATTCTTTTCACTTTGAAAAGGCAACAATACGGGACTGTTGGAAAAAGGTCCGGATGTGGAAGTGACAGATTGCCGACAATGGACTCACACCTCGTGTTAGCGGGAGCACAGGAATTAGCTATCATTTACTTAAGCACTTATATAATTAAGGACAGCCATTACTGACGCCGGGGGTCGAGTTTCTTTGCGACTGTCTCTAATTGTGCTTATAACGGTTGTTGTTCAGTTTGTATCGTGATATATTTGATGCTCCCTTTAATTAACGGAATTAAGAAAACTAGTTTGAGATTTTTTAATAGTTCACGCTTTTGCCAGTTTTTTATCTTTTGTTTCTTTTAATTTAGTGCTAGATGAGTCTATCTACCTATCAGTCCAACGTTGTATTTATTATTTTGTTTAAGTATGTTTTCTATAATTATTTTCTTTCAGCCCTTTTGGGACTTTTTGCTAAATAAAACCGTGAATTATGATGCATATTAAAAATAAGGTAAAATATACTCGTAGATTTTAGGATTGATACATGAAAAAGAACCATCGATATTTCTAATCATACAATAGTCTAAATTATATACTTAAAATTACCTCCCCCATTACAAATACGAATAAATTGATTAATTTCCACGAAAACTGAATTAACGAATAAAATCTATGAAAGTAGAGGTTTTACTTTACAAAGAACACTAGCCTAAATCAAAATAAAAAACTGAAGCAAATCCAATTACATTATAATAACCCGGCTTAATAAAGCCCTGCGCTTTAAAATTTATTTGTTGTACTATACTGCAAGAATTCTCATTAATCCCCTTTGCATTTCGAATTAACGAATCGATCATAATTGATTAAGTACCGCGCCGAGGCAAGGAATACCACAAAGGAGTCCATTCGGAGCACCTCCGCGGAAAACAAAAACAAGATTCCTCCCTTTTTGACCGAATCGTCGAAAGCGAAATCTGGCTTTGTTCATTTGCTCGGTAAACCGATAATTTCATTAAACAACAAAGTGGGACTCGTCGGCAGCTCTGTAAACACGGCAAGAAGCCAATGTCCCCTAAGATGGGAAATTCATTTGAAGAAAAAATTTAAGTCCGAGCGCATCGCGGCAAATTAAGAATCCTCAGCCCCCGCTCTGTTTGTAAAAAACATTTGAATCTCAGAGAGGTTTCCGTAAATTAATTAGAAACAAAACATAGAAACGAAAAGCAATATCATTACAAAGTAAAATTAGAAATGAAGCAGCTACAGTTTTTAAAGCAGTAGCACGTCTTTTTTGCGCGGATATATTGACTGTTTCATTCTTTTGTCGGAAACAAGAAAAACAAAACAGCAAAGTTAATCTTTTATTAGTTCAGTTGGTAGGTAATCAAGCTAATATTGCTCGAGTAACCCAAAATCGGACGCATTCCGCACGTTAAAAATATCGCGGAGTAATTTGGAGCATTCGGTCGGGCCACTGGCTTTAATTTTGGTAGCGAGCAAATTAAGCCCAACCCCGATATATTGCGTTTGTTCTTTTGAAGCCGCCAGTGAAGGGTTAAACCAAGAATGCTTTTTACAGAAAGTCAAATATCCGATGGAAAGATACCACACATGTACATAGACCGTTTATTAGAAGCATTCAATTGATACTTAAATGTTATTTCAGGATGAGGTACCTATTTCTATATACCTACTTACTTACACATGAATAATTGCTTATAAAAAGAAAAACAAATACAAAAATAGGCAATAAAACGTTCGGCCTAGAGAAAAGTAAAATATTTTTATTATTCTCAACCAAAAAACGAATCCATTGTCCACACATGACCACAAATACTCGTTAAACCGAAGCCAATGAATTATACCTCAGGCAGGTAATTAGACCGAAAATACCATTAAATTAATAAATAAAAAACAGAAGCGGAGCCCATCGAGCGATATAAGGCCCCTCTGTCGAATAAATTTATGTAAAAATTTTCATTAATATTTTTGAGGCCGACCGTCCGCTCGCCCTTGGGAGTGAAAATCGAGTTCGCGGTCGCGATGGAAAAATTCAAACCGAAAATTATGGGGTCCCTCCTTGTATTTGCTTATGAATACCGCTCGTACCTGCCCGCATTGTGATGTATAGCTAAATATTATGTGTGCGAAACATAGGGACATATTTCCGGAGTAGCATGGAAACCACTCGATCACTTAAATATGAACGTGTTTTAAATCAGAAAACAATTATTTCTTTCATTTTTTTAAATCTTCAATAATCAAATATTTGTTTTTGCTTAGATGAACAGTATGAACATCTCTTTTTGTGCCGTTATAACCGGTTACATTACGCCGGTTATCATCAGTAAATTAATTAATTTGATTTTTTTTCAACCTACGGATAAAACAAAAATCAACAAAATTTAGGCTCTAGTCAGAAATAAAAACAATATTTAAACTATTTGTCCACACAATATAGAGTTAACAGATAGTATTAAAATCCATTCTCAAATTCCGTGAAACAAGTGTATGACACATACCCCAGATCTGATAAGATTATAAAAGATTTGTGAGTTTCGAGTGTAGTCCGAGCTTAAGAGATTTAAATCGCCCAACCGACTGGAATGGCGGATACAAAAAGATTTGTCTTAGAAGTGACACTGGGACTTTCGACCAGTTAAGGATCTTAATATTTTTAACCGACTTCAAAAAAAAGGAGGAGGTTATCAATTCGGCCGGTATGTTTTTTTTTTTATGTATGTACACCGATTACTCCGAGGTTTCTGAATCGATTTACGTGATTCTTTTTTTGTTCGATGCGGGATGGTGTCGAATTGGTCCCATAAAAATTTGATTCGGATAGGCCCAGTAGTTTTTATTTTATGAGCATTTTTGTCTGTATTTGTAAATGTTGCAAGTACAAGTTTGAAGACGGTTGTTTTTAACGCAGTTATCACTTGTATTTATAATATTTTCGATTTAGTTCAACCTTCAGACTAAAACTTAATATGTTACTTTGCTTACATCTATCTCCTTTTTAATATATTAACGATGCACGGGAACACATTCCATCGCAAAACGCTATAAAAATCATTCAAAATACAACTCAAAGTTCACAATCCGACTTATCCAGGAGGCTGTATATCATCGAGTTAAGCGACCACAATGCAGCCGAAATCTGCTCGCGATATCAAGTGAACCTGTAAATCTTACGCCATTTTTATATTCCTCCCCGAAGGGCTAAGTGAGTCGCACCAGCCCAGATTATATCTTGACACTTGATGGATGAATGGTTATTGGTTCTTTACATCTTTATCATATCCATACAGTCGCACTAGTAGATTTGCGAGATTTGGTCGTTGGTGTTTACAGTTTGAAATGGTTTTTAAATTTGATTTAAATTGTTTTTTGTGGTGGTGTATAAATAGGTGGTCATATATTGCTTTGAATTTTGAGCGTGTTGAGTTAATATTACATATTTTTTATTATTTTGCTTTGGGCTTTTAAGGATGGGTTAGTTTTGATACGTCTGGATAATCTGTACTTTGACGATATTATAACGATTTGCATTTATACTTTTCCTTTGTACAGGCTATTTAATCAATTAAACTTTTTTGTTAAAAAGTATATTCTAGACGAAAACAGATTCTGGTATAATAATAGTAAGTACACGTATATAAATGTAAAATATGCAAGATTTGGTGTTCGAGAAGAAGCGTCTGACACTGCGACCCGATCGTTTGCACTCTTTACTACACCCCCGTTCTCACACATCATGTAAGAATGGTCGGCAAATAAAGCATTTCACAATATTATTTATCCTCTTTTTTAACGATGTTTTTTTTTTATAATAGCACAGTCATACAAATATTATGATAACTATAATGTAGCAGTAGGTATCATATCGGTATCTTTAAAGTTAATTTTGTGTCGTAGTTTTAATATGACGATATTAAAACTTATATTTATGTGTTAACTATCAAGTATTAAAGATAAATTTAGTATCCATACCCTAATGCTTAACAGATTTTTTTTCCAGACACCTTTTATCTTATTCATAAAAACAATGATGTAGCATAATATATCCTTCGTTGCTATCCCTACCTCTTTCCGGACGCTTTACCGAGCACATCATACGCGATACGGGCTGAAAAATGCCGCGACTGCGTTAGCGGAAACATATCAATTCAATTTGGAAATCGCTCCTCGGAACACCGTGAAATGGGCCTGTCACGCTAAATCACGAGCGGGCAGCGATAAACATCGGAAGGGTTTATGTTTTATTGGAACTGAGATATTTTATTTCGTGCGAGGAAATATTTTGACAGGCTATGTGAGCACCAATTTGTAGATTGTTACCAGCGCGGGGGTGGATATATAGCTGCGGATTTCATGATATAGTGTTTGAATTTAAAATATTAAATTTTTTGAACAGCGTTTTATATTGTTTAATTATTTTGTCAAGAACTTTATACTTCAAAACTAGGATAGAATTAGATGCTGTCTAAAATGAACTATGGCTCGAAACGAGATAAAAACAACACGTTTTTATGTTACCAACTTTTCCACTTTATTATTAAATAAATACTCGAGTACGCTGCCGTCGTGAATAAGCTTGTTTGCCAATTAACCCTCCCGTTAATAAGATAGAAAGAGCTCACTTTACTAAAAATTCATCACGTCATCTACAGTGGGTATAAAAATTAAATATGCACACGAGGCGGTTAATGCCTCAAGGAAAACATGTTAAGCGGAATGAGTTTTCCTTAAAAGCAGTCTGATATTTCATTATTTTTAAGACGGTCTCTTAAATGTAAAAGTTTTTAACAGCGAAATTGACGGAAACAGCTCTTACGTATTTTATGTTGTCTTTCTCTACAATCTTATATTTACAAACATTCCATACCAATTCTGATTTTCTAATAATATGACCAAGATCTATAACTCTAAAATTATCTTACCAGCATGATAACAAGGTATAAATTATACGCAAAAGATAGCTAATTGAATTCAAATTTCCCTACCAAAACAAGTGTACGCTACATACCCGCCGATAGATATCTACGAATTTAATATCCCACTCATAATTGAAGTGAACGTTCTTCCGAAGCCATTACCGTGGGATCGTAGACGAGTCCCTACCTAGGTAATGAACTCACATTATAAATGCAACGAGCTGTACTCCGCCGATGCACCGCAAACTCTGCTCAGAAGAATTAATTCATTTGCATGTAAAACTTCACCCACGGCAGTCTTAAGATTAGATGTGAGACAGGATCGATGAAAGCGCTGCTTCATATTAGCATCATCGGTGTGTGAATTGTCTTTAAATTTCAGTAATAAAGTCGCAGTGCTAGTCATAAGTTACATTCTAGCTAATTAAGTATGAAGTTATATTATTATTAAATCAATCATCCTCATCTTACTAAACATAAATCACGACACGACTCGTCAGAATCAAAGCATACAATAATTAATATATTATAATCTGAAGCAGTCTCGGAGAAATAATGAATAAAAGTTTCAACAAACCACTGGTAGACGCACCTGCAAGCCACGTAGTATTTTTAATAGGATCCGTCCCCTCTCATCCGAGACCTCTTACTAATTCCACGTACTTCGTTCAAGGAGCACTTTTTAGAGTCATTTCGCGCCTCTTGAGGACAATCGGATGCAAAATGGAAGCTTCAATTTGTCAGAGATGAGAGGACCCTATTGAATTTAGGTGAAATCTGAAGGAATCTTTTGTAATATTACCTGCTGATAAGGTTTAGATTCACAGTGATTAAAGTAAGTTTCCTTAATTTATTTTGTAATACTGATGATTATGTCATATACCTATTAGTTCTTCCATTACAAAAGCTTTATTATTGCTCATTTTGATATGCTCCACACCTACTTTCAAATAACAATCTGAGCGTTAAGAATAGAATGTTTATATCATGTTTAACTTCATGATTATCGGAATCATTAAACAAACAAGAAGCGGGAAAAAAGGGAGGCAAAATACTGCAACTCTCAATGTTTCGCGAGAGAACGTCGCGATCGTCCCCCGGGGACAACACTTATCATTGACATTAACTTTTTTGTTGTCCATAACATTTGCATAACTCTAAAACTCTATCGACGCAGCACGCCTCGAAGCCCCGAGGCCAAAGAAAATGGCGGCCTATACTTTGTAAGATCATTTTCAGACTTTACGAAACTCTCTCGTCTTTTGGGAACTGTAAAATGGAGTAATTTGTAAATTGCCAGCGCGTGGTAACTGAATGTGCGTGGTTGATTTTACGTACTGATATGTGAGTGTTCCTCAGGGCTTAAACATTATGTGTAAAATAAATCTTCTATTTTGGATTGTATAACGTATAAACAAAATATTTATTGTTTTCCTGATAATATTTAATGGGTTTTTAAATGCAAATTCTCTCTTTTCATCATCAATAATGGTACCAATCATAAAAGCGTATTATTTATGAAGATCAATTGAAGCATAAATTGTTATTAAATTATCATGTTTAGCAAAAGCAAAAATTAAATACTTGAGAAAATATTAGTTTAATACCTACTACCAAACAAAAACCGTATTTAAAATATAAATGGGAGAAAAATTAGCACATTAATCCAAGCAAGTCTATTTTGACGTCTGTCAGATTCAATGTGCCCTTCGGCAAACGAAGCTAATTTGACGTTTCGACGGTAAGGTAATAAAGGAATCGTTTGGGGATTTGTGTGGACCCGGGATATTTTATAATAATTCACTTGGTATTTATTTGGCATGATTAATTTTACAAGAACTCTATATCTTACTTAGTATAAAGCTTTTTTAAAAGACGAATTACGAGTAACTACGGAATCTATTTTTTTTAAATAATGGAATTGAATTAATTGAAATGACAGTTTTTACTTATTAAACGTACTTGCTTTATTGCTTGATTACTCTGTTAATAAACAAAATTTCGGAATCTATCAAAATTACCCCACTCCAAATTAAATATCAAAATTACAATTAAACAGATACCATACAAAGATCCTATCCTGAATCTTAAGTAAATACTTATAAATTTATTCAACAAAGCGTCTTAAAATTACAATTTAAAAACATGAGCGTGTATAACGATGTCTATGTATAAGCATAAGTATATATATCAGATGGCTTAATGGAAAGGTATCACTGGAAGCAGCTGTTATGATACCGGCCAAGAGTGTCGCCGCACTCACCCTTAAAAGATTTTTAAATGCTTCGTAGTATGGAGAGCACTCTTTTTAATCATTTCATTCGTTTACTAGTGAGACTTGCTTAAAGTACCTATTTCCTGAATTTAGTTAATTCGTATAGTGAATAATGTATTAAGTATATTTATGAATCCTAACTTAAATTATATAAACATTTCACAAAAGTAAAATACTAACAGGAACAGACAAAACATATTATAACAACTGATACAAATAAAGCAGTTAAATTTTAGGTAATATGATACAACTGTATACTAAAACTAAGACATATTAGGCTCGTTTTATATGAGTAATTATGTTACGAGATACATTTCCTTAAAAATTTTATACAATTTTTCAAGTACTTTCAACTATTCAACTAGGTACAACATCGTTTCCACACTTGTCGAACCTGCACCTACCGCCCGCAGCAAAGGCGATCGCATTTTTCTCACCCCAACCTTCGAAAAAATAGGGGAGATTCTTATCTTGTCGCTTCTAATTTACTTATTCCTCTTTTAAAGACTTATTTACCTTCAAAATCCCATTGTGCCCAAACGGGACGAACGATCTCCAGCAATAATGAGGCAGGCTCTCGAGCGACGTGTCAAACGCGATTTTTCTTAAAAAAGCAATAACAATTTACATAAACACCCGGTCCTAGTTAACAGTTAATAAAGGAAACGATGTCGCAATTGACGCTGTTGTTTCTTAAATGCCTTTTAGATGGAAATGCTGAGATACATTGTTTTACAAGACACTTTTTTGTTGGTCCCCGTTGTTGATGGAATGGCTTAATTAGATTGGACGATTTGTTTTTACGATTATTACGTGCAAGATACATTTTAGTCTTTCTTTGTGACATTGAATTAAAAATAAATTGCTTTAAAAATAATTAACATTCGTCCAAGTCAATTAATTCTTCTTTTTCAATGTTGTATGTAATTTACATTATATTAATTATCTACATACCAGCTATTTATTAAAAATATTCGCATTGCGTAGTATTGCACTTTTTGAAGCCATATTTTCCTTCTCCTCTCAATTTCAAAACGTTACGATTATTTTGCAACTCTCAATTTATACTCAAATAATTTCAACTTAATTTTTCCGTCATTACCGATAGCTCTTTATATTCGTATTATTCCGGTCAATGACCCGCCACATATTATACTAATCTCGACTGAGGGACTGTTCTGAGCGCGGATTGCAATACTACATCAACGACCCTTATTAATTTTGAAGCCAATGACACAACTCCGCGGCATATCAACCCCGTTCCATTAAAAACTTCCCGACTTGAACTTTACTAATAGTAATCCGAAACAAAGTTCGCCGGTTCAAGGTCGCAATTTAAAGTTTTTCGAAAACTTCCCTTCCACAGTTTTTTATAAGTATATAAATCTTTTTGCCGGCAAAGTTTCAGAAAGTTTTTGGCCCAGATTGTCATCGATTTTTGTTTGAAGAGTTTGTTTTTCATTGTTCTTCTTTACTTGTTTGACGGTTAATTCATAAAAACTTTCCCGCCACCACAGTCGATGACATTATCGACTCGTCGACCGTTTGTAAACAAAACTGGCCTAGTCACTCGTTGTGTATGGTAAATGCACTTTTTCCTGGGGAGGTCTAAGTAAACTATATTTGAAGAGGGCAACATATGGCTGTACGTACTTATCCTCTGTATAAATATGAAAAATTTCGAAGACTGTAAATATTTTCCCTATCATAAAGGCATGCATGCAAGTCACCCCGAGGGCTTTCATCACCTCGGTCCTGAATATTTTTGTATGTATCAGCGACCCTCTGTCTCAAGTTATGTAAATGCCCTAACACTTTCTTCGTTTTTCTCGCATTTGCCGCACAATACAGTGCAATTTGATGCGAGATCCCGACATTATCCGCATAGGTGAGCCCTTTCGACACACATTTCTAAATCGAAAAAGTGATTTGGAGCTTATTTTCCTGATCTTGGATACCTTTACTTACTGTTTATTTATTGAAGGCTTATATTTTTCAGGTAATTCATAACAGTTTAGATATTCCAGGTAACTAAAAATCCCAGTGGAAGCAATAGCTTAAAAATTATTACATAAATACAATATCTTTCACAAAAAAGTTTATTCTAAAAAATATTGTTGCATCATGCATAAATCCATATTAGCATTTCAGTATAAATTAAAACGATAAAAATTAAAGCAGCCAGATATTTCCAATTTGATTCCCTTACAATAGTATTGATGTCTGAATCCAAATGAGGTTCCCCAAAGAAATTCAATAACAGGGGATATTTCTGCATTAATTGCTAGTCGCGTAGACAAAGAGAACATAATGAATCAGCGTCCCCGTTGTCCGTCTCGGCTGATTTATTTCATGACTTCGGCTATGCAAATTCCATTAAGATTCAAAGACGTGTACGTACTTCCCCTAAGAAATCCACGACCGCAATGATGCCAATCGCGGCTGAATCTTAATATTTTATGTTGTGTTATTCCTTTTCTTTTTCCTTCCTGATAATATTTATTTCCTCGCCGACAATGAGATTCCCACTTTGGCGCGTAATAAAAAAGAATTATTGTTCATCTTTTTATAGCGTGCCGTTTTGCTGGATTTCGTATTATGAAGATTGAAAGTGTGAGGGATTTTTATTTTGTTTTAAATAACTGTTTTTAGATTCACATTTGTTTTTATTGAAATGTTTTTATCGCAATATTTCCTTACCATATTTGTAATATTATCAGATTTTGATAATATTATGCTGCTCTTGCCTTTAGCTACTTAACAGAAACAATTATAAAAATAAGTGAGTGCTGGTGACAATTAAAATTTGATAAAAACTTAACTTCTTATATTTCTTTCCACAAACACATATAATATCAATCAATGAAAAATAACACTAAAATTAAATTTTCACTTAGGGTACTGTGTGCCCATCACACGTGATTAACAAGGCCCCAGCGGTTTGGCTACAAAAGTGGGAAAAAATCATCGAGGTGCGGCCAAGGGAGTGATCGGGCCGATGATTGATCACACCTCTAATTGGTTGATGGATGGTGTGGTTCGACCTGAACGTTTACTACATACATCTCGTAAGCCATGGGTGTCTTGGATGGAAATTTTTGGTACAATTTCAAGGTTGTGGTACGATTAACGTACTGCTAGTGGTGTTAGTATATCCTGATTATGTGATGTTTGAAAGTTCATCTTCTAAGACTGATAAACGATTATTTAAAAAGTATGTTATGTTTCGAAATGACATATGTAGGTACTTCTCTTGCTCTTTTGAAGTACTGTAACATTTTTCCTATTATTATGATTATATAAATAATAAGCAATTTCATGAACATCTACAGATAAAGTTTTGATAGGAAGTTTTCTTCCTTACTAAAAAATAAAAGAAATTTTATAACCGCTGATTTCCACACAAAGACGAAAATTCCAGAAAAAACATGACAATGATCAAACCTAAACTTCATCCTTCAATCCTACTTTCTATCCTCCACTTTCCACGAAACTTACAACATTTTGTATCATATTTTTTAACATTTAATACTTGCCGTATAGTTTGTTAACAAATATGATGCATCAATCAATCTGATACAATATTGTTTTAAAGGCAAATAACACGAGCAAATTCTCAAAACCCAAATCATTATCGATTCCATCTCATCCTAATCATCCAAATGTAAATTAAACATCAAGAATATAACTTGTGAGGCAACGTAACGTTATTTCCAAATAGTAATTAAATTCCTCAGTACAAAGCAGAAGATATGAGCGGAACCTAATTTTCATAGCTGATTAGACTACCCCACATGGGATCGCATGATTACGTCACAGCCCTTGTTCTGACATCAATCTAAATAAACTTTAACGAGTGAAGGGTTGCTCAATAAAATGTTAGATACGTAGAATTCGCGGACACAAAATAGGATTACGGGTGTCTTATGACCTAGTAAATGTTATTTTATGTAAGTTTGAAATATATTTTCCACGCCAAGCCATTCCTGATTTCTACTTTGGCATAACTGATAGTATAATCATAAAATATAATATATATGAAGAAATAAATTTAATAAGAATAAATAATTATTATGTGACCACGAAATCAAAAAAAATAAACATCAATATAAGATTTGTCTACGATTTTTAAAACCGCCACCTTACTCACTACATAATATACCTTACTCTCTACATAATAATAGTACCTACTATTATGTAGTCTACATTGTAGAGGATAGGATATTTTTAGGTTTTACAAAAGTAATAGAGATACAGACTATGTGCAGACTACATTAAAAATAAGCATATAGATGATGTAGCCCTTCAAGCTTTTAATGTAAAATTTTGTCAACAGTACGTGTATAATTATTTGGATGGCATCATTATCAAAGCGATTTTAGCTCTCGAAGATGCAAAAGTGCATAAAAACATTAAACGTAAACCAATTAACGTGCTTCAAATCTGATGATGAAGTACCGCCAATACACCACTCGAATTTCTTACGTACTTGGGTAACAAATGACCCGTTCCAACAATACGCATCGTGTTTGATCGAGCGCAGTATACTAATATACAGCATTAAAGAGTCGGTGCATATAAAAGCTGTCTAGAAAGTTTCTGTCGCGGGCAAACGATCGATACCGCCGAGGTGGGTAGGGAATTATACTGGGTAATGAACAACAGCTAGTTGCTGGTTAATTTGGGTTATTATGTCATTTGTTCACGGGCGTTAGGCTTTTAATGTTTGTTAATGTGAGATCGGATTGCTGGGGAATTGGGGATTTTTCATTGGTGTAAAATATGCCTGTTAAAATGGAAACAATAGAAATTTCTCATGTCATTATTGGCTTTTATGATATTCGGTAGCAGATATATTGCTTCCTAATAATTGTTTTATATCGTATCTATAAATTTATGATTTTTTAGGCTTTTGTCTCCTTAATATTTTTAAAAGAATTATCTTTAACAGATCATAAATATCTATGCAATGATTATGTGGTTGGTTATACATTAATAGAATCAGCCTATTATATATTGTTTACTATTGCTTATGGTTATGGTTATGCTTAGAAAAATACATTATGGGTTTAAATGAAGACCGCATTACAAAATCAGTTAGCAAATTTCGCCTCCTGTAAAGTGTTGCTATTTTGGGAAGGTAAATAGATGTTTCATTGTTCCACACATAATTATTGAGAGTGCGTACTGAAATTGCGCTTTCATTCCAAAGATGTAGATCTTTCTCCAACAAAGTCTATAATCCCTGGCGATCTCGCGTGCGATCCGATATAGCCAAGTTTTGGTTAATACATAATTGGGACCAAATCCCTATTGGATCCGAATATAGAGGGACAGGTTTCTTAGTGCGTGTTCAAGGGGAAATTAATGAAATTAACCGGTACGACGTGAATTATATGAGAAAATACGGAACACAAACCATAATAAATTATATAAAGAAATCCACATTGGCTTTAGCCAACAAATATTAAACAAGAGACATAGATAAGTATTGTATTGGTGCGTCGATACTAAGCTTTACTTTTTCTGAAATGTTAATGGCTTCAGATTAAATTTATAGTTTTGGTAGTAATGTAACGATTTCCAAGAAACGAGCAGAATATATTGATACTCATATTAGACCAGTTTACAAATAGACTAAAGTTCTCCAAAAATTCCAATGATTTTAAAAATTTATTGCATTTGAAAAAAAATACTTTATCACCAACTATGCAAACGATATCATACTTAGACAGTAGATCAATATTGTAATGTTATTTTCATGTATATTTAAATCACATGTGGTTGGGTATAGACCACAGCACCACCACGGTAGCAACAGCGGTTAATTTATGGCCCCCGTGTGTCCGCACCTTTACGCCTCTCTGCTGATGACGTCCTAGATTTATGGACTTACACAACTTACGTTGAACCAACAGTAATGAGTGCTTTGTATGTGAACAAAAAATTATGAAGGTTTTCCACATTATGCTACAATCACCGTCGGATAATTATAAACTTTCAATAAATTTAATTATGCTTATATTAACCCCTGTAACCGACTGGTTCTTTAGAAAACTAAAGTGTTTTCAGTGCACTTCTGTTTTCATACCGCAATTAAACTGCTGTTAAACTTCTTGCAAGCAGTGTTTGCAGAGCACCTGAACGGTCCGCGAAAGTTGTTCAGACTCCGTGTTTGCCTGCTAATTATCTGAACTGCGCCGAATCAGCGCACAAAACGCTGACCCGACCGTAATGGTCAAACGCAGCTCAAACCGTTTCACGGCTCTATTCAAGTACGGTTTCCGTCCAACCCCGGGTAACCATAGTGACCGCCTACGCTATTATTCCATTGTATCAACATTCATATCGACATCACGTGCAACAGTGGCTCGATTAAATGAGGGGAAACCGAAGCCAGATTTGACAAGTCTCCTTCCAAATTAGACTCCACTGGCCGGCATTGGCACTTCACGCGTTTAAAATCAAAAGCCGTAAAGGGTTACGTTTACGTAATCCGGACCTTTTTGCGACTTGTGTTTGTGTGCACGTCTCGTCTTTTGTCACGTATTCTTAATTAAGGACCGCCGGCTGCCAAGCGACCCCACTCGTCACATTTTCATATCGATTGTAAGAGGGCTTCGCCTACATGTAGTCTTTGGGCGATAATTATTTCTCGAATAATTTCCATATCACCACAACTCAGCGTCAATTGTGAAGCTGTTAAAATAAAAATCATGTCGCGTCACCCCTCTATTTGCGAATAGAAAGCTGAGCCTAATAAACCGCCGCTTAACCTCTCACAACAAAGCTGATACAAACGGAGTGACATCCCGCCTGAAAAGATCTCGCGAAAAAATCCTGCGGTGACGTGTCAAAGACACCGCGAGGCGAGGGTTCTTTGTTGCTTGTCGAAATATTTTTTAAAGCTTAACTCCTTAGCGAATTGAGAGATTAAGTCCTTTTTGAAGAGGCAACCGCTCCCCGGGGTCGGGCGTGATCATTCCTTCAGATCTCATTTCCGCGGATGCTCTATTTGATTGTTATTTTTGTTACTTTTTCTGATTTCGTCCCGGCGCCGGCGGGATTTGAAGTGACAGTCGGCGATTTGCACGAGAGCGTGATAAGTGTTTTCGAACATTTTGTATCAAATTTGTTTGCGTTTCCTTAATGAGATTTCAAAAAGCAGTTGACAAACAATTTAGAATACAACCTTTATTTTTGTTATATTATATTTTGAAACGAGACATTGTCACGTTCCCATCACTCAAAGTGGACACGTGGACGTGGCTGTTAAGCCACGAGAAAATATGCAAATCGCAATAAGGCAGTAGGTAAGCGTTCGTAAGCCGTGTAATTATTCACATCGGATTTGCAAATCGCGCCCGGAGCGTTCCGTTTCCGCACACGCGAATTAAACTGACCCTTAGCGTGCGCTTAAATCAAAACACATGTGCTGAGAGCGGGTTTAGTCGGCCGCTGATTTTGAGATGAGGGCATCCCCTTTTTGCGGGTCCCTGCGTCGATTCCTTGGCGGGCGATGATCGATACTTCTCCCCGCCGCCGGCCGCGACCCTCCTTCCCTCGCTCTTAATTAGGACTCGGAATCTGCGGCGGACACACACACGCACATACGACACGGGTATAATGTTAATCAACTTTCATTATGCACTAAGGAATTATATGGGTACGCCTGAGGAGTGATTATCCGCGTAGGCCGCGTCCTGGGCTAAGAAATCATACTTTATTATGAGACTACATTTGTCCCGACGCCTCGCAAGTCAGACATTCGCATTAGAATTAATGGCGCATATATCATAGCTTGAAATTGTATTGTTGCTACGTCCGAATGAATTATGATTTACTTCATCTACATTATAATACCACACTCAAGTACTCTTTAACGCGTAAACCTACTGATAAAATTGTTAATATCTTATATTAGGGCATACACAGAAACGTGTGTATAATTAGTGAAATATCGTAAAGCTGAATAGTCCCTTAATCGTCCAAGACTTGGCCGGGCCTAGTATTGAGTAATCTACGGTTATGAGGATAAACCTCCAATAAATCTTTCACTTAACCCACCCTTTAATTAACGCATGTAATAAAATTTAATTGATCAAAGCGGATAGTTTGACGATAATTTATGTGCCTCCTTGATAACCTCCTATTTATTCGCTATTATCCTTCGTCATGAAATATGAAATAACACTATTGAAATTTAGTTTCTTATCAAATTCAATAAATAGATATCCAATATAGAGATTTATTAGCTAAGCAAATCAATTAAAAGATAATCTTTCAAATAAAAATAAATAGAATGCCTTTTACTTTTAAAATACGAATCAATCATTTGGCTACACTCATTTGATTAATGAAATATCTTGGTTCATTTTCTTCTCGCGCAATTTATTTATTGTGTTAACTCCGTGAGATATCCGACCATTTAATAAGGAGCTGTTGTCTCAATACAGATCCTACGCATGTAACGTGTCACGATATTCTGGCGGAGTATAATATGTTAGGATTTTCACAGGCCCTTCAGCTAATGTAATAGATGAGGTGTTCTCATTAATAACAAAGAACGTCGAGACCAGCGGGTTGCCGCGGGTTACTCGCTAACAAATTAATAAGATTATAAACTCCTTCCGACAAGTCATTCTTTCCCAGCGTGTGTGGAAAAGCGATTGTGTGAGCAAAGTTTTAGCTAATTAGTAAGTAGTTAGGTTTGTTTGCTTCGCGGATATTATAAATGAGACACTGAAGAAATATAATAGTTTTGACAATTATCTTATAGCTGTTTGATGATAAAAAGAGCGTGTGTGCCGAGCACACGTGTCAGAATTGAAACTTAGAAAGCAAGAGAATTGAAACTTAGAAGGCAAGATTCAAATATACCAAAATCGTCGCCTTATTCCATGATGTGACGCTATTGCCATGACACGACCTTGAAATTTTACTCTCAACACGCCTTAAGAAGTTTCACTTCGATAAATAAAAATCGCTTAATTAACATGCAGGCACTACCTATCACACTTCAACAAACTTAAAACTACTTTACTACATGCTATTAAAAGGATTAGCGTTCAGCATTTTACAGTAAAAGCACTGGCTTTAACTCATTTCATACAATTTTATATTGATGAGCAAAAAACTTCTCTACAGAAAGGGATGAAATGGAAGAAAAACAGAAACTAAAAGTTTCTACATGATAAATACCTAAGATTCCTCCAATGCAAAGGAAAATTCGTGAAAATTTCCTACAAAAAATATATACCTACATATAACACAATCGTATATTTGTTTATTCTTCCATCCTTTATTAAATATGGCCGCAAAATAATCGCGATAAGCCTATCCGAAACAGTTAGGCACATGTGATTGATTGTAAATGAAGTAGCCGAGGGTGATAGTTATTAATGACGCAAGGCTCCGCCCGCACTTCTTTATTTACCCACTAACACCTATTAGCAGACCTCGTCCGATACACTACCTTACACAATATATCATCCAGAATCGTATCAATCAATTTACCAAATTACAACCCGACACACAATTTATCAACCCTTTAATATTACATCTAACGTCAATAAATACACCGTTTTGACGCGATGTTCTCGGTCTAAAACTTAAATACGAGAAATCATTTCAAATCGCTGCCAGCTATCGAAGGGTTTTGTTTTATTTCAATTAAATCTCAATCGTAAAGAGTTGGAAACCACAAGAGTTACTTTATCTTCGACGATTTAAACAGATGTCGTGTTAAGGAGGTCCTCTCACAATATTCGTTTGGAATTTAAATTGCAAATTCGTGCGGTGGCAGGTGCAGCTTCACGATTGAAGTTTCGACCTCCCTTTCTATACTGAATAAAAAGCTTCCCGTCTCGCTCACACACGACTCTCAAAATCAACGAATAATGAACGTCAACAAATAAAACTCGAGCGTTACTAATTACTGGGTCCGTTTGAACGAAGAGAGGTAATCTTTGCACTTTATTTCGAAGAGGAAATCTTGAAGCTAATGGAGTTAATTTAAAAGAGGCCGATGACTGTGATTTTTCTCGCCATGAACTTTTCAGCTCTTGATTTATTGATGGTACAAAAACGCTTTCATTAGGGCGGTTTATGTTTTGTATATTCGTTTGAAGTATGTTAAGGCTTTACACGGTGGAGATTTTTTAATGAGGTTTACGATATTAAATTAAAAGCCTAGTATCAACAAGATGTTTACAATATAGTTACTGCTTGGGCAAGCCGATCACGAAACTGTCTGGTCTTAATGAATGAAGAAATTCCAATCCACCCTTCACACATCCCCCTTTTCAAATCTCCCCACATAGATTGAACAGCGGCCACACTATTTATTCTTATCCTTGATTATGAGACGTTGATCTTATATTTAAAGAAAGAAAATTAAATTTCTCGTTAATCTTCGTCGTGTCCCCGTCGCAGGCCGCCTTTAGAAGCAAGTAATTAGCTTACCAATTTTAAAGAGCCGCTCAACGCTCGGTGCCTCCCATCAATCCGCTCCCCCGACCAAATCGATAATAATTAATTATTTTTGACATAATCACAGCCAAAATCCATTCTGTTTTTGCTAATTCACGTCCCTACAATAAAACGGAGCGACGCTTTTAAGGCCGGCCGGATGAAATTGATAAAAAATAAATAAGCCCGCACAACTTTCCGCCAAGTCAAACAAATTTGACGTTAGCTAACGTTGCTGGATATTGTGTGATTTATTAGCTTTTTGGTCACGTTTTTAACGATAGTTGCTTTTAATAAAAACAAAAACGTATCTCTAATGTTTTGGACAATCATTGGCCCTCTATGGGAATCCAGCACGTGTCCATAAATTACAATAATGTATAACTTCATAATTGTTTGAGCTCGTTCAATTCATGTTAATTGTATTGTTAACACTATACGCATTGATTCCAAGGCATTACAATTTAAGATCACACCAAGTCGTAAGTCTGAATGCCATACAAACGATTGTACCCAGATATCTTCGATAGAAAGCGATGAACAGACACAAATAGTGACATGGGACCGCTGTCAGCCGTACAATTGGACACTGTGTCAATATTGTACAGGTCGCATAATAGCCCAAGATTTGGATGTGGGTACGTAGACTAGTTGTTTACATGTACAATCCTGCTGCGGGTTTACTGTCTGATATTAATGCCTATATAACAGCTATTATTGAAACGTTTTAGAAAGAAGAGACGGAAGAAACTCTGCATCGACTCTACATGTGTCAATCTAGAATAACTTTAAGCAAAGGGTTTCTTTGATTTGATTTCACAGCTAAAAAATTAATTAAAGCACTCAATACATAATTTGATGCTTGAAAACGCGTAATAACAAACCGAACAACAGCCACGGTACAGGTACGTAAAAAATACATTGTGAAAACATTAGGTGCACTTGGGGCGTTTCGGCCCATGATTAAAATCGCCGAGGCATACATAACGAGAGAATGTTTGAACGCTTGCGAATACTTTCCAAGTCCCGACCAGCGGTTGAGGGTGCACCTGCTCATGTTTATTACTAAGACTGAGCCACTTGAACGCTGTTTGTTTAGGAGAGCCTGACCCACTTAGAATACACGAATAATATTCGATTTATAATCGATATATACGAGGTAATCAAGCTGGGTGATGCATATTTTATGAGTGATTATGTTTGCTTCGACTTCCTTGATATTATATTTAAATTGTATAAGATCATAAGATATTCTAATGTAGTTAGACAATCATTTTAGATTACACGACTATAGCAGTCGCTCCTTGAGATACTGTTTTTTTCTTACCAATCATACAAAATCTATTATCTTTCTTCAAGGGACAATTCTCATTGGATACAGATTCTTAATTCTTGTACATGTAAGTGAATTAAAATCTTAATTTGCACATGGAATCATAACATACCACAATTAAGCGTCTTTCACATACAACAAAACCCAAATCACTGACAGTGACGTCTCTATAATTAGATCGATCTTTTGGAGCTGCAATCGCAAACTTTGCAAATTAAATAATATTTTGTACCGCGATCGGACGGACACATGCTAATGCAAGAAGTTTTTAATTAAAACCGTCCGCCGTTAAGAGGCTACGTAATGGCTGATCCTCAGTAGGGACCGATATTGGGTACAGGGAAATCCGTAGCACAAACATATTTAGGTCCGGTGCGTGGTGTTCGTTGAAGCTAATCACCGAGCGGGTAAAGATGCCTATGTACATATTGCCGTATACCCCTTTCTTATTGTTATTAATTCCAATATGAATTGTGTTCGTAGAGGCTTTGGTTTCCCTAGCCGGTTGTAGATACACGTAAGAATGTAGAGCTATAAACTAAAATTTAAAATTTATTTTGGTTATTAACTCTAGATACAATTTTATATTCATGATATATAATAAATCAATTTCATAAATAATTTAGTTAATATATCATAGTGTAACGTATGCACTTTTCTTTTAAATGCAAGCAAAGTATACAACCATTATTTTCACATTTCAAGTTAATAGCTCTATATTATAACAGTTATAAAATGTAAACTTTCAGCTGACTTTGTTCTTAAAAATGCATTATATCTTTACAGATGCACGGGACTGCGATGAGAACAGCTCAGACAAGGTAAGTAGATAACTTTAAAACCGTTTTAACCAAAAAAACGACGTCCATATCCACTTGAGTCTCCCCAAACGCAATACAAACTTCGGCGTCGACTTTATGGCCTCTGTGACCGCTAAATTCGCCGAGGAAAAGTGCAAGCTTGTTTACTCATATATCAGTGGAATTACAGCGACATTTCTTTGTGATAAGCCCACTCCCCCGCTGCCAATAAAGTGATTAAGTCGCAAATCGGTTCGACGCCGCCTTTGCTCTCTCCGTGATATATCGACGTCGCGATACTCGTTCTGTTCTACACATGTGGGAGTTTATCGTAATCTGAAACAAATAGTGTTTAGGGCAGTGCTTTGGAAAACGATTATTATACAAAAATGGTTAGATAAAATTACCAAGGATATAGTTAACATCTACGATTGCATACATAGCTGTCATAAAAAGTTAACAAATATTAAGAGAATCGCGTATAAAATATTAGTTACATTTGATTAAAGACAAATGAGTTCCACATTAACTTCCACAAATAATACGTACGCTATTATAACGGAACAACCGTGCTCTATTACAAATAAATTGCCGATCGAAATCGGTCCGTGTTATAAATTTCATACGTGCTGAGAAATGACATACGGTATTATTTATTACGCCGTGTTTTTTCGGGGAAAATACAAAGAAGACATTGTGATGTAATTGAGCTACGTTTTATCGGGGCACGCTACACGGTTGACGACGATTTTCCGTGTTAAAAGAAACGTCAACGTTTTGCTGACATATGACAACTAAATGTCTTGATGTCTTTATAATATCAAGTTATTATGAACGTTGCCTGTCTCGAAAAAAATGCATTCGTTTCGTTTTATTTTTTTTTCGTATCGAATATGTTAATTTTAATAATCATACCTTGCCGTTACTTTTATAATATATGTTTAATGACTCACACTAGATGACACAAAATTAGTAACAAAATATTATCACAGTAGTCTCTTTATACTATGACAGTAGTCTCTATTTTAGAAGCCTTCTTTTAGACGACAATCTGTTTTTAAAAAGAGCTGGTTACATTTTTGCGTCCTATCAATTTCTAATATTTAAACTAATAAATTTACCTGAATAAATATGAACCTTAATATATCAAAGCGTAACCGCACTGCCACACCAACCTAATTTCGATACAAATTAAATACAATCCTTGTAAGCAAATCACTTCAGCCAATGAACATTAACATCTGTCAACTAGTAATTTAGCAGTTACGAAGCCCCGTGTTTACATGGCTTCCGTTTTCATCGCGACATTAACGGGCGGCGCTATTAACCCTACAAATGACACTAAAATGAAATCTATTCATTTCCTCGCAGGAGTCAATCGTGGCACTGATATTGTTCAATTTCACGCAATCCGAACATTAATGTGGAATAGATACGTGTACGGAACAAATGTTTGAGTGCATTTTAAGCTGTTGTTGTGTTATAATGTATGACAATTAGAAGCAGACTGAAACTGAAAGCTTCTCATCATGTTTTTTTTTATAGGAGTACTTGTTTAAGTGTAAGTTTTCGTACGATTTTTTCTTGGCATCTTTTAAGTTTAAAGATATATACCATTTTTTTATGTCGATAGGGAAAGGCTTGATCACAATCTCGCCTGCTGTTAAGCTGAGATGTGGTCTAAGATGGTACGCGCTTCCCTAGAAGGTATACCTGTTCATTACCATTTATGCCTACGCAAAAAAAAAATATAGAGCTCGATGGTTGGTTTAAAAAAATTATTTCCTATATATTTATTTTGCCCAAAATATTGCAACAAATCGCATCATTTTAATCAATGTCGTACAGATAACTGCTATCAAACGCGTATGACGCTGAATGGGTTAATTTGTTACTGTGATGTTTATCCGAGTTCGTTCAATCTATGACTATTTAGTTCACGCCAAATATCACAACTACATGCTATTTTTAATGTATTAAAAATAGCAGTTCGTAACTGGTATCACTATATTATTGGAATAAAAATAAACAAAATTTAGAAATATCGTGTATGTCGAAATAAATGGTTTCTTTCCAACTGATCACCAAGAAGCTAATTAATTATTAGTATTACGTGGCCTTCACTAGTGCGTCACTTTCATCAGCTATACCTCAGTGACAATCTCATTAATGTCTAAGCCAAGATTGATATGACGCTCGTTAGCCTATTGTAACCGCATCGATTATCAATTAGACGATTACAATAACTTTTAGACAAATTTAGAACAAGGTGGAATATGACAGTCATCAAACTCGGCGTGGGTTAAACATCGGGTGAAAACTTAATATTTATTGCTTATTAGGAATTTTTATGGTGTCTACTTTCTACATAAAAAAATTAATACGTATCATTTACAGTCCACCGTATTAAAAAAATTATCATTCATAACACATATAATACTTCAATCGAAGTCAGCATTTCCTAGAATAAAAAACTCTGAAAAAACGATTATAATAAAATTCACACACACCACGAGCTACGTTTAAATTGTTTTAATACGAAAATGAGATAAATTGGAATTGAACGTCACAAATTGCTCGCCAAATAACACGTCTGCTCATATAATTTTCCACTTGGTTATAAAGAAAAACGCTGTAACCGTAACGATATGGTATTATCAAAAAAATTGGCTGTATTATAAAAGAATTCGTCTTCGGTAACTATCTTGATCAAATAAAAAATTAATGAGACGAGGGTGGACGTTACGTGGACAAATTGGCCCAATCGGTCAACGATACTTCCAAGGGTATTTATAGTTTGTAGAATAAGGTCTAAATAAAAGTATGTACTTACGTATTCATGTTACTGAAACTTATTTGAAGGAACGTTCCTTCTATAATAGATTTAAGATACGATAAATCTTTAATGTGTAGATAATCTTCTTGAAAAAAATCCAATAACTTTTTGATTTTAATCAAAATTTCTCATATTTATAGAATATGAATGTCTTCTGTCATGTTATAAAAATATTTAAAAATGAATTAATAAAGTAATATGTATTTGTATTCAGGATCTTTACCTATTTATAATCAATACAAAACAGCGTTCTATAAAATTTCCAGTATATTTTAAGTTAATAATACGAATTCAATTAACTTTATATAATCACTGAAGGAAATTATTCATCTCTGAGATTTTATAAAACTCGCCGTCACGCTCCAGCAGTCAAAAACAATACTTATTCAAATGAAACAAAAAGCAATTAACGGAGGAGATATCCCTCCGTCCTTAGAGGATACAAGAGAGGAGAGATTATTGAAAAAATAATTAATAAATATTTATGGCGAGCCACCTGAGGAACGACACGGCCGGGATTCGGATTTTATCCAGTACTTGAGAGCACATCTGCAGCGTTACAGGGAAAAGCGGTTTATTACAAATGCAAAATTTTCCATTCATATTCAAAATTTTATATCCCAATGTGGCCGGGAGTGAGCTAATTTATTCCGGGGGAATCCAAGGAGACGTTCCAGCACCTCTCGTCTTGGGGAGGATTAGGGAAGGGTTGAGCGTTACGAAATTGACAGGTGCCTGTCAAAAATTACAATTAATAATTGAGACCGCGCTGCACTGCCGTGACTGTTAATGCAAGGCGCTTTTCTCTTTGTGGGAAGCTATAAAGTTGTCATATTGTCTTTTTATGGTCTTGCCATGATTCTTGTAATTTCAAAACAAACACGCGAATTGCAGTTGACTTGAACTAATATAAATTTTGTTTGTTTTGGGCTTAAATTCTTTATTCAGTTGTCAAACTTAATGTTATATTTACTAGGATAATCGATTTTCGAAGATGACCAAAAATGCAATGAAATGGCTTATCATGTATGTCCACATTTTTATATCAAAGTTTCGATTAACGTTATCGCCACATAGACGTTGATAAGAGCTTACAAATCGTAAAAATGCAAATAAAACGCAATGACTAATTACGTCAATGTTCCGAGCTGTCCATTATGACGGACAGAAAACATCGGGGAGGAGCGATTACGCGGTTTATAGCCCGGATAGCGATTAATGGCGGTAATCCACTGTTTTACTGCACTCCACTGCTTGCCAATATACATACTACACACATAGGGGTATTAACGATGTTTTTATATATAGTGGAAAGTTTTATAAAGAACGATTAAATGATGATCGAAAGTTTCTTCTGGGATTACTGAAAGATTATGGATATGATTAAGCCAATTTTATTAATGGATAAATTTGTAAAGTAAATAAACGAAATTATGTCATGTGATTCGTACCTAACTTATTACGAAAATACAAATTATATTGGTATATTTTTTTATTACATGGTAGTCCTACAACCAAAAATATACCAACGCAAAAAACGCAACAATTCAACCTAAATTCAAACGTACCCATTATTCATCCACAATACGTCACATAATACAATCTCTGCATCCGATGCGTTCAGCTTAACAAATGATCCCACTCCATCATAGGTCAATGAAAGTCCGATACCTACTAGGCGAAGCCATTTGTCAACATGCTGTTATGGCCGCTCGTAAAATCTCCATGTAAGTGGAATAAAAATACATAGTTGTCTGTTAGATGAACGATTTAGGGAATGCACTTTAATTGATAGGGACAGGTGCAATGTTTTAGTAAATTGACGTCAATACATTGGCGGACAGTTGTTTAGGTCGCAAATTGGAAACTTAAAAAATCCGTTGGAAAATTGAAAAATGATACATTAAAATGAGCTAATTGCAGACTGCTAGCTATATTTTTAACTAGGCTTGTTAAGCTTTGTAAGGATTTGTATGATCATGATAAACGTGATTTATAAGCGAAATAATCATTTACAATTAATCATTCAAGTAGCATTTTTTACATGAAAACCAATATTTTTGCAATTTTCAAATGCACCTATATTCGTCACAATCAAATGATAACGCATGTGATATTAGGTTCCAGCTTATCACGCGTTATTAATGATCGTAATTTTTCAGTTACAACTGCCTGCAGCTTTATACATATGGATCACTTGATGCACACAAATATTTTATTGGCATCGCAAATTGTACTATCGTAATATTTTCAATTATTTATTATTTAATTTAAGATTAACATTTGCATTTTTAAAGAATGTGTAGAGCAGGTAGGACAGTAGCTTTCTCAGCTTTTTGTTTTATTTTCAGGTACATAATAATGTGATACTTATAAAATTACTAAAATTATGCATACATTCAGTCATTAGCGCTCGCGCATCGCTCGCAATTTTCATAATCCGTACGTCCCCCTTCAATTTCAGTCGTTCAATTCCATCACGGAATTTTCATAGCGTCTGCGTCGTAAATATTTTGTCCGATTAACCGTTCGTTCGACAGCCGCGAGGCGTAAGAAAATGTTAATTAACGAATCCATTGTTTTCCCGCCCGGCGGCTCCAAGATGGTGCCGCTTCCGATTCCGGCGGCCGCCTTCTTTATGTACGTTTCCCTTATTTTTACGTCAGACGGTTAGAGGTATTGTGGCGCGGCTGCGGCGCACAGTATAATGATTTTAATTTCCTCTAATCAAGCCTTTGGCGGGGCTTAAGAATTCTAATCATGTATACCGCAGCGCCGCAGAGGCTGACAGAAACATCAGCACTTATTCTGATTGCGTCGAGTGTGGCGCTGAATAATTAATACGCCTTTATTTCGCGTTATTCTCCAACGAAACAAAAGCAGTGTCGTGTTAATTTATGAATTGTGACGGTTGAAATCAACTGGATTCGTTCTGCTTTTATATTACTGGATTAATTGAAATACAAGAAGTCGGCATTGTTTCATAACACCCTACTTCAATATCCTGAACGTTAATTATATTAGGTATTATTTATTAATCTTTTGTTTCTGTAGAGTGTGTAAAAAGCTTTTAACTTTAATTAAGTGTAAAAGCTTAACAAATATCAACACTCTGCGTTTATTGCATCGCATAACCATAACTTCACTAGATCGTGTCACGCGGTCTAAAGCCGACTATCGAGATTTACCTCTTTCGAGACACTCCAAAAACTACACAGACCCGTGAACACAGAAAATACGATCGTTCCAATGTAAAACATGATAGCCATTATCAAAAATATCACGACGAGTAAAGTTTAATTATATGGGGTTGGGAGAACAACCCCTTCGTTCAATTCGCACTAACGACCACATTTCGGTCGTCTAAATCACGGCCACGCCACTTGCAATTAATTTTTTGACTATTAAACGTTCCAGTCAGATGACTGGAGGCACGCCATTCGAACAAATTTATATTTGAAAGAGAAAATAAACATTGACTTTATGCCAAACAGTGAAACAAGTTAGTGATATTACCATCCAGGGTAAACATAAAAGGAATAGGTTTCGTAATCGTATTAAAGGAATAAATATATCAACAAATTACTCATACCAAATAATTTCATTCAAAAGTAATATGAAAAATCATTTTAAATAATCCCTTCGACGAGTATGCGAGCACCTAACAATTTATTCTTTACAAAAAGACCACTCTCCAAATATCATGTCGGTTTTAGTGTAACCCTCGGTTCAGCAATAAAACTATGACGAACATTGGTAACCCACGCTTCCCACTAACCACTAGGTGAAAAGAACAACACAATCGCACGTGAGCTTTTCAAATCCACAGGGTTTGTACGCGGTCGAACACCGCACAATTAAGACAACCCTTCCTGGAGCCTGGTTAGCATTCAAATCACTTGGTGAACGGAGGCATCACGCCCACACTCTTTATGCCGCGAAATTAAGTGAGAAAACAGCCTCTACAACGGGAACTGAGTGTAAAATATAACACACAATTTACGTAAAATTTTTAAATGTCTTCACACTTTTACGCTTTGAAACATACGTTTATTTTGAACTCGATTATGAAAACCTTTCTGTTTGTTACTTATAAAGGCTCACGAAATCAACATCTTTGCAACGCAGCAATTAACCACACATGATTAGCCGATGCATACACAAATAATGAAGTAGCTTACTTCGATTAATTATGACGAAACAAATCGGCTTCATATCCCCGACACACTTATAACCCTCGAATAAATAAGGCAGCAATAAAATGCGAAAAAACGATTACAGATCAATGAAGCGCACCTTCCCTCTTGGGACGCAAATAAAACCCAAGTACACACTTCAAATATGCTTTTCTTAATCGTTCTCATAAAACAAAGATCAGACCGCGATCCCCCGCGAGTGAAAATATAAAAATCACCCTCATTGCTCATACTCGCCGTCTATCAATGCGGATTTTTCCACAAATTGTTTCCAAACGGAGCCCTCGAATCGATATTGTTTACTCCGGAAGTAATCACAAAACGCATTGAAAATATACAAATGCTAATTCCGACCATTCCGCGCACTCTTGGTATCGAGTTTTGTAAATGGCTTCATTGATTTTAAGTCATTCTGTTATACTGGTATTTGAATCCATTATGATATATTCACCTGTTTTCCTGAATACTGAGACTTATTTCTTAGAATTAAAAGTTAAATTTATCTTATGGTATCCAAAATTGCTTACAATATTATTATTAGCTTTGAATTGACCGACACTTCTGTGTTATTTTATCTAAAACAGATTATTTACTGCTTGCAAACTTTAATTTACTACCAAGAATTACTTTTCCGTGAAGTTTTATACCTAGATGCCTGCACAAAAGTGTCACCCGCACAACCCAGGGAATATTTTTAACATCTTTAAGATTTTGCCTAAGGTATCGACTCAAGTTGAATTGGCTTAAAACCTCCCGGCGGATGTGTCATTGTAATTTACCGGGGGATGACGAACGACGCCCGGAGCTCGCGATTATACCGTAAGCCATTTTAATCTTAACTTAGTTAAAAATCTTGCGTCCAACATTAACATTAATCACTTTTGACAGCCTCTGTTATGGATATGCTGTAATTAGAGTATATAATGGGATTTTATTGTAATTAGTGGGATAGTGGGTAATGCGGGAAATGCAGTGTCTTTGGATTAATTCATTTAGGGTACCCTGACTTGACAATACATTAGAATATGTTATCTTTGTTTATATTATCATTATTAGTACACTTCTTAAAAAAATTAGTATCGACGCATGTGAGACATGCTTATGAACGTTTCTTCTTTCTCTCAAAATATATTCACATATCAATATTGTGGTGATAAAACGTTAGTGTCTATACACACTTTTCTGATAAATATTTTGTATAAGAACCCGCTATTTTTGGTGTGTAATATTAGATTCATAACAGTCAACATTAATGATTACTTAGTTTAAAATAGAGGGATTTAATTACAGTATTATTTCCAAAACAAAGGAAAGTGCCTTCATCAAGCATAAAATCTAAAGCTTAATTGAACGTCGACATTGAGAGATTTCAATTCAATTACTAAACCATATTTAACGAAATCCAATCCCCTTTTCCCTTGAGAAATAATATTATTTATTCACAAAAAATAATACAAAACGCGGTTGCGAAACGCGCTCTGTTGGTTTAGCGGAGATCACTCGATGTAAAAGTTGGAGGCGCACGACGGAGGCAGGAAGAAAACTTGGATAAGCGAAACCCTCTAAAAATGATTGATGCCTTCGCCTGCCGGGGTGATCGCTCAGCGCACCGTCGCTCAAGACTAAGCATTTTAAAACGAATAAACGTCGAACAGCCAATTTGAAAATGAACATCATTAGCGCTATATTCGCGGAGCCAACCTCGCCAATTCATTGTTGCTCGATCGAATTTCAAATTTTTACTCGACCCCAGTTTTCCCGACTGCTCTGATCGGTTCGAACGTTTAATTCGAAATGCACAGAGTAAACAAAGACGATCCACGTATTTGAATGTAGCCAATTTCCTCTCGTATCAAAGTATCGAACAATTGTTTGAAGACATGTTATTACGTGCTTGTAGCCTGGATGCTAGCATCGAGACGTTCGTTTCTAAGTCTTTGTTTAGAATATAACAATTAGGTGTACAATGGGGCCGGTTGCGAGTGGTGTTATCGCAGCTGATGGCAGCACAATGTGGCCGTGACAATACATGCGCAATATCTTTATGCTTCCTTTTGAAGGCCGATGCACTCGCTTGTATAATCAGACTCCATTGCGGTTCGTTTAAGGTTACCATAGACTAATCATAATTAGGCAACAGACAATGCAAAGTAATTTAATATTATTTAATCAACAATATATTTATTGGGTTTCGCAGCTATACAGCTGCTGTTATACAGATTTGAAATCATCACATCATCATCATCATCATCATCACATCAGCCTATTCCCGTCCACTGCTGGACGTAGGCCTCTCCCAGATCGCGCCAGTTTTCTCTTTCTTCGGCATACCGCATCCACCCAATGCCGGCCACCTTCTTCAAGTCGTCAGTCCATCGCGCCGCAGGGCGTCCTACACTACGCTTGCCTGTGCGTGGTCTCCATTCGAGCACATGCCGACTCCATCGACCGTCTGTTCTCCTACAGACATGGCCAGCCCACCGCCACTTCAACGTGCTTATTTTGCGAGCTATGTCGATTACTTTGGTTCTTTGTCGGATAACCTCGTTACGAATTTTATCAGACAAAGAAACTCCTAACATAGCTCGCTCCATAGCTCGCTGCGCAACGTTGAACTTATGGATGAATCCGCATGTGAGAGTCCACGTTTCGGCTCCGTACGTCATTACAGGTAGGATGCACTGGTTAAATGCTCGCGTTTTTAAACTCTGAGGGATTGACGACTTAAATATCCAGCTAGGCAAACACAACTTCGAGGTGGAAGCCAACAGAAGAATTCGTCTGGGTTGGGCAGCATTCGGCAAGCTTAGCTACATATTTAAGATTTGAAATAATCACTGAAAATAAATTCACTTATAATTTATGCAGTTTATATTTTATATTACCTATATTAAGAGTTCAAAACATTTTTATCTGAAAGAAGATCTAGAACTTCAAATTCATGAATGTGTCATAAAAATTGTTTGCAAAAGTCTCAATTGGTTTTCAGTTACACGACAATGAGAGGGAATGTCGTCGAATTAGTTAGATCTTAGATGTGTAGCTTATAGCGACATCACACAATACATGTGGCTTTTTTATATTAATAATAGTTATTTATACGTTATTCCTGTTTAGTCTATCTTTCACTTATCTATGGTCACAGTGAGACACCTCGAAGGCATCGCTTTGTTCTCACTTCCTCTCGCCTCCCGACGTCTCTTGCTATTTCCAGTTGAAAGCACAATATATTTTGAAATGCCCTTTTATATTCTTATACAATTGTGTCCATCTTCATATTAAATTTTAATATTTCGTTATCAAACTGCAAGTAAGCAAATTGACATACGATAGATGCTGAAAGGAAAGCTCTATAGTAAGTACTAGAGCTTTTCCGTACTTGCAGATTAATAACGACTTTTGAACTCTAAATATAAAAATAAGAATAAAATTAAAGTAAACCCTACAATTCGAAGCTTAATCTACCAAACGTTCAAACCAGGTGAACTATTTTGAACAAACAAAACGATGGATTAATTTAAACACGGTTTTAAATTAAACCGCTGTTTCACTCAGTGACGCGTACATCATACAAACGTGACACCTGGTTGGATCGGTTAAATCGCTTAAATAGCTAATTGTCTGTAGGATGCCACAGGTAAACACTCGCGTATTTCAACACCGCAAATGCGAGCTACGAATGACGAAACATTAACTGGGTTTTGATAATAAAATAGGTTTTAGAATTTTTGATCTTTGTTGAGTGTTAATCTTTTGTAACCTCATTGTACCTTATTTGTCAACGATCAGTCAGTTTTTATGTCGATAATTTTCTTTCGAAAGGATTTTTATTACTCTCTTTAATAAATACATTTTAAAGAACTAAAAATATTCGAGAAGGTTTAACAAATTAATATTACGAGGTATAATTTCTTCAGTTTAGAATTTATATAAATAGTGTCACAGGTCAGATGAATAAAATAAATGATTAAATATTACTGATGACTGTAAATAGCTATTAAGTAGAATATAAATACCATTTAAAGTACATAATATAAATTAACAAATAACAATATTCATATTACCGCATCCAATGTGTTAATATTCGTCATCCATGATCCAACTCGCACTATCGCACTAATCGTCGATCATGTACAACCTCATTCGACATGGAGTGATTTAATTTCACTGATATTTATTACCCGTAAAGCCTCGAAATTACCACATTTAAAAGCTATTTTACAATCCCTTTATAGAGTGAAAAGCAACAGTTCTGTAAATTATATTACGGTACATATATGAAATGTTTAGATTTCTTATTTGTTTGATATGTAAATTCAATAGTAAACAAATATATCTTTTCATAATATATTTCACAGAAAAGATACGACACCTACAACCGAAATCTACTAGACTAGGTACTAAAATGATTCCCGCAATAAAGTTAAAAATACTAAAAGATTTAAAAGAAGATTTACAAATATTTCAGTGATTTTACAACGTGCTTCTGACACTATAAATTTAAGCCTACATACGAGTTATGTCGTGATCTTTATGGCTATTTCGAGGCGTTTTATGGGAAGGGGAAATATTTGCTTGAAATAGAAGAGAAATATTCACACCAGTAGAGACATTTTTTGTATGAAAACATACGTTTATTGAATAAAATAACAAATCTTAAGCCAGTCTATGATCTTTAAATTTCATTTCAGATATTATTTGTATGACATAAGTTTTAAAATTAAAGAAAATGTTTAGAGATAATGGAGAAAGACATAATATAGTGATAATTTTACTTAAATAACTCTACATTCATTATATTATGTAATTTAATTTTAATTTATTTTGATTGATGCAGCACTTTATTTTTTTACACTTTTCATTCTTACTGTCATAATACTTACTCATTAATAATATTCCACGTAAAACTATAAGAAATCTCAATATTCCCTCACAAAATCATGAAAAAAAGCACATTAAAGCACCTCGCACCACCGCGTCGTACAATTCTTTATTATTCATGGGGCGATCTCTCAGAGTGTTTTATATGAGCGACGATCGAGTATCAATTTGTACTGAACGAGCGTATTACCATACCCTGGGCCTACATTGTTTCAGGGGAATTTCTTTGTTAGTTCCAAATCATTATGGAAATTTTTCGTGTAACTTACGCTTCAATGGGTATGAATGATCGTGGGTTTGGAAATATAATTTTATTGAGTATATTTAAACGCTCCTTACAATATGGTTAGATAAAAACAAAGGGATTAATTTAACAAAGATGACTTCCCTCTAAGATCCCGCAAAGCTGAGTTTTCTCATTTATTTTTAAAAAGCCATTGAGGTACGAAATTTTCGGTATGTATAATTTCATTCAATTTGTAGTTTTACGTACTTGATAATATGACTATAATTAAAATAGCAGTGATAAAATTGTTTTACCCGTATTATGTACTTTATTAAAATTTCATATAACATGTATTTTGTAATATTCTGATATAATTTCTACCCACAGACCATTTGGTTCAAAAACCGATGATTCATACAAAGGATTATAATACGAAAAGGTATTTCAAACGTCCCAAAGTCAGTCTCTTAGCGTCTAGGTAATCTAACCGAGACAATACGTTAAGTAGTGTACGTTTATGAGTGTTCATTAGAGATACTATAAAGACGGCGGAGACGACGCCGGCTAAATTGGCTGTTCTGAATATCGTGGAATGCGGTGACACTATTCGCAAATGAAAATATTATATGCGAAAAGCTCTTAACTGTTCAACTAAGACATAGTTAAAGAGGCTACAAGGGTGGCTTTGCATTTTTAGTTTGTGTTGTGGTAGTATTGTATAGTAATAGACGTTCGTAATAATCATACCTATTATTTCATTAAGCGTATTAAGAAACAAAAAAGTAAATATAGGTAGGTGAAACTTAAAAGTATTAACTTATTGTCCAGACTAAAGAGTAGATAATTTATTACCAAATCTCTAGATTAGTTAATGCTAGATTCTCGTATGTATCTATTTGGCAATATTTTTAATCAAGTTTAAAAAATTGGTGTAAATTGGTGTAACATCATCATTGACGTGACAAAAAAATCAAAGTTTGTCGCTCCTAATGCTTGCGTACGTGAGCAACGAAATCGAATTAAAAATTAAACCAAATTAAATTGAAACTACTGCAAGTAAGAGGGTAACGTTCTGAATTCCGATTTTCGCTTACCAAATGAACATTCATTTCGTTGCAGATGTACATAGTTTAACTAACAAGGGGCTGTTAATTTAAATTTACTATCTTAGCTCCAAGTAATGAACGGGAAGATGATTGTTATAATGGGATTGTAGATTTCGTGTCGCGCAGTCGTAAGTATCTTGTTATATGTGTATTTGTTGAAACGAGTCAAGTATTCCTCAATATCTATTGATATGAGAGTGTTATTGTGTGGAAACTATAGGAATTAAGAGCTAGTTAAAGATTTTGAAATAAGGGTTTATCAAATTGAAAATAAATACTGTGTAAAATTTTCAACATAGAGCTGATAGCAAAACGTGCTAAAGATACTTGCTAGTATATTCCTGTTTCGTATAAGGATTAAAATTTACATATTACATTAGATTTCAAAATGTCTGTTACAATTTAAAATGCCTAATTTTATGTCACACGTATTTCACACTTAACATTAATTCTTAAGACGATTCTTAATTACACATGCTCTAGTGGCAATTTTTAATTAGTAGCGTCTGAGAATCCGTCTGGAGCCGCGAGGAGAGGCAGGTGACAACGGGGAGCGGTTAAGTGTGGCATTTTACGGCTTTTATGCATATTTGATGGCACCCGCCATAATCTGTGCGGTGAGGGGAGCTTCGCCTACATTGGTTATGAATTGTTCTTCTGTGAATGCCTTGAGATTATAAGTCTGTATGTAATAAGTCATTGTGAAGATTTTTGGCGATCTTGAAGGTGCAAAATAATGAATTGCGCGAATTGGTGTAATCGCGTAGGATTGAAACTATTTTTTTTTGTAAATCGTAGAGCTTTTATTGTTGTTTTATTTCCAGTACATTTTGATACAAAGAAGTCAACTTATTATCCCTTGCATTAACATTTATTTAAAGTATCACAAACATATTTTAATACTCCATTATTTAGCGACTTTTCTTTGAATGAGATATTAGATGACATTCGACTTCGAAGTAAACTATATAAACATTTGTAAATTATATTTGTGTTTCCTTTTTTACGCAGACATGCTAATGTTTTAAACATTTATCTTTTCCACATACCAACCAGCTAACATACAACAAAGCCTATAAACATCATAAACTATTTACAAACACGGAACATTTGAATAATCCGTTATTAGACGGTAAAATCTGATGAATTGGAAAATAATTACGGGTATTAGGCGTGCTAAGAGTGCTGTATCAATTACTGTCGGTAAGCAAACAGGCATTATGCGCTTAATATTAAAATCAAATTTACGGAACACCCCTTTCAGTAAATCGCCCGGCCATCGATAGGAAATGTCACCACACTTTCACGTGTAACATGTACATGTACAGATAACAAAAAAAAATATTTTATCCGTGTTTATGGACTATAATGTATTTTATACTTAGATTTTATATAATAAATAATATGTATTGCAGACTACTATTTCTGATAAACGTCTTTACCAAAACAAATTTTAATCATTCTTTCTTTATATGACTTGATTATTATATAATATAACTATTACGTAATATTAGCCATTATTACATTCCATAAAAAATACGATGAAAAACTTAGAATTTAAATCATGAATCATGCTTCAAAAAAGCCAATTAAAGAAATTGCGTAGTTGTCGCTTTTCTTGCGAGAAAGAATACGAAACAAAACAACTCTGGAAACGATTATTTGGCAACATTGAGAAATACGTAATTGTAAGAAATATAATTAGCGTCGAATTTACTTTTACGATATTTCGTCACCTGCTGTCCTTACTCATTTTGTTTGGAAAACATTGCGTAACCTCAATTAAAATCACATTTTCCACCTTATATTTCCACCCAAATGCGTAGGTTTCTTTATGAAAATACGTACAGAGTACCTTATATGTAGGTAGAGATGTTTCATGTTTATACCTTGAAAATAATTATAGTTATGCAATACGCTTTAAAGTTGATTGAAAATTAGTACAAAAGGGTAAATGCTCGAATGAGCCTTAACTTCATAGTTTTATAAAATATGGTACCTACGTTGATGGATATTTAAGTAAAACTTGCATTTTAGTTATACACTATGACTGACCGGTTAGCTTGGTTGGTAGTGGCCCTGCCTTCCAAGCCAGAGGTCGTGGGTTCGATTCCCACCCGGGGCAAATATTTGTGTGATGAACAAAGATGTTTGCTGTGTGTCTGGGTGTTAATTATCTATATAAGTATATATTTAAAAATTATATAAGTATGTTTATCAGCCATCTGGTTTCCATAACACAAGCGAAAGCTTAGTATGGGATCAGATTGTGCTGTGTGTGAAAATTGTCTTGAAATATTTATTTATTTATTTACTATATTAATTTGAATTTCGATTTAAAGAATGTTACGAAATATTTTTTATCACATATTAAAGTAAAATGTATGTTTGTTACAGAATCCAGATGAACCATTGGTGATACACAAGCTATTTCGACCTGCTACATCTGTATCTTCTACGTATGTATTCGATAAATAGTTAATTATTTCCATACAAAATTTCTATACATAATATCAAATAGTAGGTACTTAGAGATTTCAGACCAATTACCATTTAATAATACCAATAATCCACTAAAATTCTATCACGCATTCTAAGTAAGAGAGAAAGTAAGAATAGAAACTAATAACGTGTTGTAATCTATTATACAGGGTGTCCCACTGTTGGTATACTAAGCTCAAAGGAGGTTGTAGTTTTGCATACTCTGAGTACGTTAAAAATACTTATAAAATTCCAGACACAGTTATTTTTCAAATAGATGAATTCTAAAACTCTATGTGTACACCCATAACAAGCAACCCGCCCAGATTTGCTAGCAGCACGTGACCTATCGTATAAGATTATGTTTTCATAGACAAAATGCTCACATTAGCGAAGCGGTATATGCCGGCTGCGCGAAGCTAGAGAAGAGAACATGGATTTTCAGGAAAAATTTAGCAAAAATTTTTTGATGTAATTTTGTTGTTTAAGTATTATTTTCGTGATCAGTGTATGCAAAACTACAAGTCCCTTCGCGCTTAGTATACCAATAGTGGGACACCCTATATAAGTTGTAATTAAGATAATCGAATAGGTACTATGTATTTCAATACATATCAAATATGAGATTTATATTTAATTACTTATAAATGTAATCTTTTAAAATGTTTAATTTTGTAAACAGACTTTAATTGTTTAACCTTTACGTCTTAAGCAATAATTTATAACAGTAAACACCACAGAGCAAACAGCAGCGCCCTCTATAATTGTCGCATATGTTGTTTATTTATGTAACTTGCATAAATATGCGTGGGGAAGCGTGATTCCGAGTCCCGCTAATTATTGCGTGACTTATTGGTGAGAGAAGATAACACATAAATCGCGACCAAATTATTATGATCCCTGAAATCTCACTTAACTCTTCGCTTTGCAAATATGAAGGTTAATGGGGGAGGTCATGTGATAATGGTGGGTGTATCGCTCGGAGGCTTGCAGCTTTATCTACTTGCCTGAGATCGTGACTTTCAGAAAGAGATTTGGGTAATTAAACTGGTTTTGAGAACGAATCGTGCTTTACCGTTTTTCAAGTGCCTGCGGCGATGGCGCAATGCAAATAATTAGATTTAATGATGGATGCTAAGATTAAATTACTTTACCTCCATAAGATGTCATTAAGACACTTTTTAAATAGACAAACCTTCCCGTAAAACGCTAAATCAAACGTAGTTTTGATTTAGTGAAAAAACTACAACATACACAATTTACTTTTTTTCAAAATCATAATATTAACCAAATCATAACCAACAAACAACTATACAATTGAAATTAAAATACAAAAATGAAAAATAACTAAAACATAATAAAGACAAACATAAAAATAGTTTAAACCTAAATTAGTTAAAAAATTAAATTCCGTCATCATCAATCTTTCAACATCGCAATCCAGGTTATTCCAAAATTAGCAACCCGTGCAGAATACTAGTAAAAAATAAATAAATAAATGTCTCACGAAACTCCGAACATTGTTTATTAATCATTGCACTGCAGTATTCGGAAACTTCATGGTTAATCATGAAATAACTCAAGGACTATGCGGTAATCTTGCAGTCCCGTAGCAATGCTACAAGCGGAAGCTAGCGTGATTTAGCTTGTGATTAGTCTAACCTAGCTTTGCTATTTATCTAATACCTAAGCGGTTTGATATCTAGCGCTTTATATAGTGCAACCATATGTACTATATTATTATGTAGTCTCTATGTAACCAATGACCTTAAACCAATAAAAAAGCTTATATTCTTTAAGTGGGTAAATAAAACAAAACATAACTTAAATCAATGTTATATAAGTGAAATTATATTGAATTATGAGATTAAATAATATTCTAAGGTGAAAGAAACTAAACTGTCACTCCATAAAACCCATATTCCTTTTATGAACAGGTTTTACTAATGATTTTATTATTATCTTGCAGAATTAAGATCGATGTTTATTATGTTTAACAGTAGGTACTAATTATATTAAAGCGTTTATTATTAGAAATATAATAAAATGCTTTTGATTGAAAAAAAATTGTTAGAGCACTGAATTTATAACATAATATACCAGGATAGTGGCAGTAGTAACCTCTACCTACTTGTGGCGCAATACCGTGATAAAGGTACATTAACAACGAAATAATATTTAAAAACTTTGGAAGGTGTGACACAATTATTAGGACAATAATCCATTGACTTTATAATAATCCTAAAAGTTAGTTAGGCTACGTTCGAACAAAGTAAATGAAGATACTTAACCTTGTTCCGAAGTTTGATCCAATAAAACAAAGTTTCCAACAAACGAATGCATTAAAGTCACCCGCAAACTGATCCAATCGTAATATCGCACTTCCAGACATCGAAAGTTAGTATGCATTGACTTTGAAAAGTTGTCCAAAACTAAGTTGGGTTATGTTTATGAAACTATTCGGATCCGGGTGTGTGCCGATACACATGCAAGAACTCGCGCCCGACTCTAGGCATAGTTCGCTAAGTGGAACAGCTGTAAAACAAAGTAGCGAAGGGTCTAGGAACTTAGTGTGTACGTTAGCGAGTGTTCGGGAACACGTGTCCTCCTGCGACGTGGGCCGCCGGAGCTGCCGCGCCGCCGTCCCATCACTACTTCGCAACTTTGACAGTTTAATTCGGGAAGCGCGGTCGACGACCGCGACCGATTCATAAATAAGTTAAACTAGGTTTAACAAAGTATTGCAGAGGCTGATAACGAAGCGCCTACACTCCCTCCCGCCTCGCTCGCCGCGTGTAGATAAACTTTTAAAATGACTTTGGAAGCTTTTGAGCTTTTAATCGGTAAAGTTGTACAGACAGACAGTTCGGGCACAATCCTTGAACCGCTTGCGCCGGCGACGGCGGCCGCAAAACTTTGTTTTACAGGACTACTTTTCTTCTTGTTTCAAGGTTGAACTCTTAAAACAAACTCCGGTTCGACGGAGTTCGTGAACTCGGGCGCCAACAATTTACAAATTTCTCTCTTTCATAACAACTAACTGCCGCTCGGCGCGCGAAAGTTGTCCTGCGTAGATCTTAATCGTATTGTCTGTTGCGCTAGCGGCGGGAACAGCTGATTGTGACGTCACACTTTATCTTACTTCTCGTATTGATTTTCTACAATGTTTTCAAGTTTCAGTAATAAATAGTAACTTAATGTGTATTTCCTTATGGGTACTCATTTTACATTTAAGCTTCCGAGAATTTATAGCGAAAGCATTTGCAAATAAAAATTAAACCACACGACTGAAAGCATTAAAGCTATCGAAAATCAGGCGGCGCCCTCCGACGCCTTTTATTCAATTTATTTAAGTGACACTGATAGCACAACTGTGGTCGAAAAACTCGTCTGCTAAATTTGTTTGAGCCCCAATGACCGGAGGCTTTTTTTGCATTTTACGCCTCACCTGCCGAGGGCCCGTCGAAGTGACGAGACAAGCATTGATTGGCTTTTAATCAAAAGTGGCGCCTTTCATTACACTGATACAGATTTTGACTGAAATGCTTTTATAATATTGTATCCACTTTCTAAAACGTGTGAGCTTTTAGTAATTACAATCTATAAACGATATATTCGGTTGGCAATAGCTCGTAGGGGTTATGTAACTGACAGGTTTTTCTCGGGCTATGTATTATACAATAGGTTAAAATGCAGGTACATATATTGTATTGCGCGTAAATTTTACGTAACTAGAAATAAATAGGTTGCGGGTGTGTGGGGCGGGGCGGTGTGGGCGCGGCGTGCGCGCGCAGGCCTACGGCTCTCTCGTCCTTTGCCGGCCCGCACTCTGCCTCCGCATAGTTCGCGAATCGCGCTTCGACAAACACCCGCGTCACGAATATCGCTCCTGGCTCGTCGGGACGCAGCGCGGACAAACTTTCCGTGGCTACGCTCTGCTACGGCGTAGCGTTTACCGCCGCGCTGTGTTGTGCTCTAAGTTGTCCTCAGTGAACTCGTGCTCAAATACTTTTCAAACTATTGTTTTCACGTTATGATAGTGCGTTTCGTTTAGTGATGTCGGCCCTCGTCCGACCTGTTTGGTAAGTCCGATAATATTTTTCCGAAAATTTAACGCGTCGACTTTTGTCACTTTTTGAACATATTATATCGTTGTTGTTTTACGGTTTCCGAAATTCATTGCGGTTTATTTCAGCAGTGCTATCGCCGGATTATAGTGAAGAAGATTTAAAATGTTTAAAATCGTTCACGCACAAATCCCACGCTAGTAAAACCATTTCACGAAATGCTTTCGATACATTTTCTTGAATTGAAATTGAATTAATTAGTTCCGAATATATGTGAATATATTTATCTTATAAGCAATATTCAAGTTAATCTCATTAATTATTCTGCTCGTGGTTGACATATATGCGTATAATTAAATCGGTTATGTTAAGCGAATCGTCATGTACCGCGAATCATTAGGCAGCACACGGAATACGTAATGCGTACCGTTTAACCTTTTAGCAAATTATATGACGATAAATTATGATCTAACAATATATAGAGAAATACATTTAAGATGCGTTTGTCAGTAAAATTCTTTTTTTATTAGTTTTATATGATATATAAATTATTTTCGGATTAAGTAGGTACCGTTAAAATTTAATGACAGACAGAACAAAGGAATTAACCTTGTTCTGCAAAAAGTTTTTCAAAAACAAAGAATAAGAATACAACTTATTATACAAGAACTTAGTTTTTAAAAAATTATCCTTAAAAAAATTATTTATTTTGCAACACTACAAAAGACGAAGCAAATGATAATAACATGAAGAAAAACTTATAGTTTCATTTTATTTTAAAGTTAGATCAAATCTTGTAAATATAAGTTGAATAATAGAATTACATTCATTTTATAAGATCCTTTCGTAAAATACTTTCTTAGAAATAATAAATTAACACTTAAACTTCTCTACATAATTTCAACAAAAAAATGTTGTAAAATTCATACAATATTTCGGATATAAAAAAAACTAAACTGCGTAATAGTCTTTTGTTAATATGTATAATTTGTCAGAAATTAAAATAAAATAAGTTAGCTATGTTTTAGTCTCTTGTTCTGTTAACAACTAAAGTTAGTTTAACTAATAAATTGCAATAAAAAGTTTGCAATATTATATTTTAATGGGATATTTATTATATTAATTACATAACAATAATTAACATTTAAATATTCATCTGAAAATAATCTCAAATTAAATAAAAGAACAAAGCATTTAATTTCATAATACTAAGAAAAATTTGTAATAAAATTTAATGAAACTTTTATTAGGTAATCAATGTACTGTTATATTTCTTAACGCCAATTAAGAACAAAACACCAATCATTAAAATATATATTCGAATTTCCTACTTAACCCAACACCACACTACAATACAAATTAACAACTACTTAAAACCATACTAAAACAAGAACACTACAAAAATGTACCTTTAACTACAATTACTAGCATACACCAAAACAAAATCATGGCACGAAAAATGTACACACCCGATCCATTTAAAGGCAATAAAACTATAAACCAAACGAAATTATGATACGAAAAACGTATACCCGTTTCCATTTAAAGACAATTAGCAGTGGTAAAATTTGCGTTATTCCCGTACATACAGTTCAGGTAGGGTTGCTAAACGGATTTCACGTGTGACGCCCCGGGCCGATCCAGATAAGGGAATCAAATTGTTTCTCTGAAGCTATCTGATGGGCAACCTGCCTGAGTTCATTGTAGATGCTATTTTACATGTGGTTTTAATTTTTTGTGTGTAATGAATCGTTTAGGAATAAATCGTTTAATGAATATGGAGTTTATAGTACGCGATACAGAGACTATAATGTAGTTTAGATCTTTTAAAAGAAACACACGATTCTCTTGTTCCACTTTTTTACTTTTATTTTAAAAACTAGGAGCTCTTCGACTACGGGGTCGTAGTTTTAGTAACAATACAAAGTAGGTATCTGTTGTCGATATTTTAACTAAAAGGTATTAAAGTGTAAAAGCATTCAATGTTTTATAAACAATTCGATAAACACAATTGATACGAGACCAAATTGAATAAAGAAGTTTTTTCGAAGAAATAACTGGTTCTTCTGTTCTTCGATAAAACGATCAACTTTAGCATCATGTGTGACTAGCAAAAGATACTATAACTAATTAAGATAAAATATTTTATTATTTAAATAATGTTCTTTAAAATTACAGTTCACTCAAATAAAAACAAAAATATTAAGATCATAGTGTATTTAAATGAAACCCAAATAAAAAACATCATACAATACAAAGCTTTTCCGTATCGTCCAATTTTAAAATTCTAATCAAGAAAATATCATGATATATCGCTCTATTAAAAATATTTAAAGACAATAAACAATAGAATTAAGTGCTTATTGAAATGAAATGTCGAAAATTAAGTTTTTTATACAATTTTGTAAATAAGGAAGCGAAAGGCTCGAGTAAAACACACACAAACAAAGGTACCGGCGGCGGGACGCGAGGGTCTCTATGCGTTAACCCTCGCTACAAGTGCGCCCTACGAATAGGGTTGTACACAGGAATTTTTATATTTTTAAAATAAAAAATAAACATAAAAGACCTTATGTTTTAAATTTATTAAATTTTATTAAATTTAAAAAATAAGGTCATTTATGGATACTAAAATTTTTACCAAAAGGAGTAAATAATTAAGTGCTTATTCTATCTGCAGTGCTGTACAATCTCTAGCTTAAACGTAACCTCTAGCTAAATATAAAAATGGTGCTTATAATTTTTGTACATTCATTGATACTATTTTTGGTATAATGATAAAAATTTATTAATCCCGTTGATTGAAATAACATCGGAAAAACAGCGTCAAATCAGCTTGCTTTTCTTTCACGACGGCTTTAATTTTCACAGTTAAAAAAAGAATAACTACAATATTTTTTTTTCACTAAACTTCTTCGTTTCAAAAAGATATATAGGTACATTATTCATCATACGATTCTTACCTTTAGTAACAACAAAGTAACAATGTCTTTATTTAATTTTCGTACGTGTAAATACTAAATACTAAATAACAAATATATAAATCGAATAACGTAGTGACTTTTAATAGTTATGGTACTGAGAATATGTCATAACTTATAATAGTTGCTAATTGTAGGAAAATATCTTGTATATCTTTTTAAAAGGAAAAAAAATCCAAAGTGCCAACCCTATGAACCCCAAACGAAATGCAAGGGTAAGGGCGCCTAGGACCGCGAGCTACAATGCATCGCTCGATACCATTACCCCACTTATTTAAACTCAGTTAAACTATCGCGATATTGATTTTCGCAATCATATGATCTGTCCCTTTTTTGTTTCTATGGTAATTGATGAACAAACTTAGGTCAAATAAATTTATTTAAACGGGAATACAAAAAATTGTTTCCATTTTGCGTTTTGTATATGCGGAAATTATTTTTTATGAACAGTTGAATAAAATTACAATTGAATTTAGTGCCCTGCTTATATTTCCGTAAATTAGTATCGGCTTAGACTAGGAGCGTTAAATAAGTAAAAATTAATACGAATAGGAGTTAGAGCAAAATATCAATATATTTTTAGTTCTTAATTTTATATTAAAAAAAATGTGAACGTTAGAATTTCGATACCCGCATTTAATAATTTAACCCAGCTTCTTTAAAAAATACCTTTATATTAGCCACGTCCACAATGTGTTGGGAAATGAAGACGGAATGTTATAGTATTTTTTTTATTATTTTAAAACAATAATAATTACAGAATAACTAGTGTATTGAGAATTTTATATTTCCTCACTGACTTCCTATTTCTTTAGGAGGACCCGAGGCTTCCACGAAAAATTACGCATCATTTTTATTCAATTATTATTTTTATTCTTTAAAAGGATTAAATATTGCTGAATTTTAAAAGAATATTAAAAAACGACTTATTGACTTAATACGTGACGAAATTCCGTAAATGTCTATTTATTTATTTTTACGTTTTTGTTTTCTTCGCTCTATTGTAACCAACTTATTGAAATTGGATTTTAAAACTTAATAACTTTCTCTTGTAAGTGATCTATTTTCACAACTTATCACGAATTAAATACGAATTTTGCTTAAAGATAAAATAAATAAGAATAATATACAAATTACTTAAACAACAAAATAAAATCAAACTTGTGGTACTGTGTCTACAGTTCTTTTGTTATCGTGCCAACGATAACTATGGTAACAAGGCGCGAATATTTTTGACTCTACTTTTGACTGTCCCTAAAGTATAAAATTAATCCAACCCGAAATAAATTGAACGTTAACATCGTGTTCTAAACCGGCCACTTATCAGGCAGCTCCAGTTCTTGGGCAAACTTAACAAATCCGTTTAAACTGAGAACTCTATATCGCTTCACAAAATTGGGAGCGTATTTATCTCGGGGAGTCGATTTAAAAGCAGAATCACGCAAGCACACGACGCCATTATCGCAGGCTCCCGATCCGCAGGCCGCGGCAACTCTATGAATCTAATCCAGAGGATTTAGCCTCTGATTTACAGTCGAGCCGAGCCGACGAGGGCGCGACTACTCGAAAGAAAAGTGATAATGTCTTAATCCTACCACACTCGAGATACCTCCCTCCAATTTTATGGTCGCGCGCCCAGACGGCACGTTTTGATTTATGATTTCAATAATTAAGAATTCTAAGGTGCAATTTGAATTTAAGACGCGATCTGGGGACCCGCGGGAGGCCGCGTGTTTGTTATTGCCAAGGGCGAGAAAGGGTCGCGCGACAAACGGCTCACCTTTCATTTTCGCCGGAATTATGTTGGAATTTCATGGAATTACAGTAAATTATGAAATTACGGCTCATATCACGGCCGCTATGAATAAATTGTAAGCTTCATTTATGTATGCGTCGCTGCGGTATTTGAAACTTTTATATTTTAGGTTTTGATGAAGTAGTACAATAATTTAGATTGTAATAACATAATTTTACTAAAATCTAATCATACACCAATACCAACTATACGCTATATAAATTTTCAAGATAGCTTTAAAAAAAACGAATGTCTCCGAAAATCCCACATAGCAGCGATATTAACATAAAAGTAACGAAAAGACCACTTCCAAGCAGACACATTATCTCAAAGCCCACACGTATTCAGCGTCTTGGCATGTAACGGAGGATCTTATATCGCGCTTAATCTCCAGGCATTACAATTAACGCGGCCCGAGATAACCCGCCACTCGCCACCCGTTGATAAAGGTCGCTTTTACTAGTTTAAACCGGTAAACCCACCCTCGGAGTTTATCTAATTACTGTACGCCAACACACGAACGTTCTCGCAAACGTAGTAGCACGTTACAACCCTTTGGGGCCATTGGAAAACTGGCCACGTTTCGTGTAATCTCGGCTTACATTGGTATTGCCTGCGGGCGCGTCACGTACGTAAATGTTTGCACCACTATCGCTCTAACCTTTCTGGAATATTTCCTTTACACGGATAGATAGGATATCAACTATTTATAATTAACTTCTATTCAATTTAGCAGAACTTTTATGTAAAAAATTGTTATAGTATTCATTTATTGTTTACAACGATTGATTTAAAAATTTACGCAAAAATAAACCATACAATGTACAGAATAATTTTTGAATATTTAAAAAGTGAAATTAATATAACAAATCTCTTTATCGATTTATGACAAAAATAGTCACGTCTCATGACAATGAACGTTCACGTCAATAACAACTTGTCTCAAAACTTTTCTGAAACTTTTTCTATTCGGTACATAATTTTCTGGTTAGTATTTTCAGAGCCAATTTGAGATAAAAAGCGCTTATCTGTATGGCACGAGTAAATCAATGCGTTTGAACTTATTACAATTTTTATTTTTTATTTAGGTACCGTACTCGGAAATCGTTCTACAAATATACAATTGTACACTCGTCTTAAGATTTATTTTATAATACTTAGAACCCTATTGGTACTATTTTTTAAAACATTAATTGGTCTGAAAGCTCTTGAGTGAAATGGTTTTTACGTGGGAACGATTTTTGTGCCAATAAATATTAGCCAAGTGAATTTAATGTGAATACGTCGATTGGAAACGCCGAGAATCATTTCCGCGTAAAAATTCTGATTGTGGATGGAAATTCGAATCGCAAGTATGTTTTTACTTGTTTTTATGCGTCTTTATTAGGATATTGCACGAAGTAACTCATGTCTAAATGCAGGTTTTGTTTGCAGGACGTCGCCGATGAATACGTTCTCATCACTCCCGCAAATAAACAAGAGAAGATTTGAATTTGGCGTAGATGTAGAGGCCTTTCGAATACTTGACAGACAGCACAGTCAGGGAAACGGTGAAGAATCAATGGATGACGAAAGTGGGGGAAAACGACGACGGCGACTCATTGATGATGAACGACGAGAAGAAAATGAGCAGCGCTGTCGAGTTTACACTACACCTCACCCATTTCTACAGACAAATGAGGAACACAAGAGCTATCTTCAAAGGACACAAGTATCTTTAAAGTCGATTTCAAGTACTTGGCCACGAGATCAACAATCCACTCATAGTGATGAAAATGAGGATAATGACTTCGACAACATGTTCAATGATAAACGATCGGATAAAATGTTGCCATCCTCGCCGTCGCAATCATCAGATAGTGCGGATGGCTCACAAAGAAGCTTCTCAATAGATAACCCAGTCACTGAACAGGAAATGAATGAAAATGAACAAGAAAACGTTGAAAATGTTGTAATTGAAAAAGTAGAACCAGACAGCAATGATGAAGAACACCGAGAAAGTAAAAATTCCAACCATTATGACGGAACACATTTTGACGAAATCATAGACTCTTCGTCCAACGATCTTGAAATCGACATGTCAGATAGAAATGACGACCAATACGACGATGATAGAGATTCAAAATCTAAGCGGAAGGAAATAATGACGGTTAACAAACAAACTTTGTACAACGTATATAAAGCAGCTACGGCGGCATTACCTTATTCAACACAGTCCGCATTTAAGCCACCTGCTGAAGTAAAACACAAAATTCATACTACATCATTTCCAAGCGAACCTTTCGGTGGTTACTCGAATGACCATGACAAGAGCTCCAAGGCTTCCAAGCAATACACGATTCTACAGCCAGCAGGGATAGGCTCACGAGCTGCCACAGCTTTGCATGAGGCGCGAGCCGTGCCTTCCGCGCAACCAACAAGAGACTCTCGGCCTCTGAACGCACTGTCGCCGCCGGCCTCCAGAGGTACTCCTACGTCAGCCATTAACAAACTTTCTAACTACAGTACTTTGGAGAACTTTGTTTCAAAGTCACTGAATATAACTCAGAGTAGGCCTTTCGGTTGAACGTTCTCGTAATGTTTTTAGTTTTTACTGTTTGATCCAATGATAATAGAAATTCGATTGTACCCACACTATAAATAACAATTTACAATGTACATATATAATGTTATCCTTCAAAAGACCTTCACATTAGAACCTACACGAGAGCTCCACCTACGATATCATGTAAAATGTATATAAAGATTTTCCTCGTAATTTGAGTTTACGTCATGCAATAAAAACGGGTCAGAGTAATGGGCGGGGCGTCGTAGTACCGCCCCGCTCGACGTAAAAGAAAAATTGATAGTCGGACCGCGCAGTCGCCTGGCGTTCTTTATTTTTTCTTTTGAGTTTGTGAGGGGATGGGTTTCGTGCGATGGGCGGCGCTGCGCAGGTACGCCCAGCGACACGCCCGTCGCTATCGATCGCTCTCCCACGCCCCCGCTCAATGATTAACAAAATAATAATTTATCCATCGATTTGTCCACAGAAGGCAACAAGTGTCCAACTCCTGGTTGCAATGGGCAGGGCCACGTCACCGGCCTTTATTCGCACCATCGAAGGTGAGTGCCATGTCTTTCAGCTGAATCACTTCAATCTACTCGATCAAAACAAGTCAAACACTTATAACAATCGTTATGTAAATATTATTTTATTGAAATCGCATTTAAACTAAATCGTCTATGCTTTGTCCATCAGTCTGTCAGGATGCCCAAGAAAGGATAAAGTTACACCAGAGAGTGAGTAATATAAAAACTACATTCGCTTATTATTGCAACGTACCTATTGTTTTATTTGCATTTATTTGTATAGCAGGAAATTAGAGGACGCCCAAAGGCTTTTCCAGTATTTGTTTTGTATTATTTTATGTACTCTTTACAGTAGATGTTTATTTGATTTCTTTTTAAGTTTAAGCTGAGCAAATAATTCATTTAAATAGTTTAGATTGTTTTTTTCGTATCTAATTAATATTTTATATAATTTCAACTTCTTTATTTTTATTACATGCACTAATGTAGCCGTTTGTGTTATAAGTTGAAAGTTAAGTTGTGAAGTTGTTAACATATAACAATGTGCTCTTGCCTTATAACTAACATGTTCAATATAATTATAGTCTTGGCGTTGCACGAAACAATCCTAAAGTGCCCGACGCCCGGGTGCAACGGTCGTGGCCACGTCAGTTCCAACCGAAGTACACACAGATCCCTTTCTGGCTGCCCCACGGCTGCTGCAAGGAAAGCTGCTGCTAGAACACAACGAGCTAGACCTATAGGTATTGTATTTTAATTATATGGGTTAGTGAATCCTTTCTTTTCAAGTGAAATTAGTCATGTTAGTAATGTAGAGTCTTATAGAGTTATGTACTGAAAAACACGGTTGTTGCAAGTTATATTCGTCTGTTGATAAAGATTATTCTTTAGGAAGCACATTCCTGTATTCATAAATTTATAACCTTTTGTTAACTTGAGTAAGTGTTTGGTATTTGCATACTTTTACATAACGTGGATCGATTAAATATCGTAAAAAACATATAATATCTTTATTTATGTTCCAAATAATGAATTTTTGCAAATGGGTATAACCGCAATGAATTCAGAAGGAATTTAAAGCTCTGATGCACATAAAATTCGGTGTTTGCTCTACCTTCACTTCACGCAACTATGATCAATTTTAAAACCACTTATCGTACAAAGTAACCATAGTCACATACTAACAAGTTCAATATCCATTCAGTATTAACAGCACCAATAGCATCGATATCCGCCCCGCCACCATCGAGCGCGTCCAGTGAAGTGACGCCCCAAAAGCGCGAGCCAGAAGCGGCGTCGCCGCCGAGTCCCGAGGTGAAGCGGGAAGCGCCCGAGCTGCTGGTGCCAAAGCGAGAGGCCGCCGAGCCCGAGCGCGAGTCTCCCGGCATGGAGACGCGCCACGCCGGGTACGGCGCGCCGCCAGACCAGCGCTCGCCCTACGAGCGCCCGCCGGACGACCACGTGCGCTCATACAGGTAAATACTACTGTTACTTATCATCTCATTAGTGTACAAACCAGTGAAGATTGATGATTTCGAATAATAGTTAAAAGAGATATAAGATAGAGGCTTCAAATATTAAAACAATTTCGTATTTTTATGTAGAGCTTCGACAATTTGCAGAGTAACTTTAGTGTTTTGTTTAAAGTGGCATTTATTGTAAATATTTAAAAACAATCAACCATTGATTAAAAAAACTTCAATTTGTCATACGCTGATAAGTACGTGTAAAGAAATAGATACAAAGTAAAAAGTCGATGATTTCGTACATGGCATGAATTGGCAGCTACTTGTTATCGATCAAAGCAATTATATTTGATAGAGTCTATTTGTTGCCGCTTTCGTTCAACATGATATTTTACACATAGCCAAATGAACGAAACGCGGTACGGCTATGAGGCGCGGTGCTACGAGGGCGCGACAGCCTTCGAGCGGTACGACCCCGCGCAGTGTCCGCAGCGGCCGTACAGCTGGGAGGAGGAGCGCTACCACGATCCGCACTTACCCACTCCAATGAAAACCGACCAGTCCGAGCAGGAGACCAATTCCGGACCAATTTACCCTAGGTACGTTGACGTCTTTTAAATGCCGAACAAATGTGGTAAACGCTCACCTAAATGCCTCGACGTTACGATAGTTCTGGGTCACGGTCTAAAGTCTGAAATTCGTATCCATCCAGGCCAATGTACCACTACGAGGCCGGGAGTGGGGTAGGCGTGGGAGGGGTTGGGGCGATGGCGCCCGGGGTGCCGCCCGGCTTCTCCGCGATCAATCTCTCCGTGAAGATAGCCGCGGCGCAGGCGCAGCGCCCGCGCACCCCGACACCCCGCGACCCCCGCGACCCCCGCGACCCTCGCGACCCCCGCCCCGCCATAGACCTATCCACATCTAGTGGCAGTCCACAGGTGAGAAGTCGCAACACGAGAACTTAAATTAATTAATGGCTATGAATTAAAACCCATTGTTATGACAGGGTCCATATGCATCACCGGTTTACACGAGCGCCGGTGGTGGCAGCGGGGGCGGAGCCCGAGGCAGCCCGCAGCCGGGCGCTTCGCCCCAGCTGACAGCCAGTCCCCAGGTGCCCAGTCCGCAGGGCCAGACCCTCGACCTTAGTGTGACGCGTTTACCACATAGGTGAGGCATTTATTGTTAGGTCATTGAATGTTTAACAATCCTTTCACTTGTAGTAGTTAATTTTATGTAAACTAATATGTTCTGTTTTCCCGCAGTAGAGCTTTCCCTGGAGGAGTCTCGTACAGTCGAGAATCAACACCAGATAGTGGTGGAAGCCATCCTTACCTAGAAGCATACCATCGAGATACAGCGGGTAAGTTATGTTTATAAAATAATATTATTCAACAGTCTTTGAACAAAATAACATGCATCGTATTTAACTCAAACGTAGTTAAATTTGAATTTGAACATTGATAAGTAAGATCAAAGTTTATCTATAAAAAACAAAAACAGGTTATTTCAAATTTAATTAAAAAATGCATAATGTTTCGTCATACTTCTTTTTACTATTTTATTTTCAATAAAAAAAATATACACTCGCGCATTAACATGAAACGTCAATTAACAAAGCTTGTTTTCTATGTTAACACGCAAACACATTTTGCAATCTACAAGCCCAAATTCAAAAGACCGTGTAAAGTTCGCCAGGAGAGTCGTAAAATACGGTACAAATTAAAACACGACCACTCTATCGCCCCTGCTGGCATCGTCGCCACAACACGAACATACGCTACATTGCTAATCCTGCTGAGCAGGCGTCTTTAAATTATACGGTCACACTGTTTCACATAATACATTAGCAAAGAGTTAATTAAGTTTGAACTACTTCATTACATAAAATACATACATGTGTACACTATAAACTAGAAATATATGGAGACTGTTTTAAGGTAATTAACTAATATTAGATAATTTAAATAGAAAATCCAACAATACCATAATTCGTATTGAAATTGAAGTTACAATATAATATGAATTGATTCTAAACAAAAATGTACCTATATAGAAAGTCTCCGTGACCTAGCTTACACTTTAAAGTGTATTTTGTCTCCGTGTTTTGTTAACTCTACATAATGGATACCTACGTTTGCAACGGAAATTGGCTTCTCTAAATAAAAAATCATTGTAATTATGTTTGTAATTATGTTTGTAATATTGTATGACTATTAAACTGATACCTAATATTACATCTTACGTATTCATCTGGGGCATTCATAAAATTTTATTTTACGAATCAATGATTTATTTACAGCCTCTTTTTTCTATTTCTAAATCAACTTATCTAATTGTAATGTTAGTTATCGTTATCTTATTTCACTCAATTTTCTTTCATCCTCAAATTTCTACCATATACCAATATCCTACGAATGTGCACTCATACAATAATATAATACATACTTATTACGAATTTACATTGGTTTTGCGAACTTGTTATAATTAGAGTATACCGTCAAATGTCAATATGTAGAGCAGATATCCTAAACTTAATCTCTAATAAAATACGCTACTGGTTCTGAGGTTTATAAAATAGTTTTCGGATACCTATTACCTACAACAATATATAAAGCAGGTACTAAACGCAATCCCATCACAGGCTACGGCGGCGTCAGCCCACACCCAGTAGCTGGCTACGGCCTCGCGCAGCCGGACTACGCAGCAGCCGCCGCCGCAGCCGGGTACGGCGGCTACCAGTACCAGTGCGGCGCCTACCCGCCGCCGCCCGCGTACCCGCCGCACGCGCCGCCCTACTCGCCGCCGTGCTACATGCCCCCGCCGCACGCGCCGCACGACAAACCTAAGGACAGCAGGTGAATATTCTATGTTATGATAAGTACATATTTTTATTGTATCCCAGATCCCATGCCAAGTCAATATATAAGGTACCTATATATGCCATGCCAGGTATATGCAAATATGAAATAAGCAATTGAACTAATTGTCTATTTATGGGATAATGAGGTATGTAGAGAACGCAATGGTTTGTATTCATCTGCAGTTAAATGAATTCGTGTAGAGAAATAGAGCACAACTCATTTAACTCGATCTTATATCACATTTAATTAAATGTTCTATTATCACATTATTAATAATTATTGTTACGATAAGAGTCGCACCTATCTCACGGCTAATTCTCACGGTCATATTATATTATCATCAAGGATATAGAGGAGGAACATTTAAATTGTTCAAATAAGACCTAGTTATTTAGTTACATTTAAGAAAAATATTTTGATTAAATGAAATGAAATGAACAGAGCGCGCTGGGGGATCTTAAGATAAATAATAATAAATTTTCACGTAAAACATATCAATTAAATTCGCTTAAAATATTATAAAACATTAAACTACATCAGTCATAAACATACGTTGCTATTAACAATGTTCTTACATAATAACAATGAGTTAACGACCTTAGTGACAACATAAATATGTAACAGTTAACAAAATGCAAACAAACACGCAAACGGCACGTTATAATAGTGACACACTTGTAGCGTCATACAGAATTTGAAATAAGTCGGTAAGTCACACTTGACGGATCAGTCTAAATATACCGGCGTCCGCGCAGCGCGTGTTCACCGCGCACTTCGAGCGTGCCAGATAAATAGAGATAAGATATATGTACGGATATCACACAAAAAACATGCGAAGAAACAGGTGAGACTCCACTCAATACGGATAAAACTATCGAGCAATAACGACTCTGTAATAACACTTTATTCCTCGCAAAGACAAACACGATAATATAACAATAACAGACTTTTAAAGATTTTACGTAAACAACCGTGCGAGAATCATTTACTTTGCGCTACTTTTTGTTAGAGCACTCTAGGTTCATGACTTTACCCACGAAAATATTCATTAATTATTATAAAACGTGTTAAATTGGAATGTAGGCGGGGTATTGCGGTAAGTTGTATATTTGCGCATTGAGTACGCAAATAGTAATGGCTATATTAAATAATGAATGGTTGTCTAATTGTTATTAATATAGCTATCATCGTGACGACTTTTATGGGAAACTGGGTTACCGCATACGAGAATCGAGAGAGCTGATACATTGCCCGGTCGAAAGCTGCGACGGTTCCGGGCACATAAGTGGTCATTTCGCCACTCATCGCAGGCAAGCGGCATTATAATGCACTAGATATTCGTCAAATTGGAAGTCTATCACACGTGTTCGCGACAGCATTGTCTAACTAAACAAAAATAATAATTGGCGCCCTAGTTGTGCATTTCCGCATCCCGTTGTGTTTGATTTGACTAACCGCATGATTGTGTATAAAACGATGTGACTACGATGTGCTTCTATTGCATAGAAGAGCTTGGAACTTTTCTAATGACAATAATATTTAGTTTCCTTTTATACGTTAACTTTAAAACTTTATACATGCGTACTATTGATAGCAGTGAAATATTTTTTTCCAATGAATCCATAAATAGTTACACGCTTTCTAATAATTAATTACCTAGGCCGCCTGCTATATGTTTCATAAATAGACGCGTTTACGCATTAAAAGAATATAACACGAATCACGATGCACTCTTGTTTAAAACACATTAAAGACGTCTTCCATACGACTTATTTTAAATCTTCGTAGTCTATAAAAATCCCGATCAAAAATAGATTGAAAATTTGAAACTGAAGATAGCTAAAACGCATTCATTGAAGAGTTACAATGTGTGAATTTAATACGCTCTATGTAGAGAATTGTGGTTTATTATTATATTTAGGTCATACATATTTTCGTAACCGTACTTATTACTATTGGCATTATTAGTCTCTACAGGAAATTATAGAGGAAATTACTTATACATACAATATTTTCGTTATCATTTTGTTTATTAAATGAATTGAATTCCTATACGAAGTCTACGCTTTATACGGTACTAAAAATAAACAATACGTTTTAAAACAATTACGTCAGTACTTATTGTTAACCAATATTCCGAACAAGTTTGGCTGCAGTTTTCATAGATGTTGCTCTACAATTAATGTTATGAAATTGCATGGTTTTATTTGTGATTGTTTAATTAATGAATAACATTCGTTGTAGTATTTATTAAGTAAATTACATTCAAATAGAGAAATCAAGTGGATTAATTATTAAATTATATCCATTATCAAAATCTAGATGGGTCTATAAGATAGAAATAACATAGAGTAAGATAGAGTACACTGACATTTTATGGTTAGGTACACCTTTGTAAACTTAAATATTACATACCTACGAAATCTATGATATTGAATTTTCATAAGAAGCAACTACTACAATTTTCTGAAATATTTACATAACACCACAAGTTACTTTTATACGATATAACAAACGAAGAATAAAAAAGCTATAAAACTTTATCAAACTTACCAGTCCATTTTAATTTGACCTTGACTGTCAGTACTACAAAAACATAGTTTAAATATTTCAAAAACGCTCAAATTTCCTACACGGCGTAACATTTTTACGAAAACCAAAGTTTCGTAAGCTAAGATACAGTAACACACCATTGTAAGCAGTTTGTATATGTGCAGTCTGTCGGGGTGTCCGCGCGCCGACCGCTCGCAGCTGCAACCGCACTCTCAGGAGCTGAAGTGTCCGACACCGGGCTGCGACGGCTCCGGACACGTCACCGGCAACTACTCCTCGCACCGGTCACTCTCTGGGTGTCCGAGAGCGAACAAGCCGAAGAGCAAACCAAGGGACGGACAGGACTCGGAACCTCTCAGGTAATTGCTTTACCTTTACGTTTTATCGATGTGGTGGTGGAATTGTCTCACATCTTCGATGTGTTGTATTTTAATAATTATGAAACTAACGTTAATATCTTTGTAACATAGGGAATAATAAGAATTTCATTTACATCCTCTTATTGTACCTATGCCAAAAATAAAGGATGCTTATAAATTATTTGTATACTTATGACGCTAAAAGAAATATATTACAATAAATTACTCGTAAAAATATTCCAAAATACGTAACCACTAACCAATGTGCGTATCCTTGAACTATTCGTATGGCGAAATCACCTCTTTATTTTGTAAACGTTTTGCAATGAGTTTGTTCGTTACACGCTGCTTAGATGCCCTATACCGGGCTGTGATGGATCTGGACACGCTACGGGGAAATTTTTGTCACATCGAAGGTGAGACTATGTTGTAGGATGGAAATTAAGAGTGTTTTGACCACTTTTAAAGCATGTTAGAGCAATTAATTTAGAATGTGGTTGTGTATTTTATGTATTTTATTTTTCTACGTTTTAAAAAGAGGAATCAAATCAATCAATCAATTACATCTGTAGTATCAAAAATCAATTTTGATACTACAGATGTAAATGTACTCACTAAAAATGACACAGGACACTCTCTCGAACAGAGATTAGCTTCCTATATTCACACTTGTATCGACACCATTATCATACACCAAAAGTTATTGCATTGCATTTAAAATAATTCCATTAAAGCATCATAAAATAAGTACTTACCATACATCTTTCCTCATCAGTGCATCCGGATGTCCAATAGCGAATCGAAACAAGATGCGTGTGCTAGAGAGTGGTGGAACTGTAGAACAGCACAAAGCAGCAGTTGCTGCAGCAGCGTCAGCGATCAAGTTCGACGGTGTGAACTGCCCGACCCCTGGTTGTGATGGATCTGGACATATAAATGGATCCTTCCTAACACACCGCTCTCTATCCGGGTGTCCAGTTGCTGGCGCCGCGACCCCCACACCTCAGCCAAAGAAAGCCAAATATCCAGATGATATAACTCCTCTTTATCCCAAACCATATTCTAGTAAGTATTAAAAGACAGTTAACATATTATTTGTATTAAAATAAAATTCTGGTGCTATATTTAATAACTTCTAAATTTTTCCATAGGCATGGATATCAACATGCAAACTGGCAATGGAGAGGATCTAATGACACTGGAACAAGAAATTACCGAATTACAGCGTGAAAATGCACGCGTAGAATCCCAAATGCTGCGTCTGAAATCGGATATAAATGCGATGGAATCGCATCTCAGCTCTGGTGAAAGGGTAAGTTGGGATTATTACTAAACTAAACTACTTACTACTACTAAATATTGAATATTTAGAATCTATTGTAACACTCAAAGTGGATATTTTTGTCTCATAACGTAGATGGTACTGTCATGGCTCCAAACATCCAACTTTGAGTGCTCCTAACATCATATTACTTAGTGAGTACTACTTAAATACTATTCAATTCAGTAGCTACTCAAAATGAGCCCATATTCGTGGTTAAAATTGCTTATTGTTAAGCCATTATTTTTGTCAACAGGAGAACCAACTGATGTCACAGCGGAATAATAATCTGAATGAATATTATGAGAGTCTCCGTAATAATGTTATTACGTTATTGGAGCACGTAAAAATACCGGGCGGTGGAACCGCTCACGTCGCCTCTGCACCCGGGACACCTGGAGCCCCGCCTCCTCCTGGTGTTGGAGAGAAACCAGCGCATGATAATTTCGACTCGTACTTGACGAAACTACAGACCCTCTGCTCGCCCGATGGTTACTGCCCAGATGAAAACCGGCCAATTTACGAAACAGTTAAAAACGCGCTTCAGGACTTCACAGTGCTCCCGACGCCGATTTAAGGCTCACCCAGCACCGCCGATAGTAATCGCCAATGAACTATTACACCGACTGCGATCGGCGGCGCTTAAGCGTCTAGTGCGAGTGACATTCCTAGTGAAGTGATATTACCAATCTCACCAAAGATAAAAAAAGACTGTTGGTAATCAAATCTAACGATTTGCAAAGATCCTGACTGTGTACAGTGTTCAATGTAGATGTTAAAGACATTGTGTTCTACATAGAGATGTCTGTTTTATAAACCGTTGTATACGATGTGTGAATTCTATAAGACATCACATTACCATTCAAAACGATTGACTAATATCATTAAGGTCAACTTAATTTTAGTCTAAAATGAATTTTAACACTGTTATTCGTATGTATGCTTAAAAATTAATGTACCTAAATGATAAGAAGAAGTTTATACTTGTAATGTGAACGATTTTAGCCCCATGAACACATCTTTATTGGTTATTTGTAAATATTGTGTATTATCTAATTCTTACTAAGTACCTATACAATATCAGAAGATTTTGGATTCATGTGTGCTCACGTTTAGCTAAATTATAAAGATGTCTCATCGAAAATAGGCTATAAGAATAAGACAGTACTAGATTTCTTCGCGTTTTGTTGAAATTACCGGATTTACTGGGATTGTGCCAAATACAAGCGCAGAAGTTCTAAAGTGATAGAAATTAATTTATGGTATAGATATGTAAAAACTATCGAAAATAATAAACTCCTTAGAGGACACTAGTCAGTTTTGTAAATAAATGTTGTAAATATAGTTATTGCGTCGTTTCGACGATTTTATTTATATTAGATAATAATGAGATCTAAGTTATTTCAGTCATTAATTGATAACCAATTAGGGGTAATATTTGTTAGCCAATGTTCACTTCGCTGTGATTATGTTAATGTTATTTATTTATTGTTACCTTTGCGGAATGTGATAGTTCAAATTGAGGCGGGTTGATGTTATTTTGCAATATTATTTATTGTGCTTTGTCAAAAATGTTTTATTGTTTTAACTTTTAAACAGCGCACTGCTAACTTTTTATGTTATGTAATTATTATATGTGATTGAATTATTTGAAAGAAGTTCCATAAAATTGGACAAAACAGTAAAATATTATACGCATTTAAATAATACCTATTACTATGTTACTACTCTGATCGTCATATATGTTTCTGTAAAATATTGAGTATGTGTTGTTAAAGAGAATAAAAATAATAAATACCGAGATTATCGTAGTTTTGATTATCATTCCTCTATTATTAAACGCAAGGCGTCGCCGCATTGATAAAAAAAGTACCTAGTTAATGTTCCTTTTTCATTTGTAAAATTGCCTTATTATTTTTAAGCTATTGCATAGCTTCTATCGCAGGCCTTGAGCGCGGGGACCGAATCGAGAAATTCCGTAACGAAAAAACCTCACGCTCCCCACTCCGACGGACACGGAGGTGTGGCTTGAAGGCATGCTATGTAATAGCCACAGAGCATGTGTAATAGCACAGAACATGTAATAGCTTTTACCGCGGCACTCGGCAGTCCCCGAGTGCCACACGTCTTTTTTTTTTAATATCAATCGACATTATTATATTGGGTGTCTTCCGTTATGCACTGCAACCACTGCACAGTGCTATCACTGTAGAAAAATTCGTTCCGTTATGGACTGCCAGTATACTGCCGCAGTACCCTAGGGAAATTTATGACGTCATTAATCGCCGCCATATTCTACTGTGAGCACTGGCGTTTTCGAGGTAAGGTACTCTGATCTACTATCTAGTATCTGAAAGTACTTTGATCACGTGATCAGTCCACAGAGCAAGTAGTTAATATGATCAGTCAAAACCACTCGAGTGCCTAACGTCTTATAAACAAAGCTACAGTATAATCAGAAAATTTTAAAGTTCTGTAAGTAATTAGTTTGGATTAATAAATAAAACAATGGAAGAATTGCAAAAATTAACTTTATTAGACTGTGTTGAAAATGTTCAATACGAGCTGAAAGTTCTTTTTTATTCTTTTTTATGAAAAAGTACTTACTTTTATTATATTATAAATTCAATTTTTTAATTGGACAGTACTCCAAAACAGTTTATTTTTATGTTCTAGAAAACTTTAATACACTCATTTGAATGCTGCGTCAAAAAATGCGGCTGACAGTATACTGGATTGCGTTCCGTTTTAAATTGTAACCAGTATAACTGGCTATAAAGGAACGGCTTCACAGTATACTGAATTGACGTCACACCTTACAGTGGTCGCAGTGCATAACGGAATACATCCATTATAATATATAGTGCCACAAACTTATCTGACCCGGTGACAGTGTCACTGATGTCGCTTTCTTTTATATAAACAAAATATTCCGTATGGGCGTATTCAGAAAGAAAGCTTGAAACTTATAAGCGCTTATAAGCGCTTATCGGCGCTTATAAGCGCTGGTAACCCGAGCAGGAAAATATATGAACATGCGCTTATAAGCGCTGATAGGCGCCGACAAGTTTCAACAAGTTTCAACAAACTTGTCGGCGCTTATAAGCGCATGTTTATATATTTTCCTGCGCGGGTTACCAGCGCTTATAAGCGCCGATAAGCGCTTATAAGCGCTTATAAGTTTCAAGCTTTCTTTCTGAATACGCCCTATGAAAAGTCTGTGAAAATGTGACATTTCAAAATGGCGGCACGTAGTTCCAGTTTTTGCCACCGGGTCAGATAAGTTTGTGGCACTGTAATTATCATGCTACTGAACAGATTTTGAAAAATATTGTTATGTTATCAGTTTAAAGTTTTTTGATATCTGTAATAGTTACGGAATAATCGCCTGTGCACACATAACGATTACACCCTGTATAAGCTTGGTTTCAGGTCGTGGTCTTTTGGTAATATCATACATAAAAAATAATTTACCACGAGCTATTAGAAAATAGTGTAATAACCTTATAATATAGGTACACTTAGATAAGAAGTTTTAAATCTTACAAATAAACGAAGTAGGTAATTATAACGTCCATGATTCTTCTAAGCATTGAACACACATGTGAACGCACCCCATGGCGTCTTCTTCTTCTTTTTTTTTAGTAGCAACTTCTGATCCCACTGAAGGGTTAAGGGACAGATTGACTTTGACTGTTGACATAATTTGACAATTGACATTTGACACTTGACAGTGAATTCAATTGTAAAATGTAAATCATCAGCATGGTTAATCGCAAAATTAACTTAAAATAAAGCTGTTTTTTAATATCAACGTTGATTTAAGTATACTAAAATGGACACGAATGAAGGCACAGGGAAAAATGTATGTATACTACTTTATCATTGCCTTACTTTTTATTTTACTATTGCAAGGTAAATAATAACATAACCATATTTTCAGAAACGCTACTTCCACAATACGGGAGAAGATGAAGAAAATAAAAATGAAATGGAAGTATTTCATGTAAAAATGAAACCTCTTTCTAAACATCATATACAAGTAAGACATATATATTTCATACAAGTATATTACAAAAAACATTAAACATTTTTGTGTTTTCGCGCTCGCTCTCAACTCCACGCCCTATAATGTACAGTTTAGCCGCTCTGTTTTCACTGCGATAATTATTAAAATTCACTTATATTAAATTATTATAAGTTAAGTATATAATGTTTATTTTTTATAGAAACTGAATTACAATAATAATACAAAAAAATTTAAAAGTGATAAAAATAAAGCATTATCTGGAAAGGCACCAATTGATAAAAAAAAATTAGAAAAACATTCCCGTGGTGAAGGCTTTGAAGGGAAAGGTGTTAAGCATCCCCTGTATGCATTAAAATTAAAGAAGAAAGAAAATAAGTATAAATATGCTCAAGAACAGGCGGCTAGAGCAGATATCCTACTCACAGAAAATGCAGGGTATGTATACCTATATTTTATTTTATTGTTCTTAAACTCAAAAGATTTTAACGTAGTACATTTTTTATTCTGATATTATTGAATTTTTAACTTTCAACCCTATTTCATCAAATATATACTCTATAAAAGTAAAAATTCATAACAGTTGATTTATACAAATTTCAGTTATTTGGAGGTAGATGAAGGCCACAGAACTACAAGTATAACTCAGTCAATGATTGCTGAAAATGTAGACATCACAGCTGCAACAAAAATATTTGATCTAAATTTGGATTTTGGTCCTTACCGAGCTAAATATTCTAAGAATGGCAGACATCTCCTTTTGGGGAGTAGTAAAGGTCACTTGGCTGCGTTTGATTGGGTTACTAAGAGATTGCATTGTGAAATCAATGTTATGGAATCTATTCATGACATAAGGTAATCCCTGAATTTAATTTTAAAACATTACAACTCAGCTTATGCTTTAGAAAGTTACTTATTAGCTATTAATAATTTTTGTGACTGTTACAAAGTTGTTAAATTTTTTGATCTAATCTATTTTCAACATCCTAAGAGACCTCTTATATAGCGAGTTGGTTTGATTTTTCTTTTCACTTTTTTTCAATAATTCTTTTATTGTTTTCATATTGTACTCATAAAAATTACAGTTGGTTACATGTAGAAACAATGCTAGCAGCAGCACAAAAGGAATGGCTATATATTTATGACAATACAGGGACAGAAATCCATTGTATTAAGAAAATGGATAAAATATTAAGGATGGAATTCCTTCCATACCACTTCTTACTTGCAGCAGTGGTAAGTGATTTTTTTTTATGTAATTTAGATTATTAAAACTAAATAGGTCTAATAGCATATTTTACTAATATTTCCTCCAAATTTTCTTTATTTCTTTACCTTTTTCTATAAGTGAATATTAATAACTTATTTTACAGAATGAATTTGGCTTCATGACATGGCTAGATATATCAATAGGAGAAATAGTTGGTCACTACAACAATCAGTTAGGGAGAACAGCTGTTATGACACAGAATCCATACAATGCAACAATATGTTTAGGTAATTCTAAAGGGGTTGTATCTCTCTGGTCGCCCATGGTCAAGAAGCCATTAGCGAAAATATTATGTCATAAAACGCCATTGACAGCTATTGCGGTTGATAAAAGGGGAAGGTAAATAAAACTTTTAGATCTATATTAATTTATAAGATTAGATGTTGAAATAAATTAAGTCAAGCATTGCTATTGCATTGTTAAAGAAGGTAAAATACAAAGATGTTCATTGCAAAATGGAAATTTTATACAAACAGAAACAGCCTTTTTAAGAATCCATTTGAATTTTAAATAAATTGTTTATTGTAATTAACTAATGACCATAACTCTTCCAGATTAATTTATTATTTAATAATGACAAATATGCAATACCTATTTAAGTAATAAATCAAATACTGTTTTTTTAGTTATATGGCAACCACTGGTGTAGACAAAAGTTTAAAAATATGGGACATTCGAAATTTAGACGGACCCCTGCAACATTACAAATTAATGTCACCAGCAGTTGATTTGGATTTCTCCCAGAAAGATATGTTAGCTGTTGGACTTGGTGATATTGTTGAAATTTATGAGTAAGTAGTTTTTTTATGAACTTTTCTTATGAAATAACCGAATATTTTTTACATTTTAATGAATGACACTTCAAATAATATGTTTATACTTGGTGATTTTTCTTCAAAATTCAGACACTATATTTGGATTGTCCATTAATTTTATTTTTATTACAGTAATTGTTGTACACAAACCTCGGATAAAGCTTATATGAGACACAAAATGGCCAGAACAATTAGCAATTTCAAGTTTTGTCCATATGAAGATGTGTTAGGAATCGGTACTTCTAAAGGATTCACTAGCATCATTGTACCAGGTAAAAATTGATTTTCATATTGAATTAAGTGCTTTTCTTTTGTTAATTTTATTGAGATAATCTATAAAACCTATGTATTGAATTATCCAGTAATATAATGATAATCAAAATAGAGTATTTATTTGAAGTGAAACTTCTTTAGTTCGTTGAGAAAATTTCAAGGTCGAGTCATGGCAACACCGTCACGTCATGGAGTAGAGCGACGATTTTGGTATCTTTTAATCTGGCCAAGGAAGTTTCACTTCTGACACGTGTGCTCGGCACGCACGCTCTTTTATCTTTATACTAGATTTCCGCCCGCGGCTTCGCCCGCGTTTTCAAAGGAAAACCCGCATAGTTCCCGTTCCCGTGGGACTTCCGGGATAAAACCTATCCTATGTGTTATTCTGATGTATAAGCTATATTGTGGTAAAGTTTCATTCAAATCCATTCAGGAGTTTTTACGTGAAAGAGTTACAAACATCCATACATCCATACTTACAAACTTTCGCCTTTATAATATAACTAGCGGTCCGCCCCGGCTTCGCCCGTGGTACATATGAAAAATAGATGTTGGCCGATTCTCAGACTTACCCGATATGCACAGAAAATTTCATGAGAATCGGCCCACCCGTTTCGGAGGAGTATGCAGACTAACATTGTGACACAAGAATTTTATATATAAGATATTAAGAATTAAGATAATTAATTTTTAATCAATTTCTATAGGCAGTGGTGAGCCCAACTTCGACGCGTATGAAAGTAATCCCTACCAGACGAAGACGCAACGGAAAGAAGCGGAAGTTAAAGCTTTACTTGAGAAAATACCTGCGGAACTTATTACACTTAATCCGTTTGAAGTTGTCGAAGTGGATGTACCAACTATGAAGGACAAAATTGAAGCTAAATCTAAATTACTGGTAAAACTACTCATAATTTTTTTAATTAAAATTCAGTTTGAGTTGAAGTCACTACTTTTAAATTCTCAATTAAAGCATAAATCTCTTTAAATCATAATTTTTAGTGTTCTTTATATTTTTTTTCAGCATGTCAAAAATAAGAAGATTGATATTAAACCAAGACATAAAAAGAAAGGTATTACTGATATTGCAAGAAAGAAAATAATCAAGGAAGTAGCAAGAAAGGTGAGATATATATAGTTTCAAGGATGTCTGTATATTTATTATATTATTTTATGTATAATTGTTATAAATTTATTATATTAAGATCTTACAATCTTAGAACTCAACTTACACTTTTTTCTTTGCAGGAACTCATTAATCAGGCAATTGAAGTAAAGAAGATGCTGAATGAACCAGAAAAGCAAGAGGCGCCGAAACAATCATTTGGTGTATTAGACAGATTTGTTTCAAAACCAAAAACAAAGAAATAAAATCACTTTGTACAAGAAATATTTCTTTTATTCACAATAAACTTTCTTTATTAGTGTATACTTTTGATTGTTTCATATTTACATGATTTATTTACAAAGTCAACATGATCACAAAATAATATGTAAAAACATTCTTTAAAAGAAAATTGTCACAAAATACTGTAAAATTGATAGTTAACAAGGTATGTCAAATAAATCGCACAAACCCTCTGATCCACGCAATGAAAACGAAAAATCATGCTTTGTTATCGGTGGACTTAATCTTAAAAGATAATCTGAAACAAGAAATATAAAAAGATGAATATCACAGTAGGAAACCTTGTTTTACTTTATGATTTGATAATACTTTTTCTTTAAATTTTACAATTGTAATAATATATACAACTTACTTGAATTATTTGTAATATTGCTTGACCCTTCTGTATAACCCTCAACTTCTTTGTCAGTACTGTCTTCATCCATATCCTATAATAATAAAAATCACAGTCATTTTTAAACATCTTATGTAAATTATAATAATTTAAAGGTCGCGTCATGGCAATACCGTCACGTCATGGAGTAAGGCACAAGTTTGGTATCTTTGCATCTGGCCAAAGAAGTCCACACACACTCTTATTTTAACAGCAAAATTTTTCATTCACTTTTATGACTTATTTTATTAATTTACAATTTAATTACCTTTTCCTTGTCAGCGTCACATAAAAGGATGACTCCCACTGGATCATGGGACTTTAAATGAAGGAGGCAGTGTTTTTCATCCTGAAATTTCATTATATTTATTATCATTAAAACAACAAGATAAAGATTTGGTATATTTTTGTTTATGTGAAACTAAAGAATAACAGATTATATGCTTTCTCAATCATTGTTTATAAAAATTTCTACTAATATTTTACGTTTGTATTAAAAGGATGCTACATCTTTATAAAATAAGGCTTCTTAAATCCATCAAGCCAGAATAAGTGTCTAATGAAATATTTGAATTAGGGTCTAAAATACTTTAAAGATCTAAATGAGTTTATTTCTTTGTAATCTATATATATATAAAACTCATAGGTGACTGATATAGTGATCTATCAATGCACAGCCCAAACCACTGGACGTATCGGGCTGAAATTTGGCATGCAGGTAGATGTTAGGACGTAGGCATCCGCTAAGAAAGGATTTCCCGAAATTCTTGCGGGAACAGGGAAAAACGGGGATGCACGTACAAAGTCGTGGGCGGAAACTAGTTATGTATACAGAGTTGCAAACATTTTCACAAAAATTTATATTGGATATAAATATTATTTCATATCATCAACTGCCGATAAACAGAATTGTCTTATAACCAACCAAATTCCTATATATTATTCTTGTTTGAATTGACGTAAGTACAATACAAAGAAAAAAACGCATTTCAATTCATTCAACGTCTTAACATATCCTTGTATTTTTAAATAGCTGCGCTTTGTGGTTTCACCCCCGTAGCTCCGTACCTGTTGATATATAGCCTATAGCCTTCCTCGAGAAATGGGCTATCTAACACTGAAGTAATTTTTCTAAACGGACCAGTAGTTCCTGAGATTAACGAGTTCAAACAAACAAACTTTAAAGCTTTATAATATTAGTATAAATACAAAACTCCATACCTCAAACGGGTCACAACCAAAGGCCAGCTTGGTACCAAGCTGACATTCCAACACCAATACTTGTTCATGTTCAAAGCACTTCTTGATATCTCTCTCGGTAACATATGAGAGTGCCTTATTGTCTTTATCGTCAAGTACATTTTTAATGCTTTGCTCAATGTAATGCATTTGTCTGAAATGTCAAAAATTAATTGTTTATAGAAAAAGATAATATAAAGATATGTTTGGCTCAAATTGAATTATTACTTTTGGTTGTAATTCATTTAACAAATATAGGCTATTGTATGATGTGTGTGAAATTGCAGGTCAGAGTAATCAGCGTAATAGTGAAGGTTTAATAATTAATTTGTGATTATTTAAATACAATTTAATTATTATATGGCACACGTATATATTATGGCATGGCATTAATTTATTCAAATGCAACTCCAACTAATATGCCATATAAATCCAAATATACCTACAAAGCCAAGGGGAACTTGAATTTCAAGCATATGTTTATTTGATTAAGAGAATATTAACAACAAACATTATGAGGATAACTAAACATACTTATCTAATAAATTTTCATGCTCTTCTAAGCGATGGACTTGATTTCTCAATGTGCTTACTTTTGCACAAAATTCACTTGAAGTGCCATCAGGAGATGCTCCTCTGAAATATTTATTTTCAACATTTAAAATTTTTAAACACAAGTTTCAAAGCTTGCAAAATAAACAAACTTTTTTATTTTTATCACTTACATCCACTGTATACTATTTTTACTTCGCTTTTCTATGAGACCAATACCTTCCAAAACGTTGGTAATATCATAGATTCTTCGTTTCTGACGAACAGCTAATAGTTCTGTAGCCTGTAACGATAATTTCAACAACGGTATGAAAATATTTTCAAATCGTCGTTTTTTGGTGCCATTTGACAAGGCGTTTACTTACAACTTTCAGGTCCAAAACACCGTCCTTCGCTTTTTGCAATAGTGATACAAATCTTGTAGTCAATAAACCTAACGATTTCTCATATCTTTTGTAACTGTATCCACCTATTTCGGTCATATTTGTAGTGTTTATTAAATAAATTTCATAAAATAATCGTTTTTTATCAAACGAAGCACAATTTTGCGTTGCGGCGGGACCATAGAATTATTTTTCTAATGTTGGTAGAACCGTTACTTTTTTTTACCTGTTGTCAATGGTTAGGCCACAGATCACCAATAACGAAACTTTCCATACCACAGGCAGAATAGAATTTTGTTATTTAGACCACAAACAAGAAATGTGGATTGAACTGTGGGATTGAAAATAATTTTCAAATAATTTTATTAATTAATGTATATAAATTAATTTAATATAAGCTATGATAAAAACAATATTAATTTAAACAATAAAATTAATAATAGAGAGGTAAATGCTCAAATAGGCACAGAGAGCATTATATTATAATATATTCTGAAAAGACTGAAAACGAGAAAAAAGCCTAGACATCAACCAAAGCCAAATAAAGGCCCAATAGCACAGATTATATACTTAATATTTAATAAGTAACAAATAGTTGGGGAGCTGTGTTGGGGAGCGACAGCATCCGGAAACTTGTAGGAAACTTCATCCAAAACACGTTTCTCAAACGTGTGAAATTTATTCAAAAAAATCGTATACATTTTTTATACTGTGTATTTTTCATTTAGCTTTATTAATTATATTTTGTATTCTTTCTGTGAACGAAACGTCAAATAGTTAATGTCAATTGTACTACTCTCTCAAGTGAGCTCTCAAGTCTCAAGCATTGAAGCATTATTAGGTTTATTCCTCTGAGACTACTCTGATGTCAATTGTCAGGATTTGTTCTGTGTTCAGACAGGTGTTCAGAATCCTAATTTTAGAGCCGAAATTCCAAAACAAAACAAAAAAATTATGTAGGTACCATGAATAAAAAGTTGAAAACATTTAATTTTATATAGTGTAATACTCGATCATCAAAAGCAAGCAGATATCATCATAATAAATGTATTATTTGTATAAACATAGCATATGAATAAAAATTCAATACAAACTTTTATGGTGTGGGAATTTCGAAATAATAAATACAGATTACATATTATTTAATTAGTGCTACTGATGGAAAAGAGAACACTCGCTGTATTTTTATCAGAGTCATGTATAGACAAGAGTTATAGCAGCAAATCTAGTGATTGGAGTGATACACAAAGCATTACTGAATTAAGCGATGATGATGATACTAGTGAGGATACATTATTTTTCCCCTTAATGCAGTATCTATTAAGATCTAAGAAAAAAAGAGTTGATGATTACTTGCATTGTATTGAGTCTTGGACTGATGTAGAATTTAAGAATCGCCTACGATTATCAAGAGAAACAGCAAATAGACTTATCGGTAATAAATTTGAATTATGTTAGTAATTTTAATGTTATTTTTTACCAATTAATCATAATAATATTTACAGATGACTTGGAAAAATCAGGATTTATAGCTACCCACAAATTTGGACTAAAGCCATTAGAACCAAAACTTTGTTTTTATATCTTCTTAACGTTTATTTCAAGTATTGAATCATTAACACCAATTGCAACTAGGTTTGATATATCTATATCATCAACTTTTCGAGTAATCAGACGAGTGGTTGCTTGGTTGTTAACCAAATTAAATGATACCATTAAATGGCCAACAGAGATTGAAAATATAAAAGACATTAGTAACACATTTTACGAAAAAACTGGAATCTCAAATGTGATAGGAGTTATTGACTGTCTGCATGTGAAAATTGAAAAGCCCAAGAATGCAAGAGAATATTGTAATGCAAAAGGGTACTTTTCTATAGTTCTTCAAGCAACAGTGGATGCTAATTTAAGGTTCACAAATATTTACTGTGGAGAACCAGGTTCGTCGAATTGTTTTAGAACATTGAAGAAATCACCATTGTACAATACAACATTGAAGGATAAAAACTTGTTATTCCCATACAATGTATATCTTATTGGACATTCGGGATATCCTTCTTTGTCTTGGCTGGTGCCACCATATAGGGAAAATAAAAGATTAACATTGACACAGAGAGAGTTTAACTCTCTACATGTATCGGCAAGGAAAATAAGTGAAAAGGCATTTGCTTTATTAAAATCTAGGTTTAAAAGGATAAAGCTGTTTGGTGTGTACAGAAATATTGCTTTTATAACTGATACAATTGTAGCAGCATGTATATTACACAATTATTGTGTCAATGAAAATGATCAGTTAGAAGAGTGATTTAAAAATAAATTCACAAGATCAATACTACTACAGGTGAATTAGAACTAAACTAAACTCCAGATCTCAGATGATGTTGGATTATAACTAAATGTATTTAGATTTTTAATGTCTAAAATCTACTTAAATAAGAATAACATAACTTTTGGTAAGATAAAATTTTATACTAGTCAAGAATTGTTAAAATAGTTTTTCATTTATTTTTTACCAAGTAGAACTAGCTTTAAGAAATAAAAAAATATTAACTTTATTATAATCTTCATTTAATTTATTTACATATTTGCATTTTATTTGAAACCCTTCCTTTATTATTCCCTCATTTTTGTCTGTTTATAATTAAATAAAACTTGGTTTAAGTTTCATCACATTATATCTAGAACCTTTTAGCACTATCATTTATTATTATGCAATCCCTTTGGTTTCTCTATTGATAGACCCTATTTTTACTTGGTCATTCACCCAATAACTTGCGCAACAAAAAGCACTTCTCCCTTTCAATTTTGAGCATTTCTTCTTGATGTTTCTCCTTTAATTGTAACTTTTTCAAGGCTATAGTCTGTTTAATATCTAATTCTTTCTTTCTCAATGCAATCTCCTCTTCCCTCAATCGCAAAGATCTTTCGTATCTCTCATCTCTTGTTTGCTTTTGTTCTTCTTGCCTTCTTAAATATTGTAGCCATTGCTTGTCCAGTTCAATTTTAGCTCTGCGCTCCATTTTTAATTTTCTAAATGACGTACCATTTTTATATGGGAGCTTTCTGCTTAATAAACTGTCCTTACTCATTTGTTCTTGTACACCAGATGATATCCTATATGTGTCATTATCTTCATTGTATTTTCCGAGTATTTGATGCATTTCATTGTAATATTTAAATCCTGAGACTTGTCCATTATCAAGACAATCTTTATACTTTTTTGTTAGAGCATTTATTTTCCATCTTACTTGGTCTGGCGTTACCTAAAAAAGCCTTTAATATTACTAAATCTATTGTTAGTTAAAAATTGTTTTATATGTTTCCAAATAGACATATGAATTATACCTCAATGTTAAATGATTTTAATTCTTCTGCCATTGTTGACCACATTTTCGATTTTTTCTTAGGATTATCTAAAGTACTTAATTTGGTTTCATATAAATTTAGGAGCATCAATGTAGCATTTTTAGTCCAAATAACATCTGTAATGTAGGCATTAAAAACAAAGTGTTAACACGTTTTTCAACGCATCCATTTTTTGCACAATAAGAAATTTTACAGTACCTATACTAATGAAAAAATTCAGTGTATGCCTGGCAATATAAGTAAGTCAGTAGGTATATAAACTTCTGGTTGATAATTTTTGCTTACTTTGTTTGTTTGTTTCATGTGAATCAGTCTCTTCTTGATTAATAGTATGTGCATGACTATAATTTGTAATATTTACAGTTTGTTTAAAAGGAGATTCTAATGTGCCACCGCCTAAAAATGAAGAAATATATAGTTAATATCCTCATTATTACATAACTTGAATAAAATAATGGAAATAGTTTTTATTTATCTAACAACTTACATTGATTGTCGAGTATAGCTAATACCGCAACGTTATTATCTATGTTTTCATCCATCTCTGCAACAACTGTATTTATTAATTATGTTGGCGCTATTCTTCAATATCTTCAATATTTTGTTTGTATCTTACTATTTTATAAGGGTTTAAAATGTTTAAAACTTATAAACATTGATTTGTATACAAAACGGGTCGACAGTCGACTCACGACCACAGAGCAAGTAATATAGCTCACGACTGACAATTAACTTCTGACAGTTTTTAGATGACAATGACACAATGATACAGAATGAATACTCTGTGGTAAGCTCTGTGGGTTATCATCATCATCATCATCAGCCCATATATGTTCCCACTGCTGGGACACGGGCCTCCTATGAGGGTACAGGCCATAATCCACCACGCTGGCCAAGTGCGGGTTGGCGGATGACATATCGTCGAACTTTTGATTCTTCGACATGTCGGTTTCCTCACGATGTTTTCCTTCACCGTTCGAGCAGTGGTGATGTTACAACATGCGCAGATAAATTGAAAAATCAATTTATTTCCTGCGCGCTCGCCCGGTCTCGAACCCCGGACTTATCGATTCGAAGTCCGAGGTCTCACCACTGAGCCACCACTGCTGACCATTGAGTTATATGTACTACGTATTAGAGAGGACATCGGTAGGTACTACACTATTTTTAACACGAGCTAGAGTCAATCGTCTCAAATTCAATTTTTTTTGTTACATTGATTGGTTTTAATAATTGATAAGTTTATTCACATTTTTTTAATAAGATAAACAATATTTATTTGTTTCATTGATTGGTTTTAATTGATAAGTTTATTCACATTTTTTTTAATAAGATAAACAATATTTATCTGTTACATTGATTGGTTTTAATTATTTATAAATAATAAGAGGCAGAATATCTACAAAGTGTACGAGTCTATAGTTGTAAAAAACCCGTTAGCTACCGTTATTTAACTAAATTTTTGGTTAGCTACCCATAAAGTGCGATAAATAACGGTTAGTTATCCGACTGCGACCTATAAAAATGGTACTGTGTTTTGTTTTTTTGTAAGTCACTTAACGTAAACTAAACACAATTTAAGTATCTTAAATATTCATACTACAAACCTATACCTATAATAGACCGGACTCTCAGTGGAGTTTCGTTTGCAAAAATAGCGGACCTAAATCTGACTTCTGATATATATTGTATAGATCCCAGACATCCTATAGACAGATGTTGCCAACCAGTTTTGTGGTCCCCCTCCCCCCACCCCGGTAATTAGGTAAATATGGCATACAAAGAAAAAAATAAAAATTTCCAAAACATGCCGTGTGGGCTATCAAATGAAAGATCTTATTGAGTAGATCACGAATATATAGCATACTATAACATTTCTTACACTTTCTCTAAGATTTTTTAAGAAAATTTACAAAAATGCTCCATTTTTGAGTTAACTTTAAATCACTATAGATTGAAATCGGCTAGCTGGCAATTGGCATCACCGCGTAACACGCAACGCGCATTTCAAGCCACTAGCGCCATCTAATGGTGCTTATTAACCGTAAAAAGCAAAAAAAACGGTTAATTAACCGTTAATAACGAAAAAAGCATTTTTAACCGCACGGTTAAAATAGTTAATAACCGGCTTTACATCTATGTGTACGACTCACTAACCACCACGCGCCACCGCGCTTGTCGCACAGATTTTGTTCGTGGTGCCCTCTCTAGTAATAATACCTCAATGATGGATACAGATTAATGTTACCGCAATGCTACATTAAAAAAAGGGCATGTGCCGAGGATACGGTTGAGAGAGAGATTGTTCGTTTATTGTAAAATCTGTTTAAGTTGCTGTTTATAATTATAGTATAAGTAGGAAAAGAACTTGAAAAAAAAGAAAGTGAGTGCCGAGCACGAGCATACGTGTCAAAAGTGAAACTTCTTCTACTGATACTTTACCCTTTTTTCAAGTTCTTCTACTACTGATACTTTATGTAGTGATAACAAGTGATAAGTAATGATAAACTTATTCTTTCTTTTAAAACAAATTTTTTATCAAGGTTTTATCCTTATTTTTATCTCACAGAAAGTCCTTTTTAAAATTAACATATACTTCTTCTTGAATGGCTGCTCCCAATCATAGATAAGGAATAAAGCATGTTATCTGTGCGCTACGACCGCAACCAGCAATTAAATTGAAAAAAAAAAAGTAATCAGAAACAGGGCCCTGACAGCCTAGTTTCAAAATGGCTAGTTGTGGCGCTGCATTACTTCCTGTATTTTTTTTTCTACTTGTTTCCGGCTACGGCGCCATTTTGAGAAGCCATGTTATGACAATTGACAATAATTGACATTTATTTAAATGAAACGACCATTGTGTCTATAATTTAATTATTTTTTCTCGATTTTCACAATATAATAGACTTAAACGCGCAGCTGCTTATGTATTACGTTTTATTAATAACGCGCGAAATAAAACTAATAAGTGGACAGGTTTATTATCAGTCGAATAACTGAGTTGAGTGTACTGGTGTTTTGTGTATTTCCTCGCTTTTTGCTTGAGTTGAGATCCAAAATATCCAATTACTCCTTAGTTTTTTGATACGATACCTTCTACTAGTCTTTATAGTGTTCTACTGTAAAGAAGTGCTAAATTTGCCATGGGACTATTAAAGTGCTGTGTCGGTGGTTGCACCGCAACCAATGCGACGAATCGGCTTTTTTGTTTTCCGCAGAAAGATTATTTGAGGAACCTGTGGATGTCCTTTCTGGTGCCCACTAATTCCTCCCTCATCGGATTGTCGAAAGATCAACTTCGACACAAACGCGTTTGTGAGAAACACTTCGATAGATATCAGTTCGATGAAGAAGGCAAGAGGCTTAGGCATTCATACCCATGCCTATTTACGGATGACGAAATAGCGCACGGCGTGCCCCTGTCTTCCAGTGAAACTGGTGAGTTCTACCTGGAGCTATAAATAACATGATTAAAAATTATGTAAATAGCTTGGTAAGACAGGTTTCATGGCTCCAAACAAATACTTTGACATACTTTACATACCTTCTATTTGTGTTTGAATTATATTTTTAAATGTTACATATGTATTTACTTGTTACAGTACAAAATGCTCTGAGTGATCACAATTATCACAAAGTGGAATCAGATGAGAATGAAAATGTTACAGATAATATGTTGGTCATTGGAAGGGCAGGTATGTATTATGCACTCAAATTTTTATTTAAGCTATCCTATAATATGGTATTATATTTAACATAAATTATAATATAGTAATCAGGACAGGATTTTATAAGTTACGAGCTGTGCTCCACGGTTTCACCAGCGTGGCTCCGCTCCTTTTGGTCTTAGCGTGGTGATATATAGCCTATATCTTCCTCGATGAATGGGCTATCTAACACCGAAAGAATTTTTAAAATTGGACCAGTAGTTCCTGAGATTAGCGTGTTCAAACAAACAAACAAACTCTTTAGCTTTATAATATTAGTATAATATATTATAGTATAGATTTATATAAGTTCTTTGATTTTAGGTGATGATTATCATGAACATCCATCATGCATTCCAGCTATTCCAGTTGTTATGAAAAGACCTACAGGTATATGATTTATGATAGTTTATAGGTTGATAAATCCATGTTTGTAAATTTTAGTAAGTTTTTTATTCATGTTCTCAGATTTTACTATAAAGCTGTTTTTAAGAGAATTCCATTAGCTGTTATTAGATTCAAAGTTTCATATGTATGTAATGTTTGTAGGTACTTTATATTTAAAAGTAATTGTTTTGTTACCGATTTACAGATATGGCAGACCAAACTTCATGTTCCTTAAGCAAAGAAATAGAATTTCATACTCTTTGTGAAGATGCAGGTTAGTATTTGGTTTTATTTACTGGTTAACTTTGATTTTATTAGTGCAGATTGCAAGAGACATGGGATTTAGAAAAAGGTTTTTTTTTAAGGTTGACAGATGCTAAAAAATGTGGTGTTCATAAATTATATAACACATGTAGGATCACACAATATGTATAGTGTGCACTTGCACTATCTTTAAGTTTGTGGTTACTTAGATATGTTTATTGTATGTGACTTATCAATCTCACAGTTAAACTGCCATTGTTTAAATCTGGGGCTTACAACATTTGAATAGGAACTGTGGAATTGTCTTTGTATGGATGGGCTCACTACAAATACTAAAATAACTTTTATTTTCAGGAAATATAACTGAACCCTCAGTAGAAGAAAAAACTACTCATGAAAATAAGAGTATCATACAAAAGCGTAAAGGTAATTTATTATTAGTAATATAATGTACATTACAAGTGCTTTTCACATCTCTTTCAGTGATAAAATTATTATTATTAACCACACCACCACAATGAATCATCAAAATAAATTGTAACATAAATTTTGTTTTCAGATTTTATGAAAAAAAATTGCCCTGGAAAGAAAAGAAAATTTATGAAGCAAATAACCAAAATATCTGCTGATAGTTTGGGTAAAACAACCACACAAAATCTTAAACCGGCTGCTGCCTATGGAAATAATGAAGTATTGTAACTAAATTACTATTTTAAAAAATAGTAATTTAGTTTATCCAAGTTCCAAACTTCTAGTGTTTTACAGGGAAGCAAGTTGTATAATACATAATTATTTAAACGATAACTGTAACCAAAACAAAATTGGGGCAAATATAAGAGAAAAAATTCAAGATTTGGAGTTTTCCTGGTTAGGGTGTCAGAAAACACACAATATGTGTTTAAAAAAAATGTTTTTAACATATATTGTTAGGCTTCATGTCCATAACTGGAGCAATATTATAAATACAATTTTAAAGGGAGCTATAGAGGAGAGATATGTGCAAAAAATGGCAGGAATCCATAAAATTGCTTTAATGAAATATAAAACAAATAAATTAAGAAAAAGAGCATTAAATAAATAAACATTGAAAACGAAATCTGTTTTATTTTTAATACCTATTCGCAATAATAACGCTTGGAGCTTACTTAATATCTAGTACTTAGTCTGTGCCAAGCGCGGATCCAGGGGGGGGGTCACGGGGTCATGACCCCCCCCCTGGGCTAGGTCCACGACCTAAGTGGACCACTAATTTAATATTAACTTTTTTAAATTAACAAATTAATACTGTTCAAAATGATGTTTTTATTGAATTTTGAGACATAAAAGTAATATAGAACAATGAAATCAATTACAAACGGTAATGGAAGAGAATATAACAAAAATTATAGAAAAAATTTATTAGGGTCGACCTGTGGTCGTAATTAAAGGACAAAATACAGGTTTTTCGATTTTTGAAAAAATCTATAACTGCGGAATAAAGTGTAATGGTAAAGTTGTATGTAATTAATTTTTTTTCTACAACTTTTGCTGTTACACTTCACACAAAACCTCAAATATCGAAATATCCCAGTTCGTGGATAAGACATAAAATAGCAAAATTTTTTTTAAATGAACAATAGAAAATACAGTCAAATTACAACAAAAAATCGGCCAAATGCGCGTCGGACTCGCGCACCGAGGACTCCGAGCAAACATATTTTTTCATTATGTTGTATCTTACAATTTTGTTTAAAGTAGGTAGGTAGGTAGTGTAGGTTTTGTTTGATGATTCCCTTGCAAGTATAGTTGCGAATTACAGAATATGCGGCTCTAATTGCTTTTTCTTCAGATTGCGTTGACATAGAATTTGAATTAAATAACAGATTTAAGTTATTATAGACCTGAGTTCTGATGTGAATATCAATTAAATAAATGTATATTTTTATTTAATTTAATTAAATAATTAGGGTTTTCGCAGTTATTACTACATCTGTGCTATAACACGATACTTTTTACTCAATTTCAAGACTGTGTTTACGGGACAGGGACAATACCCTGCAGGTATTGATTCCCTTGTTAATGTCGTAATCCTACGGTCTACTGTCCCTTGATGCTGTGAAAAATTCAAACGTTTTAGCCAACGTGATCAAAATATGCAGCTGTAAATGCTGAAATTTTTCGCAAAATTTGACACTCCCTAAGAAATCAAAACCTACAGGGTAGTTCCCGAGTACACAGAGTCATGAAATTTAGTACAATCAAACGTCTTATAACGCAGACTAGCTTACCACCCGCGGCTTCGCCCGCTTTCTCTAAATCCTTATAAATTATATACTATTCCCCTTGAATCACTCTATCTTTAAAAAAAACTGCATCGAAATTCGTTGCGTAGTTTTAAAGATTTAATCATACATTATAGGGACATAGGCACAGAGACAACGACTTTGTTTACTAATTGCGAAAAGCATGAATTTTTCCTTAGATCTTATATATAAAAATGAATCGCAAAATGTGTTGGTAAGCGCATAACTCGAGAACGGCTGAACCGATTTCGATAATTCTTTTTTTATTATATTACTTGAAGTACGAGGATGGTTTTTATGTAGAGAAAACGTAAATATGTACCACGGGCGAAGCCGGGGCGGACCGCTAGTTATAATATAAAAAAATATTTTTAAAATTTTTTAACTTAGGTACAACCCTGTTACTCATGAACGCTGTATTAACTGGCATGTATTAACTTGATATTCATACCAAAAACTCAAGTCTATAATACCTTAACGCTAGAATAAAATCAAACTTCTATGTCAACGAATCAGAAGATACAGCCGAAAATGCCGAAAAATTTCGCAAATTTCGACATTCGCAAGGGAATCAAAACTCAAAACCTACAGGGTACTTTCCGTAAACTCAGAATCTTGAAATTCGGTACAAAGCAACATCTTATAGTACAGATACAGGAATAATTGCAAAAAATATATATTTTTCAAGTTTGTCTGCCTGTGAAGACCCTTTTTCTCAGGAACGCGTGGAGGTATCAATCTGAAATTCATACCGAATACTCAAATCTACGGTTCCTTAAAGCTGTGAAAAAATCAAATTTATAAGCCAACGCAATCAAAAGATACAGACCTTTATGCTGTAAATTATCGCAAATTTCGACATTATCGCAAGGGAATCAAAATCTATAGGTATTGTACTACTTCCCGTGAACACAGAGTTCTGAAATTTGGTTAAAAGCAATGTCAGCACAGATGGAGGAAAAGTTGCTAAAACATACATTTCATGCTTATCAACATTCGCAAGTATTGCCAGGAATCAAAACCTAGAGGGTACTTCCCGTGAACACAGAATCTTGATATTTAATCTTTATTTAATAGAAACTTACGTATTATAGCACAGATAAAGGAAAAATTGCAAAGAGCATAATATTAAAACATATAAAAATGTTTGTACGGAACTCTTGGTTCTCGAATCCGACTCGCACTTGACCAATTTTTTTTAAATCTACGTATCAATTAAATTACAAAAATATAGCTTTTGAAAATTGCCCACGTCTATGTGAATTGTGACCCCCCCCTGGCACTAAGGCTGGATCCGCCCTTGGTCTGTGCTAGTACGTAGTATTTTTATCGATACAATGGGCACCTCACTAAAGTATCGATAGTCAGATATAGATATCGAACTGGTAGGCAACACTACTTTTTACTGTCAAAATTGATAAGGCTACAGCAGCGCCACAACTGGCCAACTGAAACTATGGAAAACATCACTGTCGCATCTGTTACGTAGTAACCAGTGGGTCGACACTTAGAACATCGTTTTGGTTAGGCTTACATTTGCAAGCAATTTTAAACTTCATTCCATTGACATAGAGTTTAAATTAATTTGTACTTTTTCAAGAGCCTATGTTAAGTTTAGCTTGCCAACATTTAGAAAAAATAAAAATATTTCTAATGTTGGCCTCTCCGATGTAATCGTATAATATTAGATTTAATATTTTAGTTTTAGTTATTTATTATTATTTCTTCTTTTTTTTAAACATTATTTTTGTACATTTTAATTTTAAGCTAGTACATTAATAAATTATTTCTTTCTTTCTTCGATTTCTTGTCAATGGTTAAGACTTAAGCATAGACAACGTCTTGATGATTTGAATTCAAAATGGCGTTTTATTTTATTGTTTGTTTTGGTGGATAGAGTTAAAATTTGTTCTTCATCGTAGATTATGTTATTTACTCAGTTAATACTTAATGTACAGTACAATGAATTATCCCAAATACATTGAACTAAGCCTGCTCTTCAAATTTGTAATATTTATGCCAAAAGTGAAAAAAGAAGAAAGTGTTATGTGTAAACAATGTAATCTTGTGTGTAAATAATAATTATTATTGTAATTTGTGACTAAATATTTGCAATTTGTACCCAATGACTGTTCTATATGGAAGATAAAACATAATAATTACATAACAATGTATTCTCTAACACATGTTCTAGCTGTAGAATCAATTGGAGAGGAGATATTGTTATAACAAAGAAAACAACGGCTTCAATATTGGTATCGAAATTTATAACGAGAAATCCCGCAAAATATTTCAAGGAAAAGTATAAAATGTGAATCTAGTTGTATTCACATACTAATCAAGTCGAATTAAGTACTAAATGCCTAAATAAAGATATTCAGTAAAATTCAAATGGAATTATCCATTTCTGCTGTTAATTGTGTTTTTATAGGTATTATAATTAATATTATATTATAATAAACTTATTGATCTACATTGTTGATGTTTTATTTTTAATTTCCTCTAAATTTGATTAGGGATGAGAATTAGTAGGGTTGTACCGAGCATCAAAAATTTTATCGATATCGATAAAAAGTTTTATCGATATTAGCACTCATAAATAGGCATCACTAGCAACATCAACTTTTAAATGTTGGCAGCAATGTGGGTCATTTTTGACGTGAACTTCTCATAGGTTGGTATAAAAGATTTCCCATAGCGAATACATGCATATGTGTGCGTGAGCTCGAAATCGAAGTACTGAGTGCCGTCTCTTACCTATATTACTTGCTCTGTGGTAGTAACTAATACTTAATCTGTGATCAGAAATTGTCAGTTTTTCATTGACGACTGACGTGACATTAGTTTAATACGTGCATAAATAAATGATAAATAATTGTAGTTTTTTCCTTGGTGTTAACCAAGATATACTTAAAAATGGCAAATTGTGGTGAATTTATCAAAAGGCACTTTCCTTTAATTGATGAGGAGTTAAAAAAATATGTTGAAGGTAAAGTTTTGTAGAGGTTAGAATAACAAATAGAACCTTTGTGCCGTTCTGTATAAAGTATTGTATTAAATTAATGGATATAATTCTAGATGTTCTGGATAGCAGTGCTGGTGAATTTGAAGATAAAGAAGAAGTTTTTGAAGCTATAGGCGAGGTTCTCCAAGGAGTATCGGAAAAATCGGAAGATGATATAAGGTATTAACTATTTATTATTCTCAATTAAATTATTACAGTGTTATGATTCGTATTAAAAACATACTGGTTTAATTGTAATTTTTTATTCCGCCTATCTAAGAAAAAAAAATTGTTGGATTTAAAAAACTTAAAATATGTAGTTTAAGTTCCATATTTAGTATAAAAGATTGCGTTTAATTAACTATTCACATATTAAGAGTATACTTAAATAGAATAAAAGCAATTAAGAAATAAATAATTCTTGTGATGAGATGCAAAAGAGAAAGAAATTTATTATTTAATTTAAAGTAGACATCTTCTAATCATCAAATTAATTTTCCCCCTTCAGGGGTGTAAAGTTATGAATTTTTACAGTAGGCATATTTATTACTATTAATAATTATTTATTATCATCAATTAATATTACTCATTCATTTCCCTCGATTTAAAATTCTGTGTTAAAATAATCACCATTACGTTGACATTAATTGAATTTAATTATAATTATTGTTGAATTGTTTTCCAGGGATATATGTGAAAAATTATTACATATGCTACAACCGGAAAAAAATTCTGTACAAAATGGCCCAAGAAAAGTATTAGATGCTCCAATACACTTAGCATCAATGACAGTGCCATCAAATGAGGACAAAGATGTTAAAAGCATATGGCTTCAGACAAGAGATGATAATTTTGTAAGAAACTTTTATCTTTGATATTATAAAGCTGAAGAATTTGTTTGTTTGAATGAGCTAATCCCAGGAACTACTGGTCTGATTTGAAAAATTATTTTGGTGTTAGACAACCCATTTATTGAGGAAGGCTATAATCACGCTAAGACCAACAGGAGAAAAGCACTGTGGGTAAAACCGCAGGGTACAGTTAGTTAATATTATAAACTAAGATTAATGTAGTACTTAAAAAGATATCTTCAATGACAACTTTAAGGAAAAAGTATTACCAAAAGGATAATAATCCTAACGGGGTTTAATATTCAAATTATTGCATAATGTTACCATGAAAGAAATTTTATCTATAATACATATTTACAATTTTTCCTTCTAGCCTTCCCAACAATTCATAAAAAATTCAAAATTAATATTCAGTTTTTTTTTGCGAGATGTCAAAAATAAAAATATTTATACCATAAATAAAAATAAATTCTATATTCATATACTAATATAAATATTCCAGAAAGTGGACGCGAAAAAATTAGAAAAGGCGGAAGCGAAATTGCAACAAAAGCAACAGAAACAGAAAGATGCAAAGGCTCTCCCAGTTGCAGCTCCCGTGCTGCAAACTGCAACAGCGTCACAGGTCACCTCCAAAAAGGATAGCAAGTTAGAAGCAAAGGGAACTAATAGGACACAGGATATCAGGATAGAAAACTTTGATATAGCTTATGGTGACAGGTATTTATTTTCTTTATAATAATAATGCATCTTTCCTACTCTTTTTAATTATTACATATTATTCCTATTTGCATGACTTGAATACATTATCGCTATTCATAATGAGACTTCTATGCAGATTCATATAAATATTAAATACGCTAGTTGCGGTGTGGTATTTAGATTTGAATCATTTCAATCTCCTCACTTAATTTGTTCATTCTAAATTCATTATAAATTACGTTCGCAATTGAGGGAATAAAAATATATTATGTTTGCCTTTAACAATTTATTATACAGGGGTGCATTAAAATAATGTTCTATGAATACATTTTATAAGACCATGCTTTGATGTTTTGGTTGACATAACAATTGATGTTTAGCCAATCCATACTAATATTATAAATGCGAAAGTAACTCTGTCTGTGTGTCTGTTACTCAATCACGCCTTAACTACTGAACCAATTTGCATGAAATTTGGTATAGAGATATTTTGATACCCGAGAAAGGACATAGGATAGGTTTTATCCCGGAAATCCTACGGGAACGGGTTTTTATTTGAAAACGCGGGCGAAGCCGCGGGCGGAAAGCTAGTTTAATATAATATGATATAATATATTTAATATAATATTATTTCATTTTTAGAGTACTACTACAAGGTGCGGATTTGGTGCTAGCATTTGGCCGACGATACGGTCTCGTCGGGAGGAACGGTCTCGGCAAAACAACTCTCCTCAGAATGATATCGGCGAAACAATTGAAGATACCCTCTCATATATCAGTGTTGCATGTTGAACAAGAGGTTGTGGGTGATGATACTATCGCTCTACAGAGTGTGCTAGAATGTGATACCGTTAGAGAAAATTTGTTGAGGCGGGAAAAGGAAATTACAGCGGCTATTAATACTGGGTACACATTGTTATCACTACATAGTATAAAACAAAGTCGCTTTCTATGTCCCTTGTGTGCTTAAATCTTTAAAACTACGCAACGGATTTTGATGCGGTTTTTTTAATAGATAAAGTGATTCAAGAGGAAGGTTTTAATATATAATTTATTAGGTTTTAGACAAAGCGGGCGAAGCCGCGGGTGGTAAGCTAGTGTTATAATATATTTGGAATAACAGTAAACTATAAAATATATTTATCTCGTTTGTAAGTTTCGACATTGAGGTTCATAAATCAATACTGATTGAATTATTTCTATTTTTTTGCTTGTGTTTTTGCACAAAGGAAGATCTAGCTCTTATTACATCATCTCTGAGTAGCAAGTTACAATCCAAGTCAAAAAATAATTAAAAAAAATGTTTATGTTCCAGTTCGACAGACCCAAGTCTATCAGCCGAATTGACGGAGGTGTATGCACAATTAGAAAACATTGAGGCGGATAAAGCGCCAGCTCGGGCTTCCATTATATTAAGTGGTTTGGGATTCTCACCGGAGATGCAGGCGAGAGCTACTAGAACATTCTCTGGTGGTTGGAGAATGAGGCTAGCGCTCGCTAGAGCTCTGTTCTCTAAGTAAGTTTTTTTGGATATATTTTATACGCATTTTCGTTGTTGATTTCTCTTTTTAGGCTTTTCTCCAGTAAAGTTACGAATTACGATTAAGTATGTCATTCTTATAAGTAAATGCCACTTTCGTAAAAAAAACGTTAATCTGGCTGGCTATAAAACATTAGTTTAAATAATGTTTCATTATTATCCTTATTTCCTTACTATTCCTACGTATAGTAAGGAAATAAGACTAAAACGTATGCTTATGTATATTTCTTTTCCATCGCAAGTATAGAGAGTGAAATAGCTTACAATTTACTGCGGAAAATTATGATGCGTTTTTTATCACTCAAAGAAATTCCGATATATGGCGCTGTTTTACTGTTTATTTCCTTTAACTATGCGAGTGGAGCCGCGTTTAAAAGCTAGAATCATAACAATATAGTTAATAATTGTTGTGTTCCTTGTCTTGATAAGTTAACTATAGTCGGTAACCTAGTGTCTATTGCCATGTTTACAAGGAAGTGCCATTTATTTGCAGTTATTAATTTAACTTCCTTTGTTGGGCATGTGTATGAATAAGTAAATAACATATTATAATTACTGCATATTCATGATATTGTAGTAATCTTATGGTATAGATAAGTTTGTAAAGATAAAAGACAGAAGATAAAATCATTTTTCAATATTTAGGGCAGTTTTAATTATGATGTTCTGTCTGTTTGGAATTATGAAGCCACCATAGATTTAAATGTAGTAAGACACGCATGAATACTTTAAATTTTAAAATAATCGTTATATTTATTAAATTCTAGGCCCGATCTCCTATTACTTGACGAACCTACAAACATGTTGGACATAAAAGCGATCATCTGGTTAGAGAATTATCTACAAAACTGGCCCACGACGTTACTGGTTGTATCTCACGACCGAAACTTCTTGGATACCGTGCCGACTGATATTCTACACTTACATACGCAACGGATTGATAATTACAGGTAAATTGTATTTTTATTTATTTCGAGCTATTAATTATTATGAGCCTATGCGTTTCTGAAAGGCCGGCAAAACTATCGCAAGGTTACCTGACGTTGCAATTGCTTATGGGCGGCGGTGATCACCTTACATCAAGCGCACCGGCCGCATCTTTGCCGGTTGTAGTATAAAAAAAGAAAAAAAAAATTTTTTTGTTCTGTCTCACATTTTAAATTATAATTAATATGGAGGTACATCTTCCAGCTCTTTCATTATTTCTATTCAAATAATCTATACTTTATAATACTATTTAACTAAACGGCTGCATATATTTCCGTCATTCAATTAAAAGGCACCATTAAAAAAATTGAGTAGGCTCTTAATTTAATGACAATAAAAAAAACATTGATTCACCACTGCCCTTATATTAGAATATCAGCTTTGAATTGTATTTCTTCTACATATTTTAGCTAAAAGTTAATTTAAAAAATAAAAAAAGACTGGTTGCACTCTGGGAGTGCCGGCAGAAGTGAAAACTTGATTATTAACGTTGAGCATGTTTAATATCCATCCGTCTTACGCTTTTTCGATCAGGTCACGTGTCCTGACGCGAGTTTAATATTTTATACCCAACGCCGCTAAAGAAGTTTTCACTTCAAAAATGAAATGATCTCCCCAGGGGTAACTACGAGCAGTTCCACAAGACGAAGACGGAGAAGCTGAAGAACCAGCAGCGTGAGTACGAGGCGCAGCAGCAGCACCGCGCGCACACGCAGGAGTTCATCGACCGCTTCCGGTACAACGCGAACAGAGCCTCCTCCGTGCAGAGCAAGATCAAGATGCTGGACAAGCTGTGAGTACCCACCCTATATCATATAGTTCTACTAGCGGTCCGCCCCGGCTTCGCCCATGGTACCTACATGTTTAAACTATCCTATCTCTCAAGTTGCATCGAACTGCACATGGTGTGCGAATTTTATTATAATCGGTTAAGTGGTTTAGGAGTCCATTGAGGACAAACATTGTGACACGAGATTTATATATATTAAGATAAGAAGAAGACTGTAGAACCAGTAGAGCGAGTATGATGCTGGATAGGCTGTGAGTACACAGTTATTAATAATGTCCCCCCTCCATTTATTTATACAGATCAAAATTTTCTGTTGTTTCCGCGACAACGCTTATTTTACGGCCTTAACTATGTTTCCGTCCAGTGTGGCGAAGGCCTTAGACGGCTACACATTTTTTGTTTTTACCACCCAATAAAATAAACTATTTTGTTACATACTTGCTATGTATTTAATATGTTTTTTGCACTTGTATTATTTTTTTAAAGATCATCGTATACGTAATAATTGCCAAACAAAAATAGTCGTAAAATCTATAAGAACTATATTTATTTTGTTTCAGACCAGAACTGAAGCCCATAGAGAAAGAAATAGACGTGGTATTAAGGTTTCCTGAGACGGAACCGCTCTCTCCCCCCATCCTGCAACTGAACGAAGTTGGATTCCATTACTCTAAGGATAAAATTATTTTCACGAATGTCAACCTTGGTGCTACACTCGAATCTAGAATATGTATTGTAAGTATTTCATATATTATTAACACTATAAAGAAAAAAAGGACTGATAAATTTGATTTTAGTTATTTATTTTATTGGAATAAACTTCTATATTTGACGAATACATAATATAATATGAAAGAATTGTGGATTTTTATTCCAAAATAAAGATATCTTATATATAAAATTCTCGTGTCACAATGTTAGTCTGCATACTCCTCCGAACCGGGTGGACCGATTCTCATGAAATTTTCTGTGCATATCGGGTAAGTCTGAGAATCGGCCAACATCTATTTTTCATATGTACCACGGACGAAGCCGGGGCGGACCGCTAGTAATTTATATTAATTTACTTTGGCATTTGCTATATATGATATTATGACTAGACTTGTATAAATATCTGTAACGCAACTAATTTAGTATATCTCTATTCTCTAATCTAGTTCTGTAGTCATATTTAAATGAATTAATTCAATCGTTCGGAAACATAACAATAATACCAAAATAACTTTAACTTTAACTGCATTCTATCTATTATTTATAACCAACTACAACGGCTTTCTCAGTTCGACCTTATACATTTTTTTTTTATTATTTTTACAGGTTGGTGACAACGGAGCGGGTAAGACGACGTTACTGAAAATCATAATGGGCATACTATCACCCACGAGCGGTATCCGCAGCGTACACCGGGGGCTTAAGTTCGGCTATTTCTCGCAGCATCACGTGGACCAGCTTGAGATGAATGTGAACTCCGTGGAATTGCTGCAGAGGAATTATCCTGGTAAGCTTCTGAAGTATTTGATGTATTTTTAAAAAAAATAACTCTGTGGGAGTGTTGCAGAGGAATTATCCTGGTAAGGTTTAGGTGTAAAAGATTTTGATGTTTTGTGTTAAAAAATATTTAGTTATATACTTGTGATACTTTTTAAATACTAATATAACAGTGGATTTAAATCAAACGAACATAGTAAGAGCCAGTGCCGGTGTAAGGGCCACTGACACCCCGGGCGAAAATATTGTGGCGCCCACTTGAGGTGTTCTGAAGGTTAGCACCAGGAGAGGCAAAAGACTCCAACTTCAGACCTTGGCGCCCCTCAGAATTTGTCGCCCTGGGCCATCGCCCCCTCTCGCCGGCACTGGTAAGAGCATTCTTTCGTGATCTTTTACTGTAAACGAATACCTACTCGTATTTAACGTGTGAACAGGTGCGAGTTAGAGTAATCAAATAGTATTTTGAAATTTTCTTTATATTTGTACTAGCATTCCGCCCGCAGCTTCGCCCGCTTTCTCAAAGAAAAACCCGCATAGTTCCCGTTCCGGTGGGATTTCCGGGATAAAACCAATCCTTTGTGTTAATTTAATCTATATATGTGCTAAATTTGATTGTAATCGGTTCAGTAGTATTTGCGTGAAAAAGTAACAAACATACACACACATACATATACATCCATCCTCACAAACTTTCGCATTTATAATATATGTTGGACAACTGATTAACATCTTGGTACGATTTGTATAAAAATTGTTATTTTCAATACGATACAATTACGTTTAAATGTATCGGAATAAGAACAAACATATACATTCGACTGGGTGAACCACGTGAACCGTTTTTAATTATTCTGGTTAACTTTTTTTGTTATTAAAAAAAATCCAGCAAAGCACGTCATAATTCTCATGCTTTTTATACCATAATTACCGCAACGTATTTATTCATTAAACACTTGACCGTAATTTGAAGCTTACTTCATTGAGAAGGTACCTAGCTTTTTCCGCCTATTTTTCCCTCTCTTTCCGTTGTATATATGCTATCTCTCTCGCACACCTCTCCACCAGGTGGCGGGGCGCACGATAATGTCGGGCGCTGGATGTTTTTCATTGGCGTCTAGCTTCCGCCGCGAGAAGGTTGTCTACAAGACTACAACCTTGGTGCTATTAAGTATTAAGTATTGCTTAAAGCAAGTGCTAAAAGTGTTAAAAAGTGTATCCCGTCGGATCGGTACAGTGAGTTATTTTTACATCTATTCTAATAATATTTTACTTAAAAATGAGTAAAAATCTTTAAAGACAACGGTATAATCGTTGGACTTTATTTAAAATGCTGAGGTTTTTAATGAATCCTTCAGCAATAGTTTATTTTTCAATATGCTTAAATACTTAATAGCATGAATAAAGATATTTAAAATTAACGATACAACCGTTACATTTTACTTGAAATAGTAACTTTTCTTTTGAAATATTTCATTATGCAATATGTACTAATTAATATTTGAATTTTTAATACTGTGAGTAAAGCTATTTTAACGGTGTTACCGTTCGGCTTTACTCGAATCGTTAATATTACTTTTGTGATTATTTGATATTACTAGATATATCAAATACCCTCTCTTGTATATAGATATTTTTAATATTTTATTTCATTTTTAATAATGTGTTTTTATTACAAGGGTACAAGTGAATTTTTCGTGGAAAAATTACAATTAATACTTAGTATGGATATGAGCCAACTCAAAGCTTTACAGGCATACAATCCATTGCTACGACTTTATTACATTGTCGTTATCGCTAGGAACGGTTCGGAATTCCTATCATAGTTTATTACTAAAAATTATCGAACGAGATGAGTCAGCTCCAAGAAGTCACGACATGTCAGAACATGTTGTGATTTTATTTTATAAATCGTACGGGAGTTACCGCTCAACTGAATAATGATGGAATTCGCTCATGTATAGTAGATACGTACCATGAATGTTCCACACATTCAAAACTATCCGTAGTCTATACGTGTCCTTTTATGAGTATTATTCTGATCCGTTTTTATGTGAAAATAGACATATTACACACGGCTAATTTGATTGAAAATTACGTTTCCTATGTTCAAATGATGCAACTTTTTTGTTAAAACGAGTAAGTACCAAAATTTTACAATTAAATTCTTTGGTTTACTGAACTTGTGCTGAAAGGGTTATCGTATAATAATTATCGAGATATCTTAATATAAATTAGATTTAGATACACTTATTTCAAAGGATTTACAATTCACTTCTAACGTTTTAGAATAATATTATAAACTTGTACACCTTGACAAAAAGTAAAAAATTGCGGGTGAGTGGAGATTATTTTGTGCAATTAAATATAACGTCCTACGACGGTATGGTTGCGTTCGTAAGGAATGTTAACGGATATAAAGCAACTAAATGTTACATCGATTGCATGAACAAAAATAAATATGAATCGAAGTTCATTTTAAAATTTAGTGAATTGATTTGAATTATGAATTTATTAAATGTCGCTAACATTGGAAAATAAGTTAAAGGACCTTGTTAATTGCTATATTATTTAAATGATTATTTACTGCTATTTTTACATTAGCACTAAGGTGTATTCTTGCTCGAAGCAGAATACATAAATGTGGCCACTACTCCTCGCAGGGGTTAGCCAGGTCAAATTCACCCTCGCAGGGTGTCTCTTAAGCATTTTTTGGCAGGCCCTACTTATTTCTAGTTACAAACATCCCTCGCGCAGCTGTCGCTCGCAGGGAAATGGTGCAAATATATATCGGCCCTCGCGGGGCTTTGATTACAATCGTCCCTCACGGAAAAGATGGTGCGAATATATATCAGCCCTCGCGGGGCTTTGATTACAACCGTCCCTCATGGAGAAATGGTGCAAATATATATCAGCCCTCGCGGGGCTTTGATTACAACAGTACCTCACGGAGACATGGTGCAAATATATATCAGCCTTCGCGGGGCTTTGATAACAACCGTCCCCACGGGGAAATGGTGCAAATATATATCAGCCCTCGCGGGGCTTTAATGGCGATTGGTGCGAATATACAAAGGATTGATCATTAAAATGATCATAGATATTTGCTTTTGTCAACGAGGACCCACGAAAGAAGTTTTGGATATGACCGTATCGGATCTTCACTCTTCTAAGGTAGGTAGAAAAAGGTTTTGAAATCTACTTCACAGTGGGCAGTATAGTAAATGACCTAATAAATACAATAAAGGTTAGATACGTCAAATAATGGGCGCATGAAATTGATACTTCGTATCCTAAAAGTTTACGCTTCAGGAATCAGGAAACCACCATTGGTTTACCAATTATGGAAATTGGAATTGAACAAATTGTATTTACCAATGCAAAGCCTAATCACAACAAAGGAAGGCGAGTCGGATCAAATATCATCTCGCAGATGATTTGTGGCGGTGGTTTCGAGGATTGTCACCAAGCCTTGTGTCAACGGTATGTTTGGTATCGTAATTAAATGGCACTAGCCGACCAATTTACATATACAAACATCGGAAGAGATTTTTTAATCGCAAAGCGATTGAATGTAACAAATGACGATTGATTACGTATAGTTGACCTCTCATAGGCCTATTTTAGTTGCCCGGTCTTGTAGGCAATTTATTTGACTCGTTTTTCAACCCATTTGACCTCATTATTGCACCCATGAGATTTTTCTTCGGGGCTCAAACAATAAATCGCTGAGGGATTAGGATAATCGTTTGTTAGACAAGTTTTTTGTCATCCCACCAGGATTATTATATTGTATAATAAAGTTATATACAACTATTAACGTAAAACGTTTAAGTACTCAACGAATGCTGAGAATACTGACTGTTGAGTTACATAGGATAGAGGATAAATAACGGAAAGTCAATCTTTCCAAACAAAAGCCTCTTATTATTAGATATTACTTGGAACCCCTACCCTTAACGAGAAAGCTCTGCCAAATGACTTCTCATTTCTTTGCTTTGAGGGGGGGGGGGGGCAATAAATGAAATGTACAGGCTATACGGCTTTTAAAATATAAGTCTGGTAAGCGAACTAAACTTTGCTGGTTTAGTTCTTGCTATATCGCTATCCGTGCCTGCTTCTCGTGTTTACGGGTGAATTAAGTTTATCAATAGTCATAAATGCAATGCTATTCAGAGGATATACTGCATTTAAAACATGACAAAGTCTGGTAAGCGAACTAAACTTTGCTAGTTTAGTTCTTGCTATATCGCTGTCCGTGGCTGCCTCGCGTGTTTACGGATGAATAAAGTAATGTCCTGTCTTCGCATCCACAGCTAACTGTCCTATACTGTCATAATCTTAACACAGATTCATTCGACATAGCTCCCAACGAGCTCAGTTCTTCATTTTTGCACTCGCACAACTGTGGACAACACAAGAGCAATGCCTCCATTGGTAGCAGTTACAATCAAGGGATAACTAACCTTAGGCTAGCCATATTACGGATGTTGGAACAACCTACTATATTCAGGGCAATTTTCTTTGTTCAGTGTAACGTTTAGACTGTCGTAGCATTCCTACGGAACAAACATGGGATCAGATCTGCATCCTTAATGCAGTTATTCGAAAGGAGATACTTTCAGACGACGATAGTATTCAAAACCCACCATATTCCTTAACATAATATTGCATAGTTAAGCTTATAATCTCTCTTGCCATTATCCTGCAGCAGAATTCCTTGGCGATAATTTATCCTCGTTAGAACGAGCGAGGGTTGTTACGATAATATGAGAAATCCTAGTCAGTTAGAGACCTGAACGACGCGATAGAGTACCGCTATTTCAGTAGTAGTAACACCTAGAAGGGTGAAGGTATTCTGGAAAGCGGAACTGAAGGCCCGGTCAGCAGCATCAGCCACCTAATAGACAGTGTTCAGTGCTGCACCACTATAATCTGCAAAATGACTCTGACGGTATGAAAATGTGGAGTACATTTTCAAAATATCAAATGATATAGTTGGAATAAAAATCCTATTTGCCTCCGTCTATCCAAAAGACATACGGAGTAGCTAGTAGTAGTTGGTTGAATTAGAATAAAGTAACTATAGTTAAAATCCTTTGTTACTGACTGGATAAATTTGGCTCTTTTCCTATCTGACGTTCATATAGCTGTTGACTGCCTAGTGTTGTGCACAAACACTATTATTATAAACTAGCGGTCCGCCCCGGCTTCGCTCGTGGTACTTACGTTTTCTCTACATAAAAACCATCCTCGTACTTCAAGGAATATAATAAAAGAATTATCGAAATCGGTTCAGCCGTTCTCGAGTTATGCGCTTACCAACACATTTTGCGATTCATTTTTATATATAAGAAGATAAGTCACGTTATGTAGTCCCGAGGCTTTCGGTATATAAGTTCTTATGTAAATCATAATTATATCTTAAAACCGAATTGATTAAAAGTAACGTACTTGGCTGTAGTAATTGCAGTTTTGGGACACAGATAAGCTCCTTATCATTTTAGTCTCTTAAGAGTTAAGTTCAGTATATTTGTTTCCAGTACAGAGTTTATGACCTATCAGTTTTAAATAAATAATTCATGCATTGTACTGAAAGTACTAGCCATGTTTAGATTATGATTGGTGGCGTTGGCTCTAAACATTAATAGATACCGCACGGTTTGGTTTGATGTTAAAAATCTGTATTATAATTAAAACCGTTTACCTGTTTTGATATTTTATTGCCTTATTCAAGGGGTGACCTTTTAAATTTATTTCTGACCCCAAAAGTAAGGACCAAGTTCTCTTCTTGTCCGCTTGTAGCAGGTTGGGTTAAAACTGTGTGAGTTGAGACAGGTGGTAATTCTATGTAAAGATGATTCAATTGTGCTTCTACAGAGTTCTAATTGAATAAATAAAGGTTTGAGTTTGAGGTATTTTTGCCTCGTCGGGATCAGCTGTTGCTTCTTTTTGTAAGTAACATCTAAATGCGTAATTGAAAGTCGTTACTGGCGCTTTCGCAGATTTACGCTAAAGATAGTGAAAATTGTAGTAACTTTAACTTTTCAAGCCCAAAAGGTTAACTAAGGTACGCTTGAACCAATCTCATAAGTTCTAATACTTTTAATCATTATGATTAACTTTTTGGTTCTTATTTGATTAACTTTTCATCTGGGATTGTTAATATATTATATAATATAAAAATTTGTGTGATTTATTGGTAGGTATACTATCTGCACACCTTACTCTTTCAAATAAAGAAATAAGTAATTACTTATGTATTCAAATTCACATTGGCGTCCATATATTGTACACCAGGTGGGTAACAAACAGGTCTCAATGAAGTAAGCTTCAAATTACGGTCAAGTGTTTAATAGCTGTGTTTTACCTGAAAATAAAACACATATTAAATACTTACCTATATTTGAAGCTTACACTTAACGTCCACCTGTTGTGGATTTCGACTCAATGAAAAACATCCAGCGCCCGACATTATCGTGCGCCCCGCCACCTGGTGGAGAGGTGTGCGAGAGAGATAGCATATATACAACGGAAAGAGAGGGAAAAATAGGCGGAAAAAGCTAGGTACCTTCTCAATGAAGTAAGCTTCAAATATAGGTAAGTATTTAATATGTGTTTTATTTTCAGGTAAAACACAGCTATTGTTTAAAGTCACGTGATTAGTAATCGTGATTTTCGTGATTTTCGGGATTCCTGCTGTGCTTCAAAACGATCTAACAATAAAATTATATCGTGATTTACAGAATTGAAGTTGTAGTATTTTTTATTATTGTTCAAAACTTTGCTTATAATACATATATGTACCTTTTATTTAAGAATGAATTCGCGTTGAGAGTAAAATTTAAAGGTCGCGTCATGGCAATACCGTTACGCCATTTAGTATTTTGGTATCTTTGAATCGTGCCTCTTTGGCAGTTTCACTTCTGATACCTGTGCTCGGCACACACGCCCTTTTTTCAGTTTTATACTCAACATTTAGCAATACTTACGTATTTTTTTTAATAATTCCAGGTAAAGCAGTAGAAGAATACAGAAGACAGTTGGGTAGTTTCGGCGTGAGTGGAGACCTAGCTTTGCAGACGATAGCAAGTTTATCTGGAGGTCAGAAATCTAGAGTGGCGTTCGCTAACATGTGCCTTGGGAACCCTAATTTCTTAGTTCTTGACGAACCCACTAATCACTTGGATATAGAAACTATTGAAGCGCTGGGCAAGGGGATCAATAAATATACGGTAAGTTGTGATTTTTTAGATTGTTGAAATCTTAAATACCTATATAGTTTGAGATGTAGCTTTTCACAGTCAAATTTATTTCAAAAAACAGTTTAGTAGTTTGAGTTTGCAGCAATGCAGCAATTGATGCGCAGTCAATTATGCCACATATTTTTGCATAATGTCATAGTTTATCTTATTCATTGTTGTATGTAACTATACATATTTTTAACTATTTCTCGTTCTGATAAATTTTTGCAGTTGTGTAAATCATTATTTTTACATGAGGAATTGTATTTTTTGAATAATTTTCACTGAGGATCGAACTCAGTTCCTCTTATACACCACATTATATACAAAGTTCTCAATACGGCTTAAATATTTAATACATTGAATATTTTTCAGGGCGGTGTTATTCTTGTATCTCACGACGAAAGGTTAATACGAATGGTTTGCAAAGAGCTGTGGGTGTGTGGGGGAGGCTCCGTCAAGAGCATAGAAGGAGGCTTCGATGAATATCGCAAAATCGTCGAGAGAGAACTAGAAGCCCAAAACAACAAGTGATAATAACTCATATATATTATACCATGTAAAAAAGGATCATCTAATAATAATACTGTACTATAATATTTAGTCTTTCATTATTTATTTATAAAATGTTCGTATAATATAAGTTGAAATGAAAAACTGATCTTTTAATGCAAATTTTTATTTCATACCTCCAACCTCTCTTCTTCATTAAATATTCCAGCATACAATTCCATAATGAATTGAAGCACTCGCAGTACCATGGCAAATTAATTAAAATATAAAATTAACTTAAAAGAATATTTACAAATAAAATTTCGTAATAAAATACATAATATACAATTAAAATAGTGACTGAAACGGAATAGAGTTAATAGTTAAAATATAAACTCATTCAGTTGATACGCCGAATTAAATAAAATGCAGTACATAAATGAAGCTAATATCAAGTGAAGCCATTCTCAGACACTTTAGTCTATCTATATAAATGCATATTTTTTCCAGTTTAGTTATAACGCTACGAGCGTTACTCTATTTCACATAGGGTTCTAAATTATAACATGAATATAATAAATTAATTTGTATCTTGGACTATTGATATGATTGATGGGATCTTATAAAGTTATCTTAATATGAGATACATAACATCTATATCGGTATTATGGCAATTAATGATTGTTCGTGATATAAATTAATAAGTAACGCTAGCAGATCACAAAAAAACCTAAACTAACTTTTGTCTGGTTGGCAAAGACAAATGGCGATTGAATCACTCGGCTCTTGCGAATGCAAGAGTGGGTCGACTTGTAAAATATAAAATTATTGGTGTTTTTTACGCCTATTCTTGGTTTTATCAGCGTTTCTCAACACTTCGGCGTAGGATAGTTCCAATTTCCTCAATTTGTGAATCTCCTGTGATGCAGTGCTCTGTTTGATGTCCCAAGAATCTGTTTCGGGATTCCATCCCTGGTAGATTTTCCCAGTGCGACCGCTTACGCTTGGCGTAGGAGAGTTTAAGTTTCTGTTATAGAATTGGAGGGTAGATCCGTTCCATTCGGCCTCAGAAGGTCTCGCTAGAGGACTAACTTCAATCGGTCTATAGTCTCTCCTCTTCTTATTCGATGATTTCTGGTAAGTGATCTTTGGCGGTGATGGGAAAACGGGAGAATCGGCTCCTTGACGATCTTGGCTGTGTTTGCGGTTGCGATGCCTGGACTTCTTTCTAGTAGCCGCGATGTATTCCAGTGGCTGACGCACCAGCGGTGTGAGAACGCGCTCTTTTTCCTTTTCTTTTTCATTCTCTTTTGGTTTCTCGGCTGCGGTGTCAGTCACTGGTTTGTTTTCTTTGTTATTATCAACGGCATTAGATTTCTCCTTTGATTCTTTCGTTGTTTCAGGAACGGGTTTAGATTGTTCCTTTTCTCTTAACGTTGGTGTTTCTGGGGTGGTGATATCGGATACTGGAATCGATTGTTCAGACATTACAGACGACAAGACGCTCTGGGTATCGTCAGTGAAGTTACCCGGAGGTTCCTCCGTGGCAGGCGTCACTGGCGGTACTTTACCGGTTGTTGTATCGTCGAGTAAAGGAAGCTGTTCGCCATCATCTTTATTTTCCGCTGCCTTTTTCAAGATTGTGAAGATTTCCTTAAAAAGTTCCCGGTATTCAGGCCTGTTACGGAAACGGCTGTCCATAGGGCTTACATCATCGTAAATGCTGAAACGATAATCCTCACCATCTGCAATTGTGCACAAGAACGAGCCAGGTCTCTCGCGATCTGTTTGAGTCGCTTTATTACTTGTTTCATCTGAGAATCCGGAACTTGACGTTTCCGCTTCCGAAAAGTCTGGTGTTTGGATAATCTTTTTACGAGATGTTGTCTCCATTTTCTTTTGTTGGTTAGATTCTTTTTGAGCTTCTTCTCCGTGGCCACTCTCTTCATCCGTATCTTTAACACTGAACTGACTAAAGTCACCTGATGTTTGTAATTCTTCGTGTAAAGAGATAGGGCCGGTTTGTATTTGTGCGCCAGGCAGTGTAGTCTGCTTATTCTTTCTTATGTTTTTAACTTGCGACAGCTGAACTTCTAGCAGAGCTTCGTATTTCTGAACCAATTCCCTGTAGGGATTATCGTGGCCATCTTCTTTATTTGCCCATATGCCTTGAAGTAACTTTTCCTTGGCGTTCTGAAATGTGTAAGTAATAAATTGATATTTATGTACGAAAAATATAAAGTTGGTGTTTTTTATTATTTGCAACGTGAGATGATCTGTATGTTTTGGAAGTTATAGGTAGGTAGGTATGATATGAACATAATTTTATTGTTACGTTGCAAACAGTATTACGGGATTGTGAAAATTAGAAATTTAAGAAAATAGCAAGACGAAAAGTATGATTAAATAATTATTGTTTTATTTATAGAAAATAAAAAAGTAAATATGATGCTATTGAAGTAAACATTAGTCAAAATACACCCATTACTCTTATCGTTATAGACTCGTTAATTTGTATTTATGTAGTGAAGCAGAACGTCACACACAAACAACATATTATTATCGTGTTAGTAACAAGAATTATCATATATGAATATACTTTAATATGTATATGAAGTACAAATACATTGTTGAATAGTCGACAACGGATGACCCTCACCAATGACTTGGTTAGCGACTAGCGTGCAGACTTCTTAGTCTAAAACGTGTCAGTAATGGACGTACCTTCGACTACATGCGATATATCCAAAGAAAACTACTGCAAATGCGCTTCATAATGCATATGCAAAGCGTGATCAACAACATCAGGGGCAGTTGGAAAAGTTTTGTTGCCTAGAAACGATTTAAACATTCTCATCAGATTTTTGATGGGATTTAAGCATAATAATGCTTCTTCAGAAGAATACCGATGTTTTGGGAACTTTAATGGATTTCATTTTCTTTTACTCTAACCTACCTTCGGAGTTAAGTAGAATGAGAGGACTTAGAATTTATTCCTGCTTTATAATGTTCTCTCCATTGCGGGAACGATTAGTGAAGGTTAGTGGTTTATAGCAAAAGTTGGAAATGTTAAATAGTAAATAGGATATACACAGAAATTCTAAAGCTATAGTTAGAAGGTTAAGTTAAGGGAACATTAAGCGAAAGTATTAAACATGAAGAACTACTAGAAAGTTTTCCATTCAGTGCCATACTTACGTCGAACTTGATAAGTTTACTGGTGACCTGGTCTTCTTTGGGGCTTTGCTGGCCTGATGTTGTGAGGATGAGAGAGCTGATGGCACTTCTGTCATCATCTTCTCCGTCCAACATGGACGACATATCGTCTCTTTCGATGCCCCTAAGACATCTGATGCATAATTGTCCTTGTCTGGAATATAATATAGGAACGCAAATAAGATAGGAGCTTCACTTGATCATGATAAATCATGTTTAAATTATAATGTGTTATAAAATATTTGTAACTAGTATTTTCTAAAAACTATAGAAATTATTATACTCGTACCTGACTTCTTCAAGGATTGCGAATTCCTCGTGCATCGACTTAGGTTCATCTTCACGTAGTCGCCAATTTCGTACCTGCTCCTGTAATCTGTTGTTCTCTTGTATGACGGAAGCAAGCTGCTCTTCAAGTTCAGTAACTCTTCTGTGTTCTTGAGCGAAGGCTACTTTATTCTCTCGTAACTCATCACTGAGCCTTAGTAAATCTTCATCCTCCTTTGTGAGTTCTGGCAGAGGCGCTATTGCTTTTAATGGGGTTCCATTTGTTTCTGGTTTCTTAATAGCAATAGCATTAGCTGTTGTGTCAGCAGGTTTTTGCTCTTTTTCTTTGGGTTTTTCGCTTTCAGGTTTCCTTTCGGACCTTCGCCGAAACAGTTCCAATTGGCCATTTAGGTCGTCCACAGTCTTTTGAAGTTCTTCACATTTACTCTCCAAGGTTTCGATGTTGCCACATAATCTGGAATTTGGTTATGAATTTTGTACATATAGATCGAAATATTCAATAAAAATGATTCAGTGAGGGCTGTACGGTAAGTTTATTATAATGATGGAAGTTCATAAAAATACATGAGCGAAAGATGATTGTAGAAAGCTACCATAAGAAATAAATGAAAAGGAAACAGCGTGTAACGATTTTGAACTTACGTTTTAATGTGTTTTTTGTCGGCAGCATGGTCGACGGCGAGCCTGTGGTTGGCTCGCTCTAAATCCTGGATACTAACTTCGAGTTGCTCGTAGATTCTCAGTCTTGAGTCGTTTACCTCACGCAATGCGACTGTTTGTTTGGTTAAGTACTGTAAAATAATAAAGAGTTGATTTTATATAGGTACTTAGGTATCAAATTCAGCGATTACACTTATTAGCCTGGTACTTTATACATGTAATCGTTGCAGTTTTGTTCGTTTTATTGGGTACAAGCTATTAATTAAAAATACTGTAAGTAGGTATAACAAACATAATAGGTCGTGGTCTTGATTATGGTCGTTTATTAAGTGATAAGAATGAGTGTTACCTACGTATTGATATAAAAATAGCGACAACGAGTTTATTTACGTTTAATGTAGCGAGAAGACGATGATTTGATTGTAAACTAATATGATTTCTATGGCTTCATAGTTTAAAGGTTTTCAGTTTAATTACCAAGTCTATTAGTAAAGTAGCTATGTCTGGCATTGTCATAAGAAATAATTATAGATTGTATGATCTTCTAGAATACTCCATCTAACAATAAGTACAATTTTGAGATTGTGCAATTGTTATGAAAATAATTCAAGCTCATTAATTTTACTATCAGTAAGATTATGTTAGTTCTTTATCGTATTGCGATTGTGATTTGAAGTTGTTGTTTAAACTTATGATTCATCGTTAAAAAATAAAGTTCACATTACAGGTGGTAGTTAGGTACGTATAAGTAAAATTAAATTGTGGGAGGATAAATAATTTATTAGTGATAACATTGACGAAAGTCATCGATTTATAATGATGTACCGCATAAAAAGGGCAATACCTCCTCAACTTTAAACGTCAATAAATAAATAAATTTTACCTCGATTTCCTGCGTTTGGTCTTCAATTACATTTTGATGTTGGCGTAGCGCTGTTTCAAGCTCCTTGTTTCGTTCTAGAAGTGTTTTACCCAACTCTGCTGCTAGTTGTAAATCTGTAACAAAGATAGAGTACCTTATTAATAATCGAGCTACGTCGTTTAATTTCACTAATTACATACTTAAGTTTGCAGGTCACGTAAATATTTACTTCGAGTGTTCAACTAATTGACTATTTATAATTGTTTACTTTTCTAAATGAGAAAGTTATTGAATGTTTGTCTGCTTTAAAAATGTAGAGGAAAATACCAAGAATATCATTGGGAAAATACTAATTAAATTAAAATGACGTTTGTAGATGCTCATCGCGCTAAAACTTTTTTTTTAATAGCAGGACATGATAATATTTTATTTACTTAGATATAAGTAATATTTTTATTTTTTATTTAATGAAGTGTGTTTGTTGCAGACAATAAATTAATTATGAATCCTTGGAAATTTTTAAAATTTTCATACATTCATTACATTTCATCCATCGTGAGCCGCACGCTTCAAATGCGTGAAAGGTAACCTTGCCGAAGAAATACTTACATTAAAAATATTTGGTTTTAAATAAGGTCAGTTGCAGTCACGCCAATAACAATGGTTTAAACTAAAAATACTTATGTAAATATTCTAGCGTGTTTCTTTATTTTTATCCCAAATACTAATATTATTTATAAAAAAATGTATGTTACACCTACATAAAATAAATAATCAGTAACTACTGCATTAATATTCCTTCGCAGTTATTTTTTAACATTACTATTTTTTTATATAAGTACCTACCTAGTTAGGTAATACCTTCTACAGTAATCTAATAAGATCTCAACTTCTACTTAATACTTAATTTTATAACAAATCAAAACAGTGCAGGGAACAATAAACTTTAATTATATTCAAATCAGGTCAGACTTGGTTTCAAGCCACTATTCAACTGCAAACAATTAAAACACTTGTATTAGTTATGTCAATGTGTTATGATAATAATGTACGCCGGCACGCAACATTTTTGTACTATAGAGTTTGTGGTTAATACACTTCTCGCTCCAAATAACAGTAGCGTTAAATTCTTTATCTTGCGGTATCGTAAAACTTTAAAGACATAAACTCAATGTGCAACTTTAAGAAAACTGCAACTTGAAGAAGGGACGGTCGACCAAAATTTGCTGCATAGAAAATATAATTTAATGGAAATCGTTATTATTGTCAGTCTTTAATATAGAGCAGCCACTTGACGAGTGTCAATTTTGTGAATCAAATTTGTGAGTACAAAATATATTATGAGTGAATTGACATGTGATTGGCATTAGAACTAAACAATTTCGTTGGGAATTTCCCGTACCGGAAAATGACGTCTTGCTACGGTCTCAAATGGATAAGGCTATGGAAGAATCTTTCTTTCGATTTCGTATTTAAAATAAATAGAAGTTATGACTGACTTTATTACTAGTTTCTTGAGTAATATAGCCCGGCTCATATTAGATGATTACTAGTGATACAATCATTGAAATACATATTTAGAATGTTTTGTGCTCATTTCATACAAAAAATAAAATAATAATGTTTAATATTCAAGGCTTTGTAAAGTATGTTTACTGCGTAAGGAAATGAAAAAAAAAAACTTAAATATTTACCTAGTTACTTGTTAAGATTTGTTTTGTTTATGTTTTAGCTACGTGTACCTAAATGAGAAACTTTAGTTTATGTGGTTAAAGTACTGCCATAAATGTAATAAATAAACAAAATTACATACCTACGTATGTATTAGTGTAAAAGACATAGATCTTATTACTTTTTGTGTGTTATACAACTAACAATTTTAAAATTATGTCAGAGCATGTTACAACGGAAGACATCAATTGTTTACGTTTTAAACGATACCCTGGGTTAACTGCATTACCCTTTAAACGCTGCAGCTGTTAAGAGGCCGTTTACCTCTTGAAAAGGCCAGTGGACATAGTGCACTATGGTCTGTGTGCCAATACAGGAACAATGAGTGACCTTTGTAGATGAGTTGTTTCGACATTACGGTGCTCTTGCAATCACAAATAGGTTAATAATTATTGGTTATTTAGTTGTATATTTTTAAACTATTCCGTCAGAAAGGCATACGTTTTTCTGGTTATCTAATTTGGTACGATGAAGACGATATCCGTGATGGCTTGCAGACATGGTTTTTGGTAGCAAGATTAACTTGTTTTAATTGTGGGAGTATACGGTGTAGGCAAGTCAAAATTTATAATAATTTCGGAGATAAGCTCAAGCGTAGGAAATAGACTTTGATGAGGAATAATTTGAGTGTCATTATTAAATTGGTAGCTAAAAGTTATTAATAGTAAGTATGATATTGGAAAGTTACTGGTAAATGCTCTCAAAAACTTCCGTTTATAAATACAATGTAATCAAAGTACAAGTATCAAGGGCGTCGCCAGCCGATGGCGCAGGGGGGGGCAAGTTGACTTTACCTACTACAATTCATACTTTTCTCATTATCTATGAATGAGAAAAGTAGGTATGAAATATGAATTGTAGGTAAAGTTGACAGCCCATGAAGCTTTCCACTTGTACTACGAGCCTTACATTTACTGTTTACAGCGATTGTAATAACAACAGTATCTTAGTACCTACTATATACTATGCATACAGGGTGTCCCAAGAAGTATGGATATACTGAAGCCAGGAGGTAGAGGACCTAGAGGGCTATCCGAATCACCCCCATGTATGTTATGCGATTTTTCGTATTTTCGGAGTTATGAGGTTTTTTTTCAATTTTTCACCTATCTCCGAGTGACGACGATGAGATTTTTACTCATTCTGACGTCAATTATTGCGGTAGATGCTTGATTTTTGAAGTGAAAACTTCTTTAGCGGCGTTGAGCACTTTTTCTGTAATGGGTATAAAATCTTAAACTCGCGTCAGGACACGTGACCTGATCGAAAAAGCGTAAGACGGATACCATTCCAAAATATCAAACATGCTCAACGTTAATAATCAAGTTTTCACTTCTGCCGGCTTTTTTGTGTGCTAAGCTGAAAGATAGGTCAATTCAGTATGGTAACATTTACTATCGTTAGATCTTTGAATGGAATAAAAAAAATAATTAAATGCCAAGAAAGATATGTTCCCCAGTATGTTCAAAACTTCAAGAGCCCGTAAAAAAATAAAATTACAAAAAAAAATTCTGTTTGGTTTTTAAAAACTTGCTCTATCCTGTTTATATTCTGTGACAGTACAGAGTCCAATGTGTAAAGCAGCTATACGAGCATGAGCTCTTGACTATGCAATAAAAAAACTTGTAAATAAGTTATAATAAGTTTGAAAAATCAGATGTTTTGCGCGAAGTGACAGTAGTACCCACCTCAACGCTTCGCTTATGAGGCGTGCAATAACATATATTAGAAAAATAGAATAAAAAGGAGTTTGAATTTGAATAAATGTACAGCGTACCTACAGCGTATTTTTTTTTTATATACCAGATTTTAATATTATAGTGGTCGTTGTTTGATTATATTAGGTTAATTAAAACAGAATTTTCGGGGATTCATTGTAAACTATTACACATTATTATTAAAATCTTGTAAGTTTCCATGTATAAGTTTTCGGTGCACACTCATCATGGCCAAACCATTGAGGCGATTTTCACTCATAGTGCTTCTTAGCCAGGTTTTTAGTCTCCTGAGGCTGCTAAACGATCGCTCTACTCTACCGTACACGTCATGCATGGAAGAGCGATCAAAATTTTCAACTTTTTTAGAATCTCTAGGGGGGGGCAGCTGCCCCTCCCTGCCCCCCCTTGGCGACGCCCTTGACAAGTATCATTAATAATAGTCACGCCTGAGGAGTAAATTGTGATTGGTACAAAAACAAAGACAATGCTTTTCAATTTTCATCCAATCACCACTCTTCTTTGTATAATAGGAAACTGTGTTATTTTTTGTTTATATTTTATGAATAACTATCGCACGTGTAATTACCAACAAATGTCAATAAAAAACCTGTCTAATTGTCTTTAATTGGATGCTATTAACAGGCTATTGTAAGGTATCTAATATCTAAGTATACTTAATTAATTGTATAGGCTCAAAAATGTTACGCATGTACATTCGTGATAAAAAAAAACGGAAAATTTGTCATGGTGACGTGGGTTTTAATGTTTAAAGTTAAATTATAATACATGAAGTATTATATTAGTAAGCCTTGATTGTATATCGCAATACCGATTCTGGCATTGCAATTAATTTATCATTTGAAAGATTTGTTAGCCAAAACTAGATAATTAGATGATCTTGACCGATGTTCTGTACAGACAAAAGTTTAGGCTAAGTAATTGATATACGAAGTAGATAAGTAAACTGGAATTAATCTCGAACAACGTCATCAAGGAAAAAATATAATTATCGAGGCTTATCAGTGCACATTAGCGCTGTGCATATAGCTATCTTAAAATATTCCACTACTCTGCACTTTATGCACTGCTTTCTTGTAGAGCGATTAATGAAAAGTTTTCAACATACTCGCAATTATAATGCGGTTGCTTTTCACAAGTCTCAAGGTAAACAGTACAGAAATAAATTACATAAAATATGTAATCAAAAATACTGAACCAGAAAGCGCTTATTGCGATAGCGCCGTGACAAAGCGAGTCAAATTCCAGGGCCCCCGTTTGCGGTGGTCTTATTTTGTGCATTGCGAATCGGTCGGTGAACGTAACGTCTACCGTAACGCCCCTCCACCTTGCGCAAGTTGTGACTAACCTTCGGTTCCCTGCAGACACTCCAGCTCGACCGTGTAATCCCAGAGATCCAAGGAATTCAGTCCGTTCAGCTCCCACGAGTTGAACGAGTCACATTGCTCCTGTTCCTCGCTCATGTTTCCACGCGCGGCTCGTACAAGGGTCACTCACGACGGCGTCGTTTATAATGAGGTGTACACGCTAGCAGCCATATTTTTTGCTGCTCCGTGTACGTACGATTGTTGGCATACCGGCGTGACCAGTGTGGCGGCGCAGAACGGACTGAGCGGCGCTTCGAGTTCCGTCAAAAGAATACGCCAATTACCAACGCCATCGCCTGTCCGCCCCAATCTCATTTCTTTCGATTACTCACCGATCGCGATAGCAGAAGAAACCTTATCGTGTCTATGTAGTACCGTGTCGAGCAATAGTTAAATATTAGCTAGCTATTCGCGGAGAAAGTAAGCAAGAATAATAATCAATCAAATTGTTTGTATGGTAATACGCGTGGTCAAAATTATAGGTTTTAGTCGGGAATGAAAGTTTGTGATCTTGATCACAAAACGATTGCTTTCTCACGCTTTGGTTCATTGTTGTTAAAGTTATTTTTGTAACTTAAATACATAATTTACTAGGAAGCTGCCAAGCTTTGGAAAATGCCTAGCTTTAACCTTCACCAAGCAAAGTCTCAAAAATAATATATATAAAAAGTTTCCACTCGCAGTATAGGTATGTTTACTGAGGATATTTAAAAAAATACTCATGTAGGTATTCAGAATGTAAGTAATAAGTATGTATGTGCTCCAAACTTGTCGTTCCAAGGGACAAGCGGTAGGTAGGTACCTACGTAATAATAAAACTAAGGTTTAGTAACTTTACGTTAGGTAACTTAAATAAGTTTAAAAGATTAGTGTCTCCATTTACTGCGCAGTTTTAGTGATTAAACTGCAAAATTATGTACTGGAAATGGTCGTAAAATTCATAGCATAAATTCGTGGTTAAATGATACAAAATACGCGATAGGTGTAACTTGGGGTTAGCGACCGTTCGCATACGTGTTCATTACGACAGACGTTAGAACTGCGCAACATATCTTATTACTGAGATTATCATAATACATACTAATGTGCATACATGTGAAATCGTTTATCGACTTAATCCTATATTGTGACATCTTTAGACACCCCAAAAAGTAAGCAATAATGATTAGTAGAGACGAGCCGCAATTGCAAATAAGAACACTTTATGAAAAGATTGCAAAAATTTCTACAATAATATAATTAACTACAATTATTTCTAGTATTGTCCACATTAGAAAACACTTATATTATTTTTACATTACTTATATTAAACAAAACAAACTAAATAAGTATTTAATTACTCTCACATTAAGAAATATTAAAGTTAATTTACCTACTTAGGTATACAAAATAAGGTACGAAATATAACTCTACGAAAACAAAAGCATTAGATATCTATCGGTGTGGTTGTAGAAAGAATATTTATTGATACGGACAAACGTGTTATCTGTTTATCAATAAATTATCATTTCACACGTTTTGTCGAGTTGAGGATTGATTAAAAATTGCACTACATGACGTCATATTATTCGCAATCATAAGTAAATAATAAATAAATAATAAATAATAATAAAAACTTTATTGACATAAATAAATAGGTACAGCTTAGATAGGCTCCTGAATTAGTGAATTGAAGTGAATTTTGCCATGTAAGTATTTGTTTATTTTTAACAATTTTTTTATGAAAATATAGATGGTTAACTACCTATAGATGGTCTATGGTCAAAAATGTTATTATACAGGGTGTCCCACTATTGGTATACTAAGCGCGAAGGGTCTTGTAGTCTTGCTTTCACTGATCACGTAAAAAATACTTAAACAACAAAATTACGCCAAAAATTTTTTGTTAAAATTTTCCTTAAAATTCATGTTTTCTTTCTAGCTTCGCGCAGCCGGCATATAACGCTTCGCTAATGTAAGCATTTTGTCTATGAAAACATAATCTTAAACGATAGCTCACGTGCGGCCGGCAAAGTTGGGCGGATTGCTTGTTAGGGGTATACATAAAGAGTTTTAAGAATTCATCTATTTGAAAAAAAATGCATCTGGAATTTTTCAAGTATTTTTTACGTACTCAGCGTATGCAAAACTATAACCTCCATTGAGCTTAGAATACCAACGGTGGGACACCCTGTATATGAGGTAAAAGTATTCAGAACTTTTCCTTTTTGTTTTCACATATTTTTTTATATAGGTATATGTAAGCTCTTTCAGAGAGAGATATTAAAATTATTTTAAAATGATTAAATTATTTTAAGTTAGATTAAATTTCAAAATGCATGCACCAAGATTAAAAAACTTACATAAAAAATCATGCTCAATAAGGTCAATAACTCTCCATTACTTATTTGATTTTTATTAAATTGTCGGCGAATAGCAACGTCACTTTATTCATAATCATATGTCAATCAGACACTAGATTCTAGAATTGATAATTATTTTTTTCTAATACAGTACTCTGAACACCGGAACGCTATGTTGTACACACAGTTGTACATATTTTACACTTCTTAGGGCGTATTCAGAAAGAAAGCTTGAAACTTATAAGCGCTTATCGGCGCTTGTCATGTTCATATATTTTCCTGTCAGTGCTGGTAACCCGCGCAGGAAAATATATGAACATGACAAGCGCCGATAAGCGCTTATAAGTTTCAAGCTTTCTTTCTGAATACGCCCTTAGTTATTATATATGTAATGACAATGACATCTGATGCACGCACAGATCTAGGATCCACGGAATATTTTACCATAGATTATTCGATCTCTATTCGATACAACCTTCGATAGTATTTAACTGTGGTATGTATTTAACAAAATAAAGTTAAATAACCATCTTGATTATAATGTCTCGTACTCCAGTTTTTTCCTGTTATATCTGCACCCGTCTTTGTTCTATAGCGCAATAATACATAACCGCTATTATACTACTACTGTGTCTTTATTTCACAAGCTTAATTAACAAGGCTTTAATAATTACAAAAATACAACCAAAAGACGTTTTACGCGAACAATTATTAATTGACCCATTGTGATGTGGCTTCACTTCTCACTTGGTAGTTTGGCTAACCTCAACGATTACTCAACGAATAGTTTCTACCTACGTTATTTAGGCGTTTAAAATTGATATTATAGTACGCCTGCATTCGCGTATGATTGTGACCGTTGACACATCACGTAGTTTATCTCAATTATGTATCCAAAAGAGCCGTGTCATTGTTTAGTTATGCATTTTTTTAACAGGAAACAAATATAGCCTTGTGTGGATAATATGTGACACAACTAACTCCGATTTAATTTAATTTTATCTGAAGTTTGGATTCAAGTTTTTTAATTTTTATTTGTTTTTTTTTTATTAATTGATGGTGATGCAAATATATGATAATAACTATAATAGCTTTATATTTTTTCCTGCATGAATAGATTATCAAAACCAAGACTAGTGAATGTATCGTTTTTAATTTTTATTGTTATGTTTTAAGTGGTTAATGGTAAGTTAGTATCCCACCAAAAACATTTTCATGTAAAATGTTGCCAAGACGAGCCCATATGACTCGCACTGTCAAAAAGTTATCAGATCTCATGTAGAGCCAAGCTTCTAACTCTACACGCCCTAACTCTACAAGGCCTAACTTCACAAACTCTACACCTTAGTCAAAATATGTGGCTTTTGGCTATTTATTTTTTCAATATTTTCAATGTACAGAATTGACCCTTCTACAGATTTATTATATGTAAATAGATAATATTCCGCGCAATTTTAGGTATTTCCGCGAATGTTATTAATTATTGAGATAAATTCAAAATACACTAAGAAGTTTTAAAACGTGTTTTAATATTTTACTTTCTGAGCATTTTATGAGTGCCCAACTTATAAAATTATACAAAACGTTCTCAACCTTGTGAAACTAAAGTTACAAAGATGCGTTATTAGTGTATTATTACCACAGATAACAAATTACAAATGCGTTCGCTCTACACATGTTCACCGTTTAAATGTAACATTGAACAAATAACAGTAACAATTTGATTGCAACCACTGTTATATAAGTTCCTTACAAAATATTTGCCCAATAACGACAAGACCATGTCAGCGTGCATTGTGAAGGATGTCTTCGATCATTAATTTACATAAAGTAGGTTAGACTGTAAAAAATAAAGAAATACATAATACATATGATATAGTCATAAATTTCCTGTAGCAACTGGTTATTGTTATTTAATGATAATAATTGATGCTTTATTAAACAGACGGCAAATGCTACGCTACGAACTATTTTTCAATGTTGATACTGTATTATGTATTTGATAATGATTGGGATACCCATCACACCTCAGTCATCAGGCAATACGGTTTTTTTTTTAATTTGTTGCATTATTATATTTTCATAGGATTGAGATTTATAAACATGTATCACTAGGAATGTATAATGTATATACTTAGTTGATCAGAAAATGTTATTTTGTGTGGCAGGTGAAATTCTGTGTCTTGGTGTTTCTGTATTCACAATAATGGGAATAGCACTTACTCAGAAATTTGCTGTTATATTTATTTTGTTACCAACTTGTCTAAAGCCCACCAAAACAGTGGCCCTAATTGATTGTCTGTACATGTTAACAATTCCATTCTCTTAGGTACTAAATGTATCCAACGTTGTGCAACATATTTAACATTGTGGGTACGTTTGTTGGAATGCAAGGATTTCTTATTATCCCATTTAATATAGCGTTTACTACACTTGATTTGTTATGACAAAAAAATAGCTAAAGTTAATCCGATCTGCAGACGTTGACCAGACACTACGGCATCCGATAATTTTCCACGTGATTGCTTCTCAGAGATGTTTAGTTGCTATGGGATTGATATCATTTTTCAATACTATTTTATACACGAGCATTTACAACTTCTATTGATAGGACCAGATATTTATCTATTATGAAGGAATTTTTAATGTTTGAGTGTACTTATAAGTTATAAGAAGTACAAAATTAAAAGGTATGGTGCGATTCAATTTAGACATTATCCTACCGCTATTTACTTATTCCAAATGCTAATAAACATTTAAAAGTTTAAGGCGAAGTAATTCTTTCTATGTACTTTATTCAGTAATCGATAGCCTGTACCGCCTGTACGCATGTATTACTCCATATAACACCTTTACCTGTCCACCGACCATTGCTCAAGACAAGCATGACGCACGTGCAAACGACTCGAGCGAGGCCGCCTGCTATGTAACAAGGCCTTATGCACTATCCGCTAGCGGCTATCCACATGGCTAACAGTAAACAAACTAGCTAATGTAGTGGTCAATTGATTACAAAAATTGCAGATGCATTCTACTACAGAAAAGATTAGTTCGGATATAGTAGAAATTTAGAAGAGGACAACAAGGTTATAATATGAAGAGGAGAACAATAGAAAATTGAAATCAAAATTGTTTGATTTACGCTGTGCAGATAAAAATAACCTGATAATGTAGTGACCAATTGATTACACAAATTGCAGACGCATTTTACTACAGAAGTATTAAGATTAGTTCAGAAATAAGAGTAATTTATTAACAGAGGACAACAAAGTTAATTGAAGAGGAGAAGTAAGAACAATACAACACATAGAATACATAGAACACGTATACAACTGTAAGAAAAGCGAAACCAACATTTGTTTGATTTACGCTGTGCAGATTTTGGAGGCTGAGAGGGGTGTAGCAGGGGCTTAATTCATTATATTATATTATGTAGCTATAAAATATATTATATTCAGAACAATGCTCCAAGTTGGGGTTGTAGTTAACTGCGTAGCTACTAGCTAGTAAAGGTCGACTGAATATAAATACTAGAGTCTTAAATAATATCCGATCGAATAAATTGTTTGTGGATAGTAGGTAAATAACATTTATTTATTATTCTTAATTGAAAAATAAAAAGGTATAATACATTTTTATGAATTGTATCACAGTATTACAATATGTGATTGTATGATGCACTTAAATTGAAACAAAATCGTTTATAGTCCGGGATACATCGCCAATTTTTGCAAGTGATTACTATCAAGCTAATTTTTCGTGAGTAGCTTTATTTTGATGAGATGCCCAATAATTTCATGTACGAAACTCTCGATTGTGGTAGCTTACAGAGGTAACAAGGATACAAATTTTTGATTTGACGGTTCTCAAATATTTATTACGCAATTTGTAGGACAATATGTCTGTTGAATTATATAAGTATTAAATAAGTGAAAATAAAAAAATCTGCTGGTTAGTAATCATTTATGATGACTTCGTTGTCGATACACATTCGAAAGGGGGACTCTTTGATCAAACCATAGATTTTGTAGGACAAATATTTTTTCGAATAATTTAGATTGAACAAAAAAAAACATTCGGTTAGTAATTAATATTTGAGAACCATCAAATCAAAATATTTTATCCTTGTTTCCTCTGGTAGCTACCACAATCGAGAGTTTTGTACATGAAATTATTGGGCATCTCATCAAAATAAAGCTACTCACGAAAAATTAGCTTGATAGTAATCACTTGCAAAAATGGGCGATGTATCCCGGACTATTAATTTTATCCTACTAAAATTAGGTATGAAGTAGGCTTTGAGTAGACAAAGAGATCAAATCTGATCAAAGAGCAATTGACTTTCTATACAAATTGATTTTACTTTCAACATAGGTATTACATTCGTATTTCGTTCCCTTGTCTGTTTTCATCGAAAGTTGCGGAAGAAATGCGATAAGCTGACATTTTTATAAATGAATTTACTTCCTGAAGCTTAATATATAGACAAAAATTCAATAACCAAGCTTCCTCAACTTTTAAGCTGTAGTTTTGTCAATAAAAAGAGAATTGTAAAATGCAGGAAGTTATTCGATTATTTTATGTAGGCAATTATGAATTGTGTAATCAGAATACGCGTCTCTTTAATATTCAACGGAAACTTGCGTTTGATATTATAGGTCTATAATTTAGGTATATAATTATTTGCAAATAATTTGATAATTTAAAAATAATTTTAACTGGACGAAAATCCATTCGTTTAGTGTTTTAATCTTGGTAAATATATAAAGACTTATTGCTTCTCTATCGTTCTTCTTCTTTTCGCTCTCTCTACTCGACTCCTAGACTAGCGGGTTTGAAAGGATTCGAATTTTTTTAATTTTTTATTTTACTCGCTTCAATGTTAGGCCCAAGTTACAACTGGAGTTTCATCGGAAAATTATAATAATATGACTATGAGCAATATTATTGTGTAATATTTTATTATATCTTTTGTAGTTAGTATATGCCTAATTTCCTAAACATTTTTTTTTATCTTTTTCAAAAAGAATATAATTATAAAAATATTATTAGATAATGTCTATAATAATGATAAATCCGTCTAACGTTACTAACTAGCTGTCCCGATAAACGAATTGTTCTGCCACTCTTATATGAAAAAAAGATGTTGGTCGATTCTCAGACCTACCCGATAGGCACATAAAATCTCATGATTATCGATCCAATCGTCACAAGAGAATTTGATATTATATTATGTAGAGAAGATATATTATTAATTATTTACTTCCTTTTTTTGCTCCATGTCTAATGCACGTAAACTATGGCATAACGATAGTGCATGTTTTGAATGTTTATTGAAAAGTATTATATTCGAAGATCTTGCTAAACAATTGAATAGATCATGCATGTAGGTTGAATAGATCAGGCATAGGTGAACATTAAATGCAATATTTACTTACCTACATTTCATTATTTATTTTTACGTTTATTTATACATCGTTCTTATGGCCATAAAAAAGTTTATTCATTTTGAGTAGAACAAAACCGGATATCGTGATGAGAGTCAAAGATACAAGGGCAACTTACCGGTTTCATAATGATTCTCCTCTCGTACTGAACAGTAATTATTGGCAATGACTGGATCATTTTATAGTGCTCGTATCACTTGAATTCAAAATATACACTATACAGTTAGATTGAAATGAAACTAGTGTAGTGTGTCGTTGTTATAATGAGCAAACGAGCCAACACCTTATTGTTGCTGCTTTGACTTGTCATTATCCACGTACCCAAAAATTATCACGATTAAGTTGGAGAAAGAGTATATTATTACCTATAAGTATGTAAAGATAAGTAGGATTGATAGTAAAAATCTCTTTGGTAAGTGAAATAAATAATCGTACAATAAGAAAATTTGAAAAAGTCCTAGTAACGTACAGTAATTCATTCAATGTAAACGAAATGAAAACAACTTGCTGAAAACTTGCTTTCTTGTATCTTTTCATTTAAGACGTATCTGATAGGTTACTATGTAATAATGATTATTAATTATTATTATCTCATTTCTGCATTAGCTAATATTGATAACTGATAATACTCTCACACTTGTAGATATTTTCAGTCTGGTACATTTTATTAATGATGTGGTTAAGAGGACTGTAGAAAAAGACCTCTTATAAAAATGCTTTAAATATATATAAGGTATGTTGCATAATAGTCCGGGATACATCGCCCATTTTTGCAAGTGATTACTATCAAGCTAATTTTTCGTGAGTAGCTTTATTTTGATGAGATGCCCAATAATTTCATGTACAAAACTCTCGATTGTGGTAGCTACCAGAGGAAACAAGGATAAAATATTTTGATTTGATGGTTCTCAAATATTAATTACTAACTGAATGTTTTTTTTTTGTTCAATCTCAAGATAATTATCTAAATTATTCGAAAAAATATTTGTCCTACAAAATCTATGGTTTGATCAAAGAGTCCCCCTTTCCAATGTGTATCGATAACGAAGTCATCATAAATGATTACTAACCAGCTGATTTTTTTATTTTCACTTATTTAATACTTATATAATTCAACAGACATATTGTCCTACAAATTGCGTAATAAATATTTGAGAACCGTCAAATCAAAAATTTTTATCCTTGTTACCTCTGTAAGCTACCACAATCGAGAGTTTCGTACATGAAATTATTGGGCATCTCATCAAAATAAAGCTACTCACGAAAAATTAGCTTGATAGTAATCACTTGCAAAAATGGGCGATGTATCCCAGACTATAATGTATGCATGACAATTTTGAAATATATTATATTTTCTTAGACATGAGTCATGACCAGCTGTGTTCCTTAAAAACTTGAACATTAATTTTGATCTTGTTTATTTTTATGAATTAATTAGGTACTTAAGATAATTCGAAAAATGTGTAAAGATTAATTAAAATAAATAAATATTATAAGAAACATCATTATGTAAAAGGTTAAAGGTTTATTGATCAATCTGAAAGTTGCTTTTTTGCGTTAGATACTTTTGCAAAAATACTTTAGTTAAAGTGTAAAAGCTAGAAAATATTTGTATAAAAACAATTTGCTAGCAAACTATAATAGCGACCCTAAATTAATTATAATTAATAGACGCATATAATTGTGGTGTGAACATATTGTATTAAGCACATTTTTTGGCATTTTTCCCAAGGAACTGCGCCGTTATATTCATATGAATTAATTTTGTAATATTAAAAATGGAGTTTTGTTCGTAATTACTAATTAGATAACTCAAAGACTTATAGTTGAATGATTCTTTATATAAGACAAAGGTACCTACGTAGCTAGTTAATAGTTATACAAATAATTATAAACTCAAGTAGGTATTTATTATTATAATATACATACTTTTATATATATTTTCATCTCATTGTTTCATCATTTATGGACCAAACGAATTATTTAGCATTAGATAAAACGTATGAACAATTAAATTCCTGCATTGCAAAATAACAAGGTTAAATTTAATAGTTTCTTAGAACTGTATGCTTTGATTAAAATAACAATAGGTGAAACAAGAAATGTGGTATCGATAAGGATAAAATCTTGCACTGGTTTGCATAATATTTTGGGCTATACTAAAACAATTTACCTCATAAAACTATTAAGCAACAATGATATGTCCACGAGTTGGTAATCGATAACGATTAATTAGTGTTATCAGGCTTTATAACAAATGACCCGAGATTAAAATACATTTTAAGTTGTGACGTCAGCTGGCGACAATCAGCTGTAAAACAGCTGCGAAGCCGCGGGAATAATTATTTCTTTTGCAGCAACCCTGGGAGGCTTGATCCTACGTCGCGTAATTTATTCGATGTTTTCCTCGCAGCCTCGTTTTTTTTCCAACTCGGGAAAAAAGAGCCCCATTAAATATTTATGAAAGCATTTATTCTATTTATCGTTTTTGCGTGATTGCGCGGATTACAAATGATTTATTATATCTAATATAATATCTGTGTGCCACTTTTAGCTAACGTCCATTGGGAATCTATAGCCGGCCAGTCACGTAACTTGGCAAATTCAGGATATTCCCTTTGCAACTTATATCATATAATATGATACGTTGAAAGTTATCTGCCGACAAATATATGAAAAATTTACGTTATTTCTACTGTTAAGCCTTCTTTAACCTTTTTCTATTCCCAGTTCGTAAAGTTCTACCTTAAATCAATATATAGATGCAGATGATGCATACTTTTTAAGAAAGGCATGCAAATGTACATGAATTCTCATGAACTAGGTAAGTACGCATGATTATAAGAAATCCAATTTCTTCTTCTTCAATAATTAGCATGTATCACTGCCAACATAACTATAATAGTAATACCTAAAAATATAATACGTTCTAAAAACCATTAAAATAGTACATTCCTAAAAATTTAATATGTCAGCCATCACAAAAAGCACTGCGCATTATCATCGCCCACATTACATAACGAATGCCCCTTTTAAAAGGGGTCAGGCTGCACATGCACCAGATGTATGATTGGTCGCAAATAAATTCGAGGCAAAAAGTAAAAAAAGGATTGCATTTCATCAACCGGTTCCATAGGGGAGTCGGTATCGATTTTAAAACCCTATAAAAGACTAAGGGAGCTGGGGTGAACGCACCTCGCGGCACGCTACACGGATCAGACGCAACTCTCAAGGATCATTCGCTAAATGCGGCTACCATCTGCCTGAGCCTTCAGAACCTAAGTATAAGAATATTAACTAGGCGCATCGCATCATCATCATCATTAATTCGTAATAAATATAACCCGCTACTGTCTTCAGATCCTCCGTTTGTCCTCTAAGATTATCTAGAATACTGCCTTAATTTTGAACATTTGAATTTTAATAACAAGTCAAAGGACTTTATTTTGAAATATGTAAACATGAAAATTATATTTTAATAACCGGTTTTTGAACTTTGAAACCACTTACTTAGCTATGTCAAGTAAGAATATATTAGATTAATAGGATTATTTATGGAAATACTTAGCCGATACAAATAATAAGCTAATGTATTTTAGAGTATTGAATATTGATTTATAAAATTTTAAATTCGTAAATGAATAAAAGGACATATACATTATGTTGATCGTGGTCACATTCGTATTAATTATCGCATTTTTATTGAACATTTTCTTTGTTCCTTAGACGAATTAATAGTGTCGTACTGGAATAAGTATAAAATATTTGCAGTAGACATTCAGGCTTTACTTATTGAGTTGTATAAAAATTATGCATGGCATAATAATCCAATGAGTCACTATGGAAAAGTATTCAAACAATGAGGCATTACTTGGCGTGTAAACATGACGCCCTGTCTCCAATGTCAGCTGCGCGGAAAATCAATATTCTTCGGACTATTTCGTGAGATTGATCACGTTGCAGACTCCCAGCAAACTCAATGTAATAGGGTAGATAAACTTATTCTACCCTAGGTTACATCTATAGGAGTTTATATCAAACGTTTTGTTTCCATCACTCACCATCTAGCATGCACCGGCGAGAATTAATGCCTTCTTCATCGAAATCCTCTAGTATCCCAGATTTATCTCGCGCCACATCCATTTTTCACACACCATTAAGCACCGTATCACATTAATGCACTATCACAGTAAACGCCATCACATGCTTTAGCGACCACGAAGATATTTAATAAATATTTTAAATAGACGACTATCGCGCACAGTCCGTTCAATGTCAGTATCGAGTGGACAATCAATTATGCGACACCCAAAGAGGAGTCGTGTCGCAAGACTCGCAGGCTAAAGCGGACTCGAAAACGCAGGGCGCATGCGGATTTCGCCTGCGTTTTTTGTGTAGTACGCATGCCGCATGCGCGGACTGAAGTACTTGTCGATACGGCAGGCGTAGTGGCGTCGACGGGACGCTTTGCATCACTGAACTCGACACTATACTCTGTAGATCACACTTCATGTGGAACATTAAATCAATTGCTCACCGACGTTAATTGACCAAGGACATTATGAATTAATATCACACGACAGTTGCGTGAAGACAGGCAATCAAATTATTTGTTTTTGTAACATATTAATATTTATTTTCATCGTTTAATTGCACAGGTCTAGCTAACAGCCTATACACAGGTCTTGTACCTAGTTTAGGCGATTGTCGTGTGTCTCATGTATGTAAACTTTTTATAATGTGGGTCCAAATAAATATTTTTTCATTTTTTTTTCATTTTCAATTAAAAAAAGCAAAACAAAATAATAATAATTAAAGAAGGGAAATTGATATTAATTCGATACGTAAATTAAAATAAAATAATAGAATAAAAATATCATACCTTTACTCTAATACACATAATTGCGCTTACATTTTTGTAGGCGCATAATTTTGTAGGAAATAATTTAATGACAAAATATATACACGATGATACGTTGATACATAATTATATTCTTTTTTATATACTGTGTTTATTATTATTTTTATGTTAAATACTGTACATTACATTCTATGTACCTACTAATTTCAATTTAAATTTTTATACTTTAAGACTATGTTTAATGTACCTATGCTTTAAATCTACATACCTACTAATATTATAAGTATTAGTATTTTTCACTATCAAGTATTGTATTTTTTATAAACTCAATTTTAGTACACTCACGATTATCTTGTGCTTGAAATCCTCTTCTACGTTCAAACGACATTATAAAATATTACTACTGAGATTATGTAATTTGGGAAATAGTTAAGTAACAGTTAATCTCATATAAAACTATAAATTAGTATTTAGTATTAATATATTTATGGTTTTATTACAGGTAAAGTTATAAGGAAATATGTAAAGTTAAATTATTATTGATGATGAAGTTAATTAAAGTGAGAACTATACATTGAAATTACCTTTTGTAGTCAGAAGTGTATACATTTTTTTACATTTTAAGCAGTACCTAACGACTTATGGCTAGCTATAAATATTTATTCCGTATAAATAATGACATCATTGCTATATGTGGTTCTTATTTACCATGTTTAAAGTCCGACTTAGTTAACGTATACAGGGTGTCCCGCTATTGGTATACTAAGCGCGAAGGAACTTGTAGTTTTGCATACACTGATCACGTAAAAAATACTTAAAAAAAAAATTTTACGTCCAAAATTTCTTGCTAAATTTTTCCTGAAAATCCATGTTTTCTTCTCTAGCTTCGCGCAGCCGGCATATACCGCTTCTCTAATATGAGCATTTTATCTATGAAAACATAATCTTAAACGATAGCTCACGTGCTGGTGGCAAAGTTGGGCGGCTCGCTTGTTATGGGTGTACACATAGAGTTTTAAGAATTCATCTATTTGAAAAAAAAATGCGTCTGGAATTTTTTAATTATTTTTTACGTACTCAGCTTATGCAAAACTATAACCTCCTTTGAGCTTAGTATACCAACAGTGGGACACCCTGTATATATGATGATGTGAGAATTGTTGTAAAAAACTTGTTGGATGACGATTGTTTTTACATTCAAATGTCTCGTCAATGTTCTTTATTAAAAATTCAATCCACCATCTTTCTTTATTTTATGATGAAGACGATTCCAACAATAAGTATACTGTATACCTACCTATAACAAAGCCTACTACTTGCAAAAGCTACACAATTGTATGTACATATTCTATCACTAGCATCAAAGGGAAATAAAACAAGAATTTCGTATATACGGATATACCTAAGTGAAAGTTAATTTTGTTTTGACTAATATGATTAATATCTATGAAATATTATAAATGGTTCATAATTATTTATTTGAATTGCATCATAAATAAACTCAGGTGATGGAAGAAAATTCAAAGAATGAATCTATTATGCTAGTTATAACTTATAATATTATCTTTTTCGGTGATAATTAAATTAGTTCAATTGCCTAAACGGTAATCAGATAAGACTTTACCGGATGATATGAACCGGATAATAAATAAAATCGATTATTATTTACGTAATCAATGAAGCACAATTGATGTTCGGATATATATTACGTTTAAGGCGAAATGAGACCCAAAACAGACGTTTCGAGTCCACGGAGAATTAATTTTTTTCTTCAAAAACTTTGAATTTGATTTTTTTTATTTATCGATTTATTTAATTGAAGAGTTTGTTTAGTGACGTTTGGGAACCGAAACACGATTGGCAAAATTTGCCTCGATAGAAAAACGTTGTGAAGTTGCCCAAAAATTAAACAATCAATCAATTTCATTTGGACAATAGTAAAGTAATATCAATGAAACTTTATCCACATCCACTTCCATTCAATTCTTGAGTGACGTACGGGATTAGATTTTTCAATTAATACATCAGTAATTAAAAAAAAATATATTTATAAACTATGAGCAAAAAATTGCGCGCAGGCCGGTCGCTTCCGCCGTTCCGCCTCCTGTTAGTCGACGCCAACGCGTCTCAGAGAGCAGTCCTGTACAACTTTTTCGCGCGGTGCCGTTGTCTACTCGCATACGTGATTTAGTGTTAGTGTTACTAAAGTTTTTCATAATCATGGTGAATTTTGGTGGCCAAAACATTGATGGTGAGAACATTAGGAAGAAAATGTTGCGAAGGCAGATGAAGAAACTATAGTTATTGAATCTAAATAGGTAAGTTTAATGTTTATCATGCTTATTTATATTTATTATGTCTTTCGGTCGCTACAAGTCTAAAGATTTCAACTTCAAATATTTTGATTACTAGGTATATGTTTACAAGTCTAAATTGAGAAACGCATAAATGAAAATCTGGTGGTTATTTTTATTTGTAATAAGTAATATTATTTTAGTCATATTTTGAGATTTCATTACCTATTTATGATTTTTGTATTAGTACATATATGTTTACAAAGTCTGAATTTAGCAACGCACAATTCAAGATTTTATAATTTTATGCACTCTGTCTTTATTTTTATTTATAATTTTATTATTGGTATAAATAGGTAATGTTTTTGTTGTTTTTTGAGATTTCATTTTCCAATAAATACACTACTGATTTGTGTGTTTATTTCTAATAGCGAAGTGCGACCACGAAAAATCCGATGTGCAGCTTGCAAGCCAGGACGCAATAAAGACACGTTGGTCTTTTAGACCAACCATGATTACCAGAAACTGATGTGGATCTTCAGACAGTTTCACATAGTACTTTTTTTGTGTAAGTTTATTCTTATGTCATTTATTTATCTTATATATAAAAATGAATCGCAAAATGTGTTGGTAAGCGCATAACTCGAGAACAGCTGAACCGATTTCGATAATTCTTTTTTTATCATATTCCTTGAAGTACGAGGATGGTTTTTATGTAGAGAAAACGTAAATATGTACCACGGGCGAAGCCGGGGCGGACTGCTAGTAAGTCATAAGATTGAAGATAGTGGAATATTTCAGACTAGTGTAAGTTATCACTGACGGGTAGGTAATTACCAGTGAGATCAGAAACAATTTTTATTTCAACCCTATTGCGTATAACTTTTTTTTTATTATTATTATTGTATTATAACTATTGTCTGAGGTCTTTCACTGCACCGGTAATTGTATTTTTTTTACTTATTAGATATCATGCTATTTTAGGCTTATTGCTGATCTACTAACAATTCTATACACATGTGAGCAATCCCAAGACAATGCATAAGAATAATTACTTATAAATTTTATATAAAAAATATTTGAAAAATTTGTAGTTATGTAACTATGATGCCGACAATCGACTTTTTTACGAGCTAGGACAATAGAGCGATAAACGAACGGACACAGCTGCGAAATTTTTTACTAATTTTTATAAAAGCACTTGTTATAATAATTGCGGTCAACCGTAAAATTTTTCAAACAAAAGAACGATTTTCTCAGAAAGTTTGCTATGTATGACGCCGACAATCGAGTTTATTACGGCTAGGATAATAAAGCGACAAAGGAACGTACACAGCTGTGCAATTTTTTCTAGTTTTGATGACAGTATCTTTATAATAATCGTGGTATTATAAGAGGTATTATCAATTAATTTTTCTCATATTATAACTTATTATGGTTGTTTCAGCACCTCAATGCACAAGGATAGCTCAAAGTAACGGGCAAGAGACATTTATTTACGGAACAAGGTGAAGAAGTCGTATCAAGAAGATAAACATTGGAACAATAAAATGGTAACAAAACCATATATCAAAATGTCGGATATATTTATTCAAAAATAATCAAAATTGTAAATAATATTTTTTGTCTATTATTGTTTTTTTTTTCAATAAATATGATATAAAAACAAAAACCCATTTTTTTTTTAATCTTTTAAAACCGATAATAATGTAAAAAAGAAACGTAAATAGCATTATTCTATTATGTATTTTTAATACTTATCATATTGTACGTAAAGTCCCCATGTCGAAAAACTATAAAATTTGTTTACAAAGATTTGCAAATAAGCTAGTAACGTAGGTAGCGACAATTCTAACAATAACAAATAATTACATCATAAAATAATTTAGTTAAAACAAGCTCACTTTTTGTAACCAGATTTGTGCCAATTAAAAATCGACCTTCGTGCAAAGGAACAAAGGTCGATTTTTATAGTTCGATGGGCCCGGCAACGAAAAGACGTTGCCGGATCGCTTTACTCAGCTTTAACCGCGCGAATATAAGAATATAATGGTACGGGAGCCAGTTGCAAACTTGGTTAATTATTTCCTCTCAAGAGATAATTCGTCAGACGCCTCAGAGTATAGTATTATAAAGCCTCGTGAACGTCAGCTGGCGCTCGGATGGGGGGGTGAGCGGTTGTAGCCTCCCACGCACGTAGGAAAAAAAATGCATTCATTCATTCATTTCCTCTCAGCTAAAAATTTGTCAAATTGTAGCTAACCCAATATCTCAACGAAAAAAAATAATCAGCTGGTTACAACATGGTGTATTATACGTCAGCTGGTGTCTCGAACATGAAAGAAAAAATTTATTTTCCGTGATTTCCTCTCAAACAAAAATTTACCTGATGATAGCTTATATGTAACTGTGGATAAATATATAGGTCAGCTGGCTGTATCTTGGTGGAAAAACCGTCAGCTGATACGGGAGGCTACAACCGCTCTTCCCCCCAACCGAGCTCCAGCTGACGTTCACGAGGCTTCATAATACTATACTTTGATGCATTTTACTAATTACCGCTTGAGAGGAACTTGGTCATAAAATTTGTTCCTGGCTCCCGTACCATAAGTAAAGTTCATTGAACCTCCGTTAGTTCCGTATGTTTCCGTCATCTATTCAGTTGTATGGCGTGGCGAGGGGATTTTTGTGAAGCGTCCCGCGCGCTCTTATGCTCCACCCAGGGGGCGTAGCCCAAAAGGTGCACAAGCATGATTGTATTTCGCCTTAAGATTAACAATGGTTCATTCAGGTACATTACAATGGTCACATTATTTTATTGGCCGGGAGCGAAAGCTCCTTGCGTAAGAGAACGTAAACGGCTCTTAAAATCATTAATAGACTAACCTAATGACTTACATCATTCTTTGAAGAGCGCCGAGACAACAATGGTCTTTACGAGCATGTTTTGTTGTTAAATTTTATATGTAATTGAATAATCTATACTAATATTATAAAGAGGAAAAGTTTGTAAGTATGTATGTATGTATGTATGTATGGTTTTCACGCAAAAACTACTGGACCGATTTCAAAAATTCTTTCACCATTAGAAAGCTGCATCTTTACTCAGCAACATAGGCTATATTGCATTTTCAAAAAAATTAGAGATCCTTACCAAAAATGCAATAATGTAACCCAAGGTGTAAAAAAATCCTCAATAAAACTTCTGTCATCGCGTGCGCTGCGGAATCTATTGAAGATAGAACAAAAAAATGTTCTACGGTATTATAGAATGGATCAATATCTACAAGAAAGTCCGCGATACCATATGTCCATCTTCAGTAGTTATGTTACTACAACAACTTTTTTACGTTTTCAAAGTAAATAGAAGTGCCGACAGTAATCAAACCATGTTATCCATACACATATATTAATCCTTATCCCATTAAATGATGTTTTATTATAGACTGTTTCAATACCAGCAAAATACTTTTTAAATGAAAAGAATTGGATATTCCATTCAAAAGATATAACGAATTTTTAAAAGTGTCAATCTACAGAAAATAGTAGGTATACTGTTCGAGCAGGCCGTAGTGCGGGGGTCACGGAGGAATTCTACCAATATGCGTCTTGACGGAACACAGTGGGGTTTTGGTCGGTAGGAATCCGACATAACCCCTCCCCCGGAGGCCGTGGGTATCTATGAAAGATTTCCCCACTAAAACAAAAAAAAAGGCCGTAGTGCGGGACGGGGTACCTAAAGGTGATTTTCATGTGATTAAAAATTAAACCTATAGTAGACTTTTCACTGTAACGATATCGCTATCTATGCGGGTGAAACCGCAGGGCATTGCTATTTGCTAGTATATAATAATTAAGAAATCCGAGACTGTCTTGCTTAATGATTTGAAATGTATTATGACTTTATCTTATAAAAATAGGCAGGTATAATAAGATTTAATAAATAATGTGGTAGTGACTCAACATTTTTGAGAGTCAAAGGTAATCCTGTTCGTTTTTGTCAAAAATAATACGATTGGTTTTTCTGTTAGCCTTTTTGGCACTTATTTATTGAAAGCTCGTTAAATAAGATATTAATTTTCATATGGGTATGTTTATAATTTATATATACCCAACCGGATGTTATACAAATTAGAAGAGTATAAAAAATAACTAATTTTAGGTACCTAGGTACCTCTAATAGGTACCTACTCAAAAAAACATAATTTACATTGTACAAGACTGAGTTCTCATAAAAATAACGAGCGTAATAACTTGATTATACTAGTGTATTATCTGATAATACTTATGTTGTTAAAGAGCAGAAGATAATATGCATATAATGTGATTTTGGTATTTGTCCAATTTCAATACATACAATTTATTTATTTAAAATTCCATTGCTTTTATCTATTATGTTAATGAAGCTATATAGTATAGATATTGTAATTTTGTGGTTATAGTATAGAATTTATTTTTCAGGTCAACTACAGAAAACTATACCTAATTACTAAATTATCAATGTTTATAATAAAAACTTTCAACTAAATCCCCAGAGTTTCTGGAAATTTTTGACTCATTGAAATGAAATGTTTTACCTAGGCGATATACACATATTACACTACCTAATAGATTTCCGCCCGCGGCTTCGCCTGCGTTTTCAAAGAAAAACTCGAATAGCTCCCGTTCCCGTGGGATTTCCGGGATTTTATCCCGGAAATCCTACGTGTTATTCCAAGTTTATACCCTCTATATGTGTGCTAAATTTCATTGTAATCGGTTCAGTAGTTTTTACGTGAAAGAGTAACAAACATCCATACAAACTTTCTCATTTAAGTATAATATTAGTAGGATGATTAAGTATAAATATATCGTTGTAACGTAAGTATGTAGTTGTTATTGGTTAATTTTATTTGTTGATACCTACTTATGTAATGGTATCTTTTTATTATCACTAACAAGCAAATTATAAGTGTAGGTACCTACATTTACCACTTAAGTTTGATTAAATTAATATTTGACTCAACAACACATAAATACAGTCTGATATTGATAATATAGAGACATAAAATTCGTTCGTTTTTGAATTTATTTAATGTAATTTTCAAGATTGCAAATTTTAAGATACCTACTTATACAATTTCAACCAAAAATAATTAATTAGACTTTAATCAATAAATTACAGATAATATAATCTATTTGAATAAATATGAATACGTGTCTTTTAATTTTTCTACCAAATAATTGCAATCATTTACAATCACAATACAAACCATACAAACACTTCTACGGATGAAATAAGTTTTAAAATTACGTAGTTGTTTTTCAGTAGAAAAACAAATCTAATCTAACTATAAGGCTCTTTCCATAAAAAAAATAAATAAATAAAATAAAATAAATCTTTATTTCACCTTTTGGATATACAATATTGGTTATGAGCTCTGGCTCTCTTGCTAGGCATACCTAGCCTGTGTTAAGAAAGCCAGTCCCTTCCCTTAATACATTGAGGTCTTGATAAAGGTAAAGATAAAATAAATTTATACAAAGGCAAAAATAAAAATAAAAGGGGGATAGCCAACCCAATGAATGTGTGGTGTGTGTGTGTGTGTGTGTGTGTGTGTGTGTGTGTGTGTGTGTGTTTGTGTGTGTGTATGTGACTGAGTGTGGGTGGATGTGTGTATGTCCATGTTTCCATAAGTGCATATTAATTATCTTGTCTATGTATATGTAACAGCCAAACCTTCAATTATGAAGTTTAATCATCTAGGTATAATCTGTATTACTTGCGTTTTCATCTATTAGATCATTTAAAAAAACAAGATCGACAGTGTTTAACGTATTACAATGGAATGTGTCGCACGCGATATTCAATAATTGAGTTGAGTTGATTGCATTTGCATTGCTCCGATTTAAGATTAGATACCTACATCATGATTACAGGCGGGGTTTCGTCGCGTGGCCTCGTGAGATGTGAAAACTATTGTTACTAGAAGAATCATCTTTCGATAAGCAAATGATCGGTCCCACAAATTGAACGTAAAGACAAATTTTTATGTGCGAATATCTATTGTCTTTTTTGTAACCGTGGAAAGTGTGGCTTTTAATTTCGCGTTTTAATTACTTGTTAAGATAAGTTAGGAATGTTAAGATAGCTGGCTTTTGAAAATATGTAGAATTATCTAATATCTAATTGTTTGTTCTTAATTCTCATACAAAAAGCCGAATAATATTCCTACTCGTTTTATTACTTGCGGTGTGGTAGGACTTTAAAATTTAAATGCAACTGATTTTCACAGCACCTAAACATAGTGGAAATTAAATGTAATGTCAATAGTTTTACCATGTAAGCTGAAAGCTTATGGTATTACTATTAATTATGGTAAAACTATTTACATTACAGCTAAGAGTAAATGTTTAATGATTTCGAATTTCCTGACGTCTCTTGCGAATTTGATTAAAAACGGCAACAGATCAATCTAATATAGTGTCTCATCAACGTGGAATGCGTGTAGCACAATTCCGTCGGTAATCCACTGCTAAATCGCATTAGTGTAATGCGGACGGATTATCTAATTAAATTCTCACCGCATACCAAAGCATTAAAATGTTTATGTCTTATTTACTTACAATATGTGACAATTTAGATTTTACAATATGACATTATTTGAGCATTTGCTAATACGTGACTGAATCGTGTTTAACTAAATATAAGTAAGTAAAATATTATAGCTCAATACGGGACTTTTCATTTAATTTCCTTCAACATTAGTAACTTTGTTGTAAGTCGTAAGTATTAATATTATGTACTTTACTTCTATTAAATTTCTATGGAAATCATCAATTCGTCCGAATCTTCGAACAAACCTATAAACTTCAGGTTATTGCAAACTTTCACTTGACTTTTTAATAGGGGCATAATTTTTTGCGATGTAATTATTTTATAATAGCTTGAAATCTGATTTATGTGTTTTCAGCTTGCAATCCCTTATGGTGAAAACTGGTACTTTTACGTAATGCTCCTGTTATAGTGTTAAAAGCTGTCAATATTTTCAACTTTTTTTAACTAATTCTTATTTGTAGCTATACAAACATAGTTTATGCAGACACGTAGATAATTAATTTATAATTTAAAAATTTGACAACAGTATCGAACATCACCAATGATTCTATACAAAACGAATAAAACCTATAAAAAGTTTTTGGCTATAAAGTTAGATTTCAGAAAGGATTGTCCAGTTTTGTCTGTTTTTGGCACTTCCACTTAATAATGTACATTTGTTAAGTATGTATCTTTAGTAATAAATATTAAATTTGCCACATAAAAATCAATGTATCGACGTCCGCGTCGCGAAAAGTTGAAATGAAGAATTTTGGCAACAGCATGATGCAATTCAATATTACTCTGACATTTGCTGATGGCCATCTACTTTGAAATGTTTTTTTTCATATAAATAAGAATATTTATCATCTCATTCGGGGTCCTTATCTGACATCCTGTATCAAAATACATGACAATATATTTGGGATTTAAATGCGTAACAAATGTGCTTTTAATTTCATTACATTATCATAATACATATTATATAGGTACTTAATGACATTCTATTGTATAATGATAATTTTTATTTAAATTATTACCCTAGTTTTTATATTGTTAATCACATACAAATGGGAGTTGCATGACTCGAATTTGTGAAGATTAATTGTGAAATCGTATAAATAATTAACCTTAAAGATTTATGCTAAATAACCTTTTAGGAAATAACATAAAATATATTTTAACATAGAAAGTACTCTTGAAATTTGCATGCTTAATCAATTAGTGTAATAAATTAAGTAAGTTCATAATAAAAATTAATTACTTAGATTTTTTTTAAATATTTGATATTTATTAACATACCTACATAACATTTATTTATAATAAATCGTAATTGCACAATAAATTAAACGAAATTACCTAAAGTTAAGCGCTATTTATGGCAGGTGATCATTGTACGACATGCGAAAAAATAAAATAATAGAAAAAGTTCTGTTGAAATAATATATTATTGTTTTAAACTTGAGGAACTAATATTAATTAGAAGGTAACACAGAAATACGTCGGTCCATATACAAGGCAGAATATTAATACGCCTGTCAATAATATAAAAGCAAAGTTAAAAATAATTTGGAAAATCCAAAAGTGCACGCCTCATAATTTTTTTTTAATAATTATTTATTAATTATTATTTTTGTTTATTTAATAACAATTAAACCACATCGAATCAGACCCTGAAAAATGAAAGGGTTCTATTCCTGAGCATACTCAAGCGTAAGAGAAAAAAAAAGACTCGATTAGTAAAGTATTTTGGTCGCTATCGTGTTAACAAGAAAAAGGATCCGCACATACAGACACACGGACGTCCAAGACAGAACTTTTTTAAACGGTTTTTTAACTAGTTTAAATAACAAAAATGACATCAAAAATATCATGAACGTTAAAAATAGTGTTTTTTCTTAATATGTGTGTGTATGTATTATCTTACAAGTGCAATGTATGATACATAAAGACATTTTAAGTTTGAAAAATCAGATGTTTTGCGCGAAGCGACAGTAGTACCCACCTCAACGCTTCGCTTATGAGGCGTGCAATATTTTATAATTTCGTGCTCCATTTTATTACCTACAGCTTTAGAAGTTTTACAAAACCGCATAACTTTGTTTTAAAAGTTGTAACTTGTAAGGTAACATCAGATTATCAACAATTTGTAGACATAGAAATTGAGATGATAACTTATTTTTTGTCAATTCAAGCTAATAATAATATTAGGGAAATTTTATTAAAAACTAGAGTTAAAAAATGTAAGTTCAAAAATCGATCAATGCAACGATTAAATTTTATTCCAATTATGGGATTTTTTATGCAGAGGCAGAAGCAATCTAAAATCTTTATTATAGAAAAAGTTACTATACATAAATTCTATAATCCATAAACCAGTGACCTCAGGTTCACTAATAAACCGTCAAAAGTGAGAAACAATTTCAAGAGTAATTTCAATTTTCAATAAGGAAGCCGCCGCGGCCGCTTTGACGTAACTCGGATAGCAAAACAATGAGGGAAATCTGGGGACTTGATCTATGCTTTGAAAGGCTGGTGCGATCTGTCTCTCCGCTTAATAAGATAAATCTTGCTCTTGAAAGGGCAACTGTGGACTCGGTGAAAGTGACGTTGTTTCGTGTGGACGTCCCATCTTGTGTTAGTGTCGTTGGCACTTTTTATTGTCGTATGTAATAACATGCATATAATATATATATAATAGGCACATCTACGCCTTTATTGTATTTGCGTATACCTATGATCGTTCGAGATTCTTACGCAAATATAAGATTAAGAACAAAGATTTAATAACTATAATAAATTCGAATAATATTATCTAGATAAGCTTCTTTCAAATGTAAATTATTTATTTATTCTTTGTTGCACTCAAGAATAATTAATAAATAATCACTTTTTAAACTAGTATTTTATCATGTTTTTATTTGCCTGTTTTTGTTATCCCTATTTAAGTAATTAATATGCAAAGATCTTTAGATATAGGTATCTAATTTTACTGTTATAGACAAATATTTGTGTCACTAATTATAATGGCACATTAATTTATGATAATGGCAAAATTTCACACAGTCATTCATCACTATTTTTTTTTATTTGTATTTAAATTAGTATTTGCGATTAACTAATTTGCTAACTTCCTTGATATGATATCCGTGATGAATTAATTGTGTGTACGTTAATGTACATAAAGTATTTTCTATTGTATTAGGAATAGTGAAAATTTATGACATACTGGCTATCAAAATCAACATTAAAATAGACAATTATCAGCTTCCTATGTTATGAAACAGATTTTAGCCGGGGGTTTTGCGTGGGCGAATGGTAATCAAGAGCTGAAGTACAACACAACTGAATTGATTATTGTATCTCATGAATACTAGTTGTAATTCATGTTGTTACGTAAGCCCTGGTCATTCTCATTTAATTGTAAGTACGCCATAGTTCAACATTAGAAACCCTATTTTGATAAGTAGCTATCATGAAAGCAGGAACCTACAGCCTGTAGAGTAAATTTAATAATCGTAGATATTGTTCATAGGCTGATAAAAACAGACAGTAGCTATCATGTACCTATCATAAAAGCCTTCCATTTCAGAAGAGGAAAGAAAACGTCATAGCAATGAATATTATTAATTATTATTAATAACCTTAATATACCTATCTAGTATCTATAATCTAAATGCGTTGCCAATAATCAAGCACAAACATGATATATTTTTGTTATTGTTTTTGTATTGTATTCTAAATAATGTATTTTTTCAGTTCGTAGTAAACGGCGAATTATGTATTGCATTAATATAGAATGGTGAAGTCTATTAGCTCCAAGTATAGATAAATAGCACTAGGTACAACAGTCCGTCAAATTTTATTTATGTTTACGAGGATAAAACGAGATACACTTAGATACGTTCGCTAGAATCGTGAGAAACTCTCTCCTGGTCCGCAATAGTGGCAATTATAGTAGAACAATTAATAAACAAGATAGGTTTATCACATATTATGTAATGGATCACACGGTGTAACAATATGGTGTTAATGAACTGATCTCTTTTTTAAGCACTTGATAGAAATCACACTTCACTACCATGGGTTTGGTGATGCAAAAAATATCGTAAATAGCCTAACAAAGCCGTGATACAATGGGATAATAGATTTGAAATATTGTTCAATACGTAATAGTTTTAAAAGCGAATGAAAGAGAGCGGTACTTAAAACAACATGAGGAGATTGAGCCTTTTTGTTCTCTCTTTAGCGTCATGACAGGCAGACTTTCAGTCTATCTGTTAGTTAATTTAATCAATATCAATAAGAAATGCACTTCACTTCACAAACAAATTGGGTGAATACAAATAGTGTCAATGTGGAAAACAAAGATTTAAATATATGTAATTGGGTTCAAAGAACAGCACTATCGTTACTTTCGCCGACAAATCTTGAATCCGTGAGACCTAAAACGTGAAACCTTTATGGAATATTAAACTATCGGATCTGCGTCCGATTTAAATGGATAACCCAGTTCCGACGAATTAAGCGATAAATGTATTCTCTTCACCTTGTTTAATGGTAATGCGCAATTGTTTACTTAGACACAACTTATGATAAGAGGTCCTTATAAGCTGTTTACTTTATTCTAAAACCAATAGTTCACTAATAAAGAAACTGTTCTTAGATTTGCCTTATCTTTTTAATCCGTCAGTCCTCGGATCACAGACACAATAGAAAATCTATTGTGTCTCGGCCCGATCGGGCCGCTCGGTGGTCAATGGGTTAAATACACCTAATTATAGAAAAACATTTCTTTATTGTATATATTGTACTGTAGTCTATTTTAAACTTATTCACCTCTCTTCCTTTTTTACTAAGCCAATTTAAAAGCTATTAATATTACCTAAATAATATTACAAGCGGATATAAAACGGACACTTCTTTACTTTTTAATGTTGGCAATACAATGTTTTAAGTAATTGCATATAATCATTATTCAATATTTTTAGTTTCATAAGACTGTTTGCAGACGTTGAATGAGGTAAGTGGGTGTATATTAAATGAAAACATGACGATGTACGGTAGGAAATGCCACATAACAAACCTCAATACAATTAATTATGTGAAATTATATGTTTATATCATTAAATAGGCCTACAGATTACAGAATAGCATGCATGATGATTTATTTAATAACTCGCGTATTTTGTTGTCTTGTGACTTAGATCGATCCCTGAAACAAACTGACCACGAATAAGAAATAAGCAATGAACAAACATGAAACATAAAATTATAACACAACGTAACAAACATAAATCAACAACACTCTCATTAATTAAAGCATATTTTGTCATAAAATAACTTGCATAACTAAACAAACAGTCTTAACTAAACATTGTTTCAAAGATAAAATAGAAAAACCAACGCAACTGGGTCATGCTCACAAAATCCGAGTCCTTACACGTACCGTTCTAAATAATTGTACCCACGTGATAAGAATAGCTGGGTTGCATAATAAAAGAAGCTGTGATTGAAACCTGTTCTCATAAATTATACCTGTCCATTGAAACTCTAGCGTTTATTTAACGTGAAAGGATCATTAAAAGTTAAGGCGGACCTGTCACGATCCTAAATGTAGTCGATAAAACTTGATGCAGCCTTAACTGATTATGTAAAATTACAGCATGAATCTGTGTACATTGTTAGAATACTTATGGTTATTTAATCAAAATGGTATATCAATTGTATATCCTTGTATTTCACAACTTGCAAAGAAAATTGTTTTGAAAGTTTTACGTAAAGCTCCCAAAATTACTCTACTTCTCTATTTTTCATGCTTCAACAAAAACATAAGCTTATTTATATTCATATAAAAATTGCAAAAAAATTTGATAAACAAAAATATTACTTTCACTTTTGAAGCAATACTAATTATCTATCAATAATTAATACGAATTAAATATCAAGTCTTACGTCCAGTTGAAATCCTTGTTCATTGCAATAAATTCCTCGACAAACACGTAGTTAATACTTAATAGTAGTCAGCAGGTTGTTACCTGAAACAAAACAGCAATATAAATTATTTTATCTCCATGTTTTATACGAGGAAAGTGTACCTTCAATAGTTTCAATGTTGCTGAGGCTGGTTAAATTACTTTTACCAATAACTTCTCACGATGCATAGTAAATCTTCAATGTCGATGTGAGATACATTAAATTATCAGGTTTAATAGGGTTAACGATTAAGTAATTTTAAATGAAAAAATTTGAAGTGACTATACGTCAATTTTGAATACGTTGGTAGAAAATTATTTTTATTTCTTTATGAACGATAGTAAAATGTAAATTGTATTATGTATCTGTAAATGTAAATACGGATGACAACTTTTCTAAGATACTTACGAGACCTGAACGTTTAAAAGGTTCTATTTAACTATACACTAATCGCATGTATGACTCATGGATTTAGTCTCGTATGTGGAAAATGCTACTTACATAACATACCCATAGATAGTCAATATCATAAGTTACAGTTATTTCTCGATTTCATTTGTTAAATCTAGTTTGAACATAGCAACCCTGACTGGGCGTGTCTCGTGTGTACTGCAACTTTCATTGCCATTTTAGGATTGGTCAAAGACCTTTATAGGCCCGCTGTTTTTATACACAATTGTAGAAACATATCGAAAATAATTGCACAAAGAATAAGGTTATGACTTTATATGTAGGAAAATTTGTAGAGCAATAAAAATATTTAAGCATTGGCGACTATTTCCAACTATGTTTTTCATTTTAATATAAACGTGAAATCTAAAAATGACAAACTTTTTCAAGGTAAATTAGTTCAAAGGTCTATTTTGATTACTACAATATGTAACATTACCTCGTTGTTTACCTAGAATCTGTTCAATCGCGAACCGCTCAATAACTATTTCCTTATGCAATAAAATATAGCAAATAAAGAAAATACTTGCAAATAAAACGTATGCTGTCAATCAATAGTAACGTAATATAGAGATCTCGCAATAGCTTCGGATTACTCGTAAATTTTTTTCACGCTTCGTTAGAATGTTTGGTTTATCTTTCATCACGTGAAATACACACCTCTTACGACATTTTAGGAAATAAAAGTATATTTGGCTACTGCGATCGTTATTTTTATGATTTTTACAAATGGGCAATCAAAGTGATACGGAAAAAGTTTTGATACGTATTGGTTAATTATTATGCTTCCTACGACTGTATTAATTTAATGATCTCTACATCGCTAAGCGTAACAAAATATCAAAAAAGTGCCAGTAGACTCAGAAACAATTAATATTTTAAGTTGACAGTATATAACCACAGAATACTAAATATTAGTAGTTACTTTAACTAAATACAAATAACTTCGAAAGTTTTATCTAATTGTTTCCCCTACTTGCTCAAATATTATATTGTCATTATAACTTTTCATCACTATAGCTATCCATCGCATTATTAACCTGGCTTCCGTGTTTTAACAAAAACTTATTTTGATAATCTAATACTTTTACGAACCATGCTATAAAATAACAATCAAATATTATATTACACATTCATGCGCGTAACTTCAAATCTATTGTATCAGGTTATGCTTCCGAAAGGTAACATATTACGGCTATTAAGGGAAACGAAACTGCAATTCACTACTATAATTTATGTCATATAAGGCCTGATGATGCAATTGATGTCAAGATATGAACCATCGCAGCGTAACGAGAAATCTGGTTTAAGTTAAAGTAAATGTGGGTGTGGTAAGCAATGATTCGAACGAATTCTTGACAGTAATCATTTGTAATTATAACAGGAAATTATCTGAGGAAATGACGAGAGTTATAACTTTTCGGTGTCCCGGTGTGTTAATATTCTCACGAGTCACGACAATTGATTATAAATTTCTAGTTAGGCTTTTATGGGTCACTAGTTCAAATTAATAATAAATATTTTTAATTTAATTAATTGTCCGAATTTAAGCAAAAAGGAACCACCCAGCAAAAACGAACTTCTGAGATATCAAAGGATTTACAAAAACATTTGCAGCTCTGTTAGATGAAGTAAAATTAAAATTTATTTTATTTAAATTCATTGATAAATTACTTATTTAAGTATGTGTATATAAATTTGCTCTGAATATTCTTAAACTTTCTAGATAATTAAGAAAATGTGCATGTGGTTCCTTTTAACATTTATCAATTGATAGGTTTTCTCTTATACAAAAAGGAACCACATCCCAGGGATTTCATGATTTAAATGAAACTATGTATTTATAATATCTTAATTAAAGCTTTAATTAATAAAATACATAAAATAATACTTATACAGGACGTTTATTCGACGTTATCATCAAATTGGATTTCGAAATCCACCGTGTCTAGTCCATCTATGTGGTCTTCTATTGCATCATCACTAATGAGACCGTTATAAAAACTGTGCATCTTGTGGAATGAGATGTAATATGGACTGAATATCGCTAGAAGGTGAAGAAAGCTTCTCCAGAGGCAGCGACGTATAAGGTTCTTTGTTATCTTCTGTAATAAAAAGAAAAAAGCTTTAAATCAAAATAATAAAGCCGCGTGGCTTTTATACGTAGGTAGGTATATGGCGACAGCAAAATATTATTAGTTCTTATAAAGCCGTGTCCCTATTAGACGACTAAGTATGTTGTATGTACATGCGCCATGTACAAAAAACTGGCTAAGTGCGAGTCGGACTCGCGCAACGAAGAGTTCCGTACCATTATCTATAAAAACGCCAAAAAAATCACGGCTTATTGTATGGGAGCTTCTTAAATATTTATTAAGCTATTGCATAGCTTCTATCGCGGGCCTTGAGCGCGGGGACCGAATCGAGAAATTCCGTTACGAAAAAACCTCACTCCGACGGGCTCGGAGGTGTGGCTTGAAGGCATGCTATGCAATCGCTTTACCGCGGCAGTCCCCGAGTGCCACACGTCTTTTTTTATTCTGTTTTTTAGTATTTGTTGTTACAGCGGCATCAGAAATACATCTAAACGTATTTTACCAAAATAGTAGGTAGGTACCTAGATCATCGACAGTTATTTTTAAAACAGGGTTTAGACTTTAGTAGTTTCATCTCACAATGACAGATGAATCGTAACAAAATAACTCTTAATTCGACTCGCCGCGCCTTCGTGAACAACGACATTGTCGTTAAAATACGTAAATCCACAGAGGATTCCTCTTTTACTTACTTAATTAACTATCTTCTTAAAATCACACCACAATCGGGAATGAATCAAAAGTGGATAAAGCGTACCTGCATCTCAGATTCAATAAGTACTTAAATGCATTAAATAAAACTACTTACCCGTTGTATCTTCATTATTATCTTCGGTGTTCGTCTCCAATGCTTTTCTTACCCATTGCTTGCTTATTTATTTATTACTAAACATTTTCACATTTTAAAGGTAATTAACAAAAACAATAGAACTTACTTCGCGGAGGAAAAAAACACCGTCGCGTATTCGAACTACTTCGCTGAATGTCTCCTATATTGACAGATTTTCGACGTTTTACTTAAAAAATCGGAGTTTTGCACTTAAGTAATGAAATACGTTGTTTAAAGATGAGAAGCATTGTAACAAGTCAAGGCATTTGGTTCCATATAGCGATGATGGTTTTCAGAATGTTTTACAATATTTATTTATGCATAATAGAACCGAATGCTTGTGGTTTTATTTTGCAATAAAAAATTACAATTAAATTATGTATTTATTTTACGCATAACCATACCACAGAAACCTGGTTCCATTTTGTGTATTAAAAATAATTGTTATTAATAGAAATATGTGTAATGTATAATGGTACCAAGTAGGTGTGGATCTGTTTTGTATAAAATGACATGATAGTAATATCGTTTATTTGTTTGAACAAAGCAGCCCCGTGGTGCTGTGGTTCGGTTTTGCTTAATATGGTATTATTCGTTGTTGCTGGTGGTTCCTTTCTGCTTTTAGTATACCTTGTTTCCAACGTAAAAATCATGTGGTTCTTGTTTGTATAAGAATTTAGACCACTTTTGGATGAGTATTCTTCAATAAAAGCAAAAAACGAAATTTGTCGAGTGGTTCCATTTTGCATAAATACGGACAATTACTGCTGCAGTTCATCATCACTATTGGTTAAATATTATCGTTGTTTTTGTTGTGCTTTTAATTGTGTTTCTAAAAATCTACATTTATCAAAGACATAAACAAATGTAATAAATGATTTGATGAATATTAAAAACCTCAAAGACAAGTTTGTCATATTCTTCCATCTACACATGTTATTTAATTGTTAACAGGTACATATTATACAATATCCCGCCCTTTACCTGACCGTTTTATTTACTCGCTGTCGAAAGTAATTGCGTTAATTACGCTTATCGCTTCGTATTCCGTTTCAAAATGTCGGTGTTATTCCGATCATGAAAGCGATCGCTCTCTAAATATCATTGATTTGCGCTAACGATACAAGCGCTATGGATTCTTTTGATAAACTATTTGTAAATAAGAACCTAAGATTATATTTGTAAATAGGAACATTATTCAATAGTAAGTGTGAAAGTTTTTGTTTGAGTGTCAATCGTGTTAAGAGATAGAGATGTGATGGAATTTTGCAGGAAGGTGGAATGAACATAGACTTTGATTGAAATAATGTTAGTATAGCATCATACATAAAAAGTGCCATATAATGTCGGTATATTTAATTATGTTACATTTTCTCAGTGATAAGATTGTTTAACCTTTCCATCGCCATCATTTTTTCGAATGTGAAATTATCAAAATTATGAAATCTTTTCTGTAAAGAAACTTTTACTTTTCTCTCCATTAAAGAAATATAATAAAGTTGTAATTCACGTGACATTTAAAAAACCTTCGCTTGCTGGCAAAAGTAATTACATAGGTATAGGATATATATTTTTTATTTCTACAGATTTTTGAGACATTTTGATGTCTTTTTCTTTCGTTCTCACTTAAATAATAGACAGATAGCATCCAAGATCCATATAATTATAATCTGTTAAATTCATTCAAACTTATCATCATTGTATGATATTATACTTCGTAGTTCGTAATAATCTTCTACAGAGCTTCTACAAACTAAAATCTACCCAGACAATTACCTAAAAGATAAACTACTTATTACATTTCACGATTAAACTGTTTTACATTGATACAACCCTGTTCGATCGTCACGAGAGCCCATTGATAATCTTAAGGTTAACCATCGCCACAAGATAACCGACCATGATTTGTGAATAATTGCGCTTTGAACGCGCCCACGATTCTATTCATTGTATTTCTTAATTGAGATTAACAACGCCTTTGTATCGGCACGAAATTCAACCCTGTTATTATTAAACCGTTGAATATTGATAAAAAATGTAACGAAATATATCTACATATATATCAAATTTCACGGAAACAAGAAGTCCAACTATTGTTGTATAATAAAATAGCTTAAAATTAAAAGCTACTAATTCGTTACATTCAGCTTTATTAATATTTCTGTCATTTATATATAAAATATAGGATTCTTAATACATTCATGTTAAAGCGTGGTTGTATTACGTATTGAAATACTGATATAATACTTTTTAGTCATCTTGACTCGACCAAAGTCGGTACAAGAATGACTCGCAACTGCAAACGACCGTTATTTATAGGACGATCAAAACAACTATTCGAGTGGCGTGACTGTGTGAGTCAGCGCAGGTGTTATTTGTGTTGTTTTGATCGTTATTTTGAATATAACTTGTAATATTATTATTATTTGATAATTAAATGATTATTAATACTTTTATCTATTTGATTATTATTAAAATAATTAATTAAGTTCATCAATTGATTTACTTTTAAAATATAATTTTATCTTTAAATTAAACGCGCTAACACGGCCATTCTGAAAAAAGCTCGTGCTCTGAGCGGTAATTCAAAACTCAAAATATCAATGATATAATTCACTTCAGCTGGTGACATTCCGACTTATTTTAAGTAGTACATTATATTCAAATTATTTGTTTCTTTGTCCAGTTGTCAGGCTAAACCACTGTCTGGATCCATACTGACAAGTGACAATCAGGTTATTATTATTTCCCGCCCAGTTGTAAGACTAAGTCACAGAAAACCCGTACAGACAAGTGGCATTCAATTCTATTATTATCTGCCCAGTTGCCAGCCTAAGTCACAGAAGACCCGAACAGACAAGTGGCATCCGATTATATTGTTTGCCCAGTTGTAAGACTAAGTCACAGAAGACCCGTACAGACAAGTGGCATTCGATTGTATTATTATCTGCCCAGTTGTCAGACTAAGTCATAGAAGACCCGTACAGACAAGTGGCAGTCGGTTACCATAATTAGTTTCCATTACCGCTAACACGGTCATCTAAATTTGGCTTTGGTACTACGTACGTGTAACGTACGTGTAAGAATAGTCTTACTCGTATATAGGACAATAGTAGTCTAGCAATTGCTTGTACTTTTCGCTTCATAGCAATCATTGTCGAGTATTATTGTGATTTACATAGGATTCGATAGCTCAACGAGTTTTTCTAGCTGCGAACAGCGACTTCTGTATCTCATCTGTATCTCAACTCTCAAGTGATAACCATAAGTCCTGGAACATAATTAAAAGTTAAAACACAAGTTATATCCGGCTTGGCCATAGTAAAACAATAACACAATAACGTCCTCGTACGTTCATTTGAAATGAGTACGGTAATTTATCTCGTGATGCCAAAACACAATGTATTATAACACAAACATAACCGCTCGGCCAAACTGACCTTATAGAACACCATCACATCCACATGATGAACTCAAACTCAAATATTGATTCATTCAACTGGACTGGTTTTTCAATCGTCAACATACAGAAAAATAATAATTTACCACCACAATAGCTTACACTGGGCGCCATCGAAGGCACCACATTGGATCCAAATTCCATGGGATCAAAAACTTATTATTTATGACATAAGCACGTCGTTCGCTTACCAAAGTTAATAAAGGCTCAAATATCCTGGACAACCGCCCGGATTGCACATCACATTATAATATTGATGAACTACATTACCGTTATTCCACACCACAAACATTTACTTCACACAACGCACAAGAAAACACACATTGTGCGAGTTCCTTCATCCTTGTATAATTGAAGTCAATTCAATCCAATTTTTTTCGAAGGTTGAAGTCCACAGTCGTATACTGTCATGATGGTGACAGTGACAGTTGCACACTGTCACGTAGTATGATGGAAGAATTTGTGCCAGCCTGCCAGGATTCCGAGTAAGGGCTGGTTCATCTTCTACTTCTGATGTTAAAGCGTGGTTGTATTACGTATTGAAATACTGATATAATACTTTTTAGTCATCTTGACTCGACCAAAGTCGGTACAAGAATGACTCGCAACTGCAAACGACCGTTATTTATAGGACGATCAAAACAACTATTCGAGTGGCGTGACTGTGTGAGTCAGCGCAGGTGTTATTTGTGTTGTTTTGATCGTTATTTTGAATATAACTTGTAATATTATTATTATTTGATAATTAAATGATTATTAATACTTTTATCTATTTGATTATTATTAAAATAATTAATTAAGTTCATCAATTGATTTACTTTTAAAATATAATTTTATCTTTAAATTAAACGCGCTAACATTCATATTGTTTTATTATTATAAAACACACCATTAGTATTACTACGAAGAGCTATTATTTATTCCTTAGGTACTATTAAGACACGCCCCCAAATACATTACACAGACCGAGCTATATCTGATCTAAAGATATTATCTTAATCTCTCTATTTATTACGAATCTTAGGTTTTAACCAATTCTATAAAATACCTACTTAAAAATGTTTTTTTTTTGTATTTTAGCATAATAATTAATTAATATCTCTTAAAAAAATCAATCTACATCTTATGCATACTAATGTATCAAGTGTTTTTGTAAGAATTTTTACCATGTTAACGAAGATCACGTTTTCAAAACATCCAATCCAAAATTTATTAAATGTTTCATAATGCGAGATGTAAAAATTCACGATTTCTCAATAGTTTAAGACTGAAGTCATTAAATGCACAATAATAAGAAAATATATTTTGTAATCGAGATCAATATAATAATTTTAGATAACGAGAGCTAACCTTTAAAAGCCGTGAATGGTGGTTGTATAATGTTGCACATTGCAAGTTGATAAGCCGTGGGAAATAAACAAAATATAAAGATCCCATTATTTCAACACAGCCCTTTATAAGCGCGAAAGGTTCTAAGGGTTCTTGGGTATCAGGATCTCAGCCTTACCTATTTTTTATAATTTGTATTGGGATATAATTGATGGTTTTTAAAATGCGCTACGAGTTATGACATAATATGATGTTTTTGAATGGAAAAATCAATTTTGCTAGGTGAATTCTTTTCGTCTTTGCAATAATTCGAATTGGACCATACGAGTTTGATTCTTTTTATATATACAGCTAGAAATACATTTTTCTGGACATTGAAATTCATAATATGAAACGAGGTGTAATTTTTGCTGTGGTAAGTTTTTAAAACGTAAGGTTTCGTTTGAAATATGATCACAGAACATATGGCACGTGCTATGGCCATGTGCTCTTTTTTACTACGTTTCATAAATACACTTTTTAAAGTGTTGTTAGAGGTTTTTATTCTCAAAGGAACAATTTTAGTAGTAGGTAAGGCAATATGCTTTTCGTAACAATTAAATACAACGTGCTGCTGCTCCGTAATAACTTTTCCTCCAAAGACAGATTTTTTTTTAAATTATTAATAAGCTTATTATGATCGCTGTTATATATAACATTAAAAAATTAAAATTGCAATAACTCTTCAACGGCTGACTTTTGGATATGGTAGATATTATAACATACGGTATATTAACAGGAATAGGTCGACTTAACCTGTAACCCTGTATATATATTCTAGTTTACCTAATCTTATTTAAAAGTTTACTTATATTTAGTTTTTGACAAAACTGCATGTGTTTATCATGTTAAACGAATTATGCCTGTAATTTTCATTCACTTCAACGATTAAATTTTAATTAGAATTTTAATTGATTACTTTGGTGTTAACAAGGCTAACAGAAATTCAGTCAATTGCAGTGCATAATGGCCGCCATATACGCCCGTGAGAATTATGCTAACAAAAAATATATTAAATAACACTTTTTTTTTATATTCTGGATTTTCATAAATTTCATACGTTATTATATATCAATAAGTTGTTAAATATAACTTTAGTATTCATTTTTTTTTCAGTTGCCACTCTTTTTATCATTTCACTTTGCGAAAGCAAAAGTGAATTGATAGAATGTATTCGCGGAGAGCAAGCAGTATGTGGTAATGATGGTATAACTTACTCTAACATGTGCGACTTAGAAATTGTACGATTAGTTCGTACAAACCTGACCGTAGTCCATGAAGGTCCATGTAACACTTTGATCAAAATTTTAATAAGAGCACTACAAATGCAACAACCAAGAAAAAATACAAATAGTCTTCGTAAACGTTCACGGAGGTAAAATATACGTATATTAGTTCATAGTTTATACACATCAGCAGCCGTGTTGTTCTTCATAATGATGTCATTTTTGTTATTTAAACTAGTTAAAAAACAGTTTAAAAAAGTTCTGTCTTGGACGTCCGTGTGTCTATATGTGCGGAGGATTTTCTTGTTAACACGATAGCGACCGAAATACTTTACTAATCGAGTCTTTTTTTTTCTCTTACGCTTGAGTATGCTCAGGAATAGAACCCTTTCATTTTTCAGGGTCTGATTCGATGTGGTTTAATTGTTATAAACAAAAATAATAATTAATAAATAATTATTAAAAAAAATGATGAGGCGTGCACTTTTGGATTTTCCAAACTTTTTTTAATATTATACTTGATTTCAGCCCTGGCAATAAAATAAATTTGTTGTTGCCGCCGGGTTTTGGAATACGGTTACTGTCTCAAATGATTAATACTCAAAGTAAGTAATTGCCAATTAATATCATCATATTGAGCTTTTATTGACTTAGTTACATTTAGTGCACAAATTATGTACCAATCAAATGTGGATTTGATTTATGTGAATTAGAAGGGATTCTTAAGTTAAAGAAGACAGCTAAATACGACTAGCAGGTAATATAAGCACAGTACATACGATATCGTTCTTCGTATTTCAGTACTCTAAGTTTTCTACTATAGGTATATTTATGCTCAAGCAGCAAGCTGCTGGCCAACCTGAATTGACTCGGACTAAAACCATGGTATAAAGAGAACAAAACAAAGGTCTCGTAGGGGCTAGGGCATGTTTATACTTCAAATTACTTCCTACGATACCTTTTGTCTTACTCCAGCTGCTTATATCAATGCTTGAATTAAAACAGTATTTTCTTCGATGTTGTAAAACATATTCATATTATTGTTTCAGGAAATATTGGAGGATTCGAATTCAAACATAATAATATTAACACTCAAGGCACCAACAATGAATTTGCAATTGATGTTTCGTAAGAAAATGTGAAATATGCTTTGATGAATGTAAACAATGGAGTACAGGGATTCACAAAATATTTAAATGTTGTGAATAAATAAGCATTTTTATTTGGTTTTTGATTTACCTTTTCGTTAAAAAATATACAGTTGCATTATAATATGGAAATATGGACTATTCAAGTTTCAAACTGACTGAAAAACTTTACTAGGATATTATAAAATCGAATCCTATAACAGATTATTTTTTACATAAGGGCAACAAAAAATATCTTATAATATGTTAACAAACTATCACGCTGAAACTACTGAGAGAATTCATGTGACACTTGATCTTATAATAAAGAACTTGGTGGGATTAATAATATTATTTAAAAAATATGGGTTTAGAGTACCTATGTATATACATATAATATGTATATTAAATTCTATGGTATGGGTCCATAACCGTATAAAGAAGTAGAATAGGTCAAAGGACAGCAGGATTTCATTCTTTCGGTATTTGTTACAAACAAAACTATAAAGAGTCTTATAATTTTTGTATGCATGTTAATAAAATAAAACGAGCTAGCAAAAGTTTTATTTTTCTATACATATTAAGATTAAGTGATAAGAGAGAAAAGATGGTGTGAACACTAAATATCAATATAAATATTGTAATTGACGTTTTTTTAGGAAATAGGACCCAAATTGTGGTACCAGGCTTTTCTCTAAAGAAAAAGGGCTATTAAATTGACCTAATACTGATATATTCAATGAATTAAAATGTTGGACGGCCAAAAAAGCGAACAGTACGCACAGGTCAGCTAGATACCAATGACATATTTATTTGTTTAAAAAAAAATAAAGATTATATTTTACGGTTAAAAAAGAATTGATCTTTTCACACAAGAAAGCGGTAAAATTTAACAATTAAAATGTTAATTAACTTGTCGAATAGCTACGTGATAATTGTTACCGACCGCATTTAGTTTGGACAAAATGATTATTGCATATATTCGTGAGTATTAAACACAAAATTTCTTGAAAATCCAACCTACATATCCTCTATTTAGTTTTATAGAATTGAGATGATTTGGTAGGTCTTCATCTTTGGAAATAGTGTTTTGCAATCATTTTAGTTATGAGCAGTAAAAACTAATTTTATTATCTATCTCTATCTTCTATATTCTACAAAATAACAAAACGCACAGCCTTTTCCGTTTTCTAACGTCTTCGTGTGTGCGTTATTTCCTTATCTATATATGTATTTTATTTTTCTAGTTGCCAGCTTGTTACTTATTTTGCCATACGAATGTAAAAAAACCTGGCAGAAATGTCCGCATGGGGAGCAGGCAGTTTGCGGCAATGACGGCAATACATACAATAACATCTGTGACTTGGAAACGGTACAATATTTTCGTACAAACCTCACTGTGAGATACATAGGCTCATGTAACTATTTGATAGACACGTTATTGAAAATACCAATGCTACCAGAAACTAAAAAAAGTCTACGGATTAGGTAATGTACACTGATTTGTATAATATATAATGCTCATTTTATTTTTTTTGTACTACGCACGTGTTATTTTATTATTTATTTTTGGCCCTGTGTAAAGAATTTTTTTTGTTTATTTCAGCTGGTCTTTTGGATTTAAATTTGGGTTTGGGTCTAAAAAAAATAAAATGAAGCTGGCCAACTATATGATAAATACACAAAGTAAGTACCTAATGGTGCTATTAGATTTTAACAAAAAACTAAAAGGCGCCTTCAAAATTCAAATTATCAGAATTAAACCATATTTAGATGGGAGCGCTTTATAAAAAAAAGAATTATCAAAATCGGTTCAACCAGTCGAAAGTCCTGAAGTAACAAACTCAAAAAATACAATCGAGTAGAAAAGCTTTTTTAAGTCTTTTTCGTTGAAGTGAATTCTGCCTTCTTTATAGATCGATTTATGATAGAGAATAGAGTCTTAGAATAGAGTGTTGTTGTTTTTTTTGCGAACAAACTAAAGAACATTTCAGAACAGTTTCAAAAGAAAAAAAAATTTGGCCTGTCATAACAAAGACGGCAACATACTCATATACTTACTAATTATGTTATTTTCAGAAAACATAGGAGCTTTTCAATTTAGACATAATAATATCAACACACAAGGAAACAACAATAGATTTGGAATTGATATTTTGTAAGAAAATACAAATAAAGTTAATATCTATGACGAACACTAAAAATGAAATCAAGTTAAGAACTAAGCAGGTTTTAACGTCCCAAACTTTTAATATTATTTTTTAACAAAATAATTTCCTACAATAAATTCATATTATTATACAAAGATTGCTTTATTTTTCAACCTTGTCTTTTATTCGATATTCGATAGGTACTAAAATATATGATGACTATGTAGTACATAATATTATCTACTTAACTTAAGTAAGATGGCTCTTATTTTTTCTAAACTTAGTTTTAAACATATCTTATCTCATAGACAAAATATTTAATGTTGTATCGTTTTAACTAAAAAGACAGAAAATGTTTCTTTTTTCAGTTTTTAATTATGCCTTAAAGGCAATCACTGCCTTAAATTTCAAATAATATAATTTAAGAATATCCATAGCTAAAATACCAATATGAATTTATTCTTTATAATACCTATTAGTGCCTAGATGAGATTGTTATTGAAAGTTTGTAAAAAAATCGCAATGACATTGGTAATTGGAAAACAATAGGCTATGCGTAAGTAAAATATATTGTGTTCTTGAAATTTCACGTCAAATTAAAATGGCAAATTAAAAAAGTAGCCAGTTAGCTGATTACTCGATAATAATACTTTGAAAATGCTTATGTTGTTAACAGGTAAGTTGAAGATACTTTTAGGTTTTATTATGATTGATTGCAGATGACTTATACATAGCTGTTTCTATTATATTTTTAATATAGTTTACCTATGTATATTATAGTTATATACATCCATACCTATACATAATAATGTCTAAGTGCAGGTTTATGGTACCTAAGTACCTAAATACTGTATGTGTAAATTTTATAACTTTTAAAGTTACGAGCTTTGGTATATTGGTATATTGAATACAATTTTTAAAAAATTGCTCCAGATTTTTCCTCCTTTAATTTTCTTACGTAAATAATATAATATAAAATTTTATAAATAAAACAAAAGAGGGTATTTCAGTTTTCAGTGCGGTAATCCTCTTTCCTTGCAATTCTACCACAGCGCTCCGATGCAGACTGGGCAACTATTTTGTGTGTGGAAGCGATGGCTTCACGTATTTCAACATGTGTGATTTTGAATCTGTCAGGTCCATAAGACCTAACCTTTTTATAAGACATGAAGGGAGGTGTGAGCAAAGTGGTCCTACTGAAAGACCAAGAATGTCTAAGGATAACGGGTTACCTAAGAGGTTATTTTTTATTCAGCAATTAACTCAATATGATTTAATTTGTAAAACAACCAAAATATATTAAATAATAATAATTCTCATTCATTTAGTGTTTTGCATTTGATTATAGTGTCTTTTCGTTTCGTATATAATTTATTAATAAAAATCTCTACTCTTTATGTCATTTAACATAATATATCCTGGTAATCTTCATGTAATACATTATTACATATAACTTATATGTACGCTATTTTCTACATACTTTAAAAATATGCTCATCGTTTATATCTAACAATACAAGCGCAAAAAATAAATATTATATCTGTTTGCAAACATATATAGTAATTTCGTTTAATTTACTTACTATATTATCGTGTAGAGAATAGTAATACATATTACAATTTTGGAGACCTATAACACACGATGAACCGATTTATAAAATGTTTGGAAAGTACTTAAATAAAAGTAAAATATTAAAACACATTTCCCAGGGGCTTTAAAGCTAAAAGACATCACTGGAGGAAATCAAAGGGAGTGGGAATTTTATCACAGATATTACAGTCACAGAGTAAGTAATAAGGTGAATTAATCTTTCTTTCTTTCTAATATAAGTATAAATATTATACAATTGTTTCAAAAAATTGCTTAATTCATATATTTTTTTAATATTTTCAGTAAAACTGAGTGCCTTTAATTTCGAACACAATACTATTAACACCCAAGGAAACAACAACAGATTTGAGATAACCATAAACACGGGATGTGCAAATAATGATGTTAAACGATGTTACGTGATAGATCACTAATAAAAGCATTTTTCTTCTTATTTATACCCCTTATTAAAAGAAGAAGAAATCCGCTTATTTGAATATAAATAAAACGTTAAAATATTTTACAATTTTTTTTATTTCTGTCCTAAAATAGAATCTTTCTAGTAGGTATTTTAACTACTTTCAATTAATTATCTGCCTTGAATTGTAAACGTTATTATTTATGCCTTTGCTAATTTCTCATCAAATCTAGAAAACGATAATTATAACAGTAGATAGTAGGTAGTAATGATGAAGAAAATTATATTAAGTAACTACACTGGTATTGATATTTTTGTCACATTTTTGGAAACGCCAAGTTTTTCTTCCATTACATAAAAATATGTAAATGTTCAAATAGCATACAGCATACTTTAGCCGCATAAGAATGTTAATTATATCGAAGAATTTTATTTTACAGAATACATATAAATACCTTTTTTTTTTTTTTATAGTGGGGAAATCTTCCAAAGATACCCACGGCCCCCGGGGAAGGAGCCGTGGGTTATGTCGGATTCTTACCGACTAAAACCCCACTGTGTTCCGTCGAGCCGCTTTAATGGTGGGGCCGCGGGTATTTGTTGGAATTCTTCCGCGACCATACATATAAATACCTAAAATCTCTCTATAGTATAACAGAAAACAAAAGTATCAACTCTCAAGTCAAGTTTTTTAACATTTTACTATAGGTATTATAAGGATAAAAAATTCCACAATATTTGGTGGGAAGTGTGAAAAAAATAGTGCTAGTTATAGGTATTATTAAAATTTCACGTTTAACAGTTCAATTAAAATGGTAAATTAAAAAATAATAAGTGATTTTTCATTCCACAAATCATTTGGAAATGTTCACGCAAGTTGTGAGTAGTAAGTAAAAAGTCAAATAAATTTAATTTCTGTCCAATAATTATAGTAATTAGTTATTACTATATTAGTATACTATAGCTGTGCTCCGCGGTTCCACCCGCATTGCTCCGCTCCTGTTGGTCTTAGCGTGATGATATACCTATGTATAGCCTATAGCCTTCCTCGATAAATGGGCTATCTAACACCGAAACAATTTTTCAAATCGGACCAGTAGTTCCTGAGATTAGCGCGTTCAAACAAACAAACAAACAAACTCTTCAGCTTTATAATATTAGTATAGATTACCTATACATATCGCTTAACTTTATCCTATAATAATATAGTTAAAATCTAATTCTTTTGCTATTCACATATTTCCAGCTTTCCAATTACTTAGCACTCAAGATATGTTTCAGTTTTCAGCGTTGCAATCATCTTGCCATACAATGCAGATACAGCGGTGCTCATGTGCACATATGGAGAGCACCCTGTATGCGGTAGCGATGGCCTCACCTACACCAACGTGTGCGACTTGGACATCGCCCGGTCCTTACGACCAAACCTCACTATAAAACATGTCGGCAGATGCAGAGATCTCTTTCATACGTATGCTAGAAGCACAACAGACTACGATGATGATGACTTTCTTTTGGAACGTGATTTTTATGGCTTACCTGGATCTAAAAGGTTTGTTCTTATCAATTACATTTACCTACTTGGGATCAGTAAATTTCGGGATAGCGTCTGAAAAAATAAATGATAAATATTTTTTTTATAGGTATCATAATATGTTTATAAATGAAGTAGGTATAGTATTTGTAGCTTTATTTAATTGTTGGGTTTTTTTTCCAGACGTCCGTATAAAAGGAAACATTTGAAACAATTCAAGAAAACCATTCTATCGGAGATGATTAATACACAAAGTAACTATTTTACTAATGTTCATACTCAAAATTAAGTATTAGTGACTGTTATTATAGAATATTTTATCTTTCAGCAAACATAGGAGCATTTGAATTTTCACACAATAATGTTAATACTCAAGGATGCAATAATCGATTTAAAATAAAGACCGGATGATGGTTTTCAAATTAAATGAAATGAAATTTGATGTATAATACGCAAATATATTGTATTACATGGAATTCACTGTTTTTCATTTCAATTTGTTATATTATATCTATTGAAACTGTAGGTAAATATCTCAGTTGGACATCTGCAGTCCATCTAACTAATGTTGGCATATTGATAATGGATTTACCTAAATGTTATGCGTAATCCGCAAACCTAAGCAATATAACGAAAGGTAATAAATCTTCTGAAATAGAGCCTACTAACATCTACCTACTTGTTGTTTTATATTTATTATCATTGGTAACACCAATTGAATTAACCAAATCAACTTTGTGCTCAAATCTTTATACCTTTCTATCTATGCCAATATAACATATTAACTATACAGTTTTATAAAAAGTCACGAACCCGTATATTGTAAATATTTATATTAATTATCTACGACATACGTTATATTTGTAAAATGCACTATACTCAGTAGGGTTTTAACTTTTATTTCATGTCATAAAGCCTAAAATATCTAGTGCTAATCCGCATCGTCGATACCCTATAGCCTATATTTAATAATTACTTGATATAGTCACATATAGATTAAGTTTTTTTAATCTGCAACGTATGAGAACGTAACTCAATGTTACGGTTAAATTAATTAAAATGTTTAATTAAAAGGAAGATTGAAGGTTTAAAATTTAAATTATGATATTGGTTGATGAAAACCAGTCGACAAAATGATCACAACGTATACGCGTGAGTTAACTTTACAAAATATAGATCAATCAGTAGATATATTAGTAGTAGATAATAATAATACTTAATGGTTACTTATATTACGAATTTTTTTTTTCAGTATTCATGTTATCAGTTTTCCTGTATACATTATATCCTTTACATCACAGTGAAGCTGCAAGAATAACATGCAAATACGGCGAGCAAATACTATGTGGAAGCGATGGCTTCACTTACAATAACATGTGCGACTTGCGAATAGTACAAACCGTTCGACCTAACCTCACTGTGAAGCACCTGGGATCATGTAAGGCAAGAAATGGACGCCTCTTAAACACGCTGTTAAAAATCATCGAACTGCAAAATAACATGGTTGAAGATAACGCTCTAAGGAGTAAAAAACATAGGTTTTCCAAGTCAGTAGTGTAACAAAAAGTAAAAAGTTTTTAATTTAGCAACGTTTTACTAATTGATCTCCTTAACTGCATTTTAGGACACCCTATTGTAAAGAGGTGAAATTAAATAAAAGACAAAAAAGTGATTTAACAAGGATGCTTTTATCACAAATGACAAACATTCAGGGTAAGTTATTTCGAAGTCCAGTCGATAAAATCTTGGAGTATTTTATCACTTTAATATCATCAAATCTGAGTTTATGGGCATTTCTTTTCAAAAATTACGTGCTGATTTTTTTACAATTGGAGTAAAGGTGAGGAGATTATAGTGTAGATATATAGAAAACTAGCTTTCCGCCCGCGGCTTCGCCCGCGTTTTCAAAGAAAAACCCGTTCCCGTAGGATTTCCGGGATAAAACCTATCCTATGTCCTTTCTCGGGTATCAAAATATCTCTATACCAAATTTCATGCAAATTGGTTCAGTAGTTAAGGCGTGATTGAGTAACAGACAGACAGACAGAGTTACTTTCGCATTTATAATAATATTAGTATGGATTATAATTCGATTTTTTCTTAGTAAAAACCCTCTGTTCTTCTACCTGCAAAGTTGAGAATGCTCGTTCAGCGTTGGTTACAAAATATTCCATGATAGTATAACCAATTATATAGTCTAACTAAGTACTAAATTCATTGTTATATTTCAATTATTTAATGTAACACGTTTATTACAGAAAATATAGGTGCGTTCGAGTTTTCAAATAATACAATAAACACCCAAGGAACTGGCAATTTATTCAAAATAAAAACTGGATAAAATATATTATATCTGTTTTATTTATCATCCATTTATCTGCATTAATTTGAAAAGATTAGACTTGTTATTATAATATTCTATACCTATGTTGTTAAGTTAAAATTGAAAGTAGGCAGTATTTGAAAAATATGTAAAAATATAAACTATGTATAATAATAAAACTGTGTACCTATGTATGTATTGTCAATAAAAGTAACAAAGCCAATAAAGGCGATAAAGTAATTAATTTCAATTATCTAGTATGTAATGGAAGTTTAATTTCGTTGCAATCAAATTTACACATTGCGCTGTGAAATTATGATTAATTGCACTTTGCCTTATTCTATTCGTCTGATTTTCCATAAATCAAACTGAACTATACATTCAACAGCACAATGCTTTTAATAGTGAAGAGTGAGTACACAATTTAATAATTATAGAAAGTAATTAATTAATAATTTAAAAGTATACATCTTTATTTGTTTACAGTTATTGTGCTTTTCGCATTTTTTCCATATCTCAGAGCGCAAGTTTTAAAATGCATTTACGGTGACCGAATCGTGTGTGGAAGTGATGGATTCACATATTTTAATTTATGTGACTTAGAAATCGTTAGGACTGTCCATCCAAATCTGCATATCAGACATAATGGACCTTGTAATGAAGTCAAGACTCTGGACAGAAAAATTGAGATTATTTCAGCTCGTGATGACGTCGCTCCACTGCGCCGGAACAGAAATTCAAAGTAACGTATTTAATTTCTTACACGTTAAAGAATTTTGATACAAGTAATTCTTGTAATAATTATTAGAATTTACCTACATCCATTTTCAAATTATTCGCAATGAAGGTGTTTGAAAAAGACAGCCACAAATAAATTTTAAAACTTTTTTTTTCATTAACAGAAAACCACACCACCACCACCACACTGCTCGTGACGATTTTATATTTAATAATATAATGTCGCAGATGTCCAAGATAAGTAAGTCATACTAAAATTATAAATTTTAATTGAGAAATTATGACATGATGAGTTGCATTTAAATTTGATATATTTTTTTACATTTTACAGCAAAATTGAATGCTTTCCAAATGACTGATAATGCTGTAAGCACACAGGGTGAAAATAATCTATTTGAGATTGATTTCGGATCAAACGATTCAAGTCTTCGCAGAAGAATGGGACGTAAATTCAAACAGAGGAAATCAAAAATATTTTAAAAGCAAAGTTAAAATAATATTGGTTTATTTGGACAAAGCGCACAACTTCTGTTTTTCTTCTCTTTCATCTTGTTCAAAATTAAAAGTGTCGTCATAGTAATTGAACTGAAACAATTTTGTTCTATGTTTATTGTCAGATTTAGCTCTATTTACACATTTCCCATTGTACATATAGTGCAGGTTTTTAACAGTATTTCTATTATAGTCCAAATGGCACAAATTATTATATGTTCGATCGTTACTTCCACAAACAGGAGCATATATTTAGCAGATTCTCTTACATTTGCCTCTATGTACTACTTTTAGACTTGGGTTCCTTTTCTGTGCGATCCAGAAATGTTTCCTAGATGCAAACGTTTCGAAATTGGACGCACACAGAGGGCTATGTATGTAATTGTAGTTAGGTCTTGGTAACACATCACCACGTGTAAATAATGCTAGAGCTGCAGTTAACCAGATAGCTGAAACAATTGAAGAAAATTGACACATAAACATTATCCTTCATGCATGGGCGTAGCCACGGTGGGGCAGGGTGGGGCACTTGCCCCACCCTGGCTCTGGCCTGGAAAGTACCTAACCAAATCTAAAAAATTAAATTAAATTATCTAAGTACCTACTGACTAAAAAACTTAGTATCCGTAAGAAAATTCACTCTCGAAAGTCGTCACTCGTCACACAAAAAAAATGCGATCTAAACAAAAAACTTGCGCACGAATGACCCCATGCGCGTTAACAAACGTAATCCTTTTATTTTTCGTTTGTGTGTTTTTGGCCAATATCTCGGAAACTATCCACTTAAAGGCAAAAGTTATTATGACTTTTTTGTAGAAAGTAAAATTTCGCATCTTTTATTCCTTGTAAACTTTTTTGTAAAATGTACCGTTTACTATTTATGGCCCATTTAATGAACCGATTTATCGTTTTTGGCTTATAACACTTAAAATATTGGATTAATCAATAAAATACATCTTTCCTTTTTTAAGCTTACTCTATTCTCTACAACTTTTGTTTGAAACTTTTTTAGGGTTCCGAACCTCAAAAGAAAAAACGGAACCCTTATAGGTTGTTGTTGTCACTATGTTGTCCGTCTGTCTGTCTGACTGTCAACACCCTTTTTCTCAAGAAAGCGTCGAGGTATCAAGCTGAAATTTATATCGAATACTCAAGTCTACAGTCCCTTGAAGCTGTGAAAGCCAACGCAATCAAAAGATACAGCCGTTTTATGCTGCAAATTATCGCAAATTTCGACATTCGCAAGGGAATCAAAACCTACACTGTACTTCCCGTGAACATAGTCTTGAAATTTGGTAAAAAGCAATGTCTTATAGCACAGAGAAAGGAAAAATTGCTAAAACGTACATACATACATTTTAGAGTTATAACCATGGACTAATAAATATATTTATTAGTCCATGGTTATACATAATAAAAAGTAGGTTTGTTGGGGCCCTCGGTGCGCGATTCAGACTCGCACTTGGCCGGTTTTATTTGTAATGCCCACAATTTTTGAGTTATTTAATGTTCAATGTTGGATTACCGGGCTTAAAATAAAGAATTTCAAGGTATGCATACCATATAATGCTACAAATTCAACAAACTTATTAAAAATATGTCCTGTAGTACTTCCAAATTAATAGTTTATTTCCTCACCTGCCATAGTAAGACTTTTAAAATATTTCATTTTATTATATTTCGTACAACTAAATAATATTGAGTATATTATTTTATATTCTGATGCAAAAGTAAAATAGAAGTAAACGAAAAGAGTTTATTTAGAAAAATGTGTAAAATTATATATAAAAAAAATCTAAATGCATTGGATATCTCTTCTTCGTCTTCATTACATACTTAAAAAAAACTTACGGCTCCCGCGTCACCCGCCGTGCGCCGACATTACAACTCAAAAAGTATGGGCACTAGAAAAGTTTCAAACAAAAGTTGTCGAGAATAAAGTTATCTTAAAAAATGGGTAGATGCATTTTGTTGATTAATCCAATATTTTGACAGTAATTATTTGCCAAAAACGATAAACCGGTTCATTAAATGGGTCATAATTCGTGAACAGTTAGTTTTACAAAAAAGTTTACAGGATGTAAAAGATGCGAAATTTTAATTTCTATAAAAAAGTCGATATAACTTTTGCTCTAAAGTGGAAAGTTTCCGAGATATCGGCCAAAAACTTTTCTTTAAGATTACGAGCGTAGACCTGGATCTGTCAGCATTTTGTGTTTTTATGGTCAGTAAGTGACCCTAAACTTCCCGTGAACTCCGAATCGTGAAATTTTGTATTAAGTAACGTCTTATAGCGCAGATAAAGGAAAAATTGCGAACCCTTTAGATTTTGATTCCCTTTCAAATGTCGAAATGTGTGAAAATTTGCTTCAAAAATTCGTTTTTTTCCTTTTAAGGTTCGAACTTCGAAGCCCTAAAAATTAACCGGGACTAGACTTACATTTTTTTTTTTGCCCCACCCTGAGCCTATGGCTAGCTACGCCCATGCCTTCATGCATGATGCAACAGCCAGATCATAGCTTGCTTTATTTACGAATCAAATCAATAATAATTAGTATGTACCTAGGACACATTCAAATGCGCCATATTATTTTCTTAACAAGAGACGAAACGTCAACCTAACCAAAGGTCCCTAATTTCTATACGAAAAATAAATTTAATATTTTTAAAGCTACAAAACTTACCAGTAAGAAACATGTCCAATCAAATGTACGTTACATTAGCACAAAATATACGACTGACTTTGTATGGAGTCTAAATACCAATTCACATTACATTCAATGTTACGTTTTAATGGAAAATTTTATTGGCTAGCTATAATTAGTCCCAGTATTATCGACTCTTTATTAGGTAATATACCTAGATTTCTAAGATATTTGATGTTATGAATGGCTTGAATGCTATTTTAATTACCTATACAATTTATTTTGCCATCAATCATAATTCATAACTTTGAACAACTCGAAATTAATGAGGAAAGAAACATAAAATGAATAGATAGTCGATACCCATTCTAACTGAACTAACATTTTCTTATAATATTTATAAATTTCAATCAGATAATAATTGAGTTATTCATAAGGAAGTTAGATACACAATAAACAGGTCAGTTTTGACAATGTCTATAGGCACTGCCTTTTTTGTATCGGAATAATTGCTGGCTATGTAGGTTGTGTATGGTTACGTACTAGAACTGAGGCGTTAGAAAACATCGAGATAAATATCTCGTTGCAACAACAGAGAATACTTACAAAATGACGCCCACGCAGATGATCTTACTGGTGTTTTAGTTAGGGTCCGTTTTAAAATGTGTGTTATGTAACATGTTTCTATTTATCTGTTATTATTTCGGTACAAATGAAGAAGGTACATACCCGTATATATTATATTGGATTTTGGAGTAGCGTAGTTATTTAAGAGTATATTGAATAGATTAAATTTAAGTGCAAGTGGTTAAATTATGCATTTTAGATTTAACATTGCAACGGAGGCTTTATGTACCCTAGCGGCTAGTCTGTTTATAAAACCAACTGTAATATAAATAAACATCATTACCACTATTAAGTACTTGCTTACATATTTTTATGATGTTGTGGTGGTGTGTGCAAGCTTACATCCACAGATAATATAATACTATTATTGCGTTGCCATAACGTTATTGCAATTTAATATACCTTACTAAATAATTTTCTATTCCAAGAAGATACCATTACCCCATTCTAGGCTTCTTGTGAACTACATAGGTATACTAGGTATTCAGGAATGCCAAATAACTGCTGTCGGTGATTGCATGATCTTGACGTTTTACTTGAAACCAATTGATAATCTATACTAGTACTACATTCAAATAACAATCATGCAATATCGCAGTAACAAATAACAATACGGCGCTATCTTGATAATTCTTGATTGAGCTTTTGTTCAAGCCTGATCGTTCCTTCCTTCCTTTATACGGTTGAATAGATATGTAATATGAATAACGTAATAGTAAGCCGATTAACTGTTTGAACTTTATATGGACTAGCAAGTCAAATTGATATTGCGAAAACATAAATGATTATGCTACACTTAAATATTACATGTATCATGTGGCACTATTTGCATAATATAATATATTAATATCAACTTATAGGAACTTAATATGAGAAACAATTTATACATCCTACGCAACATGCGTAATAGGATGTAAACATAATAGATTTTATCTCATAAAGTATATGATAATTTCGTTAGATGTTGCGGTTTCGTTAATTAATAAATGTTTAACTGTCACTTTCGATACAAATATCGCCAGTTGTAACCTGTCAACTTGTCTTATGTCCATGATAAACAGACATTGGCATTTGGAACATTCTCTTGATGCTCGGAAGTTATCGATGTATCTCAAGATGTATCTACAAGCAAAACTATCCTCATTTTAATTAGGTATAGTATTAAGTTTGTGAATTATGTCTCAATATTGACAACTTTTCTATGACTCTCCGATAATATTAAGTATATGTACTAGTTTTCCTTTCTACTTTTGCCAATCCTTTCTTTGAAGACGGGTTCGAAATAAAAATCTAATGAATTTGGTTAGGGACTTACCTAAGCTAAATAACTAAATACCTACATAAGATTCTGAAATATTTATTACATAATATACATAATAGCAACAAATATTTAGTAACGTCTCTCCAACGTATCAATACGATACAATCTATTTATCTATACTAATATTATAAAGAGGAAAAGTTTGTAAGTATGTATGTATGTATGTATGTATGTATGTATGGTTTTCACGCATAAACTACTGGACCGATTTCAAAAATTCTTTCACCATTAGAAAGCTGCATCTTTACTGAGCAACATAGGCTATATTGAATTTTCAAAAAAATTAGAGATCCTTACCAAAAATGCAATAATGTAACCCAAGGTGTAAAAAAATCCTCAATAAAACTTCTGTCATCGCGTGCGCTGCGGAATCTATTGAAGATAGAACAAAAAAATGTTCTACGGTATTATAGAATGGATCAATATCTACAAGAAAGTCCGCGATACCATATGTCCATCTTCAGTAGTTATGTTACTACAACAACTTTTTTACGTTTTCAAAGTAAATAGAAGTGCCGACAGTAATCAAACCATGTTATCCATACACATATATTAATCCTTATCCCATTAAATGATGTTTTATTATAGACTGTTTCAATACCAGCAAAATACTTTTTAAATGAAAAGAATTGGATATTCCATTCAAAAGATATAACGAATTTTTAAAAGTGTCAATCTACAGAAAATAGTAGGTATACTGTTCGAGCAGGCCGTAGTGCGGGGGTCACGGAGGAATTCTACCAATATGCGTCTTGACGGAACACATATTATATGAAAGATTTCCCCACTAAAACAAAAAAAAAAAAGAAAAGGCCGTAGTACGGGACGGGGTAAAGGTGATTTTCATGTGATTAAAAATTAAACCTATAGTCCGACCTATAGTAGACTTTTCACTGTAACGATATCGCTATCTATGCGGGTGAAACCGCAGGGCATTGCTAGTAACTTATAAAACAATAAAAACCAATTGCATGCATTTGCAGTCAAGGACAGGAGCTGCTTATTTAGTACTCAATTGTAGGTAATTATTGAAGAACACAGTATAATTAACCAGTATGTTGTGCTGTCACTAAAATAACAGCCATACGTTACCCTTATTCAAGATAAACAAGGCTAACTATGCTCTTTGCTTATCTCAGAAAACTACACTTAAAGACACCTCTTATATCAGCGTAGTGTACGACCTATTGTTTCTAAAGTGGCTATATTGCTGACAGGCTGAAAGCTTTGATGCATAGTTTCTTCTATTATTTGTAGCCAAGGGGATCATAGTACGCTGAATATGAGGTATATTACGTAACTGTTACTTATTGAACTATAATTTTGAAATATAATGATGCCACACAAATGAAATCATCCACATAGAGCGAGCAGATTCGCGCGGAAAATGCTTCGTAAGGCTTCTGGCTCTGTGTAAATCCACCTCTTGTATATTTTGTCGTTTTCAAATATTGGAAACACCTATTCAAATAAATACTTTGTGTTAGAGTTTTAAAACCTAAAGTTAGTAAGTTCAAAGTGGTAACCGCATCTATCATAGACAAAGTGGGTCGTTAAGATATTTCCTTATTCGTAAGTTAGCAAAAAATAATCATAAATTTGTATTTTTGAAGTCATACAAATACAAAGACGTTAAATGTTTAACTTTACTTTCTATAAAACTGCAGTTTTCACTTAAGGGATGTGATTAATGGGTAAGAAGTATGATCATCCGGTGATTCTATGTTGACAAGATGGCGGTGAATTGTAAAGAATACTTGAAGTCCGGTTCACAACTTGTTTAGCATTCTATGACCATGAATAAGAATGACAGCAAAGTTTAATTAATATGGGATTTGTCGCAGTAATAAAGATAGCCAGCGTACCTACAGAAGGACCATTTGTCGCGGCAAGAGGCCATTTTAGGAAGAAGTAATGAATCTATCGAAAATTCACTATCTCTTCCTGAATAAAACTGATGATCCCTTGTTCCTACGAAATCTTTTTAACAGTATAAATAATTTCATCTACTATATAGATTGTAGACACGTCATAAAATATGCACTGCTAGCTAACGCGCGCCGCTAATCTTATGGAAATATTCCATTACACTAAGCCATTACATCCAAAGTTTTTTACATATTACATGTGAGAGAATCATAACAGAGTAGTTGTTATGTGGCTATACCTTCCTATTATAATGTACTCTATTGTGTACAACATAATGTCGATATTGAATTGATATGAAATGCATGGGCTTACGGGCCATGCTATGGTTTATATTCCTTGAGTCAGTAGCTCGATGAGATAGTCTCGGTACTACCATCGACCGCGCAAGGTGTGCGCACTGAGTCATTATTTAATATTATTTCACATATCTACCTAATTATAATTAATTATGGAGAGTTATTTAAATTCTCCGACAGCAGCGGTGGGATCGGCACTTATTACCCCGATTCCAATACGAATAAGACTTTGTTAAACGGTGCAAATCTGCAAGTGAGTGAAACGAGTGATAGTGTTAGTGAGATTCAAGAAGATATAGCTAGTGTTAATGAGGTTCGAGAAGAACCACAGTTTCCACCAATAAATCATGAGAATGTTAGCACGACAACGACAATGTTGTGTGTGGGTTTCGCAATCATCATGTCGTGCGCATCCCTGTTAAAAGAAATGACAGATACACTTTCCCGAAACGAAACATTTTGTTTCCGGGTCTAACGCATAATTAAGGAAGGTAAACTATAATGATGTTTACATACCGATGTACGACCCGAATGATAGCGAGTTTACGGCAGCATAATGGTGTAACGAAAATACCTTTTTCGAGATATGGTATGGTAAAAAAGTGATCGAGTTTCAACATACATCGAGTGCTCCACTACAAAGTTGGTGCTAACCGACCGGCTGCGAAGGGGCTGGAACTACGCGAATATAGTAAATTCGTGGTAGAAGGTATTGCAGATGACCAGGTATGATCTGATTTATTGCCGCCGATTGATTTTGTGGGTCTTGATAGACATTTTGGCACAAATCAATTAAAGCGTCGCATGTTGCAAATTATTTGCTATAACTGTGTGTTCACATGTCATTACAAACGTGACGCTAAATCTCGCCTATGAAACAAAATCAGTTAGTTTAATCATTAAGAATAACAAAGGTCCGTTGAATATTTAAGAAATAGTACAACAACGCACTTATAGTCATAAATTTGGTCACATAGAAGAGGTTTGTTTTTCTAAGCAACGGGCGGCACGCTCTTTAAGAAACAATACCCTGTTAATGTGTGTTTACAGCACGATACCCTGCTTACAGTCACAGATGTTGCCAGCGTTAAGTTCAAGTGCCTTATTGACAGCGGGTCCGATTGTTTTTTTTTCCTTTGTAAAAGGATAGCCGCAGATAACATGACCAGGCCTCTAGAGTTTGTATACACTCGCGTTACAAGAATTGGCATGTATCAACCTATTCATTCGCCCGTACAACATTACCTATAACTGTTAATGATGTAAATATTATGAGCTTTGGTTGTTATGGACTTTCGAGTACTTTCGGGGATGAAGTAACAGGTTGAGATGTTTTTACTAGAGCCGGACGTAGTTTGATTATGAATAACAATGGGAGTCAAATTATTCGTGAATTTAAAATAAAAAATATTTTTTTTGCGGACAATAATATTGAATTTATAGACGTGGATTCCAATGATTTTAATTATGTTCATCCTGTGTGACCCATCATTGAAAGTAAAGCACGAATTTTGTGAAATGGAAATAAGACTTGTGAATACAGCACTAGCACAATCTATAGTTCTTTCAACGTTTATAAGACTTTGTAATGCCCTTGTTGTTAACCAAGGACTAGATAAATTATGTGACTTCATAGCTACTTTTTATATTCAACGATGTTCGAGTTTTCAAAATCATAAGAGGTTACATTCTTTTGTTTAAGAAGAGTATTGAAAGTCTCACTTGCTCAGAGTTTTCATTTAATTGGAATAAATGCAAGTTGCTGTTGCAACATTGAATAGGTATTCACCGCAAGGTTTCATAACATCGAACGGTAGCTTCGTCAGATAAATAAGAGATATTTATTCGTGAGGTATTGTAGAGAGATTACTCCTAGCTTTTCTTAAGTCTTAGCCACTTTGTATGAAATAAATAAAAAAGACGTAAAGTAGGATTGGTGCACTTCGCATACGGACACCCACCCGCGGAGAAATTAAAGTAAAAACAAAATATAATGACGTTCGTTCATCGTTGTCGAAGTACACACAGATTCCTGTTCAATAGATTATTATGGTTCAGTTTTCCTACAAGAAAGTAATGATCAACTTAAAAATCGAATATCACTGACACAGAAAATTGTTATCATAGTTATTGAATAGAGTTAAAAGGTTTAAGAAGACCTCAAGCATAATCAATTAAGCGTTAACATTTTAAAATATTAACAGACTAAAATAATCTCAAAGCATCATGTCATAAGAAAAAGATTTTCTCCTCGTGTTCAAAGATGATGGGCTTACATACTTACAAGCTTTTGATTTCGATGTCGGTACATACGCAAGGGTGCAAGAATACCGCGTGTAGATTTGATTAGTAGACTAGTAGTAGTAACTAATTGTCTCCACATAATGTTCAATTCGGGCAAAAATAGTAAAGATTCGCGACATGTGCGATGAAATAACATTATTGATTTAAGTTTAAGGTTGTCACATACGATAAAAAAAAATGCCTGCTATATAAACTTCTTGTTTTGTTAGGTGCAAATGAAGTGTTACCATTCATTTATTGATACAATCATTTCATGATTATTTGAAAACATTTAAGTTTGGAAAAACCTGCAAAATTTAGTGTAGTAAGTTCGTTAGAACATACATTGAACATTTTTACATCGCAAAGTTAATAAAAGGCCCTCCAGAGCTGGACAGTCGACTTAACATCCGATAGAAAATGTGTCAGAGCCACTTCATACATTACAATCGATACGAATGGCACTTATGAGTTTAAGAAATGCGCATTGGTAATTGTTGACGCATTTACTGGTAAATATTGTCACCTAGCTCCTGTTAAAAATGTGTCTTCACAAAAAAAAAGAGCATGTTAAGCGCTGTGTTTTTGTTGTCTTATTTAAGGCGCTGAAAGGAATAGTAGCCGATCAAGCTACGTCATTTGCAGGTAGCGAACTCACAGACTTGTGTTGACAGTGTTCTTTTGAGTTTTACAAAATTACAAGCGGGATGAGTTGCGCTAACGGGTTATTTTAAAAGGTTTATGTCTGTTCTTAAGTTCATTGTTTCATTATCGCTGAAAATCATGAACGTAGATATTGGCATTCTACAATTATTGGCAAAATTCAACTTACTTTGAATTGTATTGTATGAAAGAAACGCACAGCACAGGCGACAGCCCATTGCAATTGTCTATAGGCTGCAAGTCCACCGCGTAATAATGTTTTAGTACGAGTGTCAACGCTTTAGTAGTTAACCTTTTTGAACACAAAAGTCAGGATGGACGAGCAATTGCACGTCTATAAGGCTCGTATTGAAAAAAAAAAAAAAAAGCATTCTGTTTAATGTTGATGATTTTGTGTTAGTAAGAAAGAAAAGCCGATTGTAACATCAATGTTATTTTACTTGTTTTGACAGTCATTTCTGATTATTGAATTGTCTGAAGGTAGACTATGACAATGTGATATCGTCAGTAGTGGTAAATGATATGGAAGTCTGTGCGACTTTAGAACCGGGTTCAGCCTTCGTAAATTAATTATTAGCTGTTACTCTGCCCCAATTGTAAAGTGTTGTTATTATACCTAGTACACATCAAGTTATAAGTGCAAGGTGGTATTGTGTTTTCCTGTAAATAGTGCCACTGGACGACGAATTGATGGTGTGTTATACGATGTTAATTATTAAGTTAGGAGAGAAGTTCTCCAGTCCATGCAAAATAATCTAAAATTTGCGATTACGAGAGGTATCGAATCGAGTCTCAAACTGAAGGCCGCAGTTGGAAAGTGAGTCAATGAATAAAAAAAAAAATGTAGTCCACAAGTTACTCCTTACTTCCAGTAACTTCCAGCCTGGCAGAGATTGCTGTGTGTGAGCAATAAGGCCGCATATTGTGTAAAATATTTTTACCTTATAAGTCTGTACTAGATTTCCTTACATTGTTTTGTACAATAAAGTATTATTAATAAATAAATACATACTCCGTATAATTTTATTTTTGTTTTATTTTATTATTTTTACCTATTTATTCCTTTGGTTGTTACATAGTTCCGTATAGTTAATCTAAGTATTACACAAAAGTTTCATAACACACATGCACACTACAATATAATACACACACACACCAATACATGGCAAGCTCCGCGCTGCATGTAGTTCCAAATGTTATGGGTAGCATTGCGCTCCTTGTGATCACAGTACATGGCAGGCTCCGCGCTGCATGTAGTTCCAGATGTTATGGGTAGCATTGCGCTCCTTGTGATCACAGTACATGGCAGGCTCCGCGCTGCATGTAGTTCCAGTTGTTTTGGGTAGCTTTAAGCTCCTTGTAGTCACAGTACATATGAGGCTCCGCGCTGTATGTAGTTCCAGATTTTGTGCGAAGCATTGCGCTTCATGTGATTACAGTACATGTCAGGCTCCGCGCTGCATGTAGTTCCAGTATTTGTTCAGAGCTCTACACTTACAATATAATAATCACACACAATACATTCAAAGCTTCGCCTTTAGGCGACAGTAGCAGTTGTTGATATCGCCGATGATGACGATGATGAGTAATAATTTGTGAGTCGGTGTGAAAAGTTACAAACCGTGAAGGGAAAAGAGTTTGAATACAACAAATGAAATAACAACGCAGTAAGTAATTTGCAAAATTACTTGTCGAATTGTTCGCGCGAGAGCGCGCTCGTTGTCAGAATGGCCGTGTGAGAGAATCATAACAGAGTAGTTGTTATGTGGCTATACCTTCCTATTATAATGTACTCTATTGTGTACAACATAATGTCGATATTGAATTGATATGAAATGCATGGGCTTACGGGCCATGCTATGGTTTATATTCCTTGAGTCAGTAGCTCGATGAGATAGTCTCGGTACTACCATCGACCGCGCAAGGTGTGCGCACTGAGTCATTATTTAATATTATTTCACATATCTACCTAATTATAATTAATTATGGAGAGTTATTTAAATTCTCCGACATACATACATAGTATTTGCCTCGGTTTCATTTCGTATGTGAACTAACAGATTATAAATAAGTAATGTATGTTTTCTCAAGACCTTTTTAATTACAATATCGTTACTTATCAGATTTTCTCAGAAGGGCAAAAATTATTGTTGAGCAGTCCAAGTAGTTTAAATTTTAACTCAATGTAGTGTTTAGAATTAAGATCTACTAATAAGGTCATCTTCCCATTAAAGACCAATTATTAAAAGGTCATCTTCCCATTAAAGACCAATTATTAAAGTATTTAGGGTAGGAAAATAAACTATAGATTATATATTTACGCAAATACTTAAAGAAGCGTTACTGTTTGAGTCCGGGAAGGCAGAAATTAATATGTAATATGCATTGCACATCCATTTACTACACGGTATATTAAACTAAATTACTACAAAAATAACTCAATACTTCAATAGTTATATTAACTAGGTAATTAACATAAAAGTAATTACATATTGAAGCAACGCTTATTAATCAATGCAAGTGAACATCACCAATATAATATTATCACTGCTTATTTATAGTCGCTGAGATAAACGCTAAAATTTAAAATTTTTACAAAGGTCCGTTTAAGGTTAAGTTAAGGCTCTATAAACATCTTTGCTTAACATTTGCGCCTTTCTCAATGAACGGTGAGAACATCATAACAAAGAATACACAAATTATGCTCATAAAATAATTAGGGGAAAGGGGCCTAAAGTGGGCACAGAGCCTAAAGAGGGCACTCAGTATAGTATCGGAATTTTAAATAATGGCGCGCGCGCGACTCGTGAGCACGATCCCCGCACCCCTCCCACCTCGCGGCAGTCGTTGGATTCGCTTGCGAGCACGCATTTACAAGCTGCAACAAATAAATGTTTTTCGACGATTTTTGAAAAATATTGCAAGGTATGTTCTTTTTATTTTGGTGTTTACAATCCTTTAACCAAAATTTGTTAGTTATTAAGTGGCTATCTGGCCATATTTTGGTTCCATAAAAATCCACGTGTCTAAAAATTTTGAGGTAGAATTTCGTCTGAACCTTTTAAATGTCGAAAAAGGCAAAGCGGGCAGGGTAAAGCGGGCACGCGCCCGCTTTGCCCCGTCCGCTAAAATGTTACATTCTTTTGTTAATTTGCTATTTCCTTTCAGATGACCGCTTATAACCGGCGTAAATATAAGCGTAAAACTTCACAAGCCTCATGGCAACGCTCAACTATGCAGCAAGCAAAACGAGAAGTGCAAGAGTTAGGAAAACCTGTCAAAAAAGTAACAACTAAATATGGGATTCCAAGAACGACATTGCAGACATCTTAAATTGGGTTCGTGTAATGTAAAGCTTGGTAGGTTTACTACTTACTGTCTTTTCTACGGAACAAGAAATGGAGCTTTTGGAATACGTATTCCACATGGACTCTTTATTTTACGGGCTGTCTAAACAAGAATTTTTGGAACTTGTATACCTACCTATTACATTATTTTAGGATTTATAAAAAATATATATATATATATATATATATGAAATAATTGTATCGCTTATTAGAGACTAAATAATGATAGACTGTAAACAGGGCGTTATTTTTTTAAATATTATTTCAGATATATCTGGAAATATTGTGCCTAAAAGTTTAAAGCTCCTAAGAAGTTCCTTTGTTTCATATATTCATTTAAAAATAATAATTGTAAGACTGTTTGAAATACATAACTTATAAAATATTTTTGTGTCTTTTACTCTATTTATTATTGTATATATTATTTGTGGCTGTATATTTTGAAATCTACTGTTTAAATGCCTGCCGCCCGCTTTACCCAACTACTGCCCGTTTTGCCCTAAACGAAAGCCCGCTTTAGGCCTCCCCTTCGGGCAAAGCGGGCAATCGTAGGCTTTTAGTAATCTGTTAATAATTATTATATACTTTAACTTTTGACAAATTTAACCACTTAGCATTCAAAAGTATTTATTAATGGAACTTTTGGCAAAAAAATAAATGGATTAACTTCTTTCCAAACTTCATTTTTTTTAATTTTCCCGTAAGGTGCCCCCTTTGGGCCCATCTCCCCTAAACACCCACACCTTAACCACTAAACAATGCAGATCAGTACAGTTCGTTGACACTGCACTCGCCATTTCTCATACGGATACGGTTGATGGCCCACGCTCCCGGTTTACTCCCATGACACACAGGATCGTATTGCAGCATCCTAATATCCTGTGCAGATTTACTACGCGTAACAATTAAAGAGATTGCAGTGGGAATCATTTGCACCAGACCGTCAAAGTTTGTCCTAAACATGAAAGGAATAAAAGTTAATAATTTTCTGAAATACCGCGCCAAAATGAATTAATTGATATTTATTTTAGGCCTTTTTAGGTTTCAGGGCTAAGGACGACTCTCATAAAGGCTAGTGCAAACGCAAAACTGAATGACTGAAAGAACTTGAATTAAAGCTTCATGATCTTATTACCTACTTATAATGCAAATGGTAATTGCTCAACCAGTTTGTAAGCATATCTTTAAATATCGTGTCCAAAAATGCAATTAAATTATATCAGAGCAAACGTGAACACTATGATTCACGCAGAAGATTCACGTTTACTTGCGAAATCATACAAAATATAGTTCGATCGTGATGTCTGTGCATTGTAATTCATATTCTTGCATATTTCGCTCCATTGAACTGGAATTATCTACCTAGTTCAATAAAACCTCTTTAATAGTGTAATCGAGCAAATCATTAAAAGCATATTTGATTAATATATCGTTAACTCGTTAGCGTTTTTAGTCACACCCCCTTGTGGGGGTACACGTGACAACTAATAAAAATTTAAAAAATCATAAACACGAAGTTGTAATCAAAACGTATGAGACGTTCACGCAGTCGACAGGTCGCACGTGAAACATGGCTAGTGTTTGTTCAAATAATATTTCGTGAGATGAGTCAGACACGTTTTAAAATTCAATTACACCTGTAGTAGTATTTACTCAAATGACTTCATTGCGTGTAACTACCAGTACACACGATAGCAAATAGCAATACATTGAGTACTAAGTTTACGCGTATTGTCGTTATTTACAAACCAGTCCGTCGTGTTATCTATTTCACTTCCTCGCTTGACTCGTCTCAGCATCCAGAACACGTCCGGTCAACGTCCTTCTTAAGTGTTACATGAATATTAATATAAGTGCAATATTTTATGCTTTTCTCGGTACCTGCATTGGTAATATGTATAATTTTATCAGGAAAATAGGAGGTAGATCTTGCTACGCGTGCGGGTAGTTTCAGTAATCGGTTGGAGAAGTGGGGTGCCATGTTTGAATTGTCGAATACCTACAATATTTTGTTATCATGAAATAAATCAATCCTTGTTTAGAAAGAAAAAATACTTAATATTAAAATTGATAAACGCTACCGGACGTTATCATTGTTCACAATTCAATTTAATAAAAATAATTAAACCATGTATGAGAAAAATTCAAAATTTTGAACAATATTCACAATGTCCACCCCATGACGAATAAAAATAAATAAAATTAATTTTTTAAACAAACAGAAAGTATAGAATTCAATACTCAAAGCCGCGCTCTTGAAATTCTCGAATGCACAAAAATCAAATATTGCAAAATAAAATATCAAATTCCAGTTATTTACGTAACATAATATAGCTATTCAAGTGTGAAGAAACAAAACATAGAATTCAGCGATGCGTGAACGCGAGTCAGATCTGTTCATTAAAAATATAAAAAAAAACGAGAAACTCTGTACATCTATATCCACTCACACAAGCACCACATAAATATTAAGGTAATTTATTGCTTATATAATTCTTCTTAGATTTAAAACTTAATAAAATATACATATAATACACATTCCACATATTCATTCTGAATATTCAGAATATTCTGATCTCTACTCGACACTGCCCATAAATAATATTTATTCTTTATTAACTGGGATCACACTCGTGACTTCCTGGTTTTATCGGTAGTGCGTTAACTACTAGATAGTAGATATTAGACCCAACAACATCTAGATATGTGACTTTAATATAATATTGTACTGCCCTGATAATCCAGCAGCGACTAACAATTGCTCGCTAATAAATACCTATCGGGTTTATCGCCCAAGCAGTTGTCCAAATTACTTGCAATTCTGTCCTTAAAAGCTCATTTCTCGTGAGATAACATCAAAACAGCTTGAAACTAACAGTGTAACACACGCGACGATATAACGGAATTTGTCGAAGGAGAACGGTTAAGAGTCTATTGCATTCCTATTTAATTAGGCTTATCAAAGTACTCGTAAGGGGAAATATGCAAATCTCACACTTAATCTCTAGAACCGTTCATATTGGGGCGGTGTCTCGCTGCAAATTACATGTAGGTAGAGTTGCAAGAAGCCGAAGCCACTCTGTCACTCACAACCAGGAAACGTAACCCCTTGGAAGCGATGTGAAAACAGTCATTAGAGACTAGGAACATTTTATTCATGTGTAATGCATGTCCGAGCTGTGAACCCTGCTATGTGCGTCATTATCTAGACATGAGAATATATGGAAATTGTGTTTGTAAATACATGTCTCGGAGATTCAGCGTTGTTATTACCATGTATCTGGTTTGACACTGTGAGGGAGGGCTTCTGCTGACGCTTGATGCTAAAGTAACCATAGGGACAAAACTTACCTAATAACACCATCAAGATTAAATATATCTAGACATTCAACATGAACGCTTAGACATTATTACATTTAAATATCAATTGTTTTCTTCCGAATTACCTCTACAAGTGGAAATGTGATCTTACAAGTTATACGTTTCGAACAGTTAAATGTGACTGTGTTACTTTACTAAAAGTATGCCAAATGGTTCATCAATGGACTGCATGGGTGTTACGGAGGTCGAGAATTCGGATGCTTTAACGGTTGTTTGCTTTGCTCAGTCTAATTTGTATTCTGGTTACACACCTCGTCCCTTTCAGCCACGATGACATAGACTATATGCCTGTCGAATACTTAGAATGCCTATTAACCTGATTGTTGTTAAACTTTGGAGTTTGGGCAGTTAACATGGAAAATGGTCATGCCGGATTACAGATAGTAGTTTTGATAATTTTAAGAAAATTGCAAATTAACTATTCCTTCATCAAGGGTGATAAAAACATTGTTAAATGCAAGTAGTTAAGTAGTTTTGTTAAATGCAAATTTAATGAATGTTATTGAAAAATCGAAATATGTATGTAATATGTATCATAATTTTTGCAGTTCTTTTGTAACTTAAAAATTTATTACATACATACTTCATTTGTTTTGTTTATTAGCACGTAGCTAATGTATTCATATTTTCAATTTATGACCCTATAAGCTTTGAAATAATACAGTGACATCACCGATCACCGCTATGCCTCAAGACACAAGAGTCAAGTGAAGGATGGAGTCACCAAGGAATATATTATTATGTATATTGTTGACTTAGTCAATTGTGGCTTCAAATATTTGTATAAGTCAACTCTATACGCATTTAAGTTCTTATTTCTACAGTTAAGAAGTTTTGTGCTGATAAAATTTTAAAGACAATTTAGGTTTTTTTAGATAACCGCCTGCGTAGTACACAAGATGATCCAGTTAATTACAATATTCATGATTACAACAGTAACACCATATTTAAATTGCACGTTGCCAAGTAGGTCGTTCTCATTCATAAGTTTCAAAACACTGGATTAAGCATGCACCTACAGTGTGGAATGTCGTTTGTAACAAATGTACTTGGGGCAACTTTTAAACTCAGCATGACATTGATGTTTTACTGAACTAGCTTTACTTGTAACTTTGCTTGCTGAGATAACGGAGCTTTTAAAATGGTCACCACATAAATACATTAGACAAAAATGTCTACAACCAACGTTTACATAGGTGCACAACTCACAAGTAGTTTTTAATTTGAAAGCTCCTTACTTTTTAATTAATGCCAGGAAAATGTTGAAAATAGTTTTTAAAAGCTCATCTCACTGTTTCACCAAATAGTTTTAAAGTAATATGAAATTATTTCAGAAATATATAGGTAATAATTTTTCATGACCGTTGGTAAACTATTCCGAGCTTTTAAATGCACCAAGCTAAGACGCAAATCTCAAAGCTTTGACCTAAATACATAGTAGGATAGTCTATGAAGAGGTGAAAGCCTGATTGCTCTTCTTGTAGATGAAGATATAAGAAAGGAAAAACTCTAGCAAAAACATTAATTGGAAAAAAACTGTTTCGAAGCTCTGAATCTCGTATCCTGAAACATTTTTTGAAACGAAACAGACAGGAAAAATATGGATAAGTACATAATCCATTTTCTTTTGCCAAATTAAACAAATAGTTCTAATGATTTTACATGTAAATAATTCAATAATAACATTTATAATGAATTAAAAACATTCATCGCCAATCTCCACCTACTAACAACTTAACAAGGTCGTCACTATTTTCTAAGACGCTATGCAATGTTTGTAATTTAGCGTGTCCTAAGTGGCGTATTCGAAGCGTGAAGCGAGTGTGATTTCTTGATATATACAGAGTAAATAGTAAATACGTACTATATTAGTACATACTTTAGTCACGTTCTTAGGGTCAATAACATAACACCAATTTAACGAAAATCGTGAAATAACCGTGTGAACAATTATAGGCCTCAATTAGTAAAGAAATACGGATAAATGACGCCGTCTTTAATTGAGTTGGATTTTAAATTTTTGAAATAGAAGCGAGAGCTATCACGCCTTTCTTCATTATGTAAGAAATGGAGGAAAATTACTCACATGTGAGAGATATAATTAAATGTTAAGTGGTTTTTAATGATTTCCATTGAAACTTTAATGATATTGTTAAGGCAAAAAGGTGAAAAAGGCATATTATTTCCGATTTAAATGCATCTTATTTCTTTAAATTATATAAAAAAAATATTACTGTAGGTATTGATGTAACAAAAGTACTTTTGTATTGTAATTATATATTTTTCATAAGCATTTGCTTTATACATAATTCGGAAACAATTACTGCCTACTTTAAATTATACTTCATAATACAATTTCAAACAATTTATTTAAATGCGACAAAAGGAATGTAAATATTGCATACATACAAAAATGTCTTCGTCTGGCTATTACGTACATAACTATAGCATCACGTAACCAATAATATTCTATTATCGTAGAATTTCTTTTCGAAGAAAGTTGGGAAATGCATGTGTCAATTGTTTGTTTTATATACGTTTTTTATTTATGTCAATTCGTTATTATATACCACCCATAAATTATTTTTAACGGACTTATTATTAACAGACACATTAAAATAATTTAGATTTAATTTAACCTGCGGAAAAAATAGGTTACATTTACATTTTAAAATAAACCTTTATATAAAATTACATATTACATTATGTATAAGGACTAAGGTTACTCAGTATTGCGCAGAATTGGCACTTATCATAAAAACTTTCATACTTATAACTTGTAAGTACTCATATTACTTACAATATCAATAATTTTATACGTAGTATAATATATTGCTTACACATATAAATCATTTTGTACATATATTTTTACGGGACATTAAAGTTGATAGCGTTCTCAATTCGACCCGTATAATTCAACGATTGGGCATAACCTGGATGTGCCTTGATTGGTTCCAATTTAAATAGCATACCGATACAGATTAAAAAATAGTTTTTCTTTAATATTTTATGGATACCACTTTAATGTTAAATCTTAAATCAAGTAGGTAGATGAGTGTAGGATGATTTTTATCGATTTCTTTATACTTCTCTAGTTAATGCCATATAATTTATAATTGCCATTCTATTTTCTTATTTGGTATAGAGGTTTTTTCCCACTGAATTAGACACCTTGACCCAAACATGCGTTAAAAGAAGCGTCGTCTAACTGTGCTTGCAACACACCGATCACATTCTACTGACAACTATTCAACTAGTACATATATCTCGATGTATTCAACTGTTCTTTCAAACAAAAAGATTGCATTTAATTCGATTCTTCCGTTAATATGCCGTTATGGTATACCATCCTGTAAATGTATAAAGCTTCAGCTCTGGACTTGGTTCGTATGGTACCTCGATAATAAATTATTCTATGAAATATGTTACATATAATACATGAAGAATCCATCATGTCATAAAATTGAATGAATAGAAAACTTCGGGCAGGTCTTCATTAGGTGTTAAATCAGTTGCTGTTATAGAAAAATGACCAACAAAACACATCTAAAATTCAAAGATTGAAAGGCAAAGAAAACAAGGATTCTAACCAATAGATTATTGAATGAAAAAAGTAATAATTTATTGAAGTAAATTTTTTTTTTCATTAAATACCTATGAGATACTTTTATCTGAATTGAGGACACCGGCCTAACTTAGCTTACGAACCATTGAAACGTAGAAATCCAAACAAAAACATTGGTATTTTATACTAAAAAAATTGAAAAAATACATGGTTATTAATGACTAAATTAACATAGACAAAAAATTTTCAACAAAATTTATAAAATTCATTAGTCAAAATTTAGAAATTTCATAGTATTTTACATTGTTAATTCATTTGGGGCATAAAAGTGAAAAGTCCATTTTATCTAAACTAGTGAATAATTTGAATACATTATTGCACGCCTCATAAGCGAAGCGTTGAGGTGGGTACTACTGTCACTTCGCGCAAAACATCTGATTTTTCAAACTTAAAATGTCTTTATGTATCATACATTGCACTTGTAAGATAATACATACACACACATATTAAGAAAAAACACTATTTTTAACGTTCATGATATTTTTGATGTCATTTATGTTATTTAAACTAGTTAAAAAACAGTTTAAAAAAGTTCTGTCTTGGACGTCCGTGTGTCTGTATGTGCGGATCCTTTTTCTTGTTAACACGATAGCGACCGAAATACTTTACTAATCGAGTCTTTTTTTTTCTCTTACGCTTGAGTATGCTCAGGAATAGAACCCTTTCATTTTTCAGGGTCTGATTCGATGTGGTTTAATTGTTATTAAATAAACAAAAATAATAATTAATAAATATTTATTAAAAAAAAATTATGAGGCGTGCACTTTTGGATTTTCCAAATTATTTATACATACACACGAGTGATGAATGTACGGTCAATTAAGTGAAATTATTGATTCCAAAAATTTAAATTTAAATGAAATTTTTAATGATTTTGGCTATGGGCGTCATTTAATCAGTATGTGAATAGAAATTGTATTTTATATAACATACATCATTAACATACACACTTTAATTAATTTTTATACCTACGCATCTGTTCTTAGCGGTACTTGCGGGTAGTTTAAACAATTCAATATTTCAATCATTGCCGATACTTTGATTGACAAGATCTCGGTTCGTTATTAATTATCGTTGTATATGTTATTCAACTTATTTACCTTTATATTTCTAGCACTAGTAAGGAAATAATTATAATTAGCTTATAGCCTCTGCGGAAGTATGCGGCTAAGCATGGTACCTATGTGTGAAAAGCAATCTAATCAGTTGAACACTTTCGTGTTGAAATTAAGATTGTGTTCGAGTAACTTCGCTCTAATAATCATATGATATATTGTGATGAAAGAGTAAATAATGAAGACGCATCGTGAAATTACGGGTATCTTGTAAACATTAATCACGATAAAATTCAAATTAACTGCTAAAAGTTGAACAAAAAACATGGCTCCGGTAATCGCTTATCATACGGAATGCAAGGTCACTAACCTGAAGCTGTCCAGCATTCAGGACACTCTTGACACAGCGTCGACCAGTCGAAGGCGAGGTCCTCGAAACTAGCCATGTCTATGGCTACAAAAAGTTATTCCACAATTAACATGCTACAGCACACGTTCACTTTAATCGACACTAGGGAACATCGAACGTCCTTACGAAATATTCACTTCTTGGAGTTAAGTCATAAGAGTTCGCCGCAGGTGTTTTCGCGGCGTACTATGGCCGCGACACAAAGGTGACTATATGCGCACGCGCACGCACATAAGCGGCCGGCTGAGCACTGCGCCGAGTGCCGACGCCGGACGCGCCGTGCGCCGCGCGGTAAGCTCGCGGCTCGCCCAGCGCCAAGCATTCGGGATGTGTCGCCTCAAACCTGTTCTACGGACTCCCGCGAACCATTCGCTTCAACTCTTTCGATTTCAATGAACCGTTAACGTTCTTTCTACGGGCGTGTCCTATCGACACATCACGTTATCTGACCGCATCTGCGATCCGTCATCAGTTACGAGTCGCGATTATAAAACAAATCGATAAATTATTCACATATAAAACGTCACGATTTAACTTTAAACTTTACTTTTGTAGTTGAGATTATAAGATTTGCCTTGGAAATGAATTCGCTGCACGTACCTATAATGGCAGTTACAAGTGACCGTCCGTCCTTATGCGAACCCACGCACTTTTCAAGTTCAAATGACCCATTCGTGCCTTATAAAACTGTTCATAATTTTCTAATAAGCAATAAAACCAAATTCAATGGAATTTGATTTGAGATATTTCACAAACTGTTGTCGTAGGAAGCTGATAGCCGCTTATCAATAATATTAATTAACTATCTCTTTAGACAGAGTCTATCAAAGTTCTCACTAAGTGAAGCTAAAAATATCTCAAGTTTCTTAATATATATAGTATAAATTGGCTATAAAATTGTGTATCCACAACATTATTTATGTAGAAAGATAAAAACATAAACGACAGATTTGAACTTCTTCAATTTGGGAAATCATGTAAATTTTAATTTGTTATTTAAATTTGGAATGATATCAATTTTAGAAGAATTTCCAAGATTAGTCCGGGATACATCGCCCATTTTTGCAAGTGATTACTATCAAGCTAATTTTTCGTGAGTAGTTTTATTTTGATGAGATGCCCAATAATTTCATGTACAAAACTCTCGATTGTGGTAGCTTACAGAGGTAACAAGGATAAAAATTTTTGATTTGACGGTTCTCAAATATTTATTACGCAATTTGTAGGACAATATGTCTGTTGAATTATATAAGTATTAAATAAGTGGAAATAAAAAAATCAGCTGGTTAGTAATCATTTATGATGACTTCGTTATCGATACACATTGGAAAGGGGGACTCTTTGATCAAACCATAGATTTTGTAGGACAAATATTTTTTCGAATAATTTAGATAATTATCTTGAGATTGAACAAAAAAAAAACATTCAGTTAGTAATTAATATTTGAGAACCATCAAATCAAAATATTTTATCCTTGTTTCCTCTGGTAGCTACCACAATCGAGAGTTTTGTACATGAAATTATTGGGCATCTCATCAAAATAAAACTACTCACGAAAAATTAGCTTGATAGTAATCACTTGCAAAAATGGGCGATGTATCCCGGACTAGATCTAGGTGCTTGTGTTTATAGAATGCGGAAAGTCTGCAAATGCCACGAGACTGCATTACGCACCTCAAATGGCAACTTGCAAAGTTACTTTCCGGACTAATAAAGTAAAGTGTTACAACTACAAGTACTACATATATGTACTATCACAGACTAATAATAATATACTACGTATACAAGTACTATTAAATTATGTGTATTACAAATATTCTTTTAATTAGCGAATCTCAGAGAGAAATTTACGACGTTCGCAACGTAGTTCATCTTACAAGCGAACAAATTTTCTCCAAAAATACACACATAATAACAAAAGAAATCGCGTCTACAGTATTCACAAAATGTTTAATTATGAATTAGAATACGTCTTCTATGTAAATGCTTACTCAATTTTATTTCATAGCATGACATTAATTACTAAGAGCTCGTTGCTTGATCATTGCCAAAGCAGAAAGCGGTAAGTGAGCGTTATATTTATTCATAAAGGTAATGTAAAAGCGTTTTTATTCTTGATGGTTTTTTATTTGTATTAATTGAAATAATATAAACCTTTTGTGACATAACGTAAGAACTAAGAAGAGAAAGTGAGGGATTACGTATTTTTCTGTATAATAACTAGTTATTGTAGCAATGCCCTTGAACTACGGTAACACATGTGTAACTGCGTTAAAAGTAACGCAATCGGTATACTGCACAACTAGAGCTATTGAATTTTAATGAACATAATCATAATAATAAATCATAGTAAACATATTCCAGCAGATATAATAAATAATGCAGTATATGGATACTTAATTTTTTATCTTTTGCGTGTGCTAATTATTGATTACCGATCATAAGTGGTATAAATAATTAATTAGTCATATTTGAATTTAATAATGATGTCAATACTGTAACTGCCGATAATTAAATCAGTATATCGTTTACTAAAAACACAATTCGCAATAATTACAATGAAATCTTCATAGTCTATCCAACAAATATCAATTTTTATCTAACATAGAAACACTTTATTCATAGCGTTACTAATTGTGGAATTAAAATTCTTATCTCAATATTAATTATTTTTTGTCTATAAAAGATCATCACGAATCATGGCAGTGTCATATTTATGAAAGTAGTTTCTAGCTGCGTGCTAAATACTTGCGGTGAAAAAGGTTAAAAACATTCTACGGAAACATTACTTTTCCAGAATTAAATTACCCTGTGTATAAGCTGGGAAATAAGCCTCTTCTTATGAAATTTCACAAGGCGGATCCACACAGAGCGAGCAGCCTCGCGAAGCAATTGCTGCGCGAAGCAGCTCCGTCAACGTGGACGTGGTTTAACCGAGGAACATGACGGCATGTACGCAGTTTAGCCATCGGTATATTTTAGTTGCCACTTGCCTCGAGAAGCTGCTCGCTCTGTGTGAACTGTGAACCCGCTTATTAATATTTTCGCTTTGTTCTGAGTGACAATTAAACCTTATATCGTTAGTCGTTTATAAATGCCTGTTACAAATGTTGTGTCGCTTTTATAAATTAACTTGAAAGATAAACAGAACATTACTCTCTTAACGGCAAGGTCGAAACAATCTTTACTGTAACTAATTTATCAATGTCTATAATTATATAGTGTAAACTAACAATAGTAATTACTCCATTCTTACTTCTTCATTTTGAATGATAATGCAATACATGGTTATAATAATCAGTAAACAGTGTCAAATGTTATGCTGCATTATTAGAATATCAAATTAATTTTTATTTTCTTATCTTAATCTGAATGAATATGAAATGTAATGGTGTACAAAAGCGCTGTACACATAACATTTGCATAATTCTAGTCAACTCTCGACAAATTATAATGTAATTAGACTAGATACATTTAATAGTCTTCGCCTAAATGGATCGTTTAACACAAGAGGGCCATTAAATTCCATATTTCACAATCTTCTAATACAGAACTATAAAATAATCCACACATCGTCTAGACGGTCGAACATTGAACTAAATTATGCAGTATTGTATTCCCTTGCGTGTGTTAATATCAGTTATTTTGTAATATGCGGTAACCGCTACACGGCCACTGTATATCTCGTCTTACTTCTTACGGAATGGTGCGTATTGGGCTCATTTCGATCGCTATAATATTTTAAACTTTCTGTGATAAGGTACTTGAACCCAAAGTTGAAAATCTTACTCTGAAGAGTAATAACTGGTGAAAACATTTTTCGAAATACATAAATAAAGAACTAGCATTTACTTTAACTGGATTTCAACAATCCGATTGCTTGACAACTGGTAAGCTGTTTATGGAGACAATACCATAAATAAAACCAAACATTACTGTAAAAGCATTTTATTTCAAATCATTAAAAATATAAGTCTTTTGTCACATAAAGATCGTCAATTATCACGTAGTCTTTTTGCCGACTGATAAGAATCCAGACGTGTTTGAGAAATATTTCGCGTTCGCTTCGTTGACTCTCGTCTCCGCAGCTTGCGGGTTTACTATCTCCAAACCCTGTAAAGAGGAAACACGGTTAGAAAGTACTTAATATTAACGCCTAGCGTTTACGCGAACAAGAGAAGGTTATTTCGGCTGAATACTAATTGAATAAATACTACTCTCGCATTTTTTTTTTCACTCAAGTAATTTTAGAAGAAGTCTAATTATAACAACGTATGATAAAAAACAACATGTCGGTAATGTTAATTATATTCATAGTAAGTAAAATAACCAACACACTAATTAATCTGCTGATATCAAACGAGACATGATGGATAACATATAACTACAATAAGAAATGCAATCAACTCAACACGAGTTTCATTACGCCGGAAAAAGTATCATCTGTTTGTGTTACAATGCAAAATGTTCCTAATGATGATTACTGCGCAGAAAGAGGTAAACGACTCGCTCAATGTCAAGGCGAGCTTCGGAATTAGATAGCATTCGCTGCACAATCGAAGCGATATTGCAAAGATCTGCTATTAGAGAATTTCAGCTCCGTCATACGTCGTTCACAAGTAAGTTAATAGCAAACGATGACTATTCATATACACGCGAACACATACTTTTTCCCAGTGTGGAATTGTTAGCGAATCATTGGCTATCATTATGGACCTGTCTGTCGTGTTAATGATATAAATAAAACTTGTTAGTTACGCACTAACTGCTTGTATAGTTAAGCAATTAATCAAGACAATGATACAATATCATTACATTTGAATAGCTCGACAAATAGGTTAATTTAACTACACAATATTAGTTCAAGTATACTTTACAAGGGAATGCATCTAGAAATCACGGGTTGCAGGTTGCAATTTGCAAACACTATTCAAATTGTTTATGATAAGTGTATAATATTAAATTTCGGGATCAGATTACTTCAAAATAAAAGAACATATAAGCAGAAATTGATAGGTTTATTTATTTAAATAACGAGGCCATCCATTAACTAGAGTCTAGATTCTTTGAATGACAAAAATTATCTAGCACATATTTTAAAAATCACTTAAATAAAATAACAAATTATTGTGCAACAATAGTATTATTAAAGTCAGCTGTTGAACACTCGTTTTCCTTTATATTGCAGGTGAATAAGATAAATCGTGTTCGGCATTTGCTATTAAACTCTAACCTTATTGACGAAAGTAAAAAAGCAAAACATTAAAAGCATTATGCAAATGTATTGCAATTGTATTACATAAAATCGGCATCAAGATAAAAATGCGGCGCAGATTGCCTTGTAAAGCAACAAAACAAGCAATGACACACGATAAACCAGATTTAGTTACACCAAAACTAAAACGTAAGAATATAAATAAATTAAGGAAGCTTTATTTGGGCTTACAGGAAAAAATGTTTTTTGTCATATTATTGATATCCATTAATTCATTGTAGTTGAACCTAGACAATATTCGAATCTTATAAACAAGAAGTTCTACTACTGCAGAGAAGATAACTTCTAATTTCATGAAAATAGTCCAACGATATACTATGTATTTCAGAAGACTATAAGATAGTATAAATAACACATTTCATTATTCATTCCCGTAGACAGAATAGCGTGCGCTGCTGCAGTAAAACAAAACAAAAGCGCCAAGTGGGAGTCAAACGCAGCCGCGGGGTAGCAATAAAAACTGTACGATCAAATAAGAAAACAAAACTACGTAATCATAGAACAGCGTAAACTACACGAGGGCCTATAAAAACTGTAAATCTAGAGATATCACGCATACGACCTGCGGCGGCTGGAGCGCACAATCTCACTGATTGCTATCCAGTCGCAGCTCCGCGAAACAGCCTCCACGATAATGGGCGTAATCCATAATACGGCTCTGATAACCCATGCCATTGGCACCATTAAACATGGAGAACAGCGACTACAATGGCATTGAGTAATACACAAATACGCTTTGAGGCGCTATAAAATTTGCCACGATTCAGATAGATAAGTGTGAGCTGACAAATTTATTTCATATCATAAAGACGTATCGACCGCAGGACAAGTTTCACTAAACTACAGATGCTATTGCTCCATCGTATCTAAGACAGGGTCATGTGAGAAAGGACCACTTACTTGAATACTTACCGCCTGTTTAGTATTGGCAACTGCTTGGCTTGCACGTTAAGCCTGATGATTGTTTACAGAGTCTTTGTTTTCCAATGTTTGAAAACAAACATGCAAATGGTTACCTTTGCGTATTCATAAATTTAAAGTTATGTTTATACACAATTATAATATGTTTCTGGCCTTCTACTTCAGTAATAAACATTATTACTAAGGGAGAGTATATAGAAATAACATTCACACAATTTAACATACTTGTTAACTCAGCATTGAAATAATATTGTATTTTGTGAATAAGAGCTTAACGTGCAATTAATAAGATTAGCAATAGAATGCCAGTTTGGTGTTATTGCAAAGGGCACCATAGCACAAATACCAACAGCGAAATGTAAACGGTGAAAGTTCTAACAAGATCGTCTGAAATACCAATTGGCCATTTTCCTTTTACCTACATATACGCCTCGTAAACGATCGTTGTATTATAACAACCATTATATCTTCTATATTGCATGTATAAAGTGTGTATAGGGAGCCATAGTGCCTTCTAGCCATTAAATAAACAAAAGTCTGTTTTCTACTTTCCCTTATCTGTACTTGAAATATGTTAAAGCTAAAAGCGACATTAGTGTGGCGCAACATTAAAAACGTCCACCATTTCTGAATGTAGGTGCATCATTATATTTTATAGCTCGTAAATAATTCCATTCGCAATTGTGCAGAATGAAGCGAAAGGGGCAAAAACTAACCAGCATAGAATATGAGTTGTGCCATTGCATATACGAGTTAATCGTTCTTTCTACTTTTACTTCGCTATTTTGCGAATAAAAAAGTAATATAATGATTGTACTCAAATTGCCTACACGGCCAAATTTAATTAAATAAAACAAATTTCAGTATTTATTTTAGTATGTGGAGCTCTGGTTTTGTAAATCGAAAGTTCTTCGGAATTCTAAAAATCTATTAAATGACTCAAACCCTCATCCGAAGTATTAAGCTGATCAGATCAGTTATAGTGGCCACCATCCCAATTATGGTAACCGCAATCTTTAAATAAAATCCATCATCCGTTGTATCCATCGTCAATGAGCCGTAACTGCGCTGATCGAATCTTTGAGTTAAGATAGCTCGCGAGATAGCCCTAAATCATAGCGGAAAACTGGCGTATTCAGAGATTGTATTGTTTGGACCAGATTGAAATGTGGTTTTACGGTTACTCCCTTCTTATATAGGAAGCGAGAGCAGAAGCATATAATGTTTCACTTTTGTGTCGTCACATGTTATATAGGAAGATAAAATACATAGGTACCTACTACAAAAAAAGACGATCAATTTTCATAAAGATTATCAATTCGAAAAAAATTAAAGAGAGACTAAAAAATATATAATATATATTCAAATAACCCGATTCGAAACACAACATAAAGCAAAATGTAGGATTAAGACGTAGAGGCAAGCCCCTACGTTTAAAGAGGATTTGAAGGGTTCAACAATGCTCAATCTCAAAAGGCCCACCGGACAAACCAAATTACAGGATTTGCATACGCAGTCATATATGAAATTGCTCCATTGTTTTGGTTCGAAATCCAATGACATAGCGCATACTATTGTCCAACAGCAATAAGTATGGTCAGAGCAAAAAAAGGCAATTGTGCCGGCGGCGAGAAGACATGTTCCATACAAATTTAACGTGTTGAGAGTACGTGAGATAATGCAGTGGCAATGAAAACGTCTGTCGAGGTACATTGGCACGGTTTCCTTGTACTTTAGAACTATTTTAATCTTAAATGAGACCTAACAGTCACTTTCTTACGTAATAATCGTGCATGACGTTGCTTTATTGGTAAACATGCAGTGAAATTCGTAAGTGGTTAAATTTAACTTGTAAACCTTGAAATAACAAGTAAGGTGCAATATGTAAAGACACTTTCCTTTAGCTGCATAAGCATATAATTTGCTTACCATAGGACAAGTGTGAAAGAGCATTATGAAGATTTTATGAGGTGTAAACTTGGATTTTGTTATACATAAATATAAAATAACAAACTCTCAATTTCTTCTTATAGCTGAAATTGAATTTGATTCAAAATACAACAGAGTTCCGTGACTATATTAATATTTTACGTGCCACAATAAATAATAATTAATTATCGAATCGGATAATAATATTTTAACAATACGACGATATTATTAATCTGTCGTCAAGTCTGTTAGATTACTCATTACTCATATCATCATATGCATATGAGTAAACAATTTTGTAAAACCTTTCATTCCCTATCTCACTAATTTCTTTTAAGATCTGGTAATTTGGTGTTAAATAATTCTTAACGCAAAAGGCCAAATGCCTTAACTTTCTTGTTTCAACGTTAATTATACCTGATTTTTATCGGAACCAAATATACCACCCAGCAAAGGTAAACGATCTTACATCCAATGAACCAGATGAAACCCTAAACCCAGACAACCGTAACTATACACCTAATAGCAAACGCAAGTGAATGAAACCAGTGGGTATTGTGCTGAGAGTGAAAATCTATTCATAGAAGTACAAAGGCTCGTCGTCACGGGTCGAAGCTTGCCAAGCAAAGGTCGTGTCACACGTGTCGTCTTACCTGCCCTAAAGTGAAGGCGAACGGACATCGAACCTGTTCTACCATCCATCTCATCCCATTTTTTGTTCCTTTTCGAAGTACCCACAAAACTGGATAACGCAGTACCAAAATTTGAGATTTTAACAACACTAAATTATACAAGATTTTAATGAGCGAGGCATGATCGCTGAATTGATAAGGAAATAAATAAATGTAAAGAAAACTCACTATCATCAAATTTATAACTTTGAGTTGATGCAAAGGTCCGATTTAAAATAAGAAATGATAAATAAAAACCTCAGAGGATGTTGTGTAAACAGTAAACACATGTTTTGAGTGTTTTCTCATTAATTGCATCTACAATATTGATAGCAATTAGCAAGTGAGCAACCTAAATATGGTAAGCGGCACACGTCTCCCAGAAACAACCTACAAGATGTAGTAGGCGCATTACACTACGGATAAGGTATCAACCACAAATAGTTATGCAATAATGTGGGATTTAGTCCGCACTTAGCGTTGTACATTATTAAGTTTACACAGTAGTGAGCTACAAAATTTTGAAGGACAGATGTCTTTGAGACCACACGAATAGTAAAATGTCTATTATAGAGGAAAGGTCTTGAAGAAATCCCGAGATGCATTAGCGCAATCTTAATTGGCCAATATAATTCAATTTATTGAAATAGAATTTAAATCAGCTTCTACTAATGGCAATAAATTTGCAAATTTGAAATTAAAAACAAACCATTTCAAGTTTGTTAACACCATTTCTTTCGATGGTGATAATATTCAAATAACGCAAGAAGATCGTCGAAGTACGAGTGGAACAACCCGAGTAATGTTTCATTTAGTGATAACGAGATAAGATAATCGAACATCGTTAATTGACAGCTACATAATTTTATTCATGTTGTTGTTTGATGTTGGATGCACTAAACACTGGATACACTAAATAAAAACATTTTTTTTATTAATCTTGTTCGACTTTTTGTGTACATGTTAAATGAATATTTATTCGATTTATTAAAAAAAAGTACTTTGTCTACGATTATTTAGACAAAAATGATCAACAGTAGATATGCGACGTATAAGTGAAAAAAAAAAATCAGTTTGCGTTGTATTTTGTTCCAGCTAATTAAGTACATTCTAATTGAGACAAAGGTCAGCTGGTGTTCTGAATTAAAATAGATTTTCTCATACGTCGTGGATTGTGTTTACCGAAGATAGTCACGGAAGTTTATTCAATAGAGGTTATGAGTTAATTAAGTTAATTGTATAATAAATTAATAATCAAACAAATAGTATACTTCGTGTAATACGGGAGACAGACACATATTTTTTTTTCCTTAAAAATAATAGTACCTAGCATTTACTATACATATCTATACTTTGTGGATTTGTTGCGATACCGTCCACCAAAATGCCATAAATATTGCAAAATACCCAAAGAGGCATTATAAGGCAATAAAAAAAATTTATGGCACTATTCTTTAAAAATTTCGTTTATAAACTATTAGAACAGTGTAAAACTAAAAAATTTTTTTTTTTATTTCACGCCGAGAAAACATCAATGGCGTCATGCTAAACGTCTAGTATTAAAATACGGGAACTATATTTTCTATAACCAAAATTTATATTTGTCATCAAGTTGTATCACCTAATAAATAGATCTATCACCACGAAATATTTTCGTTCTCAGATAATCAAAAATTGTTCCCAGGTATGAATTATCAAATTAATGTTAATATATGTGTAAAATAAGAGATCGATAACCAATAAAATTATATTGCACTAGCGGTCCGCCCCGGCTTCGCCCGTGGTACATATTTACGTTTTCTCTACATAAAAACCATCCTCGTACTTCAAGGAATATAATAAAAAAAGAATTATCGAAATCGGTTCAGCCGTTCTCGAGTTATGCGCTTACCAACACATTTTGCGATTCATTTTTATATATAAGAAGATTACATGAATATAAACTTCGTTCTTATAATAACAGTCTTGTTACTTAAATAATAGCTCTGTGCTCAGAATGGTAGATCTGTCACCAAATAAATCGATTATTATCGATCCCTGACTGCGACTCCTTTTTATTTGATATTTTGTCACCAATACAGTAGTAACATTTTATTTCGTTCAGATATTAAATTTATATATTCGTTACCAATTTAATACATCAATTTATAATTTTAATGAAAAAATGATAAAAGGGGCGGAGACAAATTGGCGCGCTTTAAAAATTGATTATTTTAACTTTAATTAAGTTAATTAATTTATCTACAATTATGTTAGCCATAAGCCAGCTATTAAACCAGAGCTGATTATTCAGTGGTTATTATTACACGCTTTATATTAGCTTCACCTGTATGTTTGTAACCGACTTCTTTGGGCGCGATTTTGACTCACTTTAAACGGCCAGATTTCGTTCAAACTTTGTAGATTTATTGAGGACCGATGACAATGCACTAATTTGATAAAATTTTCTATTTTTTAGTTCGGTTTTCTATAAAAAGCGTGTTTTTTAGTTTTTTTAAACTATTATTTTATTCAACCTATTTATAAAAGTATGAGTTTAACCAGTACTCCCACTGGGGAGGATGGGAGCTGGGAGGATGGGAGGATGGGTGTGTGGAGTATGAGAGTGGGGAAGATGGGAGTGGGGAGGATAACTGTGGGGAGGATGGCAGTGGGGAGAATAACTGTGGGAAGGATGGGAGTGGGGAGGATGGCGGTGGGGTGAATAACTGTGGGGAGGATGGCGGTGGGGAGAATGGCGGTGGGGAGAATAACTGTGGGGAGGATGGGAGTGGGGAGAATGACTGTAAGGATGATGGCTGTGGGGAGGATAGGAGTGGGGAGAATAACTGTGGGGAGAATGACTTTGGGGAGGATGGGAGTGCGGAGGATGGCGGTGGGTAGGATGGCGGTGGGGAGGATGGCTGTGGGGAGGATGGGAGTGGGGAGGATGGCGGTGGGGAGGATGGCTGTGGGGAGGATGACGGTGGGGGGGATGACTGTGGGGAGGATAGGAGTGGGGAGAATAACTGTGGGGTGAATGACTTTGGGGAGGATGGGAGTGCGGAGGATGGCGGTGGGTAGGATGGCGGTGGGTAGGATGGCGGTGGGGAGGTTGGCGGTGGGGAGGATGGCTGTGGGGAGGATGGGAGTGGGGAGGATGACTGTGGGGAGGATGGCGGTGGGGAGAATAACTGTGGGGAGGATGGCTGTGGGAAGGATGGCTGTGGGTAGAATGGGAGTGGGAAGGAAGGCGGTGGGGGAATAACTGTGGGGAGGATGGGAGTGGGGAGGATGGCTATGGGGAGGATGGCGGTGGGGAGGATGGGAGTGGGGAGGTTGGAATGGGGAGGATGACTGTGGGGAAAATGGCGGTGGGGAGGATGGGAGTGGGGAGGATGGCGGTGGGGAGGATGGGAGTGAGGAGGATGACTGTGGGGAGGATGGCTTTAGGGAGGATGGGAGTTGGGAGGATAGCTGTGGGGAGGATTTGAGTGGAGAGAATAAAATAAATAAATAAATAAATATTATAGGACATTATTACACAAATCGACCTAGTCCCACAGAAAGCTCAATTAAGGCTTGTGTTGTGGGTACTAGGCGACGATAGATATAATGTTTAATAAATACATATGGGTCATTATACAAAAATGGGGTAACTTTTGAGGATATTTTGTTTACTATATTTTTTATATCAGATTGTTACAAATTAGGGTGTATATGATAGCTAATCTAATGAATATATTGTTCCAAATCGGGCCAGCCACTTTTTTAAATAGATTGTGAGATATTTTAAATTTTCTGGATTTGGCCTCCAGGGGACTGACGAGGCTAACATGGTACTGATAAAAAACTATAACTTGTAATATTCTTAAAGAAATTCAATGAAAATTACTACAAATCTCTCAGTTTTAATAATGGCACATGTCTTTTACGTACTTAACATGTTTAAAAATGATAATTAATAATATGTGATACTGGGAAAAACGATCTCTCAATTTTCAAAACAGCCTTCTGACATTTAACGCAACGTGAATATTCTTACTCTCTTACTTAACTTTTACTACTTTGAATTAGTTTTACTTGATATTTTAAGTAATTCACAGACAATAGAAACAAAAAAACGGCCAAGTGCGAGTTGGACTCCTAACAAACCTATTTTTTATTATGTTTGTTACTTAAAATTTACACTTTTAGCAATTTTTCCTTTATCTGTGTTATAAGACGTTGCTATTTACCGAGTAGAAGTAAACTATAGTAGACTGTATACATGGCAAGCATCCTGTGTGTTTTTTTATTCCCTTGCGAATATTGAATTTTGTGGAAATTCGCAGTATTAACGGATGTAGGTATCTTTTGATTGCGTTGCGTTATAAGTTTGATTTTTTTACAGCCCCAAGGGTTCTTAATCTTGAGTATCCAATATAAATTTCAGATTGATACCTCCACGCGTTCCAAAAAAACGTCTTAACAGACAAACGGACTACAAAGTGATCCTATAAGGGTTCTGTTTTTTCCTTTTGAGGTTCGGAGCCCTAAAAATTTACCAATATTTATGTTAAAAGTACTAATTATTATAAAATTAAAAACCAAAGGCTCGAATGAAAGTCTCATCTGAGTTTTCATAAGAGCCCCTTGACATTTTTATAATGTTATTAAGTATATTAATTAACTTTTATGTTATTTTGAGGTAATTTTACTTCACAGTATTATACGTATACGTATTTATCTGATAAATATAAAAAGCTATGCCCTGAAAGCATCAAAATCAATAATTAAAAGAAAATAAGATCTTTTTAATAAAATTATTAGTAGTTTGTTTCAATAGCTCTTTTCTTTGCTACTCTTTTTTAAATGTTTCTTCCCTAGTCAAATTCAGTTTCTTTTAGCGTGGCGCATGATGTTTTTAACTGAAATATAATATAGAAATGCTTATACCAATAGCAATCAAGATAAAAGTTCTCAAAAATGATAGAATCATCAGTACTATGGGGCCGCGTCAGTCCTCTGGCGCGATATCTGACAAAGGACTGATGCCAGCGGATTGATGAAAAGGGACTTAATATGAGGTTATAATCACAAATTAGGTTTTTTTGCCTAATTTCTGATATCAACAAACTATATTTTTACAAATCATATTTAACCATTTATAAATGAAAATAAAAATCGGATTAACAATAAAATAACGACTCACCATAGGACTGAAATGTTGACTGGCGCAGCAAGATTTTAGAGGACAAACACAACCCTAGCGCTGGTACAGTTATGACGGCCGTCAAAATATGCGGTGCACAAGTAACTTCATTACCAACATTAACACTTAGACAGGGATTTGACCTCGACTTGGTGATATTTAGCGAGAATTTCGAATTTAAAAAACACACAACGGACTGACTAGTGAAAACGATGACAAAGTTTAATTTTATTTTTTAAATAAAATGGAAAACATTGCGTTATGAAAGTTGTAGTATATAATACTATGTACATCAAAGATTGTAGTGAATTAGTAAGTTTTCTTAAATCGATGATAATGTTTAAACGATAGTCACTTGATTGTTGGTTTTCGGAGTTGTGACATGCCAAAGTACTGACGTTTGAGGTATTAATTTATTATTTTTATTCATTTGTATTTTAAATAAAGAAGTGAAATTGAGTGACCAAATAAAGGACGCTTCATTGTTTTAAAATAGATTGTTATTTGAATAAAATATAATAAGACTTTGTTTAAATTGGCTGATGACATCGAGTTACCCCATTTTTGTATAATCACCCATATATAGATAATGGCTGATGAATGGCTGTGGGCACGCAGTAGATTTCAATTTTTTTTTTTATTTCATAAATGATTATCAAAAGGATGATAATGAAAATCCATTTTTTATGTTTAGCAATTAATAAGCGTGGTATCTCCGAGTAGAACAAGACCGAGCAGTGCCTTACTGCCCATTTATAGGAAGCATAGTACTTCTGGGTAAGTTTCTATGGCTATTTTTTGGGAAATAAAACTGTTAAAAGCTTTTGCGGACGTCTAATTTAATTTATGTAGTTTGTTGTATATTTTTTTTATTCTATAGTAATTTACACATTGTGAAAATGTTACTCCCTATCGGTCTTTGAAGCAAAAAAAGTTAAAGATTAGAATTCCGTATTACTTCAGTTTCTACTATAATAATCTTTTTGACTAATCTTTAAAAAAATAAATAAAACAACGTTAATTGCTTCCAAAATTTTTTTAAATCACATAAAATATAAGTACATCAAACATACATAAATAGTAAAAATTATCATAAAATAGATTCCATCACTTTCAGTTCATCCACAACATCGTCAGGTGTATCGGAGGTGGCGGTAGCTCTGCGAAGACGACAGAAAAAACCACATGCGCTTAGAATGCCTCAGAAAAAAAGAGGTTTGATTTTTTGTACTTTTTACTAAATTAAAATGTTTTCCTATTTCCTACTTATATGTATTGTAAATTTTAGGCGCTATATATTTTTAATTGTTTAATGTGTATTATTCAATATTTTTAATTGTTTAATGTGTCTTGATCACTATCGATTATCCTGAGATAAAAAATAGCATATTATGTAAAAAAATTTAGCGTAGGTAATATTTTATCATAACAAATGAACCAAAAAATTATCATAACTTTATTATAGTGTAAATATACCTACCTACCTAGATAAAATTTCATACCAATTTTTTATTTGAACATGTAACAAACCTGGAAACCATTTCTTAATTTATTTTTAAGAATAAATATTGATTATTTTAACTTTAATTAAGTGTTTTATCTACTATTCTGCTAGCCATAAGCCAGTTATTTTAAACCAGCGCTGATTGTTCAGTGGTAATTATTTTAAACAATAAATATTGATTATTTTGACTTTAATTGTTTTATTTACTACTCTGCTAAAAATTTTATTTAAATATAATTTATACTACCAGTGGAAATTTAGGGCGTATTACCCGTGGTCCCCCCGTTATGTCCCCCTGTGGGTCTACGGGTAATATTTTTTCCCCGTGGACCCACTGCTATAGAATGATATGACAGTGGGTCTACGGGCACTGGGAATAAAAGTACTTTTTACCCGTGGTCCCCCGCTACCATGCTTTGACCATTATAGAAACAGGATTATTATATTATCTACACTTCCAGGTTTATGTCCTGCGTAATTATTTCGATTTACAGTTACTTTCGAATAGTTTCAGTTGCGGATATGAGATTTACCTTTAATCTATATTAATAATATTGTGAAGTTGAAAATTTATTTTCCAAACTGCAATACAACATATAAATACAAAATATACGAAACTAGCTGACCCGACATGGCCGTTATTTTTTCGCATTTGCATATTTTTTTTTGTTTGGAAAATAAATTTTCAACTTCACAATATTAATATAGATTTAAGGTAAATCTGATATCCGCAACTGAAACTATTCGAAAGTAACTGTAAATCGAAATAATTACGCAGGACATAAACCTGGAAGTGTAGATAATATAATAATCCTGTTTCTATAATGGTCAAAGCATGGTAGCGGGGGACCACGGGTAAAAAGTACTTTTATTCCCAGTGCCCTTAGACCCACTGTCATATCATTCTATAGCAGTGGGTCCACGGGGAAAAAATATTACCCGTAGACCCACAGGGGGACATAACGGGGGGACCACGGGTAATACGCCAAATTTAGAACCTTGGGAGTCTAGTTAATTAGCAGAATCTTTTGGTTGAAACGATGATTTTCTATTAACATAATATGATTTATTGGTGATCTCTTTAAATTAGTTTGCTTAAATACTTATTAGGACACACCTATTAAAATACATACAAAAACATTTATTTGGTACTAGACCTTATATCTCAGGATTTTAGGTGATTTATTGTGGAACTGATTTTGCATTGTTTGGTGACTACATTTTGGTGACAGATCTACTATTTTGAGGACAAACCCTATTATTTAAGAAACACAAAACTAATTAAATTGGTGATAGCTTAAATGATACCCTTAAAATACACATCTACATTCGCTAATAAATATGATCTGAAATAGTATGAAAGCATCACATAAAAACACAATAGACTCACCTGCAGCGGTGTGAAAGCGACCGACGACGCTGTACCAGACACTTGTCTTCTAATACTCGTCGCACCACCATACTGCTGCTGCTTCTGCAGGTTCTTCTGCAGCGTTTTGCTAATCCGGACTTTGGTCTTCTCGTCTATTTGCGGAAGACGCACTCGGCCAGTGCTTGATTTGCCGATCGTACCGCGCGTGTAGCCTAGGTCTTCTTGGTATGCGTCGTCTTCGATCTGGGGTGAAAATTTTCTAATTGATATCGAACATTTTAAAAGAAGAGAAAAAAGACGTGTGGCACTCGGGGACTGCCGCGGTAAAGCTATTGCATAGCATGCCTTCAAGCCACACCTCCGAGCCCGTCGGAGTGGGGAGCGTGAGGTTTTTCGTTACGGAATTTCTCGATTCGGTCCCCGCGCTCAAGGCCCGCGATAGAAGCTATGCAATAGCTTAAAAAATGTTATAGATACAGTTTACGGTATTTTCTAATTAGTTATTTTTTTTTTAATAAAAGTGTTTGGACCTATTTATATAAAACAGTTAAAATGTTTCTCATGTTTAATAATATAATTATGTAAGTAATTGGTTTTTAATAAATTTTTAATGTAAGATTACCTACGTGAATAGTGACGAAAAAAACTATCGATTTTATTGAACTATTTTTAATCGTTTCTATGTATTTATATTATAAATAAATAAATAAATTAAAATGTAAACAAAAGATGTTTCTGTATAACCATGAAACTACATAACTGTTTATTATCAATTATCAGCTTTCGATTAACCTTGTTTTACAGGTTACTTTATTTTTATCAACGGCCCTTTTCGTAACATGTAAACAATATCTTTAAAATACATTTAGCTCTTTATATCATGTCGATTGTGTAAAGAGATATGGACACTCAATTTGGCATCATTAATTGCATGCTTTTTAACATGTTTCATCGATATTATGTCAGTTTTTTTTTACGTTATCATATTTTTCCAAAGTTTATTAAACCGCAGCTAAAGTTGATGTATTCTATTTCGATAAAAATCTAATCACCTGGAAAATTTCCAAATTACAAAGTTCTAAACTAATTAGACATTCATATCAAAAAATATCGGTATTCTTGGTGATTCATAGATATGGACTATGCATGGGCGTAGCTAGCCATAGGCTCAGGGTGGGGCAAAAAAAAAATGTAAGTCTAGTCCCGGTTAATTTTTAGGGCTTCGAAGTTCGAACCTTAAAAGGAAAAAAACGAATTTTTGAAGCAAATTTTCACACATTTCGACATTTGAAAGGGAATCAAAATCTAAAGGGTTCGCAATTTTTCCTTTATCTGCGCTATAAGACGTTACTTAATACAAAATTTCACGATTCGGAGTTCACGGGAAGTTTAGGGTCACTTACTGACCATAAAAACACAAAATGCTGACAGATCCAGGTCTACGCTCGTAATCTTAAAGAAAAGTTTTTGGCCGATATCTCGGAAACTTTCCACTTTAGAGCAAAAGTTATATCGACTTTTTTATAGAAATTAAAATTTCGCATCTTTTACATCCTGTAAACTTTTTTGTAAAACTAACTGTTCACGAATTATGACCCATTTAATGAACCGGTTTATCGTTTTTGGCAAATAATTACTGTCAAAATATTGGATTAATCAACAAAATGCATCTACCCATTTTTTAAGATAACTTTATTCTCGACAACTTTTGTTTGAAACTTTTCTAGTGCCCATACTTTTTGAGTTGTAATGTCGGCGCACGGCGGGTGACGCGGGAGCCGTAAGTTTTTTTTAAGTATGTAATGAAGACGAAGAAGAGATATCCAATGCATTTAGATTTTTTTTATATATAATTTTACACATTTTTCTAAATAAACTCTTTTCGTTTACTTCTATTTTACTTTTGCATCAGAATATAAAATAATATACTCAATATTATTTAGTTGTACGAAATATAATAAAATGAAATATTTTAAAAGTCTTACTATGGCAGGTGAGGAAATAAACTATTAATTTGGAAGTACTACAGGACATATTTTTAATAAGTTTGTTGAATTTGTAGCATTATATGGTATGCATACCTTGAAATTCTTTATTTTAAGCCCGGTAATCCAACATTGAACATTAAATAACTCAAAAATTGTGGGCATTACAAATAAAACCGGCCAAGTGCGAGTCTGAATCGCGCACCGAGGGCCCCAACAAACCTACTTTTTATTATGTATAACCATGGACTAATAAATATATTTATTAGTCCATGGTTATAACTCTAAAATGTATGTATGTACGTTTTAGCAATTTTTCCTTTCTCTGTGCTATAAGACATTGCTTTTTACCAAATTTCAAGACTATGTTCACGGGAAGTACAGTGTAGGTTTTGATTCCCTTGCGAATGTCGAAATTTGCGATAATTTGCAGCATAAAACGGCTGTATCTTTTGATTGCGTTGGCTTTCACAGCTTCAAGGGACTGTAGACTTGAGTATTCGATATAAATTTCAGCTTGATACCTCGACGCTTTCTTGAGAAAAAGGGTGTTGACAGTCAGACAGACAGACGGACAACATAGTGACAACAACAACCTATAAGGGTTCCGTTTTTTCTTTTGAGGTTCGGAACCCTAAAAAAGTTTCAAACAAAAGTTGTAGAGAATAGAGTAAGCTTAAAAAAGGAAAGATGTATTTTATTGATTAATCCAATATTTTAAGTGTTATAAGCCAAAAACGATAAAACGGTTCATTAAATGGGCCATAAATAGTAAACGGTACATTTTACAAAAAAGTTTACAAGGAATAAAAGATGCGAAATTTTACTTTCTACAAAAAAGTCATAATAACTTTTGCCTTTAAGTGGATAGTTTCCGAGATATTGGCCAAAAACACACAAACGAAAAATAAAAGGATTACGTTTGTTAACGCGCATGGGGTCATTCGTGCGCAAGTTTTTTGTTTAGATCGCATTTTTTTTGTGTGACGAGTGACGACTTTCGAGAGTGAATTTTCTTACGGATACTAAGTTTTTTAGTCAGTAGGTACTTAGATAATTTAATTTAATTTTTTAGATTTGGTTAGGTACTTTCCAGGCCAGAGCCAGGGTGGGGCAAGTGCCCCACCCTGCCCCACCGTGGCTACGCCCATGGGACTATGCACTTTTTCATAAGGCTTTAAAACCAAACCAAAATCATTGAACTGCGAAAACAAAAAGTTAATCTAATTTCTACGTGATTGCTTCAAGAATCATTTTGATATAAACATCCTCATTATATCGAACATAATCGAACGTAGCTAAAGGAGGAAAATCTAACAAATTGCAGAATCTTCCCGCAAAAAGTGCAATAGGCACGAGAGCACGTACGTAACCATGGCGACGCGCAACGGGGCCGCCGGCCATTAACGTGCGCTTCAACAGCCCGAGTTCCGGTCTATTTGTACCGAATGAAAAAACCATCCCACTGTTTGCAATTCATCTACCGCGGCCCGCCGAGCATGACGTCACATTTCTTTCGGCTTGTAAGGATTCCGCGAATTATTCACAATATGTAGTAGCGGTTACTGTTAATGAATTATTTGCATATTTCCATTGGATTTAATCGAAGTATTGGACAATATCTTGTTTGTCGATAGCGCCTTTGACTGCTGTAATACAGGGCCTAACTTATTTTTTTTTGAAAGACATGGAGATTTAATAATAATTTAATCCACTGTAATTTTACTCATAATTTTGAATGGAGGAGGTAGATGACGAATATCTAGTAAATTGCAAATTGGACGTTTGAGAAATTTTTCCTGCATCTGCAATCTGCATTACTTTCCAATTTTCCCGAATCACCTTCTCAGCTGATTTCTTTCTAATTATTTTAGTGCGTAATAGCTCCTAGTAGATTTGATAAGTATGTGCTTGTAGAAAATTGTTTACCAGTTTTAATAAGATCTATTTTATGAGTGGCATATACCGTAACATAATGTACAAGAATTCCGTGTTAACTCTATTTACGAGTCTTACGGTTTATCGAGCCAATTGAGTAGGATATGATAGGAGAATTGAAATATAAAATGATTAAATTATAAGTACATGATTATAGTCAATTATTTGATAGTACTAGTTACTTTTCACTAGTTATTTGATTTGTTTATTACTTAACAACGGTCCTTATCGAGGAATGCAAGTCAGTGCAAACACAGGATTTCAATAGAAGTTCCAAAGATTCCATCCAACAATAGGACTTTAAACTCAAAAACGTCGGTTTTTTAAGAACTTTTGTCATGAACCATAGTTCTAAAAACGATCTAGGTTTTAAATTCGTAGCGTATCTTTCTGGAGAAGAGCGCTTATTACGTAAAAACATAACAAACATATAATTAAAAGCAAGAAACGAAGATAGAATAGATAATACATTTATTTCCTTTCATGGAAAACAATTATACAGCTACAGAAAAGGTAACATTCATTAGACGCAACAGTATTTAGAAGTACGGAACCTTTAGCGAAGTAAATAAAACACAATCGCCGCTCTTAATGGACACGTTAACTCCAAGAATGGCATCGTAATTGGTGCAATTTGTGTTACAATTAGCTTTCATCCTATGCAATAAGATTATTAGTAACCCACTTCTATGCTATATAAATCGGCGTGGCTTAACGGAATTCTGATTACGAGTTAATACCAATAAGAATTATCGGAGAACAAACTAATTCTTAACAAATATTATGCAAACAAGGATTTTTAACAAATATGGACTTTGTTTTAAAGGCACATTTTATATCAAGACTATTCGATTATCATTATAAAAATAATGCCAGTTACTATATATTTGTACAGATGTCGAACTATAGATAAGAACTATAATTCAATCGTTCTTTTCAGAGACTTTTCTTTTAAAATGGACAGGATATTTTGCATTATTGGCAGAATTCGAAAGATCCAGAATCTTAAAACCGATTTAGAGACCCTGTTAGTATTCCGTTTCACACAAACGTACATCCTTCTTTAAAAATACTCATACAAGATAATCGTGATACATAATAGGGAATATAAAAGGCTAGACTGTAAATATTTATGAGTATCAAACACGTGCGAAGCCGCACAAAGTAGCTAATAGGATATAATTAAGCATGTTTGATAATAATATCTTTAGGCTGTTGTGACTTAAGGTGCCACGCAAGGGCAGGCATTCCCTGCAGTACAAATCCGTTGGGATACTATTTATATTTATACCATTTATAGTTTTGGTATTAGGTACTTTGTAGACACTAATACATTTTTGTTTTCTTGGGACAAAGTAAAGTCTATAAGATGTGAAATTATCCCTTTGTTTTGGACTGTTTCAAGTACCATTCAAAAAGCCGGAGTGTTTATATATAATCTACCTATATTATATATTAGCAGTAGACTTGTATCTTGCTATTTGGATGTCTTGCTAAAGGAAGGAATCTCTATTCACTTTGAATAAATGCCACCATTTATTTCCAACCATTTCAAGAAGTTCATTAAATTTTCTTTCTGTCATTCGCAAATGGTTCAAATATGAATTCAGATCTTTATTCTTCTCGAAATCCACGGGAACAGTCATCAACGCCGAGGTTTTCATTTCTTTTATTTGACTGTAGTAGTACTTTATATAGGTAGACATTCAATGTGCAATACTTTTTAAAAAAATTCTCTATAAGTATTTTATTGGTCAACTAAGTTTCCGCCCGCGGCTTCGCCCGCGCAGTCAAAGAAAAACCCGCATAGTTCCCGTTCCCGTGGGATTTCCGTGATTGCGTCATTTTCCCGGGATAAAAAGTAGCCTATGTCCTTTCTCGGATATCACAATATCTCCATACCAAATTTCATGAAAATTGGTTCAGTAGTTTAGGCGTGATTGAGTAACAGACAGACAGACAGAGTTACTTTCGCATTTATAATATTAGTATGGATGTAATATCGCTTTAAGACTTCTTTTAAAGCACTTTTGAAACCCTATAATAAAGATAAAATATACCTTCGGTTATGTAAATTAACAACTAGTACCTTTCGTTTCCTTTCCAAAACGAGTTAATTCAAAGAGATAAGTTAATTCTAACCCAATAAACATTAAACCAATAGAGCGGCGCTTGTCGTGTAATTATAAGCGTGTCATTGTGCAATTATAAAATGAATTATTTAGCACGCGATCCAGTTATTATCGTTTAATCCAAGTTTTTTAGTGACGGTCACGGGCTGAACAAATTCAGTTTTTAAAGATTAATAAAACAACATCATTGAACATCAAAATTACAGACGAATAAAATAAAATGCGATATTGAGACCATAAAATTGTTGATGTTATGTTTTGTTGAACCTGTTGCTGGCCCTGATTTCGGCTACGGGAAATTTTAATATTTTTCGCGGAAATAAATGACCTAAAAATACCTGTTTAAATTGTTTAATGTTTATTCAAAATGAATTAAATTTATTTCCGTTTTTACACACAAAATAAACTTTTACCTTGATTTATATTCAGGAACAAACTGTAGGTATTCAAATTATGTCTGTCCATCTATGGGGTCTTTACTTTCAGATAAATAGTTCTAATGAGGCCTCTGTTTTTCAATAAAATAATTCATAACTGTTCGCAAAACATCATTTAACACGAAAGAGGTGTCTTAACAACGTCGTATTACTTTTGCTCGGATTTGCTAAATTTGAAAAATTTACAAAAAATGTTTTCCCTCGCAGAGCTAATTTATTTATAAGTATAAAATATAAAAAAAAGACCACGTTACACTCACGTCAGCAAAGTTCAATCTGTTCGCATTCTTCCTGAACTCCGTCATAGCGTATCGTTCCTTCATCTTGCGCACGCGTTTCCCGCCACGCTTCTTTCTGCTCTGCTCTATTGGTTTTGGCAGCGGTTTCACGAATTTCACTGGCGGCGGTTCCTGTAGGGAAAAATATAGATAAAAAAAAAAGACGGGTTGCATTCCGGGAGTGCCGGCAGAAGTGAAAACTTGATTATTAACGGTCAGCAGTTTGATATTTTGGAATGGTATCCGTCTTACACATGGAATATAAAAGCTAAAAAAAAAGTCCGTTTTACGCTTTTTCGATCAGGCCACGTGTCCTGACGCGAGTTTAAGATTTTATACCCAACGCCGCTAAAGAAGTTTTCACTTCAAAAAGACGTGTGGCACTCGGAGACTGCCGCGGTAAAGTTATTGCAATGCTCTGCCTTCAAGCCACACCTCCGTGTCTGTCGGAGTGGGGAGCGTGAGGTTTTTTCGTTTCGCAATTTCTGGATTCGGTCCCCGCGCTTAAGGCACGCGATAGAAGCTATGCAATAGCTTAAAATTAAAAAAAAAATTAAGTTCCTATAGGAACAAAAATTAGATATTGCATTTTTTGTAATTTAGTTAGTAACGCGAAAGTTTGTGAGAATTTTTGGAACGTTTGTTTATCGCACAAACATCTGTGAGCTGATCGGATCTTAATGAATTTTAGTTAAAGAGATAGATTATACGTATATGTCTCTTTACGCGCGTACATAGCGAATAACGTCGTGCGTTTCAGCTAGTAATTAAACAAATAGTCAGTAAGTTAAATGTTCAATGTCAATCCAGAGTTCCGGAATATCAGAATCGAGTTGTGTGTTGTTTACTTAAAACAACTTGAAATAAAATTCTAGTCATATAAAATTAACAATAAAATATTCACCTGCAGTTTATCCAGTTTCTTCTCAATACTTTCACGCAGTAGCCTTCCAGTTTCACCTTCTGGACTTTCGTGACAGGAATCCACCCTGGCTGCGAGAATCAATTTTGTTGACACTAACTTTGCCGCTTTGAATCTTAGCTCCTTAGTAAGAAATAATTTGTTTTAAATAACATGTTTATATTAAACGGCTTTGAAAATTAATGTTTTAAGTAAATTAATAGTGATACCTAAATATCGTAAAATTAAATATAATGTGAAACTCCACCTATGTTAATGTATCAGATTATTGTAAGAACACAACCTTTTTAACCGACCTCAAAGAAAAGGAGGAGGTTATCAATTTGGCCCGTATAATTTTTTTTTAGTGAATTTTTATTTAGTAATTAATATTATGAAGGTAATTATGGTAATTTAATGAAACAAAAAAAATCTAGTAAACCCATTTCAATCTTGTCCTATGCCATTATTATCATGCATAGTATTATTATATTATAAAATCAACTCATAGTTATCAGCGTCTTTGCAAAATATCCAACAAAATAAAAATAAAAACTCACTGGTGGTGTATCCTGTACAATTTGGGAGAAGTATACAAAGCCCGTATGAGGCAGGGCTGACGCTTGCGAGAAACCAGATAAGGTTTTCTTTTGCTGGCCGAGTGGTAAAACGTTACATGCCGGCATTTTGGCCAATTTCGATAAACCCCCCGCCATACCAAGAATTTTAGCAGCTGTTGACGCTCCTGAAATAAATCTAATATAAATTCTTTTGTTTATATTGAGACATTTAATTACCTATAGGTTTTATGACATTCAATGCATTATAAATTGATTCTTTTTTTCCTGGATGCATTTTATATTTTGAATTGTTACTTGATAACTGATAAATTATGTATGTCATTTTTTACGAACTTACTTTATAATTTTAATAAAAAAAATAATAACACAAATGTTTTTAAGACCTTATTTATCAGAATAAATGTAATATATAAATGAATTTGATTTTGATTAGATTATTATTTAACCTTAACATCTTTTTAGATGTATATTTGCATTTACAAAAAGGATGATAAGATCAAGATTAAAATGTAATTTATTAGAAACACCATTTAGCTTTTATTTATTTGATAGATAGATAGATTGTAAAAGGTTGGGATTATTATTGTTCCAAAAATTCTAAAATGTATATTAAATAAGTAAATAAATAAAATTATTATTTGCATTTTGATTATGTTTTAGAGCAATTGTTGTTGTTTCAATAAGTGTTTTCCAGAATCTGTAATTATAGACTAGGGTTTGAACTAAAGAACAAGTAATAATAAATATTATAATCAACCTCACTACAAAAAATATACAAAGTGGAATTCTATTACACTAAAAGTACAACCAAATAAAAAAAACTGCATAGTAAATTAAGGAAGTATTAAACGTTTTTATATATTTATTATTACTCACCAACAATAGCTGTAACATTTGGAGCGATGAATGTCATCCGACTCTCAACATATTCATATATCCGTAACTTGTAGTTGTTTAATTCTGCCGCCATATCACATGCTTCGTTTATTTCATCTAATTCATGTTCAGATAATACTTTTCTAAAAATATTTAAATCACATGTATAGTAAGTATGAATATATTATAATAGTACACAAGAAGGTTTTTTGATGATCAAAATTATATCAATCATTGAAAAGCTCCTAAATGAAGTGTTCAAATTTTTTAATACTTTTAAAAGTAAGAGTAATTACTAATAGTTTTCAATATCAAAAACGTAATTATATGATTTTTTTGCATTAAACTCACTCAAATATTTACTCAAACTCAAACTTTAAAATGAGTTTGTTTTTATTAAGTATCAATTAAAGGTATAACTAATCAATACTTACCCCTGTGTTGTTGACGCAGTAACGGATACAATCATAATAGTGGCTTGTGTGAGAAAACTTTGCAGTGTCTCATTACTCTTTGCTCTATCGAGATCATTTCCCAACTCCTTCACAGTTCTAATGTACTCTAGTGGTGTGACAATAAGAGAGTCCAGTTCAGGAAAACGTTTCTGGTATTTGTCACGGACAAATCTGTGAATAATAGCTGCAAAATGAAATGTTCTTACTTGTAACTTAAACCTAGCAGAATTAAGCTTTATTCTACTCCGGTTTGTAATATCCAATAAAAAACATTAATTGGTTTGCTTTTTTGTTAAAAACATGAAATACCAATGAACTATTTCATTTTAAGTTTTTTTTTTATTCAGTAGTACTACACCACCCACCAACATAATTAATCAACCAGTTTACAGCAAAAAAACCGCAACTTCTTTGCTATTATTAATTAAGCTATTAACAAGTATGTATATAGTAATAATAAAGCTTATCTGTATGAAAATAAGTGAACAATTGCATTTCATACAACCCTCAATTACTTGCCGCTACCGAAATACACTCAACCAAATAATTTATAATAATGTAAATAAATGTAAAGATATTATGGAAACCTACCTATCTCGCCATCTATCTCAACTGCAACATTATTAGCTTCCACAATTAATTGGTATTCTGGATCAGACTCCATTAAGCCAGTAACCTCCATCTTTTTCCTATTATTACCAGAATTGCTCTCGATTTCTGTTATAACCTGTAATAATAATGAAAATACAAAATATTGTCTGCATAGAATAAACAATTATTACAAAGTAGAAACAGCGTTCACATACCATTTTTAATCTTTCAGAATCCCTTAATTTAGCAAGTTCTCGTATGGACACATTTTTTATTTCTTCTTCTTTGGGTATTACAGGAAATGGCACAGCAAATTCATGGTTAGTTTCTGTTGTTTGGGTTTCAACAGTAGGTTCGAAATCCATATCATCATTTTCTTCTAAGTCAGCCAATAATTCATCGGCCAAAGACATTGTAAAAATATATCCCGATCCTGTTTACAATAAAAATTTTAATATTCAGAATTCACTTTATTTTACTATAATAGAATTCAATCCAAATCACTAATCAGGGAAAGCAGGCGATATCACAGAGCAAGTAATTGGGCGATATCGCGATTCGCGCAATGCCTCGGAGCAATTATTAATTGCTCCGAGCGCAATGCGCATTCGTAATATTTTTTTTTTGTCAACACCACAGACCACAGTCCACACATAATTAATGTCATTTGTCAAACAAAAATTGACAATTGAGAGTGCGTGACCACAGAATATGTCACAGATTTGCTGAAAAATATATATAGTGTGGAACCACATGTGGAACCGTCATAATGTGAGTGGTGTGGACCTTCTTGGTGTGTACTTTCAAAAGATAGGTTTGTCTCACGTTTGTCTATATCTAAAAAATTTAACAAATTTTTATTTGTGCAAAGTAAGATATTACTTGCTCTTTGAAGTAAGCGTATGTGTATTGTGTAAGTTGGTGTCATGTGGACGCGCTATTATTATAAGGCTGCGTTTCTATATCTGCAAGAAAACTTCCACAAGAAATGTCCGACAGTCTGTCTGACAGCTTGCAAGTCTTATCCATGTAGCAAGTGCTGTCGCGGCAGTTTGTCAAGCGGACAAGCGCTTCTTGCGAGTAGTTGCGAAAGCGTGTGTAAACATGACTGCATCGACTCGCGACAGATCTCGCTGCTTATCGGTCTTGTTTCGTATATCTCGCAGCAAGCTGCAAGTATCGCCCGCACGGCTTTTGATTTTGTTTATTTGAAAATAATTAGTTAATGACAAAGTCGTGAATGCTCTCGTGAAGAAACTATAAGGTCAATAGGATTTTATTAGATCTTATGATGGAATAAAGTGATTTTTATATATGTATATATATATATGTAATGAAAAATATATTTTTCATTAATTTGAATTCCCGCGCAATCTGACCGAAACATCAAAACAGTTTATAATTCTATGTTTGAGTCTAATCTGTGGTAAAGAAAACTTGAAGGTAATCTATGGATCTCACAAAAAGCGCTCGTCATTGTGGATAAAATTACTATTGATCCTTTATTGTGATTTAATTAAGAAACGACACAATTATAAACATTAAATGTTGTTTCTTTATTTACAGGTACGATCTTGTGTTAATACTAAATGTGAAATTGAACTAATGAATACTAAATGTGAACTATGTAAACTAATTACAATAAAAACTTTATTTACAGAGAAACTCAATTGTGTTTTGTGTCGCCCAAAACTTGGGAAAATACCTTATAAAACAACATTTATTGTAAGAAGATGGAAAAATTAAAATTTATGTTCCAAGTAAAACCAACAACAGATGGAAAGTCAAACTTTATTGCCATAACCTCAATTGCCATGCAAGATGACAGAGTCTACTTAATCCCTGAAGAATATCAAACAATATCGTTTCATAAACATATCTTAGCCTCGAAAAGCTTCACCACTGTGAAAAATACATTAAAAAAACGATATCAAACCAGAAATGTTTGGATAAAAACTACAGAGGATATTTTGAAAACATATGTTGATGAGGACGGCAACATGATTTTCCAGGACCAATTTCTAGAGGAAAGTACCCAAGAACAATTATCTTTTGAGAGTAAAAAGTATTCTGAAGATCCTGTAATAAAAATTTTAGAAAAATTAGTTGAAGATCAACAAAACAAAGAAAAACAAAGCGTAAAAAAGTTAGCCGAGAGATTTGTTATTGAAAAGTTTGACGGAAGAAACTCAAGTGCATATGAGTGGATGAATGTATTTGAAAAAGAATGTACAAGGTTTGATATAATAAAAGATGAAGAAAAAATTGAAATCTTCCGACTATTTTTAGAAAAATCATGCATTGATTGGTATTCTTCCATGATGATAAAGTTAAGTATACACTCCGAATGGTCAAAATGGAAATCAAGTTTCTTGCAAACCTATGCCAATAAAGGTTGGACATCTAGCAAGTATGCTTTATCGTTCAAGTATCAATCAGGATCTTTACTAGACTATGCAGTGAAAAAGGAAAAACTTTTACTCGAGATAAGGAAAACAATGGATTCAGGTACCCTAATAGACCTTATTGCGGCTGGTTTGCCAGAACATGTACTTAACAGGATTGATAGGGAAACATTGAAAGATACAATAGATCTTTTCAATGAACTGAGAAAGTTTGAACATTTGGAAAACAAAAAGAATTATTCTAACTATAGAAAATATGGAAACTTAAAAGGCAACTATAAAAACGAAGATAAAACCCCATGTAAAATTTGTGAAATGTTAAAAAAGGGAATTCGCTATCACCCCGAATCTGCCTGTTGGTTTAAAACAAGAGAAGATGATAAAACAAAAGAGAAAAACATAAAACATATAAATAACTCAGTGATAGAAGCAGAATTACATGAAACGGAACAAAAAAACTAATAGTGACACCGTTAATAAATGTCAAACTGTTAATAAATGATACATTAGCAATTGATGGAATATATGATTCGGGTTCAAATGTTTCTCTAATTAATTCAAAATTATTAAAACTAAAAGGCAAAGGAAACAGTTTGAACAAAGCAAATTTAGTAACAATTAATGGTGTCAAAAAGGCAAGTGGTTTGACAAACTTAAAAATTAAAATATTTAAAATAGAAGAAAATGTCAAAGTATACATTATAGATGAACAAAACTTCAAATATGATTTTTTGATTGGATTAGACATGATAAAGAAGTTCAAGTTAATACAAAATGAGGACTTAAAAATTACCCAAAAACTAAACTTGAATGAAGAACAAGTAGAAGATATTGATACAAATATACAAATAAATACTAAGAGAAAAAAACAAAAGAAAGTGGAAGAAGCTTCTAATGAAATAATAGAAAACAAAAATATAAAGAAAGAATATAGGATTAATTTTAATGAAAATGTAAAAGAAGAGGATTTTGAAATAAATACTAACAATTTAAATGAATATCAGAAAGCGGAAATAAATAAATTGATTAATAAATATAACACAGTTTTTGCAAAGAATAAATATGATGTTGGAACTGTTAACGGCTATGAAGCCAGAATAGATTTGTTAGTAGACACATATTGCAATAAAAGGCCCTACAGATGCACTGTCGAAGACAAAAGAGAAATAGAAGAGCAAATAGGTAAATTATTGGATAATACACTTATAGAAGAATCCTACAGCCCATTTGCTGCACCTGTCATATTGGCATTTAAAAAAGAAGAAAATAAAAAATCAAGGCTATGTATAGACTTCAGAGATTTAAACAAGATTGTAGTACCAGAAGCCCAACCATTTCCGCTAATAGAAGATTTAATAACTAAGACAAGAAATTGCAATTTTTATTCAACACTTGACATAAACTCTGCATTCTGGTCTATCCCTTTGAGAATAGAAGACAGGAAGAAGACAGGATTTGTAACACAAGAAGGACACTTCCAGTGGACTTGTCTCCCGTTTGGTCTAAAAACTGCACCAGCAATTTTCCAAAGGATATTAAGTAACATACTAAGAAAATACAGACTCACAGATTTTGCTGTAAATTACATAGATGACATTTTGATATTTTCAAAATCTTTTGACGAACATATCCATCACCTAACACAGCTGTTTGAAGCCATAAAAACAGAAGGATTCAGATTAAAATTTAAAAAGTGTACATTTGCATCAAACTCTGTAAAATACCTAGGTCATATAATTCAAAATAATTCTATTAAACCAGTGAAAGATAATCTGATTTCGATAAGGAATTTCCCTACTCCTAAAACTCAGAAAAATGTAAGACAGTTTCTAGGAAAAATCAATTTTTATAATGAATATATACCAGGAAGTGCGATAATATTAGATCCGTTGCATAATTTACTTAGGAAAAATCAACCATTTATTTGGTCTGATGAATGTCAGAAAGCATTTGAGAAAATAAAAAGTCTCCTATGCTCTCAACCAGTGCTAGAAATTTTTGATAAAGATTTACCGATTAATATTTACACAGATGCTTCTATTCAAGGTGTTGGAGCTATTTTGAAACAGACGCAGTTAGATGGAAAAGAAAAACCAGTAGCTTATTTTTCTAAGAAACTTAATGGAGCCCAAAAGAAAAAAAAAGCGATATATTTAGAGTGCTTGGCTATCAAAGAAGCAGTGCGATACTGGCAGTACTGGCTGATAGGAAAATCATTTACAGTTTATTCAGACCATAAACCACTAGAACATATGAATTTGAAAGCGAGAACAGATGAAGAATTAGGCGACTTGACATACTACCTATCACAGTATGATTTTAATATAAAATATGCTCCAGGAAAAGATAATTTGGAAGCGGACTGCCTCAGTAGGAATCCTGTGTTGGAAGCAAATGAAAACCAAGATGAACAGTTAAAAATAGTTAACACAATAACACTAGAAGACATCTTAAAAGATCAAATAAAAAATAAATATATACAGTGCAGAAAAGATAAGTTACAAATAAGGAACAATGTTTACTACAAGAAAGTAAACAAAAAAGAGAAAATAATTATATCGGAGAAATTCAGCTTAGAATTTATGAAAAATGTCCATACAGATCTTGGTCACATAGGAATTAAACAGATGCAAAGAATGATTAGCTCAGTGTATACAGCAGAAAACATGTCAAAAAATATAAAAAGTATCTGTGAAAATTGTATAGTATGTTTAAAAAATAAATCAAGAGGACAAAATAAATATGGATTGATGTCCCACTTGGGTCCTGCTACAAAACCTTTTCAGATATGCTCTATTGATACCATTGGGGGTTTTGGAGGTTCTAGATCAACAAAGAGATACTTACACCTGCTATCAGACCACTTTACTAGGTATGCATATATTTTAACATCAAGCACTCAAAATGCAAATGATTTCATCAAACTGATAAGCAACTGTGCAGAAACAGATGAGATTGAATTGATACTCTCAGACCAGTACCCAGGTATCAATTCAAAGGAGTTCAAAAATTTTTTGGATGAAAAGAATATTTCATTAATTTTTACTGCAGTGAACTCTCCTTTCTCAAATGGCATAAATGAAAGACTAAACCAAACGCTAGTCAATAGAATCAGGTGCCGGATAAATGAACGTGAAACAAAAATAGCTTGGTCAACTATAGCCCACAACTGTGTAAAAAATTACAACGAAACAGAACACACTGTTACAGGGTATGCTCCAAAATACCTACTCTATGGCACAGATGTGACAATTTTACCAAATGAGCTGAAGCAAAAGAAGACAGAATACAATTTGTTCCAGGCCAGGGAAAAAGCTCTTGAAAATACAATCAGATCACATGATTACAACAAGACAATTTATGATAAAAATCGCAGACATATAGACTTCAAAATTGGTGATACCGTTTTTGTGGAGAATGGAAACAGACTTAATAGGAAGAAGCTTGATGTATTAAAACTTGGGCCCTACAAAATTTTAGAAAAAATATCAAAGTCAATTTACAGGATAAACACGGATCATAGGAAGTCAGAATCAAATTTTTTCCACATCTCGAAACTAACGCCAGCCCCTGACTGCACTTGAAGAGTGTTGAGCTCATTATTTTTCTCTTTGGGAGGGAGATGTAATGAAAAATATATTTTTCATTAATTTGAATTCCCGCGCAATCTGACCGAAACATCAAAACAGTTTATAATTCTATGTTTGAGTCTAATCTGTGGTAAAGAAAACTTGAAGGTAATCTATGGATCTCACAAAAAGCGCTCGTCATTGTGGATAAAATTACTATTGATCCTTTATTGTGATTTAATTAAGAAACGACACAATTATAAACATTAAATGTTGTTTCTTTATTTACAGGTACGATCTTGTGTTAATACTAAATGTGAAATTGAACTAATGAATACTAAATGTGAACTATGTAAACTAATTACAATAAAAACTTTATTTACAGAGAAACTCAATTGTGTTTTGTGTCGCCCAAAACTTGGGAAAATACCTTATATATATATTTATATTTGTTTTTATTGAACATTTTCCAGTTGTATGCACCAGCTTCATGTCTCCTAGAAATCCAGTCTCAACCAAAATTGATCTTTTTTTATTTTTCGACATAAAATTGTTAATGTAGCTGCTAAGTACTGCGTTATGTATGGATGAAGGTACAATCATTGAAAAAAATGTTAATGAAATAATCAAAATCCAAATTACTTAAAATAACCGTAAATATTTTTCAACCAATTATTATGTATACCACTTTATTTACACTAATGAGGTTATTGCTAACATGAATATTTTTTTTTTCAACACTGAACTTAGCGCAACCTGCTGGTGCGTTTCACGTTCCAATTAAGCATCAGCTTAGAGCATCAGCATAATTCGGCATTGTGCGCCACTGAGTCGCATTATGCTCTGTAATTGGAAAACAGCCAGTAATTCATATCCCGACACTCGTAAGATCCTGTACCTCGTGGAGCTCCGCGATAAGTTGCGATAGTACCTATGGGCGTATTCAGAAAGAAAGCTTGAAACTTATAAGTGCTTATAAGCGCTTATCGGCGCTTATAAGCGCTGGTAACCCGCGCAGGAAAATATATGAACATGCGCTTATAAGCGCTGATCGGCGCCGACAAGTTTGTTGAAACTTGTCGGCGCCTATCAGCGCTTATAAGCGCATGTTCATATATTTTCCTGCGCGGGTTACCAGCGCTTATAAGCGCCGATAAGCGCTTATAAGCGCTTATAAGTTTCAAGCTTTCTTTCTGAATACGCCCTATGATCCGCGAGCTTCTCGCATGACATTTATTGCAGCAATAAATTGCAGGACATGTAAACGATATTGGAAGGAGCTCATGCAAGACTTCCGCGAGTTTACTTGCAGGTGGAAACACGGCCTTCCACCATAATAAAGCAAATCCACAAGTTTTAAACATGGTGTAATCGCTTGTAATCGTCGTTGTATATTATCTGTTACGGTATCGTTGAAAATAGAAATCGAATTGCATCTTTTTAATCTGTGGGCATCAGCGTTCCCAACCGTACGATAATTATCGTACAAACACGATAATTTGGTGCCTTCGTACGATGTACGATAGCATGTTATTATCGTACGCTGATTTTACGATAATTTCTATCAGGCAAAATTCGAGAATTTATATTATTTCACCCATACAAATATGAAATATTGACGTGTTTCATATCGAACTTTCATGGGAACAGTGAAATTTTGTCAGATTGAATTTTAAACTTGGCGCGTTTATTGAACATAAAGTGGAAATGGAATCGGTTCAGGTCTGTAGTCTGTACCACGCGTAAAACCAAAGAGTATAATGAATATTAAGGCACGTAAAACGTTTGGGTTTCAGTGTCCCGTTGATTTGACAGCGGTAGTTAAACAAAGATTAACTATAGAGAACTTGCATACTTATCAATATTACAATTTATATGATTTATTTATTTATAATTGACTTTATTCTAAAAAGTACGATAATTTCGAACAAAAAACGCCTAATGTACGATAATTTTACGCCCCTGGTACGATAATCAGCTCACTTCAGGTTGCTAACACTGGTGGGCATCCATTACTTCATTGTATGAAGTGAAACCATCCGGAGGCCCATCAAAGGCCTGAAATATTAAAGTTTATTAGATTTATAACGTATTAAATACTTTTAAATCACAAAATAAATCTAAATGGCGCTTAATCCACAATACGATGCAATTGGAAAAGGTTTTGTGCAACAATATTATACTTTATTCGATGATCCGGCACAACGGCAAAACCTTGCTAATATGTACAACGTGAGTGTTTTCAAATAAATAGTAACTCATATAATAAATTAAGTCAAATTTAACTTATGCCATAGTAATAATAGTTGTTCAAAATGATTTTGTAACGTTTTTAAGGTTAACTTTTGGGTGCTCCCGCCGAAAAAAGCAACTTGATTTTTTTTCTGCTAATAATTCTAGATCTTTCGTATTCAAAAACGGCAATTTTTAACCTTTAAATAATCATATAGGATATTTGCTTCAAAAATTGTTAAATCAAAGTGTATTCAATTTCAGGTAGAATCTTCATTTATGACTTTTGAAGGGGTTCAACTACAAGGTGCTGTTAAAATCATGGAAAAACTTAATGTAAGTTCTTTTTTCGTGTTTTCTTTATCATGCCAACATTATCTAAATCATTGAAGCTTTAAATTTTATCACATTCTTGTTCTGACCAAATTTATGGCAGATGTTTACCTTATAGTAGCAAGAATATTGAATAGATACCTATGTTGTGTTGTCATAGTTAAATTACTAAATGACTCACTATTTTGTGAAAGCTAGAAGATACTGAGCATTTCCTTATTTCAAAACATTAATTTGGAAAGAGTCTCTTATAAGTTTACAGTTTACTTGATACTAAAAATGTGTGACCTTTTAAATTTTCATTTTATAGATGTTTTGTGTGCTTTCTGCAGGCTTTAACATTTCAAAAGATTGGAAGAATAATAACATCAGTTGATTCACAACCTATGTTTGATGGTGGAGTTCTAATTAATGTTCTTGGAAGGTTGCAGGTTCGTTGTATTTTTTTTTAATTTTATCATCTGTAAGTTTATTGATTGTATTAGGATTATATCTGTGTATTTATTTAGTTGATACATCTATAATCCAGAACAAAGACATCTGTAGCTGTCCAACAAAGCCATAATTTATTATCAATTTGAAATTAAATATGTATATTTTTATACAATTTAATCCAGCATAGTCTAGTGCCGAACATTTAGCTGTTTTTCTTTATACAGACAGATGATGATCTACCACATGGATATTTTCAAACATTTGTGTTGAAGCCAATAGGAAATTCTTTTTATGTTGAACACGATATGTTCAGGCTGGCACTTCATGATGTTTAACTAGCTTTATGACATCACAAAGTAAGCTGGTTTTCCTGAAAGTGGCTGTGCACCTTTAACATGCTAAAAACCTTTATTTCTCGTTAATTAATTAAAAAATGCACTCACTATTTCCCTTGGCTATAACCTACCCTAGAATGCTACAATGCAGACATTTTTAGATATAGTGATAACCTTTTGTCATGCTCATTTACCTTGTTAGCGGGTCATTAAACTTTGTCGTATTTGTTTTTTATTTTTAATGCAACTTGTGTGTACATTATAAGTAAATCGAATATAAGAGTATTGCATATAGTTTTAAAAATATAATTATTAATTTTGGAGTATTTCAAATAACACTAAATTAGATTTCAAAAACAGACTATGAGATAGGTTAAAGTATTACTCAATCCTTTCCAAATCATGATTTATTTTCTTTTGTAATAATTCAATAAGTAATTGTGTTAAAATAAATAAATTTAAACTGTATATTAAAATGTTATCATCTTATAAGAAAGAAAGAAACATTTATCTTCAGACTCAAATTATAAAAGAGCATGGGTTATCATTTATATATAAAAATAAAGCAACTTTTATTAATTGAACATTTGTCGTATACTGACTCATTGAGTATTTCGTCATTGTATAATTAATGTATCCAAATTAGGCATTTATGGTAGACTGCTAATATTCTAGAGAAAGAATGTTAATGTTCTAGTGTTTAGTTATTTTGAATATGTTACTTGATGTTTAGAATCCTTATCGTAGATTTTATTGATATCCAAATAATTATACTTATATCTAATAATTATAATTGAATGTCCAACTTACAGCATGTAGGCTTCATCTCTATAACTTTAATATTGAATCTAATTAACAAGTAACAATTTCATGGAAAATTTTCACATAAGTATGTATTAAAATATATAGACATAAATAATTAAACAGTTAATTTTCTTATTTTCCAGTGTGATGACGATCCGCCACATCCCTACATGCAAACTTTCGTCTTAAAGCCACTTGGAGATTCTTTCTTTGTTCAGCATGATATATTCCGTCTCGGAATCCATGATATTGCTTAATTTATTAAATCAATATAATATACGAACAACCCCAGAATATCACGCTATAATACATCTTATGTTGTTTATCTAGGTATAAGATTTTATTGCCTCTTGTAAATTCAAAATTTTTTATATTTAACATCAAATTGGCATGATATTGGCTTAGATAATTTTAAGATAAATGTAGTCGATGAAATGGCGTAATTTCAGTTAAATGTATACATTTTGTAATAAATACACTATAATTTTCTAGTCATCACTCTTATTTGCAATCTATATTTTCTTGAAGCTAATTTGTAACATTATTAATACTATCACAGTATCACTTAAAAATTTTCTTATCTTAAAAATTGATTGCATAAATGCAAATGATATTCATACATTGAAGTGCTTTAACACCTGTAGGCTAGTATATAACTTAGCATTCAGCATTTATCGATATTAGCTATGTTAATAAATTCTTCTAGATACATAATAAATAATTATATAGGATATTAAACAATAATGGGAATAATAAAACGAAATTTAGATGCTAAGACAATCGTGTATTTAAGTAATAAATAGTCAAAAATTAACAAAAGAACCACTGAAAACAGGTACATTTTTACCAATCTCCGAATTCAAGACTTGCTCTCTTAAAATCCTTAGACGCTACGAACGCTTAACAAGTTACTCGCATGCACTACAATACAAATTACACACCACGCCGCGAAAGCGGACCAAACTTGTCTAAGTGATTGACTAGGTTGAAATGTAACGCTCACTTCTAACACTGATGGACCAAGGTTTGTCACAATCTACTCTGGCTGTACACAAATCCAATTCTAGTTTTTATTCAGAACGGCATTCACATTAAACACCACTTCGGAATACTTAAAATTCGAGACATGTTCAATACTTTACTTGTTGTTTAACAAGTATATTTAAAGCAAATATATTAATGATTGCTTCAATTATGTGGATTTTAATTTTTTAATTGTAACGACGACTTTTAGTTTTAATTTCCTTTGACTAAGTTAACTGTCTACACAGCAGAGATCAAATAAAACATGGCAAGACCTAACCGGTCAATTTATATATACGTAATATTTGTACATAAGCCATTATAGCCTCTATTGAAGGTACTGTTCCATTAAATTACTTATAAATAAATAAAATTAAGAACACAACCTGTCATTAGTTTCGTCGTAGCATCTTTAGTTAGTTCACAACTCAAAAATAAATTATTCACTTTGGAAAAACTCATTTAGTACTCTGTATGAGATAGTATCTCTTTTTATGATCTTTATATCTATCAACAAAAATATGCACACAGATGTGCTTTCATTTAAGTTTAGAAACGGAATTCACTCTTATACAGAATAAAAAATAATTTTCAGTACGATAATACTTAATACGAAAAAAATAACAAATTAATAGAACAGTACCACAATTTTTTAGGTCCTTGTTCAGGCGCGTCATTATTAGCCTGCTACATATTCATTGAATTTGCAAGCGATAAATGTTTACGATCTCTAGCAAATCAATGCATAGTCATTAAAAATAGTTGTGTAGTGCGACAATGTGACATTTTTTTAAATAATATTATTTAAAACATCAACATAATACACCAAAAGTTCAAAATCCTCAAATGTTTAAATCTAGAGACAAACGATTCTCATTTGTTCCACAAAAAAGGTCAGTGATGCAATATGCAATTTTAGTTATTTGACTAAAAGATAATTTAACATCAAAATATGTCAAAATTTAAAATACACAAGACAATAAGTACAATGCAAACTGCTTTTAACGCAAACTAACCAATTACATTTTTGTAAAATTCACGCAATATTCAAGTTTTTGTTTTGGCGTCTACTAGCCGGCTCATTTAAAGAATAACAAATTTTAATCTCTAAAAGAAAGATAGTTTTATACAAAACAAATCAATAACGTTTAATTTGATGGAGCGCCAAATCAATAAAGCTCCAGCATTTCACACGCAACAAACCAAAATCAAATAGTTAATAGACCTCATTAGGTAATTCCAATTCCATGTTCATGGCATAAAAGAAAAAAATACAGAAGTTTAAAAAAAGAACGTTGCCGAGATCGTAAACGCACTAACATCATTCTATGAGCCGCCTTTCTTCCTCCCGCGCGCGCCGACCACCCCGCGCAGGGACCGCATCGCCATCGCGCGGTTGAAGTGCCGCTGCGTTTTGTGCTCGTCCACTTCGCTGCCGTTGTCCACTGACGATAGTATCACTAGTAGCACACCCATTACCTGCAAATGTGGTTTTGTATGTGGAGATTAAATTGAGACTAGTATGTAGAGCTAGTATATACTTCTGATTGTTTACGGTGTTTCTAATAAACATTGTGAGGAATGGAATGTTTAAAATTAATCATTAAATGATTGTTAAAATAAAACTGGAAAATAATTGAATTGCAGTTTTTGAATTTAACGGCATTTACGGAAAAAATATTGTATCCCTTAGAAATTAATAGAAATAAAATTCTTCTTACTGTTGATGTAAAAATTGATAACCTGATGAAATATTTTTGAATTAATAATGAATACTTACCAAACACACAATAATAAGTAGGGTGTACACATGAACAGTAGCCTCAGGTATGTTCTCAATGTCTCTGAGAGCGACCAGCGCTGGCTCAAAGTCCGGCCTTAGGTCTAACGCGTGCCTAAGGTGTACTGCAGCTTCCTGAATATAACAATAATAATTATTAAGAAAATGTAATAATTTTTGGAAAAACATTTTGTTCAATGGGTGATTTCGGTCTTTGAACGTAACATAGTAAAAAGTACCTACAGGGGATAAATTTATTTATATGTAATAGGAGTCTTTATTACTAGTTAAACCGTAGAGAGTATTATATTTTTAATTGTGTTACGAGAGTACTTTTTATATGAAAGAAGATACCTGATAATGTCCATATGCTTTGAATATCTCGCCGAGCGTGAAGTACTGCTGCCACGCGCTGCGGTCTGGCGGCTGAACTTCGAGCGATCGGCGCGTCAAATATATTGCGTCATCTAAATACTGCAGTGTGAATAGCACGCGCGCTAGATTGAGGAGTACCTGGAAAATTGGTTTTTTGTTTTTATTTTATTTCAAACTTACTACTAAATTAATAGAAATAAAATTCTTATACTGTTGATGTAAAAATCTTACTTTATGCCAAACATGTTAATATTTTTTTGATACAAAAAAAATATTTCTTTCTGCTTATGATAATACAATGGTTGGTCAAACCCTGATAAAGTTTGGTGTGTGACATTAGCTCTATTTACGGTACACATAGCAGAAAATTTCTTGGGTACTATTATGATTTTGACTTGTGTTGTTTTACATAAATGCAAAAATTAAAATTTATTACTTTTCTTATTACAAATCTTATATATTTAATAAATGTTGGTATGCACTTACTTCTGCATTATATGGAGAGACGGCAAGGGCACGACGAAAACACTCAATAGATTGTCTTGTGTCGCCTTTAATTCTCCAAAAGTTACCAATTTGGTTATACAACTGTACTGACTTTGGTTTTTCTCTTTTAGCCTTTTTAAGGCGCTTCTCTAAGGCATTAATATCTAACTCTGTTACTCCATTTTTATATGATTTTTTCTTTGTAAAGATAAGGGCAACCTGGTGAAGGGATAAAGTAAGCATACAATTTATTTTATAAGCACTTTAGTTGCTACATATTTTCAGGTAAGAAGATAATCATTATTTGGAATTTATCATAATAATAATTTATATAATTAATTTATTATTTGGCAAATTTTGCCTTTACATTCATATCTAGCAATATAGAAAATTACAGCTTGTAACAGGTATTATAATGATGCAATACACAATGAAAACTATTTTATACTTACAGAATATAAGTAATATTAATAAAAATAACCTACTTGCGGTTCAGGTACATTAGGATGTCTATGACGTCTGGCCACACCGACCAGGTTGTCATAATAAGTAAAATTGACTGCTTTCCCACAATCCAAATACTCGTCATCTGCTTCTCCATTACTTGTTTCTGGCTGATTTATCTCTTCATTGTTGTCGGAAATGCTCCTGAGAATTTAATTAAATATTTCTAAACATAATTACATAATTATTTCATAAATAAAATTGCTTGATGATGAAATAATTTTAATAATTATAAGTTATAATATATGCATATTTATGCATATATTTACAGATGAACTGATACTATTAAAAATTATATTGCAATTTCTGTTCCAATTGTTTTCATAGCACATTCCAACTTGGTGTAATATGAATATTGGATTTTACAGAGTACTTTTAAGTGAAAGTTTCTAGATCATATTTTATGATGATGCATGCATAATACAATACTATGAATATTCAATAAAAGCTAATGGAATAAAGAGTATTTTTACATATTAGAAAGAGTTGTGTTAGTTTATCATCATTCTATACAAAAGTATACCTCTGTTGTTCATATAACTGGCAGTCAGTGCAAAACATATCAAAACTGTGCTTAGTCCAAGTGTTGCCATAGTACACAGTTGATGTGATTATATTGAAAACAACATCTTCCTCACTCATTTTGGGTTTGTCAGAGTCATCCTGTGTATTATAAAAACGCATTAGACTCCATAATATGTATGACCATATTCATAACATATTTCCACATGTAAATATTAGTGATTGGTTAATAAATGGAATAGCTAGGTCTACTTCTGGTAGAATAAAACTAGTAGTTAGTAGTTATTAAAAAGGTTCAATGAAATGCAAGCCCCATAACATAACAACGATGTATCCAAGTGCCTCTAAGTATTGATTATATAAATCTCATGAATATAAATAAGACAGACCTGCGATATAGTTGTTCCGTCAACAATTTGACCTTGCTCAACATCCAACTTCCAAATATTAGAGGTACGTGAATTAGTGACAATAATTTGAAACGAAAATATATACAAAACCAAACAAGTCAAATACGGCGAGTCTCCCATTTTGACTTGTTAAATTGAAAGCAAACATGAAAACTGTTTTGTTATATAATTATTTGCAGTAACTTTCACACAAAAATTGTTTTTAGGACACGGTAAGTAAGCAATAAATTTTAATTCCAATGTCCTCTTCTCTTCCTTGTCTCTATTTTGACAGATGGAGATCACAGTTCACACAGAATCTCGTCCAATGTCATTATTCAATATTGTCAACGTTCAAAAACCATTCATGCTATTTTTTTTAACACAACAAATTAATATTAGTTTTCTAATAGCAAATTTAATGAATATGTATGGGTTACACAAACATTTACATGGTATTGACTAAACTCTTACTAAACTCTAAGTTATTTTGTAAAAGAAAAAATTACACATGTAGCGACGACAAGTCAATTTACGAGTTACCGAAATATTTCAAGTGTAGTACCTAATAAGAAAGTTCACACCATAGGTTCACACGGTAACTGGTATATAAACAGTTCGTGCGCTATGCATGGACAGTTAAGGGCTTAACGGGACGCGGGTTGGTCGCATTAGGTCGAATATTAATTACATACGAATATATATATGTAGTTAACAAAATATAACCTTTGCGTAGTTATTCATCTTTCATTACACCCGCACATAACAAGCCCCTACACACACAAAATAAAAGTCAAATGTCCAATACTTCTGCAACGAAAAAGAGAAAAAAGAAAGATATATATATGTCAGTGTCAATGTCAGAAATTAACAATTGTCAATTTTTATGCATTTGGAAAGTGGAATTTGTGTTTGATTATTGTTTTTGTAAATATAGTATGATTTAATTGAAAATTGAAATACTATGTCACGAATTATTAATTGAATATCTGAATTATTTGTAATGGAGTGAAATAATCTAAAAAGATGAAGAAAGAACGTACTGGCGATAATTGCCGCCCTTTTAAATTATAAGTATTTCTGTGTTTTATTTTGCTACTAAACAACATAGCCTCGTTTATTTTAACCCATTGTTTTTACCTATTAAATGTATCTTTACAGCTCACCAGATTTTGAGCTTAACAGGAATAAGTTTCGAAAGAAGAAGCGTTATAGTATGTATTCCAATACAAATGAAGTACATATGAAACTATGTTAAATTCGGAAGATGTGGTTATAATTGCATGATTTCGTTTCAGGGCTTTGTGGAACTTACGATCGTACCATTAAAAGACAACTTAAGAATCATTCGCCTGAATGCTAAACAGTGTCGAATCTACAGAGTGTGTCTGAATGATCAATATGAAGCTAACTTTCAGTATTTTGATCCTTTCCTGGATATTTGTCAGAACGATCCTAACACGTAAGTACAATTTTGTGCATACTTGCACTACTTACTGAAAAGTGAAATTTTATTTTCTACCATTACATTGAATTTATTTGTTTTCCACCAGGAGATCATTGGAGGTTTTCTCTCAATACCACTTGTCTGCTGCCCAAAAGATAGATCCTGATCATAATTCTGGAGAGCTTCATATCCAAGTTCCTGATGAAGCGGCTCATTTAGTTGGTGAAGGCAGAGGCCTCAGGATTGGAATTGAATTTTCATTGGAGTCACCACAGGGAGGAATGCATTTTGTGGTACCAGATGGAGAGGGTACTTTAGTAGAGGTATATTGCTATAATTTTTTTTTTAATGCAGTTCCTTTAAAATCATGAAAGTATAGGATTCAAGTTGAATACAAAATAGTAAACATTGTGATCATTAAAGCATATTATTTATGATTGCACTTCCAATCAGATGCTGTGTAACATAACCTATTGTTGTATGTTTAAAACTACAGTAGAACTCCAATTATCCGAATTAATGGGGACCGGGACCCATTCGGATAATCAAATATTCGGATAATCGGATTTTTTTTTTAATTTGCAATTGTAGAGAATAAAAGCTACGTTTTGATATTGCACTATATTTTTATTGAATTAAATGAAAGGAACATGAAATTTTCACATGTTTTAAAATTTAAATAGGTATATAAATAAAATGTAAGTACCTACTTATGTACAAGTTAAGAAATAAAAATCATTGTTTTTTAAACATCTCAAGTCAGTGTAGGCACAACAAGTCAAGTCAAGACTTGACGCGCAAACACTGGCTTCGCGGGCGCGGGGGGAAGAATAATAGCGCACTTTGACTTTTTTTGGACAATTTTTTGTGATTCGGATAATCGGCGATTCGGATAGTCGGAGTTCGGATAATTGGAGTTCTACTGTATATGAGGTTACTTTGCAAACTACTACTACTTAATTTTAGACTTTAACTAATAGCAAGTACTTATTTACTACTTACAACATACTTAAACCTAAAAATAGTATTTTACTGGCCAAACAATCTAAACACATTAACCTCTCAACCACCGAGAGGCCAGATCCGACCGCGACACAATAGATTTTTTATTGTGTCTGTGATTCCGGGTCCTGATGGATTAATTTGTCTTTCAGAAATCAGCCCACATGTTCACCTACGGTCATTCAGCAAGACTCTGGTTTCCCTGTGTGGACAGTTTTGCAGAACCATGCACTTGGAAGTTAGAGTTCACAGTGGACGAGAGTCTCACTGCGGTGTCGTGTGGAGAGTTGCTTGATGTTGTGTACACGCCTGATCATAGACGGAAGACGTTCCACTATGTGGTTAATACACCTGCGTGCGCACCTAATATTGCTTTGGCTATTGGGTAAAGTTATGTTTACTTTATTTTTTGGTTATGATAGTATTAAAGTTCTTATTGGGAATGATGATATCTTTATATTTTATTTTATTTATATTTAATTGAATTACTTTACATTTAATTGAAAATATTTTTTAGATAAAAGCATCTAAAAATATTTTCAATTTGTTTATTGAGACTTGTTTTATCTCGCGTTTTTTATTTATATGTTAAAAGTATAGGTAAAAACTGTATCATTGAAATAAAATAACTCAGTATTATGTATATTTTTTGTACAGTGTGGTGTAAATTATTTACTATTTCCTAATAGACTTTATATTACACTAGCTGCTCCGCGCGGTTGCCCGTGGCTTCACTCCTGTTGGTTGTAGCGTGATGATATATAGCCTATAACCTTCCTCAATAAATGAGCTATCTAACACCGAAATAATTTTTCAAATCGGACCAGTAGTTCCCGAGATTAGCGCGTTCAAACAAACAAACCCTTGAGCTTTATAATATTAGTATAGATCTCTTTTATATTTTTTGCAGACCATTTGAAACCTTTGTTGATCCATTCATGAATGAAGTGACCCATTACTGTTTGCCACACTTAATACAAATATTAAAGAACACAGTGCGTTACCTGCATGAGGCTTTTGAGTTCTATGAAGAAACACTTTCAACGAGATATCCCTATCCATGTTATAAACAAGTTTTTGTGGATGAGGTAAGATTGAAAATAAATTTTTAAATTTATAAGTAAAATCGTAGTTGCATCTCAGTATTATATTTCAAAGCATAATGAGTCTACTCTTCCTTCATCTTCTCCATAATTTAAAGCAAAGAAGGAATTAATGTTACTTGACAATTAAAGGATGGAAAATTATAAAAAAAAAGACGTGTGGCACTCGGGGGCTGCCGCGGTAAAGCTATTGCATTCTATGCCTTCAAGCCACACCTCCGTATCCGTCGGAGTGGGGAGCGTGAGGTTTTATCGTTACGGAATTTCTTGATTCGGTCCCCGCGCTCAAAGCCTGCGATAGAAGCTATGCAATGGCTTAAAAATTCAAGGATTGTTGATTTTATCAGCATTTATACACAATTACATCTCTAGTCAATTATTAACCTATGTAAACATATGAAATAATACTCTTATAAAACTTGTTATTTTATTTCCAGACAGAAGACGACGCCACAGCCTACACAACTATGTCAATACTCAGCACACATTTACTCCATTCTATAGCAATAATAGACCAGACATACATCAGTCGAAAAGCTATGGCTCAAGCAGTAGCAGAGCAATTCTTTGGCTGCTTTATAACTATGCAGAACTGGTCAGACTTGTGGTTGGCCAAAGGAATACCAGACTATCTGTGTGGACTGTACTCTAAGAAGTGCTTTGGCAATAATGAGTATAGATATTTGATACATCAGGAATTGCAAGATGTAAGTTTTTGTTATCTTTATATTGTCTTTTGAGTAATGATACGGCTTCTAAGATAAATGGTGTTCTGTATTATGTCCTAATTACAATATTGAATTGCTTTAAATGTCTATCGTCATATATTAATTTAATTCTTATTAACATACCAAAAATATGAACTTGAAATGCTTTTTAGTGTTTTAACTGGGATTTTTGGAGTTCAAATTAATTCCATTGTTGTTCCTGTACACCTCTAAAAATTCACTTAATATACTTTTATGTTGAATGAAATTAAATAAATGAATGAATTAAATTAATTAATGAAAGAAATGAATGAATTAAATTAATTAATGAAAGAAATGAATGAATGAAATGAATGAATGTTCTTTTATATTTGAGAAAATAAATTACTGCTCAGTTTGCTGCATACAAAAATAGCTTTTTCTATTATTTTTGTAGGTTGTACAATATGAAGAACAGTATGGTGGTATAGTACTGGATCCTTGGCAGCCGCCAGCCAGCGGCGCAAGGGTTGAGGCCAAAGATGTCTTCTACTTCCCAGTTAGAAATGTGCACACTATGTCGCCTAAATATATTGAAGTAAGTTTAAATTCATAAAATAAAATATTCTTAGCTTACATTTTCCGTTTTTTTTTCTGATGCGAACTTCATGTACTAAATTTTGGATTCGTTTGATTTTGATAGGAATAAATATATAATATACTAGCAGTCCGCCTCGGCTTCGCCCGTGGTACATGTTTACGTTTTCTCTACATAAGAACCATCCTCGTACTTCAAGGAATATAATAAAAAAAGAATTATCGAAATCGGTTCAGCCGTTCTCGAGTTATGCGCTTACCAACACATTTTGCGATTCATTTTTATATATAAGAAGATAATGTAAATAAATAATGTTTGGTAGAGAATTTTTTTAATAGTGTAAAAAAAAACACAATCTCTCTTGCATTCCTTGATATTCTTCCTATTTCATGTATACTTTTTATTGAAGCAATTTTGTTCCATACAGGTAATGCGTAAAAAGTCTCATCTAGTACTTCGCATGTTGGAACAAAGAATAGGTCAAGAACTGCTACTCCAAGTTTTCAACAAGCAGTTATCGTTAGCTACAAATGCCGCTAATACTAAAATAGGGAGTGGCCTTTGGGGCCACTTATTGCTATCCACGAATTTATTCGTAAAAGCGATTTTTACAGTGACTGGTAAAGATATGGCAGTTTTTGTTGATCAATGGGTCCGAACTGGTGGTCACGCTAAGTTTCAGTTGACATCAGTTTTTAATAGAAAAAGGTAAGATTTATAACATGTTGTCCTCTAAATTTTTTGGTTTTGAATTTGAATAATTATAATTTGACTCATGTATCAAAATAAAAATTACACGAATTTCATTACCAACATGGCAAAAAAGGATGTTGGTAAACTACATATAATATGCAGACCAAAGATAAAAAAAAATATATAAGTAAACATTTATACAACAAATACAATTTATACAAAGAATATTTAATTTACTTTATAAGTTAATTTGCAATACACTTTTTATATAGAAATACAGTTGAGCTCGAAATCCGTCAAGACTGCGTGCACGAGCGCGGCATTCGCAAATATGTCGGTCCTTTATTGGTACAATTACAAGAATTGGATGGAACATTCAAACATACATTGCAAATAGAGAACACAGTGGTAAAAGCAGATATCACGTGTCATAGTAAGAGTAGAAGGAATAAGAAGAAAAAGATTCCTCTTTGTACTGGGGAGGAGGTGGATATGGACCTATCAGCTATGGAGTGAGTTACAGTAATCCTGAAATAAAATTTGATAACTTGATTATGACGACGCGGTTGGCTCAGTGCCTACTGAGCCGACGGTCCCGGGTTCGATCTCCGGTCAGGGCAAATATTTGTGTGATGAACTCAATTATTTGTTCTTGGGTCTGGGTGTTATTATCTATATATATGTATTTATTAAATATTATATTTATCGTCGCCTAGTACCCACAACACAAGCCTTAATTGAGCTTACTGTGGGACTAGGTCGATTTGTGTAATAATATTAATTATGTCCTATAATATTTATTTATTTATATGTAATACAATTTTATTCCATTACTGTTCTATAAAAGTTTTGTTATTCTAAAAATGTGCAATTTATCCCACTAATTTGATGTCTTACAGGTTTTTATGTTATTTAACGACAAGTTGTATAGGATGTTATGATTGAAACATATAGCTTACAAATTTTTGATTGGATTACTAGCACACTAAATAATCGTTTCTCTTTTTCATGCTTTCCACATTTGGGTTGACTATAGAACGTATGGCAATGCTATTGTTTTTATAACATGTGAAAACTCGTCTTTAAGGGCATTTTTTAATTCCAAAAACTTAATTTTAGCGATTCGCCAGTACTCTGGATCCGTTTGGACCCAGAAATGTCGCTTCTACGCAGTACGGTGATCTCTCAACCGGACTACCAGTGGCAGTATCAGTTACGTCATGAGCGTGACGTCACAGCTCAGAGTGAGGCTATAGACGCGCTTCATAATTACCCAGAACCGGCAACTAGAATGGCCCTAACTGATACTATAGAGAATGAACAGACGTATTACAAGATTAGGTGCAGGGCTGCGCATTGTTTGACGAAGGTAAACTAAGTATGGTGTTTGGTGAAAAGAATAATTTTATGAATTACAAAAAAGAAGAATCTTTATTACTTTTAGATACACATAAATCATACATTTTACACAGTGCATATTACAGTTTTTATCAATTTTAATCTTCCGTTTTCGCTTCTTCAAAATTAATATTTTGTCAAAATTCAAGTTGAAAGATACAAATGTTAAACAGAAAGCAACCTTATGAGCTTTAGGTGTATTAAAAAAACGCACCAAAAGTAACGGCTTAGTTAACTTGTCCACACCAAAATTAAACCATATTCTCATATAATTAAAGTTGAATTTACAAAGTATTAAGGTGAAACAATTTTTTTGTTCCTAATTGTATCTATTTTCAAAGATTTTCTTTTATTATAGGTAGCAAATGCGATGATAAGTACATGGGCGGGTCCACCAGCAATGTTGACAATATTCCGCAAAATGTTTGGTTCGTTCTCAGCGCCACATATAATTAAACAAAATAATTTTGATAACCTGCAACATTACTTCCTGCAAAAGACCATTCCAGTTGCTATGGCAGGTATGTATTATTTTTATAAGTTACATAAATATAGTGAGTTGATGTGATATGTTATTTTTAAATATGAGGCTTATTAAAAATTGCGTGCCTTTGCTTAGTAATTTCACATTAATATTAAAACAAAAAAAATTGGAAAATTTTCAAGTGATTATTTAGAATATTTCAAAAAAGATAATGTGACGTAATATTTTTTCTAATTTTACACGCAGGTTTAAGAAACATTCACGGTATATGTCCACCAGAAGTGGTGCGTTTCCTTCTGGACCTGTTCAAATATAACGACAACTCGAAGAATCATTTCTCAGACAATTATTATAGAGCTGCGTTAGTTGACGCATTGGCGGCCACTATAACACCAGTTATTTCTGTTTTACAACCGGTATGTTTTCAATTGATTAAGAAAATATATATCTATATCTGATTGATAACATTTTCCTATATTTAGCTGGATACTTATTACTTACCTATTTTGCCATAATATTGAATGAAGTTAAAAAAAATGACCTTGATTCTTTATAAGATTGAACGTGTAAACAATCTAACAAGGAACATTTTATATACAGGGTGCTCCAATAACAGCAGATTCGTTATCAGCAGACACAAAATTAGTGCTAGAAGAAATAACAAGAGTGCTGAACTTGGAAAAAGTGTTGCCATGCTACAAGAATACGGTTACTGTTAGTTGCTTACGGGCTATAAGGCGTTTGCAACAGTGTGGTCACTTGCCAAGCATTCCCACTGTTTTCAGGGCTTATGCGCAGTATGGCCAGTATATTGGTAAGTAAATTTATGTTCACTTTTAAAAAACATCCATTGACTAGGTAGCCATATCGACGCTCTGATGTCAAAACCATGTACAACTACCCTTATTTACTTTTTTGTAGTTAAATCAATCTTATTTTGTTGTTCATCCCGGTTTCGAACGAGTTGACCGGGAATGAATATAAAAATAATTTTTACATGGTTTTTGAGTTTAATATTAACAAATAACCAAAAATGTTTTTTTTCTTCTTAAAACGCGAGCGATTTCAATATTCTACAGATAAAACGCACTTCTATGCCGATTGCCTTATAATATGTCCTTTCAAGTTGTCTACAATAACGTGTGTATCGGCAGACGTGCGTCTAGCGGCGTTCGAGTGCCTGGTGGACTTCGTGCGCGTGGACGGCAAGCCGGAGGACCTGTCGAGCCTGCTCACCGCCGTGGAGAGCGACGCCGACCCGGGCGTGCGGCACGGGCTCGCGCGGCTGCTCGTCGCCATGCCGCCCTTCGAGCGCGCCCAGCGGCACCGCCTGGACGCCGAGGCGGTGGTGCACAGGTGCGTGCTGTGCCGAACAGTCAACAGCTGGGTACTCACTTAGCAGTGTAGCACGTAACCTATCAGCCCCCCTAGACAAGTGGCTTTCTATTAGCGTAAAGTTGAATAGAATAGATTATGAATGTATGAGATTGACGTTTGATTACGACGACGACGACGATTTATTACGTCAATCTCATACATTCATAATCTATTCTATTCAACTTTACGCTAATAGAAAGCCACTTGTCTAGGGGGGCTGATACGGTATCAAGTGAGTACGTAGACACGAGCCCGCTGCGAGCCGCTCGCGCGTGGAGCGCTGTGAGCTCGCAGTGACCCGCCGAGTGGCGGTTTCACTGCGAACACAAAGGCGGCTCGCAGCACGAGCACTGCGGATCCGGCAGCTCGTAGCTAGATACGAAGACCGTGGACGAGCCGTATCCACTTGCAGGTTGATACCGTATCTGATACGTTACGTCATACGTGCTACACTGCTAAGTGAGTACCCAGCTAAGTATTCCGGGGAGAGGAGTTAATTGAAGCAGACCTACGACACATGGAAACAGTGTGACTTAATGAAGCGCAGAGTGAGCTGAAACAGTCGAAACAGCGGTCAGACGTGTCACGAAATATGTCACATTATACCATATAAATAAATAATAATATGAAACATCCACAGTAATTGAATAATTATAACTTTAATCCATTCTATGTTTATAGGCTATGGAACAACATGAACTGCCACCTGTCAAACGATGCAAGACTGAGGTGCGATCTCGTAGACTTATATTACACGTTATACGGACTCAAGCGACCGATATGTGTTCCTCTACCAGAAATACAAGCTATGATGAAACAGATGCACAGCAAGGAGAGAGAGAGAGTGGAGAAAGAGAGAGAAAGAATAGAGAGGGAGAAAGAGAGACAGAAGGAGTTGGAGATGAAACCGGTTATTAAGCAGGAGATTGATGAGGTTAGCTAAACATAAAATGAATAAGATCTTCCTTGAATTGTTAAATATTAATTTGAAACTTTTGTCTAGATTTTTTCAAGCTTTTAATTTCTCAAGATTCAACAAAAATTGAATTTAAATTGTATCTGCTATTTTTTAATTTATTGTTATTGGCAAATTTTAACGAGATTTGGTAATTGCAAGGAAATTTTACTCCGAAATGCCTAAATCCAAAATTAATTTTAATTTTCTCTAAAGTTTTCTAACAGCTGATGATGATTATTTAACTTTATTTTATCATTCTTTAGACAATAGTCAAGCGCGAGCCGGACCTCATGGACACAATACCACCACGTTTAGATGTACCAAGGGAAGATAATCTCCCTGTACCACTATCCAGCATCAAGGAGGAAGATGATAAAAACGTTGATATCATCTCCGTTCACGATATGCCGATAGGAAATTATGGGGTAAGTTAATATAGTTTAAAATTCTGAAAGCACACAATTCTGTTATTTCTTGTTCCAATTTTAATTTAATAATTTAAAAGTAAACTAAAAAATATAGTTCCATCAAGAAGAGTCTTAATACGTCGGATTGCAGTGATACTAATTCTACTAGGTCACTTTTTAGAAAAAAAAAGACGTGTGGCACTCGGGGACTGCCGCGGTAAAGCTATTGCATGCTATGCCTTCAAGCCACACCTCCGCGCCCGTCGGAGTGGGGAGCGTGAGGTTTTTTCGTTACGGAATTTCTCGATTCGGTCCCCGCGTTCAAGGCCCGCGATAAAAGCTATGCAATAGCTTAAAAAAATAAACTTCGTTTTCGTTTTCATTTTAATTTGTGCGGTAACAGTATTAACCGCCCCACCGTGGTTATGCCCATGATTATACGCCCTTATCGCGCATAAACTTAAGGGGATTACTATGGTCAAAACCGAAAAACACCTTATACATATTGAATTTTGTTGAGGAAACTGTTGGTACGATTGTGTTAAAAAAAATATATGTGATACTCAAGGATATAATTAACAAAGTGTATTGTTTACTTTTCATTTTAGAACGGCCTAAACATAAAAAAAATACATACAAATCAACCCCTTTTTGAACATAAAACGCATTTTGTTAGGAAAACGGCTACATATTTATACATGAAATTTATACCAAAAAATGTCTTATGATATTTGTAATAACTTGTATTCTTTATTTTTTCAATTTTCATTATTATCGTTAAATTATCAAGAAAAAACTCGAAATTATAATAAAACCCACATAAAACCTCACCTCTTTTGCATATTTTCGACGAAAGTTGACGGTGTCAGTTCGACTCGGACGGGGGACTGTACGTGCGGTTTTTTTTCCAAAATAACGCTAAAAATGTCCGAATTGAATGTTTTGTTAAATTAAACGAGATTGTAATAGGTATTTACATGAGCAGTTCATGAAATAAAGGTTTAAAATAGGTATGTAAAGATATGAAAATCTGTTTGTAAATTAGTTTTGTTTTTGAAAGGCGTCATTGAATTATATCCAGTGTCGATAATTTGACAGTAAAATATTATCAGAAAACATATACCCATAATAAAACAGTAACCAGACTTTCCCTGTGACTTGAATATTTTTTAAAAAAGATTAATTGCTATTCTATCGTATATTTTGCGTCCAAAACAATCCATATACTATAGGCCGGGAGATACTGACACAAAATTTTGGGTCATTTGTAACAGGATGGCGGTTCTACAGGGGTCTTAGTACGCAATAACAAAAAGAAAAATGATGGTCAGAACAGTGGTACCGGCAGACTAGTCGCGTGGGCTTAAGTCGAACTCATCGGATAAATTACGAAGTCAAACGATTTGTAACACATTAGTTTTAGGATTTACCGATAGCCCATAAAAAAAGAAGTAGGCGGTAGTGTCATGCTATACTTTTCCGGTATGATTTAGAGCCCACAATAACGACGAATCAACGCATTCAGCGTTGATTAAAAAAAAATTTAACCATTTGTACCAGGCTAATTTTTGCACAGGTAATCATCGTCCAGTAGCCATGTACGAAAATCGCCATTCCATACTTTTCAGACAGTTCCAAAGGGTCGCCATCCCGCCAAAAATCAGCAATTTTTTTTTCGCTAAACGATTTATGGATTTTTGGAAAGTATTTGATAAAATGTGTCCATTATTATATTTGCCATACTTCTAGTAGGGGGCAAAGTGCTTGAAAAACTTATTTATTCGACACGTTTAAAATACTTGTTATAGTATGGGATCATTATATTCTGTTTGTTTGTATACAATTCTACCTACAAAAAGTTATCCCGGATTGCAAACATGGGGCGGACGATTGTGAGATTTAAGCCAAGACGTAAAAAAAAAAATAAGAAAGAAAGAAAGAATTTCTTTCTTTCTTTCTTTCTTTCTAAAAAAAAAATAAGAAGAATTGACGGTTCGTACCAGTATGTCATTTAGATATTTGGAAAGTATATGATGCATTGTGACCATTGTTATATTTGTCATACTTTTATAAGAGGAAAAAATAACTTAGGTAAAATAAAAAGAGATTTGATATTATTAATTACTACATATTATTTAGATGTGCTATTTATTAAATAGGTTTGATGTCAGTGCACGGGCTTAATACTAAGTGCTTAGTGCTTGGCACTTTGTTGGCACCAACTTATTTTTTAACGTAGTTATTTTTATTTAATACTTTTTTAGTAAATCAAAGTTACTTGCTACATTTCAATTAAGTCATCGAGATCAGACAAAAATGCTCATAAAATAAAAACTACTTGGCCTATCCGAATAAAATTTTTATGGGACCAATTCGACAGTCGACACTATTCCGTATCAAACAAAAAAAGAATCACGTAAATCGGTTCAGAAACCTCGGAGTAATCGGTGTACATACATAAAAAAAACATACCGACCGAATTGATAACTTCTCCATTCTTTTGAAGTCGATTAAAAATGTGTGCCCTACTGCTACAAATCGTTCAAAATCCGAATAAAATCTTACAATGAAAAACTTTATTCTACACATTCGCCTCCTCCCATAGGTATGGCATTATCACACTTCTGTTTATGATCATTCAGGAGCTGTTGAAAATAAAATTTAAGGTGGTACAAATCGTTTAGCGAAAAAAAAATTGCTGATTTTCGGCGGTATGGCGACCATTTGGAACTGTCCAAAAGTATGGTATGGCAATTTTCGTACATGGCTACTGGACGATGATTACCTGTGCAAAAATTAGCATGGTACAAATAGTTGAATAGTTTTTTTTTAATCAACTCATTCACGTTGGTATGGTGGGCTGTAACTTGTAAGTTACACCGGAAAAGTATGGCATGACACTACCCTACTTCTTTTTTATGGGCTATCGGTAAATCCTAAAATTTTTGTGTTACAGATCGTTTGACTTCCGTAATTTATCCGACGAGTTCTACTAACGCCCATCATTCTTTTTTCCATTGGTCTTAATACCTGTAGAACCGCCATCCTGTTACAAATGACCCAAAATTTTGTGTCTGTATCTTCCGGCCTACTAAACATATACTATAATAAAATCGTAGGAAAGTCAAAACTGGCATAAACCTATAGCAACATTTTTAACCGACGCCGAAATTCTCAATTCAACTGAATTTTTTGTTGGTTCCGTTACCTCCGCACTTTTAACTGGGTGAACTGATGATTTCATGATTCATAAAAATATAAATTATATAAAAATAATTCCTTTGCAGTGACTCTCCGAGGAAAAAAGAAATAGATTCGTGTTACAAATTTTAAAATCATACATAGTTAGTACATTTCCATCGACAAGGTATATAAAATCTACCGCCTGATAACTTAACCTCCCCTTCAGTAGGTTAGTTGTCAGTCGATCACTTACATTTTTTGAAGAGACGATCAGCGAGCCAACAGCCGACCAGTGCGGTCTATAAATGTGTGTTGAATAAAATTAATTTCTAAATCGGTGTTTTCTTAACTGTTCCCCACTCTAAACTTATAATTACTTTCTTAGTCATCTTAAGGTCTCCAGAATGGGTCATGTACATAGTAGAGACTTTGCATAATACGCTAAATGTTGAAAGATGAGTCTTCCTACATTACATTTACAACATACATAGTACACAATATTTACTATTTATAAATGTTATATGTTACTGCCTCTCAGAGAAAGCAAGAATTAGGTAGAAACCACTAACACATTACGATACAATACGATACATTTTACAATTCCATAATCTTTGGTCACTTTTACTTCAATAATGATGTATATTATAGAGGGCGGTTAAAAAAACAAATTCAAATATAGTGACAGAATCAATAAGGTCGTTGAACCATGTAATTGCCTTAACCTGTAACCATGTATAGAGATTCATTCATGTTTAAGCAATGCCATATTCAATGAAAACTAAATAACTAGAAGGTTGTGGTTTCGATCAAGGTTCGATATGAATCCACGTACCTCTGACCATTAAGATTTGTTCAGTTAAATAAATTTAAGATTATGTTCATGATGATTTGATACAATTTTCCGTTCTTTTTCTTGTGTTTATCCTTGTTATTTGGACATTTATTGTAGCAACACAATAATATGGTGATCATATACATTATACAGGATGAGAATTTTTACATGATGTTCAAATTTAGGGTAGAATTTTTTAATGGTCATGTCATACAGGGTGGTTTGTAATGCAACCTGAATGAAAAGTACGCTCAATACTGTAGATGTCAATTTTTTCTCAAAGAAAACATTCCTTTATTTTTATATTTATTATTTCCCAGGATGATTCAAAACGCGAGTTTATATCCGACAATGCGGCGCCCTTACCAGGGATTCCGGGATCTTCCGGGCCAATCGGCTTCGAACCGGGCATGTTCAGACATGACATTAAGGATGAACTGGGAGCTCCTAAGGTATTGGAACCATTTATATTTAATTTTAAAATATTTTCGCATTGAATTCTAATTACATACATTTTTATTTATTCATGTTAATTTTCAAATGAAGTAATTTATTTGTAGTCTATAAAGCAATACTTTGAAGTTAGAACAAAATATAGTTTTCCGTTAATTTTAGCACAAAAAATTTAATACACGCACGATACATAATATACTACAACTGCTTTACGTAATAAAATTCAATAATCAGTTTAATGAATGAATCTATCTCCCATTAACAGACCATTAGTCGCCTTCCCTCATTTTTTTCTCTTAAAAAAACCTTTCCCTTTTTGTCTAAAACCGGTTAAGTTGACAGAGCATTGATATGAGGTTGAACGAACTTTCATACTAAAACCGCTACTTGTACTTCTGGTTACAAAATAAAAAATGTTTGACATCCTTAAAAAAATTTCCAGTTATTTTTAGCTTTACCCGTGCCATGTCGTTATCTTTGTAATCTTATGTTTTTTCATTATATCGGTTCGATTGAAGAAGATAACATGAGTTTTAAACTTAAATGCCTATTATTCTGATCATTGAGACTTACTAATATGTTTTTTGTTATATTCATTTATGTAAAGTATTTAATTGTTATTAATAATTAACTTATTAAGTTATTGGACATTCCTTGAAATTAAACCAATCTGAAATTTGTCATTTGTTTTTGTAAAAGCTCCTCTGATGTTTCAAGAGTAGTTCTAGTGAATACATATTCGTAATTCTGTTTATTTTTCACATGATAATTTACGCTTTCCTGAAACTTGCTATTTGGTATACTCTAATATTTAAAAGAGAAAGGCACTAATATTAAGGCAATTTTTATCAAAGTACAAATGCAATTTATACCATAAATCTAATACTCGAATTGTTCTCAGGCTAAAAAGAAGAAGAAGGACAAAAAGAAGCACAAACACAAGCACAAACATAAACACAGCAGTAAGGAGAAGTTAAAAGAACATAAAGACAAGTTAGTACGCCCGCCATCGAGTACAGAGCATTTGAGAATCCGAGAGGAGACGCGGGAAACTCTTAGTTCATTCAGCTCGAGTCAAAGCCCGTCTGAAGATGTCTCCAGTATGCCGACTAATATGAGTTTCTAAGTTAATTTAGAACAGTATCTAAGTTTATTAACAGATTTATAAGTCATTATTAAATAAATATAAGAGTAAAATGATTTTTTATTTACCTTGTTTTACTCCTTTAAAATATATCATTAGATAACATACACACAGTTTTAAAGATAATAGTTTTCTAGTAGTAAAAAATTTGTTACGACTATGCTTTGTTTGTTCATCAGACAAAACAATATGAAATACAATTTAAATAAATTATTATTAATCTAGGTACTATAATATGAATCATTGTTAATTCTATCGAGAGTAAGTGAATATCTATGACAATATCGAGACTAGATCGATGATCGATATTATAGTACTAACTACTAATATGGAAGAAAAGTTAAGTATAAGAGAGATAGAGACAAAGTATAGATAGAGATAGAAGATTGCTGTACTCCACCTATCTCTAGCAAAAGCAGCAGTCAAATCATGCTGTTATCTGCTATGTTCCTATTTCGCATCAACTACCCATGATCGAAAGACGCATATAATGCAATATTTTCTTTCTTTCTCATTCAACAAGAGCTACCCTGACTACTCTGCTCTATCTATAACACGCCCCTAACAATTGAAATTTTAAGTGCGCAGTGCGCACTGAGTAGCGTATTATAGCCATAATAGTCCGTAGTACAAATTTTCTTTGAAAAGTGACGGTTATTAGTTTTTGATACGCATATTTAAATAGAGGAATGAAATAGATTAGATTAAAAGACCTTCATCCAAGAAAGCATTACGTTTTTTCTCTAGACTGAAAAGATAAGTAAACTATAAAATGTAGAGTATTTACAGTGAATTTACTCTGCGGTTTCCTAACGACTTGTATTAATTAGGTCTGTGTCGTCGAAGCCGATTAAACGAAACCCAAGACTGCGGCTTTGGATCAAATGGCTGACCGTACAGGTGACCTTTGTCCTATTTCATTTTTTTTAATCCACGTTTGTCAGTACTTTTAAACGAAGGTACCTTTATTTACTAATTTCGTTCAAGTGGGTGAAAAACAAAATTACCGTTAATTTTTATCGACATAGAAAAGATCGTAAAAATATAGTTTAATTCATTAAGGTTTGGTTTGGTGCTACACTATATAGCGAAGCGAAAATAAAAGAGCAACCTACTACTTTTAAAAATACATACTCAATAAAATATTAAAATACATCTAAGTTACTTTTATATTATAAAGCTGAAGAGTTTGTTAGTTTGTTTGAACGCGGTAATCTTAGGAACTACTGGTCTGATTTGAAAAATTCCTACAGTGTTAGATACCCCATTTATCGAGGAAGGCTGAAGGGTATATATATCTAATCACGCTAACACCAACAGAAGCGGACCACAGAGGGTAAAATCGCGCGGCACAGCTAGTATCTAATAGCGCTGGCTGTAGGAACCTATATCAATTAAACCAAATGTCTAATGTTAATTGATTCATATCCATTATCCAAAGAGAAAAACTTCTAACATTTCCTTAAACATTCATTAGATCTTATTGATATTATTATAGCATAATATGTAAATGTGATTTATTAATTTATTTGTCATTGTTATCACATAATGTTAACAGCTCAAACTTAATTTATATTTCTAAGCAAGGAATATTAATTACGCTTTCTTATTATTAATCGTAATTGGTTTTATTTTAAGGTTAGATCTGATTGCTCTAGCACTACTAAAATGTTTGTTAAAACAAGCAATTATATCAATTCAATCCGATGCATTCGCTTGATGTTTCCGCGATGCAAATTAATTGAAGCAAGGTAAATTTTAATGGATAGGTATTACGCAACATTCTAATGCATTTTGGGATTATAAATGAATATTTATGATGATTATTTATTATACTTCTTTTCTTTGTTGTCTCTTCTTTATCTTTATGTGTTTGGTTACAAATGGACATCGATATTTGTTTGAGGAAAATCACTTAAATTATTTATTTTTTATTGATTAAGTTCTATGTAAATATATATTAAGCATTATAATTGAGATAAAACACAACACTTTTTGTAAAGCAGCAACGAAAATAAAATAAAATTTACCAAAGTGGAATCTGCTTCGAAATTTTTATGATTTTGTTTAAAATATCTATGTGTGTGGAAAATATTCGAAAAATAGTCAACTGTATATTTTATAAAAAGCTTTTTTAAAAAAAAAACAAAGCAAGATGAGAATCTAAGGCTTCAAAGCAAATTTTCTGTTATTAATGTCATATTAGTTAATATAATTTATACGAGTGGATACGTAATAACAGTATTACAGGCATATTTTTATGTTAAGGGTGCTTTTCCACCAGATATGTGTGAGGACTGAGGATGCGTAGCGAGGGATGTGTTTGTAAAGATCCAATAGTACCTATCGCTTCAAACATTAAAATATGAAACACCCTAAGAGACTACCGAGCTAGCAGGTCACCCGTCACACGATGTTCAGCAAATACCACCGCCTATTAAAGTTTGTAGAAGTAGGGCAAGAGCCTTACTTTCAAGAGCAAATGCGTTGCCCGCATCACGCATGTCAAGGATAAGGAATAAAGGAAAGAATTGGCGATAAGTATTTTCCCCGGTACGAAATAAAGCATTCACCTGCTAATATTTCACGCTAATCTTCTGTGGTGGTGTGATAGGTACCTTCCCCGGTGCGAGCTGGCCAAAAGCTTGCCGAAACGTACTTGACTAAAGTTTTCGATTTATCTATATTTTATGAGAAAACTTATCAACATATATTTTTATTTTTATTGAATAAACCACGTCTACACATCAGACCTTTGAATATGTAATAGATACCTATATGTTTGTAACTATATCTATTTCGTAATATTACACAACCTTTTAAAATGATGGAAATTAAGTTACCTTCTTTATTAATAGAAAAATGTTGTGTGGTTTTATGAAACCACGGTAAAAGTGAAACTGTTCGAACGGTTCCGAACACTGCTTTGTGTAGCGCATGTCGCGTGTCGGTCGGCTGCCGAGTAGGTATACCTACTCGGCAGCCGCGATACACGCGACATGCGCTACACAGACCAAAAAGTTTGAGACGATGTAATAAAAGTTTCACTTTAAAAATCTTTACTTATAATAATATTATGTTCTTTACTTCTAATTATCCTCATAATATTTCATTAATGACTGAGCTTAGTACTCTGTTTTTTACTTATGTAGATTATTGAAACACCCCTCATCAAATAAGTACTTAACTAAAAGAAAGTCGAAGGACCTGTACGAACTAAGCGCACTATAGGTATTAATTATTATCAATTATGCCGATGATTTCTGATTTGGTATTTCTTTCACTACAATGTGTACAATTACAGGAATGAATTCTTTTAAGAAATGCAGAATTTTTTTCAAATTCATGGCATGTGCCACAAGGAAATGACTATGAAGACCTCAAACTCGATTGATTAATTATACAATATTAATAAATTATTGAACGTCTCCTTATTGATACCTGTGTAGTGTATTTCACACATTTATAGAGTATGTGTAGAGGGGTTAAATAAATACAACCCTTTACAACGCTTCTAAAACTTATTTTTTTAAAGCATCTGTAATATTTTTCGATATTAGATAATACTCATTAGAACACGCTTTGTCTAACCTACAACTATGAAATTCCATTAGACCTTATCTCAGAGGGCTTACAACAGGTCTCGGAACATTTTTTAAGGCTTCGAACATTAACAACGAATTGGTTTAAAAACTGTGACTCCTCGCGGCATAAATTAGTTGGGCTGAGACCACGACCAATGCGGTCGTATTGTATACAGTTTTTTTGTTGGCCGACATACTGTTAACATCGCTGTTAAATTTTATTTTGTAATATACGTTAAAATAAATATACAGCAGTTTCAAAGATGTCAGTTCAAAATGGAGACGCCAAACCCTTGAATGTTGCGGTGGTTGGCGGCGGTTTGGTATGTAATTTTGGAAATATAATTAGTATATTTCATAATACTTTTTCATATTTCAGTTTTATTATTTTTTGTTAATATTTTCATAAATGAAAAATATGCACCAGTTACACGAAAATTATATCAAACAATCACAAAATATTACTGCAATTTAAGTCATTTAAAAATATTATTACACAATAAAATGTAATAGCAAAAATATTATAAAAAATAGTAACGGTAATATTGGATAATTAAATCGTGTGTTTTGAGCAATTTTGTATGTATTGCATTACTGAAAATTACGCGAACCGGTAGGTACTTGCCCGAAACGCGGTAAGTTACCATGCGTGCGGATAATTTTTTACCGCGTAAGCACATTTTTAAGGTATTTTTCTTTCTATTCTAAAAAAGGAACCAGTATCATTTTTTTAAAGTTGATGCATAATCTTTATAAATACTCAAGTAATTTTGAATATTAAATAGTATACCCGAGTCTATTAATAAATAAAGAAAAATATCGAAGGGTCATAAAGAAGTGAAAGTATCTATTCAAATTTTTCGAGAGAAATATAAACATAATTTTTTAAAAAACAAAATTTAAATAGATAAAAGTCCTGTTTGCATATTATATCTATTAATCTATTCATAATTGTTTTATTTACGCGGCTTCATTTTAATACATTGATATTTTTTTTTATTACTTTTATATGTTACAAATTTATGACAATTGCATCTACTTAGGTATTCTATCTACGGTATTTTTTTAACAATATACCTAGAGAACTTTCTAATTTTTGTACAGTAAAAATTATTAGTTAGTTTGTTCTATGAATAGGGTTCAAAGTTTTCTCTTATCTTTTCGTTTACCATAAGATAAATAATAACATAAACACTTCCGCATTCACGTTGAATGTAAAACTTCAAACTACGCCTAAATGTTTTATCTATTTGATTATTTATACTTGTTTTTTATTTAATTATAACGTTTACAATATTACTTAACAAAGTTCTCAGAAGTGTTGTAGGCGAAATCACATTTTTAATTTTAAATTCACTACTCAGAAATTTTATTAATTGATATTTCGTAATTTTGAACTACATATTAATTTATTCTAATAAATTATTTTGGTAAATGTAGAGTAACATTAATTAAAATACATTTTTATGAAATACTTTTAATTGAATTGAAATTTCCAGTAAACTGAGATTAAGACGAAGCAATTAATATAATTACTTTTACAATAAATTGATATGATAAACAACGAATATTTTTTAGACCTAAAAAAAATACTGAGATGAAAATATAAATTAATCTTTAAATATATCAACGACACAGACTAATAGTTTGTTTTACTATGATCAGTAATTTAGTAATTAAAGATTATTATATATTTTTTTTGGTCATGGTAGCTAGAGAACTTATTTCAGCTGAATTTTATTACAGGTAGGATCTCTCGAAGCTCTATATTTGGCAAGAAGAGGGCACCGCGTTACCCTATATGAATATCGTGAAGGTGAGCTACTTACGTTAATTGACGTAATTATTACATAATATAATACGAGTTTTAGTATTTTTTTTACATTCCAGATTTTAAAACTAAAGATAGGGGCTATTATAATTTTAATCGTTCCAGTCTCAAATTAATGAACATAAGATATCTATAATTTTTATAACGCGAGTAGGTTCATGTATAAATAGGAAACACAAATATAAAAAGATTTCATGAAACATTTGTGAAAGCAAATACCTAATTAGTTGTTTACGATGGGCAACACATTAAAATTTTATCACCGCATCTAACAGTAATATTTACACATTTATATATTACTAGCGGTCCGCCCCGGCTTCGCCCGTGGGACATATTTACGTTTTCTCTACATAAAAACCATCCTCGTACTTCAAGGAATATAATAAAAAAGAATTATCGAAATCGGTTCAGCCGTTCACACGTGATGCCGTGACAACGCGAATCGGGTTTCATTTTTATATATATATAGATATGTAACAGATTAAATTAATTAACCAACAGACGTTGTTTTTTATTTATGTTTTATCATTGAGGTATTATTATAGAGAGGGACACCACGAACAAAATCTGTGCGACAAGCGCGGCCGTCGGAGCGGGCCGGCTAGTGAGTGTTTGCACTTTGTAGATATTCTGCCTCATATTACTTAAAATTAAAACCAATAAATGTAACAAAAAGAAATAGTTTGAGACGATTGACTAACAAATAGTGTAGTAGCAATGGCCTCTCTAGTACGTAGTACATAGTAACTCAATGGTTTTATGCTATGTAATTTTTAAATATTAGATTTTTTAGGAATGGAAAATTATTAATGACATAAAATATTGAAATGTGTACTAAAAGTGTAAATTTCGTAATACAATGCGTACATTGTTTATCAGTATCACCATAATTAATGACGGTCAGGTCTAAACAATAAATAAAGATACGTAATATGAATGAGATAACGATACAAAACCTTTATTTGTTTCATTATCTAATGAGTCTGGACAAACAATAAACGTTTCGAAATTTATAACGAAAAATAAAGAATTTTTGGTGTGTAAAATTAGTCCAAATTTAAAGAGGAGCCGTAGTTAAGAAAGTAGCTGTGTTAGTTTATAAGGATTATAATGATAAAAATAGTATATTTATTTTTTATAATGTAAAATATTTAAATACAGGTAAATATTTTACATAAGTACTATTATCTGTAGAATTTGTTTGTCAACTTTAAGATGAAAAAGTTCAAAACTATCATTGATACATTTTTGAGTGATCTACATATCTTCAATACGATCCACAAAAAATGTTATACATTAATTATTCTCCTATAGAGATCGAACCCAGGACTTCTCGGTTATTAACTAAAGAGGCGGTCAGTCAACTTTAACATGACTGTAATTTAGGTCGTGCAGGGATTATCTTTTGTTATTCCGTGGTAGAAGTGATGAAAACTAGATTCCAGAAACCATAGCAATAATGCTGCTTCCGGAGAATTAGTTATTAGAGTGAGAATTTACATTTCAGTTAATGAATAAATATTTTCATAACAAGAAAATTGTATATCATGTTCATATTCAAATCTAAAAATTGCTGGTTGTCGTTAAATAGATATGTATGTATGTATGTATAATTAATTAAAGTTAAAACCCGTTTTCCGTTAAAATGCATCAAGCATCGTGAGGAAACCAACATGTCGAAAAACCAAAAAGTTCGACAACATATGCCAACCCACACTTAGCCATCGTGGTGGATTAGGTATATGGTCTAGGGCCGTAACTGACTGGCTAATTCATTATGATGAATTTGCCAGTAAGTTCAATTTACGGCGTAAAATGTCTGGAAATAAGAGGTCATAATACTACGGCCCAGTAGTGGGAACGTATACATATATGGGTTGATGATGAGGATGATGTAACAAAGCCAGTTACAATTAATAGTTCTAAGTTATGAAAATGCATTTTAACGCGGGTTTATTAAGCAAGTTGTAAACATTTTAATATATTACAATTACTAATATATAGCGAATAGGTGATGAATATAAGGTTCTCATGTGCTTTATAACGTCTCAATATTGAAGTCGAATAAAAATTAAATAATAGTCTGATATAACCTATAGTAATAGTATAGTAACCTATGGACCTAAGTTACATATTGTATACAACGTGTTGTAATGTGTATCTTCATTAACCAAATAATTTTCATTGAACACATGGTTTCAAAACCAAAGTTACCGATCTAATAAATAACAATTGATTGCTATAATCAGTCACTTATTTACCGGTCGTGTTACATCACATTTTTTTATTGGGTTTCAATTGAACACACCTAGAACTATTATTGGAAGCTAATTATAGAATATTATAGAAGATATTTCAAGTACTGGCATTTTTATAAGGGGAATAATTTATTTGTTGGAATCGCTGTTTTTGCATATACTTTATTAATGTTTTATCAATCCCCCTTTATAAATAAGGAGATATCGAAATAAGAAGTTAGGTATTTTTGATTTCACTTTTCTACAATTATTGTAATTAGAAATGAAAATGGTATTTAAATACATATTTCAATTTCTTATATGAGTATAATCGATAAAGTCGATCAATCAAAAGGCAATTAACTCTTGAGACTAATTATTACATAATATTACGTATATCGTAAAATTCTAAAGCAACATAATTATATCAATAAAATTGTATCTTTTCTTAATTCTTTACTTAGAGAAAAATACATGCTAAATGTATTAAATATCTAGTATTTTTTTTGCAAATTTTGAAGTATTCTCTCCTAGCCTAACTTCGTAATCTCATGACTTGAAAACATATAGGTCACCGAACTAGTTATGAGCTATAGATATAAAAAATATGAAAATAAGAAAGAGACATAGATAATAATAAAATAAAACAGCGTTACGTTGGATGGTTGAAAAATTCATTCGTTAAAGCATTGGTTTTCATAATTTAAATTACAGATATAAGAAAAACGCCACTCGTGAGAGGCAGATCGATAAATCTGGCTCTATCCGTGCGCGGGCGCAGAGCTCTACGCGATGTTGGCTTGGAGGACACTATGGTCAAGGAACATGGTATACCCATGAGGGCCAGGATGATTCATAGACCTGATGGTTCTACGTACTCGATACCTTATGATGCTAGAACAAATCAGGTAAAAAAATTACTTTATAGGCAAAAAAATTTAATTGTCCAGGTCTTTTCAGAGCTTTTTGACAGAAATACGTAAAATATATGAATTATTTGTACAATTCTTTTAAAATTCAGATTTGATATTTTTAAATTCGAGTAGCAGTTAGAGTTAGATAATATAAGATTTAAATTACATTATCTCCTTACTCACCTACAATTGTATACTAAAAAATATATAGATATGAATCAGAATTATTTCACAGCCCTTAATATGAAATAAACATTTTAATCAACGGATGCTTCGCGCGATTTTTTATGATTATTTAATCGGAAGTAACGCCTCAACGCATATCATAGGCTGTCTAAGGACTCAAGTAATGCGTGTATAATATCGTTGCAATTAAAATGCGTTTCGAATAATTTATTAGTTACATCTATTATGTTATTAATATCAATTTTAGGGCGTACATGTCAAAGGAGTATTTAGTTAGTTTTATTAGTGATGGTTCCATTACATTGAAAAGTATGGGTTCCGCATAGTGAAAAATAATAGAAAAAAGTAGAGTAGACATTGTGATGAAATTGTTTTTGATATGGTATAACGTTAATGGTTAAGGAGTAGGTTATACCTTATCCTTCATAAGATGTGACTTGATTCAGTATAAAAATAATGATGACAGTTTGATGCTAATTATGATGATATAATTTACGCTTTCCCGCTTAAACCTCTCAACCGATTTTGATGAAATTTGGCACGGACAATCTTTAGACCCTGAGAAAGAACATAGGCCTTTTATCAAAACACCACGCGGGCGAAGCCGCGGCCGGAAGCTAGTTCTCAATAATTTATATTTGTCTCATAATACGATATACCTACATTATTTTATTTTTCCAGTGCATTTATTCGGTGGGCAGAAATTACTTAAATGCTGTTCTACTTAAAGGTACGTAATAATGCCCTATTATTAAAGATAAGTACTGAAATTGTAGATATTTAATAACAATAATGGTCAATTTATATAACTATGTAACAAGATTTTCTGAATTCGCCTCTAGTTTTTAAATATGTGAAGGATACATTTATTTCCAATTGGGAAGATAACACGTTAATAACTATTCTGTCAGATATTTTATGCAAATATATACATATTACCATCGATTTGTGCATTGATTATGAGGATTCTATATTTCGTTTGAATAAAATATAAATAATAAGAAGCAGAGTTAAAAATATTATAAAATGTTTTATTTTAGTAAAAGGTCAATCCATACTTAAAGATAGATTACTTAATTACCTATCACCATTCAGAAATGTGACATTTATCTTATTTAAGTATAAGTATATGTATTTCTTTTATTTGTTAATGGATTGTTCAAATAAGATCTAGCGTCCAATCACATAATGAATAAGATCATTAAAATCAACAATATAATATTTTATTAATATATTTAAAGATGTAAATAAAATAATATGTTTAATGTATGTACCTATATCATTAAAATGCCTTGGTCATGGGCTTTGCCGTAGTACAGAAACTTTATTTTTATTGTTTATTGCGTCAGATTTATTTCATTGTATTCTTCTTTACCTTATTTTAAATTAACCTCAACTAAAATTGTTTTTCAGAATCTGAAAATTACAAAAACGTAACGAAACATTTTAACCACAAGTTACTGGAAGCTAATTTACCAAAAGGTGAACTTAAGTTTGAGAAGTAAGTTATTCATTAATAATTAAAGAATACATTTGTATAGTAATTATGGATAAATATAAAAAATAAGCATAAATAATATTCAACGTCGTCCTTAGACAAAAACAACAAAACAAAAAAAAGTTTTACTTCTCTAATAATAATAATGCCTTTATTTATCTTATTGCGATTCGACTGCTGTAGTACCCACTACCTTTCTAAAAAATATATATACCTACGGTCCAATTGAGAACCTCCTTTTTTGAAGTCGGTTAAAAATGATTGCACTCAACTTCAATTTTCATCATCATAAATATGATTGAATTTTGGTAAATTTAGGTGAAATTTATTATGAATTTCATGGCTAGTTTTGTTTTCATCGGAAACCAGAATTGTTTTTTTCCGAATAATTCTTATCAATTAAAAAGATAAATTTATGCTAAATAATACATAAAAGAATATCATTTTATTACCTACATTAACAAATCATAATACATTTTAGGATGGACACAAAAGAGACTGTATCGGTAGCTGCTGACTTGATAGTAGGCGCTGATGGTGCATTCTCTGCAGTTCGCCGGGCAATGTTGAAACAACCATTGTTTGATTTTAGCCAGCAATACATTGAACACGGGTATTTGGAGCTGTGTATACCGCCGAGCAGTGAGGGAGGAGTAAGTACATTTCGGCAATAATGTCTAGTTATTAATGAATAGAAAAGAAGATAAATCTTAACTCATATTATTAATACGAAAGTGTGTTTGCCTGCAGTTGCATATCGTAACGGCGATGTGCAGAAAAAGCAGCCTATATCACTTTCTAGTCGATATAATATATCTGGACTAAATCAAATCATAAAATTGCTCTGTTTCGACGTATACCACAGATAAACAAATTTTCGCATTTATAATATTTGAAAGGAAGCATGGTTAATACTGGCATTAGCACAACAATAGATTTACGGATCGGCTCTACATAGTAATGCTGAACCAGTAGCAACGAAATAATATGATGAGAAGCAATTGTAAAATAAGTCTCGATGAACAAATAACATTTTCACTTATATGTATATTATGATAAGGTTAATTAGTTTCATTTTAATATTTCATTTGCATTATAAGAACCCTTCTTGTTTCAAAACGGAAATTAAATGGTGGAGAATGGTAATTTTCATATTTGGGTAATAATTAGAAATTTCCGGTCGTACTCCACTTGAAGATTAAATTTTGACTTAAAAAAAAATATTTACTTTTTTTACGAATACAGGTTGAAAGAGACTTTTTACTTTAATTAGATTTCGTTTACTTTGTGGTACTTTTATTTCTGTCTGTATTTCGTTAATTATTTCCGAATCAGACACGTTTTCAATTTAAATTAATTTACTTGTTTTAATTTGCTTAGTTAATTAACAATTTTCAAATTTTATTATTACTTACGCATTTTTTGTTAACTCTAGTTCCAGATGCCTCCAAATTATCTTCACATTTGGCCTCGTGGTAATTTCATGATGATCGCCCTTCCTAACCAGGATTGCTCATGGACAGTGACTCTCTTCATGCCTTTTAAGAACTTCAAAGGCATCGATTCAGAAAGCAAGTTACTGGAATTCTTTGAGAAATACTTCCCAGATTCTATACCGTTGATTGGAGAGAAGAAATTGATTGACGATTTTTTTGGTGGTTCACCGTCGCCGTTAATTACAATTAAGGTACCTAATTATTTCTTGTTTACAAGTTGTCGTGTATTGTAATGATATGACAGTGTTCTATAATGAGCTATTTATTTTTATAAAAATTAATCAGCATAATGTTAATTTTAAGGAAACAAGAAGATTAATCTAGCTATTTAATATGATTTTATTTAATGTTAGACCCGATTGAAAAAAAATTGAATTTCTGAGCATGATCATCATGGTATCAAATAACAGGAATATAATATAATGAATAAATCGCGTTTAAAATCCGTTAAAAATCTTTAATTTCTAAATGATCATCACGGTCAGCTATCCTCGAACCTATTTCGATTTGTAATATGATCATCATCTTCCTTTACTTTTTAGTGCATCTATTCCATAGATATACTTAGTTAGATTTATCTCCCTTTCAGTGCCGTCCATACCACGTATCAGATAAAGCAATAATCATTGGAGACGCAGCACATGCAGTAGTTCCTTTCTATGGCCAAGGAATGAACGCAGGTTTTGAAGACTGCACAATTCTGAACAACCTCTTCCAAAAGCATAATGATGATTTGTCACAAATATTAACTGAATTTTCAAATACGAGATGGCAAGATGCTTTTGCGGTCTGCGATCTCGCTATGTATAATTATATCGAGGTAAAGTACAGTTTTTATATTATTTTAGTAACAAAAACGTTCTTTGTTCTAGAATCTTAGTTGGTCACTTTTAATGAGACTTGCAGCTGCATTTAGAAAAACAACTTCAAAAATAATTCAGCCAAGACATGGCCATGGGAATCTTATCCTAGGAACTCCTAGGATGAGACCTATCCTTTCTGTTTATCCAAGTTACCCTCTATATGTATGCTAAATTTCATTGTAATCGGTTTAGTAGTATTTGCGTGAAAGAGGAACAAACATACACACCTACACCTACACATACATCCATCCTCACAAACTTTCTCATTTATAATATAGGAGGATCACAAACATTATTCAATAACTAGCGGTCCGCCCCGGCTTCGCCCGTGGTACATATGAAAAATAGATGTTGGCCGATTCTCAGACTTACCCGATATGCATAGAAAATTTCATGAGAATCGGTCCACCCGTTTCGGAGGAGTATGCAGACTAACATTGTGACACGAGAATTTTATATACATATAAGAAAGATAACAATAGGTACATTTTCAGGGAACAATATATTTTATGTTTTCAGATGCGCGACCTCGTTACCAGACCCTCATATAGGATAAGGAAAGCAGTGGATGACCTGATATATTGGTTTTCCCCAGAGTTGTGGGTACCTCTGTACAACTCTGTTACATTCAGTACAATGCCGTATAGCCAGTGCGTTAAAAATCGACAATGGCAAAATAAGGTACCTAGTACCTACCTACTACCTACTATATTTTACACACATACATGTAATAAGCTGCTCTAGTAGACGTTGTTCTGCCTTATTGCCCCTTTTCCTTAAGAAACTACCTTATGCCTTAACAAAAACTAAAAAAAAAAATAGACGAATTGGTCGAGATTTTCTCTAAGCGATTTGGCGATTCATTATTATTCTAATATTATTATTATGTATGTAAAAGTAAAAAAATTCAAGGGCTTATAAAATCGCAAGAGATCCTGTTAGTCTAATCCAGGGTTCCTCAAAGTGGGGTACGCGAACCCCTAGGGGTTCGCCATTCGACGGCAGGGGGTTCGCGACAAGATTTACGTAATGGCGGCTTGATAACTGGCTGTGGCGCGCGCGGCACGTATAGTGGCGCGCGCGCGACTGAATTCGTCGCTCGACGCTCGCTCGCACGCCACGCTACCCTCCCCGGCCCCCGCCGTTCCCACTGCCCGGTACGATGCGTAGTCCGCGCTCAGTGTTTAGTTCATTTTGTTTTACTTTATGTGTGATCATTGTAAGCGCGTTTTGGTTGACAGTAAAATAAAAACAAAATATTTTCAATAGCTTCGAGCGGCTAGGTAGTTTTAAAAATGAATGAGTGGTTAAAAACGGGATCACTACGCAGAAAATGTCCAAGTAATACATCCAGTTCGCAACCTGTACAAAGTACATTTACTCAAATTGCGTCTACTTCTGCTGAAAGTTCAGTTTTAAACGAAAATTCTACGAAATCGAGAGAACAAGAAAAAGCAATAATATCATCGGTAAAAAAAAGGAAATATGACGAAGATTATCTGAAAATTGGATTTACGTGCAAAGAAGAATCTCAGTTCCCAGAGCCACAGTGTGTAATATGTTCAGAAGTTCTCGCAAATAGCTCGATGAAGCCTTCATTGCTGCGAAGACATTTGGAAACAAAACATCCGCAGTATGTAGACAAACCTATAGATTTTTTTGTTCGAAAAAAAAAAAGAGTTGGCTTCTACGAAAAAAACTATGAAAACCGTCTTGGCTACTAACTCTGAATATTTACGTGCGTCTTTCCTTGTGGCATATAAAATTGCAAAGACCGGCAAGCCATACAATATTGCTGAAGAGTTGATTTTACCAGCTGCTAAAGATATGGTCAGTTGTGTATTGGGTGACAAATTTTCGAAATTGCTGGATAAAATACCACTTTCAAATGATAAAATTGCACGTCGCATTCACGAAATGGCCCACGATGTTGAAAATCAACTCGCACAACGATTACAAAATAATTATTACGCGATTCAAGTTGATGAATCAACAGATATTAGTGGATTACCGAATTTACTTGGGTTTGTTAGATATGTGTATAAAAATGTATGTGAGGAAGATTTTTTATTCTGTAAGACCTTGGAGTCTACGACGAAAGGAGAAGATATTTTTAAAACTATTAATGATTTTATTGAAAATCATGGCATTGATTGGACAAAGTGCGTTGGCATATCCACTGACGGCGCAAAGGCCATGACAGGAAGGATATCTGGACTAATAGCCAGGATTAAAAATCTCGCTCCTGAGGTAAAAAGTATGCATTGTGCGTTACACAGAGAAGCATTGGCGAGCAAGAAAATGCCTGATGATTTAAAAACAGCACTTTCAGAGGTCGTAAAAATAATAAATTACATAAAAGCGCGTCCGCTAAACTCAAGAATTTTCGCATTATTATGCCGAGACATGGGTAGTGAACATGTTTCATTACTGCTACACTGTGAAGTTCGCTGGTTGTCAAAAGGCAGGATATTAGCTCGGTTTGTTGAACTTCGTCACGAAATCTATATATTTTTGAAAGAAAGTGACTTCATCCTTAAATGCCGATTTGAAAATGAAACCTGGCTTAAAAGAGTAACATATTTAGCTGACATTTTTTCTTGTCTCAATGAAACGAATGCTTCGATGCAAGGTTCCACCTGCAGCGTATTCAATGTGCAGGACAAAATAAACGCACTTATAAAAAAAATGGAATTTTGGAAAACCTGCTTAAATTCCAATATCTTTGAATGTTTTCCTCTTTTGTGTGAATTTATCACGACGAACGCCTTATCCGTGGATTCCGACATAAAGGCTGAAATTGTTCTGCATCTTTCTCAGCTCTGCGACGAAATGAGAAGGTATTTTCCTGATATTGATAATGCTAAAGATGGCTGGATTCGTAACCCGTTTGCGGTCACGAACGAGAGCATAATTACTAGTTTGAGTATTAAACAACAGGAGTCATTATTGGAAATGTCCGTCGATGAAACTCTTCAAGCTGATTTTAAAAGGATGTCTTTGATAGATTTTTGGGCAGCTAGACAGGCAGAGTATTCCGAACTCTCACGCAAAGCGGTGAATTTCCTTTTACCCTTTCCTACAACATACTTATGTGAGAGTGGATTTTCACACCTGGTTATGATAAAAACTAAGTACAGAAATCGACTTAATACCGAGTCAGAATTAAGGTTAAAATTGTCCAAAATTACTCCAAAAATTGAATCCATTTGCGACAGCAAACAAGCACACCCATCACATTAAAATTAAAAAGATATTTCTTTTGGCACTTTATAAATATGTTACCTTTTATTCAAATAAAAATCTTATTTTCTTCTAACAGTCAATTTTACTATTTTCCTTGGGGGGGAGGGGGGGGGGGTTGTTTGGGGTTCGCTGTTACCTGGAAATATTAACAGGGGTTCGTAGAGCTGAAAGTTTGAGAAACCCTGGACTCTAATCGAATCAAATGAATTGTTTTTGTTACTTCGCGTAAAAGTCCAAAAGTCATCGTATATTCTAATTTATTCGGTACTAGCTTTCCGCCTGTGGCATCGCCTGCTTTGTCTAAAACCTAATAAATGATATACTACTACCTTCCTTTTGAATCACTCTATCTATTAAAAAAACGCATCAAAATCCTTTGCGTAGTATAAAAAATTTAAGCATACATAGGGACAGAGAAAGCGACTTTGTTTTATACTGTATGTAGTGATTCAGGTTATATGTACTTACGTTTTAATTATTTAATTTAATTATTTTCAGGTTTTGGCAATTATAATCTTCATGGCAGGCGTGTTTGCGTTTATCCTGTTATTTTGGCCTCGCAGATGAAGAGTGAAGATATTTATTATTTTTTTCTTGTTTAAATGCCATATTATATTTAATTTTTAATTTATTAAATATTTATAGACATTTGGATGTAAATTAAATACATTGTTAGATTTCATTCAAAATATATTACCGCATTTAAATTTATAATTAGATAAGTTGCGTAACTATATATATTGTGCCAATAAAATAATTTTAAGAGTATAACGGCGTATTTATTTGTTGAAATGAACAAAACCCTGTTTATTGTTGTAAACCTATTTGTTTATAAGTACACCTTTAATTTTTTTTGGAAAACGGACTCACGGAAAAGCTAGTGGAAAAACTATTATTTTACATAAGCTGATTATTTTGCCATAATGCGTGTAACTGGGTAAGTACTTCCATACTAATATTATAAATGCGAAAGTAACTCTGTCTGTCTGTCTGTTACTCAATCACGCCTAAACTACTGAACCAATTTTTATTAAATTTGGTATGGAGATATTTTAATACCCGAGAAAGGACATAGGCTACTTTTTATCCCGGGAAAATGATGTAATCCTGGAAATCCCACGGGAACGGGAACTATGCGGGTTTTCCTTTGACTGCGCGGGCGAAGCCGCGGGCGGAAACCTAGTTATTATATAAAATGAAATAAAACCAACAATTAAATATTTAACTTTTTTATTAAAACCTCATCTAAGCTAAGTGTAATGAATATTATTTTTTATTAAATCTCTTCCCCACAATTTTGTGCGAAAAATATATACACAATTTAATTATATTCAATAGAGAGAATACAGTTTTCTATTAAGTATATTTTATTGTGAAATTAATTAATTATGTAGGTACAATGAGAAGGTTTTGACAATTGGTTCTAACCTAAAGATTATTGCTAACTAATATAAATACATACGATGAAATCTATTATTAAATTTACTAATATAAATAAAAAAAATCCAACACGAGATGTGTTATATAGGTATATAAATTATTATAACCATTATTTGAAAAAACTTGTTACTTCTGTTCGTTTAAGATTCGTATCTCTAGATTCATATTATTTTTTAAAATCTATCCTGTTACAGGCGATCGATGAAAATAGTGCACCAATATTTCTATTAAAAAACAAAGAAACGACAATAAATACCCGGTAGCGAGTATAAAAAATGTAATCCTTAAATCATTTAAATTCAACGTTTCGTATCGTTTTTGTTTTTGTTTAATTCGATGACTATCTAAAACACATCTTTTCTCCGTAATAAAATTGCGGAAATGTTTCCTAAGCAAACCAGACTCAAAAATACGAGCAATGTATTCTCTTAATGCATCTTTAAGTACGAAACCTCGGTTTATGTAAAAAACATAAATTAAATTATTCGGGAAATCCCAAGTGTGCTTGATCCTAATTGATTTGTCGTTGCTGTCAAATCTGCAGTTGAGATTATACCTGTTGTCAGACACCACGGTGTAGTAGTCATTGCTGTTGGTGACTGTTTCAAGGACAGAATCTTCATCACGACACTGTGGTGTTTGTTCTCCGGGAAATACGATATTGTAAGTGGATTTGTAAAATTCTCTTATATCATCGGATATGCACGGCTTGTACTCCAAGTCACGGAAGTTGTTTAATGTTATCCTTTTCTCGTTATGAATAGTCGTAGTCAGCAAACTAAAGAAGGCAGAGTTGTAAAAGCTATTAATGAAGAAACTGTACCAAATCCAAACAATCAAAATGACCCTGAAGCGTTTTATTCTGAACAAATTATGATCTCCATGTGCAAATAAATAATCCAATAATTTTAAGTAACGTATTTTTTCAGTATTTAATCCTCCAAATATGTAATCATAAATCTTCGCGGCTACATTAATAACGATGAAGGACACAAAAATTAAAACCCACGTCATCGTATCGAAAGCTCTATAAATAATACTTTCAATATTTGGCTCGGTGTGTGGAACAACGATTTTCATTGTTGCATATTTGTAACCGTGAATAAAATCATATGCCAAAAATGTATCCTTAGAAAGTAAGTTGCCGCCAAGAATAATATCAACCATTTTTTTCTGTAAGAAATGCGTAATACCTATGGATGTAAAGTTTGAGAGGACAAATCCCCTGGAAGTGTCGTTATAAGTAAAATAATTAATTTTTAAGCCAATCGATTTGGCGGATATGTTTAATACGTATTTTTCTAAGCTGTGAAAATACTTTCTAGTTATATCTATTCGCTGGTCTGATTCAATTAATCTTGATAAAGCATTTATAGAACATCCTACGAAGTCAATCTCATCTTTATTTAATTTAAATACAGCAGAATTGGAGCATGTTTTAAGATTTATTATTTCATCGTACTTCTTACCACAATTACCATTACCAAAAGGAAAATATGTCAAAAACATTCGTGTTTTGTTCATGTTTGCGATCACCACTACATCGTAAATGTTATATTTTAGGAATTTATCAAACAGTTTTCTCAGTTCATTTTCATTGATTGCTTCTGTTACTACCACAATGAACGAGGCCCTTGGATTCCACATAAGATCGTGTCTGATATGCCATGCTTTAGACCCTTTTTGGACAATTGTATAATATATTACATAAACATCAGGTACTATGAGCCAATCATTAGTTTGGTACGTTCTTGCTGTGAAACTTAAGCAATAATTATCAACGTCAACGAGTTGTATCATGTCGTCCTCGGGCAATACATAACTTACGTGTGTTCCACAAGGGAATTTGTTCAATATTTTTTTTAACACATTGTGCTTGCGGATATTGAATGAAATTGTCACCACGAGTTATAAGAAATTGTGAATAATTTGCATCGCTACCTGTAACTACTTTTGGGCCAAAGAATAGTTGGAAAAAAATTAAGGCAACCTCTAGCGACTTCGCCATAACTTCGTTACTTGATTTATTTAAAGCAGTCGGCTCTAATTTTTGTTGAACTTTATATCAAAGCTTGGATTACACTGAGGTCAAACGTATGTGACATGTGATAGAACATCTAAAGAACTGCAATGACGGTTATTAAAGTGAACCTAACCTTATAATTTTGTTATTTGCTTTTGATTTTTATTTCTCTTAGAACAGATAGATATGGGGAATTATGTGGGTATATTTCTATTGAAGGCAAGATAATGAAGATAAACAACAAACAAATCAATATGCTATTCCAACAGTTAAATATTCGAATGGATATTCCTATTTACATAATCTTTTTAAGGATTACTTTAAATCATCATTTTTAATTATTGTGGGCGAAATGAGTTTATGTCAATTTGTATAGAAGAGACAGTCAGGCAGAGATACTTTCTCATCTCTAATACCTATTCTGTACTAGGTTTCCGCCCGTTCTTTTTCCCGCGTAGTCAAAGAAAAACACGCATAATTCCTGTTCCCTTTAAATTTACGGAATAAAACCCCTCCTTCCTTCTTGCTAGGGCTATATCTGTATCATATTTCATCCAAATATCAGAGTATTTTGTATTTTTCAGATATCCGATATAACTGACTTTTGGGACACTCTGTATAATAAATACAACAACGAAAGTCATATAATTTTTTTTATATCTAAAACTGATCAGTTCCGACAGTTAATGCATTTGGATATACGTATTTAAATAATGGATTTAAGAATTCTTATCAATCATTATTTTTACTGTATGATGGTGAGATGGGTTTGTGTCAATTTTGTTTAAAAAAAGCAAAGTAAGAAAAATCAATCAATTCTTATAGATATAGAATTTGCAAGAGAAGGCACTGCCTTCTGAGATACAGGTTCACCTAGTTCAGAAGCAGAGCAATATTTTAATTTTATTCTTGAAGTTACTAATGTATTTTTTTAATGACACCTAGCTTTTCACCCGAAGCTTCACCGGCGCAGTTAAAAGAAAAGCCGCATAGTTCATATTTCTCGGAAATTTCTGGATAAAACCTATCCTATGTCCTTTCTCGGGTCTCAATATATTTTGTGTTTGTACCAAATATCATATAAATCAGTTCACTAGTTTAGACGACACGAAGAGGCAGCCAGACGCACAGTTATTTTCTAATGTATAATATTCGTTTGGATTTATAGATATTGTTGCGTTCCTCTAATAAATGTTTTCTTAAATTTTATTTAATTTTAAGATGTGTAACTGCGCAATTTTACTAGTTACATCAAAATTTGGTCAATTTAGTAATAATTTCAAAATGGTATGACACTTCACAAATAGTATCTGGGCTTTGTAATTTTGAACTCAATGAAGAGAAGCAGCATTGACGATTACATACAAAAATAATAATAAAAAAAGTTAGAAATTGTAGTAATAGGAATGAAAAAAACTGTCACTGGGTGTAGGTGTAGGTTTTCGATTTTTTAATTCCTATAAAGATGCAACTTAGATGTATTTTTTATTTTTCTGATATCCGAAATAACTTTACTCAACCTCGCAGTTTGGGACAGCCTTTGGGATCATTATACATCCATACTAATATTATAAATGCGAAAGTAACTCTGTCTGTCTGTCTGTTACTCATTCACGCCTTAACTACTGAACCAATTTGCATGAAATTTGGTATAGAGATATTTTGATACCCGAGAAAGGACATAGGCTACTTTTTTCCCCGGGACACAGGATAGGTTTTATCCCGGAAATCCTACGGGAACGGGAACTATGCGGGTTTTTCTTTGACTGTGCGGGCGAAGCCGCGGGTGGAAAGCTAGTGATTTCATAATGAAATGAAATGAAATGATTTATTTGTATGAATTATGGTTACAAAGTTATAATAAATTTCACGTCCGCACAATTCGCCAACAATTGGCATACAAATATTTTAATTTTATAATTTAAACTAATTCACGTAAGTTATTATTTAAACAATATATTATTTACATTAGTTCATTTTACATTATAAATTATAATATAGCAATATGACAATTTGATTATTACATTCTATTACATTATAATTGATTTCAATTTTTGTCAAGCTAGGTTAACATTTATCGTTTCGGTAATTATAATCTAAAAAATTCGTTTAAGGAATATAAACAGTGATTAATAACTTTTAATTTTTTGTGCATTAAATTTTTTGGTAGTTCCCTTATATGTTTTGGTAGAGTGCTGAACGGCAGTTAGGCATCATTAAACGTGTGGGATCTCTTAGTCCCAGTATAGAGTGGTCTTTCATGCTTTTAAAAAGTTCACTATGTTTTTTGACAAATATACAAATTTCCAAAACGTATAATCCCGTGAGTGTTAAAAGATAGTGCTTTTTGAATAATAATAATAAATAAAACAACAAAAGTCATAATAAAACGTTTTATATCTTAAACACATTTAAGCCTAATTGTAGATACCAAGAAGCTTAATACATATATCTATCGGTAGATACACTAACTCATCGCGGAAATACATATATTGTACACTTTTAATTAAATCCATAATCCTTACCCACATTGTTTGATTTCGGCCAAAATTCACAAATTTTTATTAGATATATTTAAAATGTCATTGCTTTTATCTATATTTAAGAGAAAGGAATGTTGTGAATGTTTTATAACTGAATTTGCCAATGATATTAAGAACGTTTTCCGGTAGGTCCTTAGCTATAACTATATGCATGGTAAATTTTTAATCCTTGGTGGAAAAAAATTCGTCCTATGGAATTTACATGTATTCGATAAAACAAGTTTCCTTTACAACTAAATGTAAAAGCAAAAACAGTTGCGGCTCAGTGGTCCTTGGACTTAAAATTGGCCAGACAGCTGAGTGTGCAGGAAATGTGATTTTTCAATCTATCTGCGCATGTGAATAACACCACCAGTTCTCGAAAAGGTGAATGAAAACATCAACAAGAATCAAAAGTTCGATGACATGTAACGTCAGACCTGCCAACCTGCACTTGGATAGCATGGTGGTTGTATGGTCTGAAGCTTCATAGAAGGCCCCGAGTGTTCCTGACATGATAGTGGGCACATAATATTTGGGCTGATAATGATATATCCAAGTAATTATATTTTGAAAGTAGTACATACATACATTTTAACACACAATTAGATGTGGTGTAAGATTAACATTTTGCCAAACATTGTTTTATTAATATTAATTATTCTTTAAAATAATGCATCAATATTTCTATTAAAAAGCATAAAAATGACAAAAGATACCCAGCAGCGAGTACAAAAAATGTAATTCTTAAATCATTCAAATTCAGAACCTCGTATCGTTTTTGTTTTTGACGTATGTGATGACTGTTGTAGGCACATCTTATTTCCTTCAGAAAATTATGATTAAATTTACGAATCAAACCAGACTCAAAAATACGAACGCTGTATGCTCTGAATGCTTCTTTATGTATGAAACCTCGGTTTATGTAAAAGACATAAATTATATTATTCGAGAAATCCCAAGCGTGCTTGATCCTAATCGATTTGTCAAGGATATCAAATCTGCAATTTAGATTATACCTGTCCTCAGTCAACACGGTGTAGTATTCATTGCTGTTGGTGACTGTTTCAATGACAGAGTCTTCAGTACGACACTGTGGTGTTTGCTCTCCGGGAAGTACGATATCGTAAGTGGATTTGTAAAATCCTCTCATATTATCGGATATGCAAGGCTTGTACTCCAGTTAACGGAAGTTGTTTAATGTAATGCTTTTTTCTTTATGAATAGTCGTAGTTAGCAAACTAAAGAAAGCGCAGTTGTAAAAGCTATAAATGAAGAAACTGTACCAAATCCAAACAATCAAAATGATCCTGAAGCGTTTTATTCTAAACAAATTATGATCTCCATGTGCAAATAAATAATCCAATAGTTTAATGGGACAGATTATTTTGTTAGATTTAAGATTATTAAATAAGCAATGGTAAATCTTGGTGGCTATATTTATAAAGATAAAGCACACAAAAATTAAAATCCACGACCACGTATCGAAGGGCCTATAAATAATATTTGCAATATTTTGCTTAGTACATGGAATAACGATCTTTATTGTTGAATATTTTAAACCGTGAATATATTCATATGCTAAGAGATTATTCTTTGTAAGAAAGTTAGCTCCAAAAATAATATCAATCTTTTTTTTCTGCAAATACTGCAGCGTTCCCATTGATGTTAAGTTTGAGAGGACGAATCCATTGTAAGTTTCATTAGAAAGAAAATAATTAATTTTTACGCCAATGGATTTGGCGCAAGCATTTAATATAAATTGTTCTACTCTGTGAAAATACTTTTTGGTTACCTATATATTTTTGATGTTTTGATTTAAATAATCTTGATAAGGCATTTAAAGAGCATCCTGTGAAATTAATCTTATTTTTATCTAATTCAAATACTGCAGAATTGGAGCATGTTTTAAGATTGATTATTTCATCGAACTTCTTGCCACAATTTCCTTTGTCGAAAGGAAAATATGTTAAAAACATTTGAGTTTTATTCATGCTTGCGATCACCACTACATCGTAAATGTTATATTTTAAGAATTTATCAAATAGTTTTCCCAGATCATTGTCATTGATTTCTTCAATTACTACAACAATGAAAGAGGCCCTTGGATTCCACATACGATCGTGCCTAATGTGCCATGCTTTAGACCCGTTTTGGACAATTGTATAATATATCACATAAACATCAGGTACTATTAGCCACTCATTACTTTGGTACGATCTTGCTGTGAAACTCAAGCAATTGTTATCAATATCACCGAGTTTTACCATGTCATCCTCGGGCATTATATAACTTACATGTGAGCCACAAGGGAAATTTTTCAATAGTTTTTTAACACACTGTTGTTGTGGATAATGTATGAAATCGTCGTTAGGAGCTTTAAGTAGCCGAGAAAAATTTGGATCGCCACCTGCAACTTCTTTCGGGCCAATGAAAAGTAGGGGAAAAATGAGTGCAAGATTTAGGAACTTTACCATGGTTTCGTTACTTGATATGTATTTTAATTAAAGCATTCTGGGCTAAGTTCTGTAGAATTTCACATCAAAGCTTGGATTACACTGAGGCACTGCATATTATAACATGCGATATCACGTCTCAAAAACTACAATAACGGTTATTAAAATGAACCTAATAATTTTGTTGTTATCTTTTGTGTTTTTTTAAGAATGAAAATAACAAACAAATCAATAAACCCCTCAAAAGGCTAAAGCATTTGGATACTCGTATTGAAACAATAAATTTAATGATTGTTCTCAATCACTTTTGTGAGTGAAATGTTCGTGCCGATTTTTTTTGTAAAATTTAAGACAAACAATCTATTTTTATAAACAATTAGCTGTGCACTCGCAGCTTCGCCCGCGTGTTCATAGGCACCACATAGTCACCGTTCTCGTGGGAATGCCGGGATAAAGGCTTTATATACCTTTGGGTTGGAGCATCGCAATAGACTTCCTTTTGACCGCCTGCAACGTCAAGCCACTCGAACCTTGAACATGTGTCTGTGCGTATAGGCAGTGTTTCGAGAAACTATTTGGCTTAATACCGGCTACCAAATTCAAAAATCGTACTACTCGGCTTAAGCCTAAATACCATCCGCACCACTTGGATGAGTGGCATTCAACAACAGGGCTCGTTTCGCGGCATTCTTTGCCCAGAATAACATTGTGGAATAGCTTGCCAGTGTTTTCATCTGTATACGATATGTATATCTTCAATAAAAAGAGCCTCCATATAAACTACAAAATTACAAAGGGCGGGAAAACAATCGTAATGTTGCTTATGGGCGACGGTGATCACCTTACATCAAGAGCACCGTTCGATCCTTTGCTGGTTGTCGTATAAAAATATACTACGTCCTTTCTCACGTCCCAAGTTATCTTTGTAGCATTTCAATTAAATCGGTTCAGTAGGTAGTTTAAGCATAAAGAGACAGACAGACAGAGAAATTTACGAATTTATCATAGATAACAGTAGATGCTGCATGCTCTGCGGTATAAGATTGTATAAAAGAAACTGCTTTCCGATCCGATGGTAAATGGTAAGACTGTTTTGACGGTTGGAAAGTGTTTCTAGAAGAAGGCTTATTAAATAAATATGTGTTTGAGTTTGAAAGTGTAAACTTACTACTATTTAATAAAAAAAAATTGACCTGTGCATATCCGGCGAGTATCATAAAAATTTGCCTTGTTTAGTAAGAATTTAGAAGTAGCCTGAGATTTTCTAAGTTATATAATATGAATGGTAAATTGTTACATGGTAAATTGTTTTTTTGTGAAAAAGAACCCAGTTTTTAAAAGGGGAAAGCTTTGTAAATTAATCAAAAAAGAGAATTACCTATAATTTGATTAACATGCAAAGAATTTTTGATACCTTGACTTGACGTCGACTTTAGGGACGGCCTGAATAGTGATTTCAAAAATAAAACTACCACAGCAGATGATTCATATTAATATGTTTAATGTTTATATCTACAACTCATCAAAGACTTAAAGAGTAGGTGCACTTAAACATTGCGAAAATATACACTTTTATTTAAATCTAATTACCTACGGTAAAGTATTACCGACATTGTTTATTTGTGCCCAAAATGTACAAAATCTTATTGAATTTAGTTGAAAGACATTTGCTTAAAACAGTTATTTGTGAATAATATTACGTCATAAAAAATTTAAAGGTGTTAAGGGACACCCGAATGGAACGAACTTCTATGAGAGAAGGAGAAAACAGAGATAGACAGAGAAACATGCGCGCAAATTGGAACGAAGTACCATCGCAACGCGCGATATTGAACTTCGTTCCAATATAACGATCATAGTGAGAATGTTTTCGGCGTTGTCTTTTATTAATATTTAGGCAAGCGATAGAAATAGTGCACTAATACTTCTATTAAAAAACATATAAACGACAATAAATACCCAGTAGCGAGTACAAAAAATGTAATTCTTAAATTATTTAAATTCAGAACCTCGTATCGTTTTTGTTTTGGACCAACATTATGACTGTTACGATGACTGATGACACATTTTGTTTCCCTATTAAAATTTTCATTAAATTCGTGAAGCAAACCAGACTCAAAAATACGAACAATGTATTTTCTAAATGCTTCTTTAAGTATGAAACCTCGATTTATGTAAAATACATAAATCAGATTGCTCGAAAAATCCCAAGCGTGCTTGATCCTAATCGATTGATCGTGGGTATCAAATTTGCAATTGAGATAATACCTCATTTTAGTCACCACGGTGTAGAAGTCATTGCTGTTGGTGACTGTTTCAATGACAGAGTCTATATGACGACACTGTGGAGTTTGTTCTCCGGGAAGTACGATATTGTAAGTGGAATTGTAAAATTCTCTTGTATTATCGGATATGCAAGGCTTGTACTCCAGTTCACGGAAGTTGTTCAATGTAATCCTTTTCTCTTTATGAATAGTCGTAGTCAGCAAACTAAAGAATGCACAGTTATAAAAGCTATAAATGAAGAAACTGTACCAAATCCAAACAATCAAAATGACCCTGAAGCGTTTTATTTTGAATAAATTATGATTTCCATGTGCAAATAAATAATCCAATAGTTTAATGGGATAGATTATTTCGTTAGTTTTAAGATTATTAAATAAGCAATGATAAATCTTGGTGACTATATTAATAAAGATAAAGCACACAAAGATTAAAACCCACGTCATCGTACTGAAAGGTCTATAAATAATACTCTCAATATTTTGCTCGGTGAGTGGAACAACGATTTTCATTGTTGAATATTTGAAACCATCAATATATTCATAAGCTATAAGATTATTCTTTGTAAGCAAGTTAAAGCCGAATATAATATCAACCTTTCTTTTCTGTAAGTAATGCAGGTTGCCCGTCGATGTGAAGTTTGGGAGGACGACTCCTTTAGAAGTATCGCTATAAATAAAATAATTAATCTTTACGCCAATCAATTTGGCGGATATATTTAAAACTTTCTGTTCTAATCTGTGAAAATACTTTCTAGTTATATCTGGTCGATTCCTTGATTTAAAGGAATTGGATAAGGCATTTATAGAGCATCCTGTGAAATCTAACTCATCTTTATTTAATTCAAACACAGGAGAATTAGAGCATGTTTTAAGATTTATTATTTCATCATACTTCTTACCACAATTGCCATTGCCAAAAGGAAAATATGTCAAAAATGTTTGGGTTCTATTCATGCTTGCGATCACCACAACGTCAAAAATGTTATAATTTAAGAATTTATCAAATAGTTCTCCCTGTTCATTTTCATTTATTTCTTCAGTTATTACAACAATGAAAGAGGCCCTTGGATTCCACATACGATCGTGCCTAATGTGCCATGCTTTAGAACCGTTTTCGACAATTCTATAATATATCACATAAATATCAGGTTCTATTAGCCAGTCATTAGTTTGGTACGTTCTTGCTGTGAAACTATAGCAATTATTATCAACATCATCGAGTTTAATCATATCGTACTCTGGAAATACATAATTCACGTGTTTTCCACAAGGAAAGTTGTTCAATAATTTTCGAACACATTGTGCTTGAAGATATTGTATGAAATCATCACCTCCAGGCAGTAGAGATTGTGAATAGTTTGGATTGCCTTCAACTTCTTTTGTGGCCAAGAAAAATAGAGGAAAAATTAGGGCAACGTCTGGTAACTTCGCCATAGTTTTGTTAATTGATTTAGATCAAGCACACGGGGTTATTTTGTAATTTTTGATAACAATGCTTGAATTACACTGAAGTATTGTGAATGCGATAGAACATCTCAAATGCTGGAATGACGGTGATTAAACTGTACCTAATAATTTCATTATTTGTTTTTGATTTTTATTTCTCGTAGAGTAAATATAATCTATGGATAATTATGTAAGCGTATCAATACTCAGGGCAATATAATAACGAAATTAAACAAAATATATAACTATATTCCAATAGTTCAAACATTTTGAAGGTTTTTTATTCAATCGATTTCATTATCATCGTCATAATCAGCACCCCATATATGTGTTCTCACTGACGAATGGTCAAGAACGATAAAGTACGACATAATTTATAAAGATACTATATATATCACATTACACATTACATTTATATATAATATATTTGAGTTTTGAGTTTTACACGGTATACAGGCTCTTGTAGTCTGGAAGGAAATAAGTCTTAACTCTGTAGATATAAAATTACACTTCCACTACTTTTTAAAAGAAAGAGAACTGCATTGCAAAGATGTTATTCGCTTATCAATCGAGAATTGAATCGACTAAAATCTGGTAAAAATATATCCCGTAAAATTATAAATTATTAATATTTTATTAGAAATTCTTTAGGGATAAAATGCTTTTACAAACTCCAAATTACCAATCAAAAGAGAGGAAAACCATGTCAGTTGAATGTTTATTCAGAGATTGGATTACTTTTGGATTACATTCATCAGTAAAGTTCACGTTCAATAAATATCATACTTTATGTATTAGTAGAGCACGGTAAATACTTTGTGTCTAACAGGCGCCAGACAAAACAAATAAACAGTAGAAAGCAAGCAGTTTTTATTTCAAAGATATATTCCTAAATAATCAAATATACGCGAGTGATGTAGTTTTTACTACTATTTGAAATATTATATAAAGTTTCACCTCTGTAAACTCATGCAGTCAAAAGTTTGTGTCCAAACATGTTTGTCACAAATGTGTTAGTTTTAACAAACAGCAATTCTAAATTTGATTTACCTATGTTTTGAAAACTATGTACTTAGTAAATTTCCATATTGTAATATGAACCATTGTAATGGTTCTCTAACTTTTTTTTCAACTAAGAATATATACATCTTACTTACATAATATGTGACTGAGGAGCACTATATGTAGGAATGTAGAAATTAATTGCAAATAATGTAATTTAATTAATATAATATAGTCATTACAATTAAGTAGTGTTTGTATTATTTACTTCTACAATAAAAGTTATAATCGCAATAATATAGCCGAGAAAAAGTATGAAAAACGTATGTTTGAATCTACATAAGGTCAGTGCATGAAATCTCCGTGATCTAATTTTATCAAGTACATAATTGCAGTTTTTTCGGAGGCATAATATTTTCATTTGATATTGAATTAATCCTGATTCAAAAATGTGACTGGTGTGCTTTATCAATTTCTTCTTCAATGGAAATCCCCTGTTCACGTAAAAATTTAATATTACATTTGTAAATGTATAGTGGTTTAGCAATGAGCGGCCATCGTGGTCAAAGTATTTGTATGCTCTCAGTAAAAAACTGTAATCCATCTCAAGTGTATACATTTGTTGACTTCTTGCAACACTATCAAGAGCCAGTCCAAGGTCTTCACACTCAGGTTTTGTTTTCTCTGGTAATTTTATATTGAACACGTATAAAAAAAAGTTTTTACTCTCATCAATGATACACGGCTCATAAGGTATGGTATGCAAGTTCCGTGGATCAAAAGTAACTGTTTCCTTATAATCCGATGTTATTAGACTGAACAATGCAGTAGAGTAAAAATTATTGATATAGAAAGTGAACAGTATCCAAACTATTAGAATAATATACCTCAATTGTTTTATTTTAACCAATATTTTATCAGCATGCCCGAAAAAGTAGTCACCTAATTTAATTGCTAAAATAAATCCTGTTCTTGTCTTTATATTGTACTTATAAATAATAAAATTAATGAGACCAAACACAATGAGGTACGTAGAAAAAGCTAATATCCAGATGATTATACTGAATCCACGAAAAATTATTTTAATCCATATCACGTCTCTAGGAACCGGAGTAATCACTAAAACTTTTGCATAGCTGTATCCCCAGATGTAGTCGTACAAATCTGCGCGATTTTCCATTAAAAAGTAGCCTCCAATCACGATATCTGTTTTGCCTTGTTCCAAAAGTCTAAGTAGACCTGTACTTGTAAGATTAGGTAAAACGAAACCACTGGAAATATTTGTATAGTAATGAAATTTCAAATCGATACGTTCAATTTTGGCCATAATTTTCAGCATATATTCTTCTAAACCTTCCAGATATTTTCCCTCGACACGAAACATTTTATTGTTTGGTTTTATAATGTGCGGTATTTCTTGCATTGCTGCCACCTCAAACGAACATTTAGTGAAGTAATTTGGAATTTTATTAAAGAATAACTTCTTATTTTCGATATCGTTGCAGTCTTCTAAGTCTATTATGTTCGAGAAATTCTTGCCACAAACATCTTTATAGAAGGGGTTATAAGTAAATAGTTGGATCCTTGAGTCATTATTATGGAACACTGAGACAACAACGACGTTGTAAATATATAGTTTGCTTAGTAGTAAAAATATGTGGTGAAGTTCAGGATCATCGCATTTAAAGACGACTAAAATAAATTTTGCTCCAGCATCCCAAAAGGAATCTTTTTTCATCGATGTTAAATGGAATACTAATTCTCGTGCGTGTTCTATAATGATGATATAGACGTCAGTTTTGAGCAACCAAAATTTAGTTTCAGAATTTCTGGTTAAAGAAGGGTAGCAATTTCTGCTGTTATTCGCTAGATATGTGCAGGTATTTCTATCACAGACATAAGTCAACTGATTGCCACATTCAAAGTTACTATCGACTATTTTAGCAACACATTCTGATATGGGATCACTTTGATAATCGAGAGAAAGATTATTTTTGAATAGAAATACAGACTCATTAGAACATGCAAATGCTAAGATGACTAAATCAAGCAAATAAATGTAAGTAAACGCGACCATAATTGTTGAAGAAAAGATCAATACTCAAAGAAGTATGTGTAATTTTTGTTTTTATACCAATTCGGAGTGTATCATTTAGGTGTTTATTGGCAGATATAAATGATTTTTGGGACATTGGATCATTAGTCTTTTTCCTGACCCAATGATAATACCACCATTTGAACATTGTTAAAAATAATTGCACCGGTCGATCATAATTATTTTTGATGCCTTGCATATAATTATTTGTTTGTTGATTATATCTTTTTATACTTGTGTTCTTTGTTGGTAAATATGAAAAATAAACTACCCTCAGTACAGATTAATATAGTAATATTTTCTGACTTAACATAATATATTTCGCCGGAGATTTATTCAAATTTATTACATAGAGTTGTGCTCATTACAATACTAACTTGTTAAGTTGTATGTTAGTCACTTACGTAGATACGTCATTTCTCTATATTGTATAGTATCATGATAGTATCCCACACCTTTCGTAGTTCGTTTTCGGTCGTAGAGTGCTCTAAGTGAAGTGTGTTAAAGGGGCAGATACATTATACATCTGTTTCACTGAACGATATACTTTAGGGACAAGTAGGTGATCAGCCTTCTGTGTCCTGCCAGACCAAGACTTTTTTTTCTTCGTCTCTACCGGGAATTGAACCCAGGACCCCTCGGTTTAACGCTCACGCGTAAACCACTGTACCAAGGAGCCAGTCAAGAGTAGAGTGCTCTACGAACGAAAAATTCATTTAGCCTCCGTTTTCCAACTATTTAATTAATTAGATCGGTTGGTTATCCACCTAATCCCAATCTGCACCATTCTATAGATAAATAGCTTTCCGACAGCAGTTTCGCCCGCGTAGTAAAAAAAATTAAACCTATGTTCTGTTAATATATCCTTTCTCAGATCTCAAGCTTTCTGTAGCTCTATACCAAATACCATCCAAATCGGTTCAGTGGTTGAGGCGTGAAGTAAAGATAGACAGACTGACAGACAGACAAACAGATAGAGTTACTTTCGCATTTATAAATTAAGTTAAAGTTAGGATTAGAAAGTTATTATTTAATTATTTATTCTTGCTTTGTTTTGCGTGTGGGTGAAATGATTTTTCGCCAAATTTTGTATTTAATGTAAATTGTAGATAATAAATAAAAAAATAAAATTCAGACAAGCTTGATTTATTAAAACGTATTTCTTCTAATAAATGTAACAAAGGGTTTTGTTTAATTGGTTTTATAATTTTTTTCTTTCAAGCAGATGCAGTGCTGGCTTCCATACAAAAGTTGAAAATTTGAAACACTTAAATATTCGTACTTTATTTGCATTATAAAAGACTGCTGCAATTGAAATGTTTAATAACTAAAATAGTCCTGTAGACAATAAATATTCGAGACAATATTCACTTGGCCATCGAAGAGGACACGTAAATCCTTTCAGAGGCCTGAGAAAGGACATAGGATAGGAAAATTGCATGAAACTTTCTCTCAAACAATAAAATATACAATAGTAAGCAAGCTGCAAGCGTCGCCACTCGTCGACGGCAGCCGTTGACATATTGACTGTTGCCGCCGACGCGTCGACGACTGACGTCGACATGTGGCGACGGCCAAAGTAGCCTCTGCCGTTTGCAACTTGCCGTTTGTCTGTTACTAGAACGCTTACTCACTTTCACATACGCATAATATTATTAATGATATTACATAATATTAATAAAATTTTGTTCTAACATAAAATTCGATCAAAAAATCGGCACTCTAACGCACAAATGCTAAGACCTCAAAGTGAGATGGCATAATTCAACTATGGTGTGCGACAAAGTGACAATATAATAATAATCAATTAGCCACGTGCCACTACCGAAGCGCTAAAAACTTATCTACACATTTTTTTCTTCTAATATCGCTATATTGATAGTTTATTTCAATAATAAGTCGAGAAAACTAATTAAGTTTTGTTGATTTCGATTATAAAAGCTATAATCGCAATAATATAACCAAGCAAAAGTACCTATGTAAAAGGTATGTTTGAATCTATACAATGTCAATGCATGAAATCGTCGTGATCTAATTTTATCAAGTACATAATTGCAGTTTTTAGTAAGACATAACACTTTCATGTGATATTGAATTAATCCTGATTCAAAAATGTGACTGGTGTGCTTTATGAATTTTTTCTTCATAGGAAATCCCCTGTTTAGGTAAAAATTTACTATTACATCTGCGAATGTATAGTGATTAAGAGTTGAGTGGCTATCATTGTCAAAGTATTTATATGCATTCATTAAAAAAGTATAATCCATCTCTAGTGTATACATTTGCCTTCTTGCAACATACGTAAAGCTGGCGATGAAAAATTAGCGAAATTAAAAAAAAACAACACCAGAATTTGTTGCTTATTTGTTGCTAATTAGTTGCTATAATGACGATTTTGTTGCTCAACCCGTTCGCTGAAAATCAGCAACAGTTCTAGCTTAACGTTAAGGTAGCGTGCAGAAATCGGAAAAAGGGATGGATCGTTGCAAAAATGCAGATGAATTTGTTGCTAATTTGTTGCTGCATAAAAACAGTGAAAATTTTGAATTTTTTTCATTGGCGCCAAAAATAACACTGGCCACGTCAACTTAATTGTCGATTTTCGGTAGTGAAACATAAAAAAAAATTTGTTGCTCCTCACATCGTTCACTGGCACAGTGTCCAGAGCCAGCAACAAAATAGAAACCGGAAGTAGAGTTAATTTTGAAACCGGTTTGCTAGAAAATCGTCCACGCCAGCTTAACTGTCGATTTTCGGTAGTGAAACATAAAAAAAAAATTTGTTGCTCCTCACATCGTTCACTGGCACAGTGTACAGAGCCAGCAACAAAATAGAAACCGGAAGTAGAGTTAATTTTGAAACCGGTTTGCTAGAAAATCGTCCACGCCAGCTTAACTGTCGATTTTCGGTAGTGAAACATAAAAAAAAAATTTGTTGCTCCTCACATCGTTCACCGGCACAGTGTACAGAGCCAGCAACAAAATAGAAACCGGAAGTAGAGTTAATTTTGAAACCGGTTTGCTAGAAAATCGTCCACGCCAGCTTAACTGTCGATTTTCTGTAGTGAAACATAAAAAAAAAATTTGTTGCTCCTCGCATCGTTCACCGGCACAGTGTACAGAGCCAGCAACAAAATAGAAACCGGAAGTAGAGTTAATTTTGAAACCGGTTTGCTAGAAAATCGTCCACGCCAGCTTAACTGTCGATTTTCGTTAGTGAAACATATTAAAAAAATTTGTTGCTCCTCACATCGTTCACCGGCACAGTGTACAGAGCCAGCAACAAAATAGAAACCGGAAGTAGAGTTAATTTTGAAACCGGTTTGCTAGAAAATCGTCCACGCCAGCTTAACTGTCGACGATTTTGTAGCAAACCGGTTTCAAAATTAACTCTACTTCCGGTTTCTATTTTGTTGCGGGCTCTGTACACTGTGCCGGTGAACGATGTGAGGAGCAACAAATTTTTTTTTTATGTTTCACTACCGAAAATCGACAGTTAAGCTGGCGTGGACGATTTTCTAGCAAACCGGTTTCAAAATTAACTCTACTTCCGGTTTCTATTTTGTTGCTGGCTCTGTACACTGTGCCGGTGAACGATGTGAGGAGCAACAAATTTTTTTAATATGTTTCACTAACGAAAATCGACAGTTAAGCTGGCGTGGACGATTTTCTAGCAAACCGGTTTCAAAATTAACTCTACTTCCGGTTTCTATTTTGTTGCTGGCTCTGTACACTGTGCCGGTGAACGATGCGAGGAGCAACAAATTTTTTTTTATGTTTCACTACAGAAAATCGACAGTTAAGCTGGCGTGGACGATTTTCTAGCAAACCGGTTTCAAAATTAACTCTACTTCCGGTTTCTATTTTGTTGCTGGCTCTGTACACTGTGCCGGTGAACGATGTGAGGAGCAACAAATTTTTTTTTTATGTTTCACTACCGAAAATCGACAGTTAAGCTGGCGTGGACGATTTTCTAGCAAACCGGTTTCAAAATTAACTCTACTTCCGGTTTCTATTTTGTTGCTGGCTCTGTACACTGTGCCGGTGAACGATGTGAGGAGCAACAAATTTTTTTTTTATGTTTCACTACCGAAAATCGACAGTTAAGCTGGCGTGGACGATTTTCTAGCAAACCGGTTTCAAAATTAACTCTACTTCCGGTTTCTATTTTGTTGCTGGCTCTGTACACTTTGCCAGTGAACGATGGTAGGAGCAACAAATTTTTTTTTATGTTTCACTACCGAAAATCGACAATTAAGTTGACGTGGCCAGTGTTATTTTTGGCGCCAATGAAAAAAATTCAAAATTTTCACTGTTTTTATGCAGCAACAAATTAGCAACAAATTCATCTGCATTTTTGCAACGATCCATCCCTTTTTCCGATTTCTGCACGCTACCTTAACGTTAAGCTAGAACTGTTGCTGATTTCCAGCGAAAGGGTTGAGCAACAAAATCGTCATTATAGCAACTAATTAGCAACAAATAAGCAACAAATTCTGGTGTTGTTTTTTTTTAATTTCGCTAATTTTTCATCGCCAGCTTTACGTACCTCTATCAAGAGCCAGTTCAAGGTTTTTACACTCAGGTTTTGATTTTTCTGGTAATTTTAAATTGAAGAAGTACGAAAAAAAGTTTTTGCTTTCATCAATGATACACGGCTCATAGGGTATGGTTTGCAAGTTGCGAGGATCAAAATTAACCATTTCTTTATAATCCGACGTTGTTAGACTGGACAATGCAGTAGAGTAAAAATTATTCATATAAAACGTAAACAATATCCAAACTATTAGAATACACCTCAATTGTTTTATTTTAACCAATATTTTATCAGCATGCCCGAAAAAGTAGTCACCTAATTTAATTGCTAAAATAAATCCTGTTCTTGTCTTTATATTGTACTTATAAATAATACAATTAATGAGACCAAACACAATGAGGTACGTAGAAAAAGCTAATATCCAGATGATTATACTGAATCCACGAAAAATTATTTTAATCCATATCACGTCTCTAGGAACCGGAGTAATCACTAAAACTTTTGCATAGCTGTATCCCCAGATATAATCGTATAAATCTGAGCGACTTTTCATTAGAAAGTAGCCTTCAATTAAGACATCTATTTTACCTTGTTCCAAAAGGCTTAGTAGACCTGTACTTGTAAGGTTAGGTAAAACAAATCCACCGTCAACATTATTAGCATAATACTGGAATTTCAAGTCGATATGTTCTATGTTTGCTATAATTTTCAGCATAAATTCTTCTAAACCTCCTATGTATTTTCTTTCGACGTGAAACAATTCATCTTTTGGTAGTATGACTTGTGGTATTTCTTCTATTGCTGCTACTTCAAGGGAACATTTTGTGAAGTGATTCGGAACTTTATTAAAGTATAACTTTTTATTCTCGATGTCATTGCAGTCTTCTAAATCAATTATGTTAGAGAAATTCTTTCCACAAACATCTTTATAGAAGGGGTTATAAGTAAATAGTTGGATCCTTGAGTCATTATTATGGAACACTGAGACAACAACAATGTTGTAAATATATAGTTTGCTTAGTAGTAAAAATATGTGGTGAAGTTCACGATCATCGCATTTAAAGACAACTAAAATAAATTTTGCTCCAGCATCCCAAAAGGAATCTTTTTTTATCGATGTGAAGTTGAATAATACTTCACGTGCTTGTTCTATGATGATGATATAGACATCAGTTTTGAGCAACCAAAATTTAGTTTTAAAATCTCTGGTTAAGGAAGGGTAGCAATTTCTGTAAATATTCGCTAAGAATGAGCAAGTATTTCTATCACAAACATAAGTCAACTGAGTGCCACATTCAAAGTTACTATCGACTATTTTAGCAACACATTCTGATATGGGATCACTTTGATAATCGAGTGACTGATTATTTTTTAATAGAAATACAGACTCTTTAGAATATGCAAACGCTAAAATGACTAAATAAAGCAAATAAATTAGCACCACCATACTTGTTGAAGACATTTAAATAGAAGAAGAAGTGTATGTAATTTTTGTTTTTATATCAATTCGTAGTGCATTTTGTATGTATGTATATTGGCAGATATGATTGATTTTAGGACATTCGATCATTAGTCTTATTTCTGAGCTAGACATATATTTTACATATTTGAGTATCTAGTCTTGTTAAAAATAATTATGTCGGTCGAGCATAATTATTTTTGATGCCTTGTGTACCGTATCATTATTTGTTTGTTGATTATATCTTTTTATATTTGGGTTCATTGTGGGCAATTATGCAGGTATTATAACCTACACAAATGTAGAAACCAATATACTATGACTTTACGTGTATGTCACCGGGGATTTTTCTAAATTGAATTTCTCAATGCTTAAATAGCGTTAGTAATTATGTTACAAAGAGTTATGCTAGTAGTCACATAAGTACCACAATAATTATTAAGTTGTATATTATTTGCTTCTAAAGTTATGTCAATAGGTGATATTGAATTTATTATTAACTATTGGTACGGGAGCTAGCAACGTTTTAAAAAAAGTCATTTTAGTATAGTTGGGTTTTTGATATACTGTTTCTCTATAGTGTATAGATATAAAATTAACGTGTTTTATTAATCATAAAAAATATAATTCTACCCAAATTAAAAAAGGTAGTCTTAACTACTTTTTCATTGTCTTCTTTTTAAAAAAGGATGATATTTATTATGGCGCTTTCAAATACATATATGTATTAAACAATGAAATATTCCTGAAACTTGAGTAATATTGCGACTTACATCCTATAGATGGCGTGCATATTGATTAATGATATTCTCGTTTAAGTCCGGGTTTACCTCATTGTGAACCAGCCGTCATTCTTAGAAGTTTATGTAGATGGCGCTTGAAATAATAATAATATTTGATTATATTGTAATGAATGTTCCAAGAGGAAATAATTGTTTTTTTTGATGATAAAGATATCATATTAGTTTAGATGATGGATACCGCATTATAAAGAACATACAAACAATACATGGAAGATAATAATTAATATGGTACATGTAGAAAGGACTTAGATCATTTACTTAATGATCTAAATTCTAAGAGAAAGGACGAATATAATGAAGTCCTTCACTTCCCATGGTGAAAAAAAATATACAAGGACAGCGGTTGTATATTGCAAATATTTTAGGATACAATAAAGCTAAAAGTTGAATACCTATCGGATGGGATGACGATTCAGGGCGTTCCCAGGCACAAACGTACCGCATTCCGAAATTTTAGCGACGAATCGAGGGTTCCGACCAAATTAATTGGACTGAGATTTGACAAAGAGAAAAAGACCACGGAGTATGTTGACGTTAATGAAAATTTATAGTTCCAGAGAATTGCTATTAGTCACTGTAACGATCAAGCCTCATAGAAAAGTATGCTTCTAGCACTTAATGTTTTAGACCGCAGGCAATGAAATGGTTCTTAAAATACGTTCTTCCCTTGTTTTTGAAAACCATTTTAGTCAAAATAATTTTTATATTTTTTTTAAGTAACTATCGAATATCGATTAACTTCACCATCACTATTAAGTTAACAAAAGTAAAGTAAAATAAATAAGTAGCTAAGTAGTAGTAAGTTTATTATAAGTACATATTATATTTTGTCAACAGGAAGTTAAAAATTGTAGTAGAAACTAATTCATGTGTTTTATTCGGTTCATTTCTCACGGAATATTTGTTTCTTTTCGAATCTTTTATATTGTAACTATATAAATACAGACTGTTTGTGGATTGGTCAAATTTACTAAGGCATTTTAATTGGCGGTTTGATCAAAGCTTCTTGGACCACGAGTGGGTTTCTGATGAATTCGAATCGCGTAGATTTAACCACTTTAGCCTTTCCAACTTTTAGACTATATTATTTGGATAATATTATTGTTTTATGTTTTATCGGCTTTGCTCGTTCAAGTGTATTTCTACTGGTAAATGTTATCGGAATAATTGGCTTAGGTTTTAGAAGCAAAAGTTAAGTAATTATTGTACTCTTATCACTTATCGATTATATCTTATCACTTATCGGTTATATATTTAGGTAAACATCCTTATGTTTACCTAAATATATAACATCCGTAACTAAGATGCTTATTTAAACCAATATTATTAGATTACAAAATATAAATAGAGTAATAACCTTCAATGTTTATTCCGAGATCATTGATTCTTACTGTTTACATTTCCCAAACTTGGAAGCTTATTTCGGAAGGTTATTAACGTAATGGATCGTTGACGGATTGGTGGAAGGGAAATCGGTGTTTTGTTCCCATGGGCGTTTTAAATGGAATAACATTTTACCATGTGCAGGTCCCCTCGTACAAACAAACTCCCCACATGTGTTATCAAATGACGTAGATGCATATTGGTCTAGTCACTGGAGGAAAGAAGGTATAAATTTTACTCGTACTTTCTATATTATAAACTTTTGTCGTAATATAACTCGTAGAAAATATCAATGATACGGAAATGTTAATTTGAATAACTTATTTAGTCGAAACATTTATTGTTAATGTAACAATAAACCATTACGCATAATTAATTTATATTGCTATCTATATTGTATATTTTAGTTAAAACGTACTTGAAGGATATCTTCAATATGCCTTTTGCTAAATAATGTTGAGTTCCTAATTATTACAATAGTTTTGTAATAATTAGGAACTTAACAGTCATCCAGTCCATTCAGGTTATCAATTATCTCGATGCTCTTGCATTATTTGTATAAACATAACTCAGAGTAACTGATACAATGAAGCCGTTTCAAAACTCCGTTTAAAATTAATTTAAAGCCTAGTTCTTGCTCCATTGAGGTTAATTACCTCTGCTGAAGTTATGAACCTGTGGGCGGTTTTATAGTTTACTATTAATGGTCAAATTACCTAATAAGCGTGTAATTACTTTCCTAGTTTGGGATGCTAGGATGGGAATACTACAATGCCTCTTTGATACAGACGAGCTGTACTTCATAATACGTAATAAGATTAGGTACCTATTGAATATAATTAAGAGATAACTAGATTTCCGCCCGCGGCTTCGCCCGCGTTTTCAAAGGAAAACCCGCATAGTTCCCGTTCCCGTGGGATTTCCGGGATAAAACCTATCCTATGTGTTAATCCAAGTTACCCTCTATATGATTGCTAAATTTCATTGTAATCGGTTCAGTAGTTTTTACGTGAAAGAGTAACAAACATCCATACATCCATACAAACTTTCGCCTTTATAATAGTATTAAGATTGAATTAAGTTTTACCTTATAATGAAAGATCCATTTTCGTGGTCATACAACAGACATACATTATCATACAAAATAAAGCTTTCAGGGAAGTTATTTGTATATTAATTTCCGAATTAAAAAACAATAATGGTAAGCTGTATTCTCAAATAGAATAAAAATGTGAATGATTATTATTATAAAAACTATTGAATCATTAAAATTCGCAGTGCCTAGTTAGATGAAGAGCTTGTCATTAGTAGACTCTCCATAGTGTATTTGTTTCTTCATTGCAACATAAAATAGGAACAAAAACACTCTTTTACATAATTTTACATAATGCTCACCAGAATTAGGTCAGGTAGAGATATTTTATACTCCGTTACATTTATTGCCTTAATGATCACATTTATAAGCAAACTGACAATAATGTGCAGAATTTAGAATAGTTGGATTAGTGCTATTGAGTTTCAAATTCTAGCTTCGACTGTTCCGAGGTATTGAAAATAGTTCAGATTCTATATAGCTCTTGTATTGGCTCTAACTATGGTATCTATATTTTAGCTGGACTTTCTAATAAACATACGTAATATAAATTCTTCTAATATATCTTTAATTTATATTTTACGGCAAAACCCAATCCTGTCCTATCCTACTAATATTATAAATGCGGAAGTTTGTGAGATAATGAGATGGATGTATGTGTATGTATGTGACTCTTTCACACAAATACTATAGAACCGATTACAATGAGATTTAGCGCACATTATAGAGTAGGTAACTTGGATTAACACATAGGATAGGTTTTATCCTGGAAATAACACGGGAAAAGGAATATCCCACCAAAAACATTTTCATGTAAAATGTTGCCAAGACGAGCCCATATGACTCGCACTGTCAAAAAGTTATCAGATCTCATGTAGAGCCAAGCATCTAACACTACACGCCCTAACTCTACAAGGCCTAACCTCACAAACTCTACACCTTAGTCAAAATATGTGGCTTGGCCATTTCGCTACATTCACATCGGCGTAAGGTGAAAAAATAATTCACTGTTCATTACTTTTGTGTTATACAATAGTTCTTGTAGTAACGAACGGCCAAGCCACATATTTTGACTAAGGTGTAGAGTTTGTGAGGTTAGGCCTTGTAGAGTTAGGGCGTGTAGTGTTAGATGCTTGGCTCTACATGAGATCTGATAACTTTTTGACAGTGCGAGTCATATGGGCTCGTCTTGGCAACATTTTACATGAAAATGTTTTTGGTGGGATTTCATTTCTTTTTGTAAGTTGTTTGTAACAATTTTTTTTTAACAAGGAGTACCTATACATATATATATATATATATATATATATATATATATATATATATATATATATATATATATCTAGGGGAACCAAGTTTTAGATTATTAGATTAGACCTCTAGCGTCATCAAAATTTAATTTAAAATTACAGGTCTCATACAAACTCTCATCCCCTAGTTTAAGGGGTTGGGGGATGAAAGTTACAAGTTTTATAATTTTTTTGTTGTTTGTGTGCTAATACTAGCATACATACAAAATTTCAGCTTTCTAGGACATTCGGAAATACCTTAAGAATTTTGATGATCATCAGTGAGTCAGTGACGAAATTAGCGTTTTTTAGATATAAATAAAATCTGAAGTATAAAAGCTAATGTAATTAAAACTTAATATGTTCAATAAGTCCGCTATTGACAATATATCCCGAAAATTTTGTTGATCTAGCATAATCCAAACCCAAGTTATGAGGGTTCAAAAAAACGTCGAAGCGCTTCGAGAAAAGGTAGGTAGTGCCCGTGCGCGTAGTCGCTTGGCTCGTCTTGGCGGGGGCACTACCGTGCCCCCAGATGCGGGTTTTTCTTTAGATTATATTAGTGACATTATTGAACATTTTTTTCAAACAATAATATAACACTATAGTTATATCTCCTTTTAAGTTTTAAGCAAAGAATATCAGTATTCTATCCCGCAAAAAATACAGTTTACATGCAACAAATGTTCTACAAAAACAGAAGCCAAATTCACATGATTAATTAACAGCTTTACCACTGTTTCGCATGTTCTAACTGTGTTGTGAAAATTGACGAGTTTTTACAGACATTATAATGAATGCTGCTTCTGTAACGTGGGAGTGGGAATGCTTGCTATGATTGTGGGAGGGTACTGTTATAATCTGCTATCGGTAAATATGATTGATAAATCTGATTGTTAATTCGTTTTAGAATGTTATGCTAACGAGAATAGAGTCGAATAAGTCAAAGGTTTTGGAATTGTCATGTTTAGTGGTGGACTTTGCTTTTGTTTCTAATCGAAAAGACGTTTTAAAATCAAAATGGCCTTTTTATTGATCTGATTAAAAGAAGGAATGAAATAAATTTGGAATAAAAATGTTATTAAAATTTAGAGTACCTTTCTTTACCTAGCTTTCGTCATTATAAAACAATTTACTATATAATTTGTTTTTATCATCACAAAACAATTTTCTTTATCCACGTGCATTTTTATTACACCCTATTTAAGGGAATGAGGCATTTAGTTTTAAATTACACTAAAGCTTAAACTCATAAACTCGCTCGTGGGCGTGGAACTGGTAAATCGTAAAGTTTATGTTGCAAGATGAATATGAATTGTTTTCAAATGGTAATTACATTACAGAACAAATGTTTTCATCAAAGTATTGGCTGTATGTCATTATGAATAGATTTATATAAAGCATAGAAATCTAAATAACAAGACACATAGAAGTGCTGTAATGTCATAATTCGTATGAAAACCGCTGTCGCCAAAATCAACACATTCAAACCGAAAGCTAAACAGTACACACAAGTAAACTATGCCTTTTATTGGACAGCTTGATTTTAGTGAAAACTAACTTAACTATTAAATTAAGCTTTTGAATATGTATCCTAACGCACGAATTTACGGTTTATTTTAGAATAACATCCCTAAGTATATGAGACTTTTTGCTCCAATACGAACAAACGTGATAATAAGAATGGTCGACTGTGTCATTCATTGTTATTTCGATTACTATGGTGACACTCGTAATACTTGTAAATATTCTATAATTATAAGGAAAAACGGCATTATATCTAAAAAAAAAATATTTTCCGATGAAATATTATTCCTTTATAAGTATAATTACAACTTGTGGAAGAATTTCCGCAATGGGAATTGCTGAAACACACCATGTATACACTCATACATCTCCAGAGCAACTGAACAGTGACGAATGCACTGGTGATGTGAACATCACCTGAGTGGCGACAAGGTCACGCACGCTTACGACTTCTAGTGTCTTGTTATTTAGATTTCTATGATATAAAGCGTTGATGGTTAAATTATGTAGTCTGTGGTAGGCAATGGCGCGAACTGCGTTAAAAAAATATGATTAGAATTTAGATCGTTTGTCACACAGATTTTTATGCTAGTGTTATTATTTTTTGTTTCTATTTGATTCAAAATACTAAATTAAGTGACTTATTATTATCCTTAATTTTGGGGGAGGCCTTTGTGCCCTGCAGTCGACGTCCTGAATAGTTGGAACGATATCCTTAATTAATGTTAAGATGTTAATTTTAAACTTAATGCTAATCTCCCGTTGGAGACAAATCTTTAATATTATTTATGCGTTGCATCTATTGGAAGTTGTAAAATTTTGTTATTACCTAGGAGATAGCTTACGAGTCGATATAAAATACTTACCGGTAGAGCTGGCCGTAAATCTCAAGGAGAAAGGGTTTAGTAACCTAACATTGAGCTGTGTTTACATTGAACTGACCTTATTCATTTAACTTGTTTTTGTTTACCGTAAGACTTGTTGTCTTGTTGTTGTTGCAGTTTTTGGATATAATAAACATGAGACCTTATAAAGAGAATTGGTGTTGTTTTTATTTATTTCACAAATTAACCCCTTAATACATGTGTCTTATAATTTGTATTTGTAATGCACTATAGAGTAGCGAAATCTTTTATATTTTATACCTAACCGTGAAGGTTCTAGAGACTAAATATGTGGATTTCAAAATATATCCTTACTGATAGATAAAACTAAAGTATATTAACATATTATATTTCACACTTTATGTTAAAATAAGATTTACAATTATTTATTGCCAAAAAAGCCTTTTTAAAGATTTTAAATATTGCAAAAAATATTCGTATTCATACTTAAAAACAATCCACATCCTCGTATCCTAAAAAGCAATTACGATGAACCGTTACATTGTAACCCTGGTGTACACGCCATTACGCTGAGCGTCGCGTGCGCAGCGGCCGCACGAAATGAGATCGGGTTCCGCACGCTCGCCGATACACGGCACGCGCTTGCGGCTATACCTGTCTCTATAGTACTAGATACTAGTATACGTAGTATATTATTATTAGTCTGTGCTAGTATATTATCTGTGCTGTATAGTATGGTTAGGTTTCTAAGGTTAGGATTATGTTTGGTTTGATTTGGTTAGTCTCTCTAGTCTCGCTCTGTGTGCTAATAAGGGACCGTTCAAGTATTACGATTGTCTTTGCTTTTCTTATTTTGGATGACATCGAATAGAAAACCTCCTGTTAGAAACGACAGTTTCAGTTCACTTAGTAGAAAAAAAAACCGATAATTTAGTCGAACGCAAAATTTCTGAAAAAGTGAAGTCCCGTGTCCCCGTGGTGGGGTAAGGGGCAGATGCATTATGCATACATCTGTTTCACTGATCGATTTTCTTTAAAGACAAGTAGGTGATCAGCCTTCTGTGTCCTACCAGACTGAGACATTTTTGTTTCTTCGTCTCCACCGGGAATCGAACCCAGGACCCCTCGGTTCTACACTCACGCGTCAACCACTGTACCAAGGAGGCGGTAAAAAATTTCTGAGGGTTATCCTTATTTTTACCTTTCATACCGGTACAGCAATAACGGTAAATAAACAGTACCTCAGGTAATATTAAAAGGAACTCAACACGCTTTACCTGTGGTCTGGAAATCGTACCAAATAATTGAATTAGTTTAACAAAATATTTTTATCAATATTTTTATGAGTTTTATGATCAGTATCCTTTAAGATGCTTTTTTAAAGCTTCTGAATGTTGCGTTATTATAAAAATGTTTGCGGTGATAAGTAGATAAAAGTAATTGTTTAAAAAGTAAAAACGTTAGATTATATTTCCTTTACCAACTTTTCTTTATCAACCAACGCAAAATATAAAAAACTAGGTTTCCGCCCGCGGCTTCACCCGCGCAGTTAAAAAAAAACCCGCATAGTTCCCGTTCCCGTGGGATTTCCGGGATTGCGTCATTTTCCCGGGATAAAAAGTAGCCTATGTCCTTTCTCGGGTATCAAAATATCTCTATACCAAATTTCATGAAAATTGGTTCAGTAGGTAGTTTAGGCGTGATTGAGTAACAGACAGACAGACAGAGTTACTTTCGCATTTATAATATTAGTATGGATATAGAAGAAAATGTAATAATAGGAACTATATTTTATCGAATTATATCCGGTAAGTCCGTAGACCATATCTTATAATATAACGGGGTTGCCAACCTCAGTTACACCTGTAACTAATATATAGGTAGGTACTTGGGTAGTTCGGCTTATTTGAAAATACAAAAGGCTTTTGCCGTTTTCCTCTCAGAACAAGGTCAATGTTATTACAAAAATAGCATCATAAGCTTAAAACTGAGCTGTTCTTTTTAACTGAAACCGTAATTTAATATTAATATAATTGAAATGAATGCCTACTTAAGTTAATAATTTTGTTGTAACTCCAGTGTAAATTTCAATAAAAACATCATTAATTTTTATTCGTTTGTTTTATTAAAACTTTATACTTCATTTCATTGAAAAGCATTAGCAGATTTGTATAAAAGATAGCTCTTTAATGTTTTAAATAATATTTTGTAAAATATTATTTGGCCTTGACTCTCTAAAAATTAAATTAAAAATTTATTATAAATTACTACAGCACGTACTTTACTATATCAACTACTCAATTTTAATTAAAAAATTGTGAATTAATAAATCCCAAATATTTTTACACACTAAGCATACTTCTAGAACACTCCACAGACTATCCAAATCAACAAATACTCAAGTCTAGTTATCGTTGCGACCCAAAAATGCAGTGAATGAAAAGCCATTCAACAATACGTAGTTTTCAAACGAAGCTTCATATCCGAAACTATTCCATAGTTACGGGGATTTAATTAAACTGAAATCAGATTACAGACGCGAGACGTGCGGAATGAGAACGATTTATTGGCAACATCGTTTTTGTTTTCGTCATCATTTTATACCTACTTCGGGATGTAAGCTTTTGGTATATTTCTATAGTGAATGTATTTAATGTTTTGGATTGCTAATATTATAAAGAGGTTTGTTTGTTTGTTTGATTGTAATGAATAGGCTCATAAACTACTGGACCGATTTTGATGAAATTTGGCACAGATAATAATCTTTAGACCCTCAGAAAGAACATAGGCTACCTTTTATTGCGAAATATGTACCACGGGCGAAGCCGGGGCGGACCGCTAGTAGAATATAAAAAGAAAGTTGAATGTGTCGTAAATTCAAATGTTTAATATGATATGTAATAGCACAGTTCTATCGGTTGAGCTTTCATTTAGCAAAAAAAATAATTAAATCTTACATCGTATTAGGTATAACATTTATCAATCATTTAACATTACAATCGCTATCAAGAGCAAAGAGCAAATACCCTTCAACAGTCATAAGAACAACAATGCATGTTACTGGAAACATAAAGTTCCCCCTACTGAGTGTTTATTACAAATATTACAGTCGACAATGGTCACGTGGCCTTTGCAGTACGGACAATGTGGCAGAAATATTCCCACAGGAAAACCGCGATAGAGAAGAAAGTATCTTCTCGTAATTAAAAAATTCTTCATGTCGGTCGCCTCAGACTCGGTGTAAAATAAAAAAATGTGTGCGTGTACTAGAGTACACACGTAAGAAGTGAAACTTCTTTATGTCCTTATTTTTCAAAAAATAATTTACTATATAGATACAATATTAAAGAAATACGTTAGTCACACGCTCGTCGCTACCTACTTAAATATTTACACCGGCCGCTGCTGCAACTCGCTCGCTTCGCTCGCTCGGCTCGTGCGGTAGTTCAAAAGTTAACCTAAGATGCTCGTCGCTTCGCTCCTCGCTACCTATTTACATATTTACACCGGCTGCTGCTGCAACTCGCTCGCTTCGCTCGCTCGGCTCGTGCGGTAGTTCAAAAGTTAACCTAAGATGCTCGTCGCTTCGCTCCTCGCTACCTATTTGAATATTTACGCCGGCCACTGCCGCGACTCGCTCGCTTCGCTCGCTTGGCTCGTACGGTAGTTCAAAAGTTAACCTAAGATGCTCGTCGCTTCGCTCCTCGCTACCTATTTAAATATTTACACCGGCCGCTGCTGCAACTCGCTCGCTTCGCTCGCTCGGCTCGTGCGGTAGTTCAAAAGTTAACCTAAGATGCTCGTCGCTTCGCTCCTCGCTACCTATTTAAATATTTACACCGGCCGCTGCTGCAACTCGCTCGCTTCGCTCGCTCGGCTCGTGCGGTAGTTCAAAAGTTAACCTAAGATGCTCGTCGCTTCGCTCCTCGCTACCTATTTGAATATTTACGCCGGCCACTGCCGTTTTCAGCTTATAAAGGATTTCGACTTAGGCGGATTTTGATTGGACAGAGAGTTTGAGGTTTATTCTTATAAATTTTGAATTCATAAAATTATAATTGAACACCTGACACCAATCAAGCAAACACGTGTTTACGTGAGTCATAGATTTATTATCGTATACTCCTAAAATGTTTTCTAAGAAACAATAGTGTACTTACATTGTCGGCACGTTCTTAAAGTCGGTAACTTATTTTTGTTCGAACAATAGAGGTAATAAATTCCTAATGATCAAGTTGTAAAGGTTGTAAAATAAAAAATATTCTATATTAAAACGTATATATAATATACAGTGCGTCATTAATTTCTGACTGTTTCGAAATTTGGTGCAAAATAAAATAGTGTGTAAATAAAATTTGTAAAAAATCAATAAAATAAAACAATTGAGTAAAGATCTATAGGCATATAACATATTATGTATGTATGTAGTATTTATACAAGATATGTATATTATATATTTATACAGGGAACTTCTCAACGTGTTATCTATGAAATTATACTTTTACTCAATTGTTTAATTTTATTTACACACTGTTTTATTTTGCACCAAATCTCGAAACAGTCAGAAATTAATGACGCACATAGTACATAATATATACATATTAAGACAGAGGTTAAGCTTAAATAACTTGAAAAATAAATAACATGATCACGCCCACGTGTTGGTGTTTTAAAAAATTCAATCAAAAACTGAGGTTAACTTTAAATACAATTTTAGAAAAATAAATACCACAATCAACATTCAAGTATTAGAAAAAATTGATACCATAATTCCACCCACGTGTTAGTGTATTGAAAAATACAATCAAAAAGTGAGGTTAATTTTAAATAACTTAGAAAAATAAATACCATAATTACACCTAAGTATTAGAAAAAGATATGTAATTACTTACTTTTTTTTAAATTCACTGGAATTAGAATAATTAAAATAAACACTTTGATTGTGCTGATCACTTTAATATAATATTATCACGTCACCATAGAGCGTTGGAAATAAATACGAGTGCAATAGAAAAACGGTCAAGTAAAGTGGTAGGACGTACGTTAAAACGATACGATATCCCTACTCCGCTGGAGAAAGTATACTTCGAATCACGCGTGGTAGGGATAAGAAAAAGTTGGCGCGTAACGCAAAAATGTCACGAGTACGGCGTAACGCAAAAATGTCACGCGCGCGGCGTAACGCAAAAATGTTACACAAAATTTTTTTCCACCCCCGATAAAGAAGTTTCACTTCAAAAATGTCGCCTTTGGGCTTTGCCCGAGTGCTTTTCAGTCTTACAATTGAAGAAATAAAAGGACAAATTCAATCAAGTTTTATAAATAACATTTTTAATATTGTGAAGAATACATTGTTTTTTAACACATTTATCACAAAGAAATTATACATTTTTCTACATTAAGCTTTTTGATGTACAACATATTTACAATAAAAAAAAACATATTCTTGTCCGTGTTAAGTATGAGTCTCTATAATTTATTCAAGGAGGGTTAAATAACAATAGACACGTGCAGTGCGAAAGTGTCCCTTCATACGCAACTGTGTGTGTGAGAAATTTACATGTGTGTGAGTTTAAAAAAAATTATCTGAATAAAAGTTGTGTCTTATTACCATATAATATTACGTATGGAGTAGTAGGAGCTATATCTGTTGTAGTATCAATTTTAATTTAATATGTTAGCAAACCGCAAAATTTTAGTAAAAAAAGGCAAGAAGATGCTTCCCGTAATATTATAGGTACATGCTTAATAGTTATAGAAAGTAACTTTTTGTTTATTATTTACTTTTAGTGTTTGAATGGCACGAAATATTGGAAAAATGTAAGAAAATATGCTCTCGAAGTATAAATTAAGAACACTGCCGATAACTCAGTGCAAGCGGGATTTTATATTCGCCTCGGGTTATTCCTTTGAGATTTTCTTGGATATAACATATTTTGATAGAATACGATATCTTAGCTGATCACACTTATATATTTCTTTATAAATATTGGTCTATTCGAAATATGAGTAATGACTTTTATTTTGACTATAATATTTATATATCCTGTCTAAATATCGTGTATACAGGGTGTCACACTATTGGTATACTAAGCGCGAAGGGACTTATAGGTTTGCATACACTGATCATGAAAATAATACACAACAAAATTACGTCAAAAATTTTTTGCTAAATTTTTCCTGAAAATCCATGTTTTCTTCTCTGGCTTCGCGCAGCCGGCATATAACGCTTCTCTAATGTGAGCATTTTGTCTATGAAAACATAATCTTAAACGATAGCCCACGTGCTGGTGGAAAAGCTGGGCGGGTTGCTTGTTATGGGTGTACACATAGAGTTTTAAGATTTCATCTATTTGAAAAAAAAATGCGTCTGGAATTTTTTAAGTATTTTTTACGTACTCAGCGTATGCAAAACTATAACCTCCTTTGAGCTTAGTATACCAACAGTGGGACACCCTGTATAAACAATAATTGGTCAACCAGGGGATTTTCAACTCATTTTCACGATTTTCATTCCAAACATCATTCGAATCGATGCTGTGGTTTAGACGTGAAAGCGTATAATCAGAAAGACTTTCTATGTTTAAAATACATATATCGATCTCTTTACTGTAAAATAATAAAAGATCGGGAGAACAAAATGTCCAATAAAATCGATCATGATAAAACCGAACAATGGCTTTATTCAATTAATCATAAAATTCTTCAGAAAACTCGAACAGAATCGATCATCAAGATAATCAAACGTTCTTTTAACCGAAAAGTTTTTGTTTTGCTATCTCACTTAAAAATATAGTTTTGGCATGGTTTTTATTGTGATTTTTATATGCACAAATGTCAAATAGTTATAGAACATTGTCCTAAATCCCAAAATTGGTCCTTCGAACCTTGCTTCTATGCATAAGTTTCTATTCTTTTATGGCATTTCCTATAAATTTTCATTCTATTGTGGCATAAGATGCCTGCCTGCGCCTCGACCACAAGTCTGCAATTTCGTGATATGAGCGGACGTGCTATCACTAGAGCCAGAAGGGGCCAGACGAAGCCAGACCACTGTTTTCTTAGTTAGCTGCGCTTTTGTTCTGTAATTCAACGTGATGACGGCTTGTGGCACAGCGATATGAAACGTGCCACGACGCTAAAGAGAAATTGTTTTTGTTATAGGTGCCATAAGCCATTATCTTAATTGCTTTTTAGATTTTCAATATTATGTCACCCTAAATGGGGTTGATGGTCAATTAAATATCTATTTGTTTACCACATTATATTACACGCAAACAAAATTCATAAAATTAAACAACATTAAAAAGTTAAAAAGCAATGCAATGATATTATGTTAAGATGTAAAACATTTTTTCTTAAGCTTAATGATCATAAAACGTAATGACTTATTTTATATTACGTTCATGGGAATATAGATCGAGCAAATCTATGTAAATTACACACATTTATCATATCGAACAAAACTGAGATTTCATGAATAAAGAAAGGTTATTATTATGTAAGCGAGGCACGTCGCGCTGAGACAGTCAATTTCTGCGGCATTGCATTTAAATAAAACACGTGGACTAAGCAGTGGCTGTATTTTAGATTAGAACCATTTTATGTTATTATTGGAAATATGAACAATGTATTTTAAATTACTATAAAGATCTATTCGAACTTGAAATATTGACTTTAATATTTCAGTAGTCTTAAAGAAATAAATAGACTTTTAAGAAACCCAATTGACATCTTTATACAACTTAGTGATTGATAATATACTCGAAAAGTAAGCCTTTTTTTTATTATAATTAGATAGTAGATATTAGGGTATTAACTAAATATGAAAACTAACAAAGATTTAAAACAGCATAGACTTCAATGCGTTGTTAAAAAAATAACATACCTAGATTTTTTTAGGGACATAATATGAAAATTAGAAGGATTTCATTATATATCATTATATCCGAATTAATTTCTAATAAAGACACATCTGTTAAGGTACAAATACCGTTCCTTGAATGTACGAGGTATACTTATAATGTCTATTGTTTCATAACTGACCGGCTCGGAACAATGCATATTTCTTGCGACCTCAAAAACTGAGCGCAGAATTAAGACAATCCATCTTTATACATTTCATCCGTACGTGATTGGAGTTCAAATAATAAATATCGATATTTGTTTGGCTTTGAGAGCTTTTTGTTATAATCGACCGAATAACGAAGTTGTTTTGCTACGTGTTCTCATGGTAGACGGGAAATGAACGCAATTTAAATTAGCAGGTTTATAAATCGTCTTATTGGAGGTGTAGGTTATAATATTATGTGAAAACTATATATTTGCATTTACATAAAAGATCATGGTATTGCTATAAAATTTAGTCGGTAAGAATCCGACATAACCCACGGCTCCTTCTCCGGGGCCGTGCACCTATGCAAGATTTCCCCACTTAAAAAAATGGTTTTGTTATTAAATACCATTTTCGTTTAATACAAATATCTCTCACTGAAATGAATGTTAAATGAATGTATATCAAATTACGAAATTTAACCATATTTGTCTACAGACCGTGTTCGCATATCACTAAAGCAACTCACGTAAGTATTTTCCGAAGAATCATTACAGATAAGTGATCATAAATTAACAGGATATGGGTTTTATAAGGAAGCGGTATAGACTTGTGATAGCTAATCTTATTCTACGCATTAGATCGAAGCTTTTTAGCTATCGTAATGCATATATTGCCAATATTTGCTTTTACTGACAAGATAAAGTAAAGCCGACTGTGCGGCTAAAATATTGGTTAAATGGTTAACAAATAGCAATTACCATTTACTATTAAAATTTACCACTGAATATTCAAGTTGCGTAACATAAATTTAACGAGAATGTCGCGTCACTGTAACATAGTTGACGTCTCACAATGAATGTACAAAAATAGTATGAAATATCTGAACAGTTCTCATTAGTTCGTAACCCGAGGACACTAGACAGCTTCGTACTGGACATTTTGCATTTTTACTCCACAATAACCACTCTAGTGGATCCCTTTACAAGTGCAATCGTTAGTTGACGACGTGTCACGATATAATTGTCCAAAGAATTTCCTTTTAAAGGTCCTGTTTAATAATGGCGCTCGAGAAACATGAGTACCATTTGTTAAAGGGCTGATTACGTCAGGAAAATAAATTGACAACTGAAGCTTGGACGGGTAATGGGAAAATACTTTTCACTGAACGGTTTTTAATTTTTCGTCATCACAGGAATTATAGCTGGTTACTTTTAAGAGGATTGGCATGTGGAAGTCAGATAATGTATGGGCGTTTCACATCGTTAATGTGGAGACTTTATTCAAATTCAGTTTTAGCCGAATTCATAAATTCATCATTTTATTTTTAATTTTGATTTTGTAATAGTATAGAGCAATATCTCCATATGAATTCAATAATTAAAAAAATACATACTTAATTTATCACAATTTATATATACTATATAAATAACACAGGCCTTATAAGAACTTTTTATTCGTCACTACATAGTATAAAACAAAGTCGCTTTCCCTGTCCCTATGTCCCTATGTCCCTTTGTACGCTTAAATCTTTGAAACTACGCAACGGATTTTGATGCGGTTTTTTTTAATAGATAGAGTGATTCAAGAGGAAGGTTTATATGTATAATAACATCCATTAAATAGTGAAGAAGTACTGTTATTTTTGAGGTTTCTAAAGTGATGTCGTAAAAAATTACATTTTTTCCGCTTACATTGCAAACGCAGGCTGAACCTTTCGAGTTTTATCAAAATAATGTACTAAGTATTATACACATTAAAAAGGTCTACAGAAAAGTCCGCGATGGTGTATGTCTATCTCTTATGGATAACCCACAATAACATTTTTTTGTCATTTACTTTTTACGAAAAATAATGGCTAATTTTCGATGCGATTTTAACCAATACAGCATTAATCCTTAACCAATTAAATACCTTGAATACATTGTTCGTTTAATATAGATCTATATGGCCCTTTACACCGTATGATTTAAGTGAATATTTTCGAAGATATTACAGATTTAAAAATTGCGGGACGTAGCGTTTGCGGCGGTACCGGCCGGCCGCCCGGCTATCTATTTAATACCCGTACGAAGTCGGAGCGGGCCGCTATGTTTTTATATACAACCACAGACTAATAATAATATACTACGTATACAAATACAACGTTCACAGTTTTTCTGTAGTGTATAAAATATAGTATCAGCATTGCACCCGTGCGAAGCCGGGGCGGGTCGCTAGTTTAATATATAATGTATTTGTTTCTCTATCTACCGTTTTGAAGCACTTCAATATTCATCTGTTCGATTTGGCCGCAATCTTAATAATTCAGTATATTCTTACCCCAACCTCTAGAAAGTTCTTCAAATTTATGCTCATTATTATCAAGCCTTTATGAATTAGCCTCGGGTCAATTGCTTTTGCTGTACATTTATTAACAATCGAGACAGAACGACTCCTTGTGTAGTTCTGTCTTAATATTGTATGCAATATTAAGTACTTATTACAATGTTATTGTAAATGAATACAGAAATTCGTACACCGAAATCCGTTGATTGCAGTTTTAATGCTATTACAGATAATTAACTGAGTTTTTAATTAAGCCAATTAAAGAGATTTTCAGTTCACTATTTATATAAAACAACATTAATTGGTAATTAACCTGAAGGGATTTCCATTGTTCATATTTACTTATATTTCGTTATTTGTACACTTTTGATTTATGTTTGACTAGCTTCCGCCCGCGACTCCGTCCGCGCGAATGTCGGTCTTCGCGTGGATGGTTTTTTTCTCCATTTTGAGTAACTCTGACAATGGCATCTTATAAATATCTATTGGACCCAAATACAGCTAGTTAGGCCAATACGCAACGTGTTCGCGGTTCTACAGAACAACGTCTATGGATTAAAACTGAAAAATTAAGATTAATTTTTTTTCTACGTATTTTTCCAGGATAAAAAGTATCCTATTTTACGCCCAGGATAATAAGGTATAATTATACCAAGTTTCATCGAAATCGAACGGGTAGTTTTCACGTGATGTCTTCACATACAGACAGACAGACAGACAGACAGACAGAAGGACAAAAATTTTTTTAATCACATATTTGGGTTTGGTATCGATCCAGTAACACCCCCTGCTATTTATTTTTTCAATATTTTCAATGTACAGAAATGACCCTTCTACAGATTTATTAAATTTATGTTTGATGTTTGATGTTTGATAAAAATATCATAATGAAGTCTTTGATATTATGTATCTTATAAGTAACTTATGAATGTCGAATACGTTTAATGAAAGTTTATCTCACGTATTTAAAGCTACAATAACCTTCCAAATGTGTATTTTTATCGACTCTTAACACCATGATGTGATCAAGGTAATCTAAATTCAACAAATGTAAATGTGTGAATTTCAACTCATCCTGTTGTTTCTATCACTTACGTCAGTGAAATTGAAATTAAAAAACAAGGAACTCACACCGGGACCATTTTTGAATGGCTCATGTTTATTTCATTAAAAATAAACATTGTCTATTTCTGTTTTTATCTAATGTCGAAGAAATTAACCTTTTCTGTGAGCATTGGTGTTTTATCTGAATACTTAAGATGGGAATTTAAGAACTTTAAAGGTCATTTAAGTATTTGATGTACTTTTACATTATTGGAAAACATACCGGCCGAATTGATAACCTCCTCCTTTTTTTTGAAGTCGGTTAAAAAGTAACGTTTATCTAGAGAAACTTTGAATACATGCAAGCCGCTGTGGTTTAGAACGGATGAAATTACTGTACGTAAGCCTTAATTTTTATTACGAGTATGTAGGCATATTACAATTTGCAAAAAAAAAAAACTAAAAAATCGTTGCTACTAAATTTGAAAATTCAGAAGGAGTACGTATAGCAAAAGACAGAAATTGTATAAAAGACTATATCTGTGGACTATATTATAAGAAGTCGAAATTGTTTCACTGAAAAAATGTTTGTTCTGTGAAACAATTTCGATACTAATTTACATTTATCTAAAATGCTAAATACATATGATTCACAAAGCTATCTTGTTGAACATTTTACCAACGAAATACGTCCAAACTAAATAGCAGTGTTAAGTTTGATGAATTCGCTCTAGATTTCGGCCAGGATCCACTCCCGTCACTCCCAGGCTGAGCGTTTACAATCTTGAAGTAGGCCATTTGGCTGCACGCCAGCCCTCATCAGTTCGCATGCTGAACGAAATCTTAAGTTTTATGGCCCAATAACTTTCTAAGGTGCTCCCCGGTACTATATTGCACTTGGTGTTCCGTCTTGGACTATAGTTTGGCATCTGCGGGCTTAAGGATCTTTCGCTTTGATAAGTTTTGTCTCACGTTTAGTTGGGATGAATTAATTATATATAACGGTAGGAGATGTCTTTAAGTATTATACATTACGGCCATGTTCAAGTAGAAATAATGTATGATCATTAAGATGGCTGTGCAAGAAATAAAGTGCAAATAATTATTGAAAGAATTTAAAAAACTACTAACCTAGTAATTAGATCTTTTCTCTAGTTCAATCATCATGTTACGTGTCACAGACCATATTAAGCTCTAAGCCTGAGGCTGCAATTAAATGTAAAAGCTTGAACTTATAAGATAATTGGTCCATACGAAGTAACAATTCTGCCCGCGGCGCCGGTTTTTCTACTCTATGTACTCACACATAGAATCCAAATAATAATGGACTATGTTATCGTTTTTAAATGAAGTAAGCAAATGTTTTTTCTATTACATAGATTTTTGAGATAAATGAATCGCCAGATGGCAGAACAGAGGCTATATAATATGTATCAGTTAATTTTATGCGTGGCTGTAAACGGGATTTATGTGCGAAATTTAAAAGCGAGTTATATTTTTGCATCCGTTTTGGGTCTGAAATGCAAGAAATTTTAACGACATGTTTAAAAAGTAAGTAGGTATTGAGACTACATTTTTCTAGTTTTAGATAATACCAGTTTTAGTTTTTCATAAAAATAAAACTTTTACACTATAAGCTTCCAATTTTAATGATTGTCATTTGCAATTTTAATATCCTGTTATTGATTCCAGGGACACTTAGAAAGTCACGACTTGTGTTCTTCCTAACCGTTACATGTTACTTGCTATGACGATTATAAGAGGACCTTATACCTTGCGTGACTGTAATCACTTATGAAGATCATTGCTACTCGCAACATTATGTAGTGAACTTTGAGCTGAAATTTACTTTGCGTATACGTGTTTGTAAGGGCTAAGAATGTAAACAAGTGATTATATTCTTTGTTCCTGTTTATGTGTGTTTATTCTTAGTTAAGTCAAAGGTCTTCTTAAGACGTTGTGTTGTTGTTTGTACCTTCTTTTAGTCGACCATAGAAAGAGTTTGGAGTATTTATTAATATCTTAGAGCATTAAACCAACTCGAAGATTATTAATTGATGGTACATCAAAATGGCTATTTCTTACCATTAATTATGTTTTTGAATATGTAAACTATAAAATTATCTTTTAACTCTGATCTCCACATAGAATACATTTGAATTAACAGAGAAAGTACAGATAAAGAAATATCTTGCTGCAACTTTCTAGAGTCTAATCGGATCGCAGGAAGCAATTAGATGTATTAGCGAAGTGCGTGTGAAGCCTTTCACTGTCTCGTGTGATTCTAACATTATATTCAATTTGCGTTATTATTGGATTTCACTAAATTATAGATATGGGTATGTTGCCAAGTTTTTTAAGGGATGTGCTTATGAGCTGACTATTCTATTATATTCGTAATCTAAAAAACGTATGTGTGTATAAAACATGTTTTTCTTTGTATACATCTACCTTTTATAGTTTCAAAGGTGGTGAAAATTTTTGTTTAATTCATCCCAGAAATTAGGAAAAGTATTTAATAGTTTGGGGTAGTATTGTTTCTATAGTATAATGGTGATGGGAGAACCCAATTTGAATTATATTTATTATTTATGAGAAATATGTCAAAAATAAACTTTTAGGTATGCTTTGATCATTTTTATTTATTATTTTAAGCGTAAATAAAACTTATAGGTAATACACGTGCAATCTTGCTTTCTAGAATACTAAATTAAGATTTAAAACTCGTTTACCATTAACAATATCATTCCATTATCAAGAAAAATAGAATTACTTAATCTAATTTTTATACAGCTTCCGGTATGTTATTATTTTTTTGATATTATAACTCAAAAAAACTTATTCATGGCACATAAAACGAGCATCGAACCCAAGCAAATATTTCTAGCAGACACCACGAAAATATATATTAAATAGAAACTAAAACATATTAAGCGATATAAAAATTAGATTAAAGTAGCAACTATCCGTATTAAAACACAACATAAGTGGGTTCAGTGGTGATACCACAGCTATTGTCCCTTGTGGAGATGTGGAAGTACCCATCAATGCCCCACTCAGGACCCCAGGAGTTCTTGACGATCCAGTATTCTTCCCCTTCGTTCACGCCGTAGCCAACTAGAGTTACCTCGTGGTTCAGGTCTGAGGTGGTACTAGAAAGAGATAGTTATATATTTGTGCTTGCTCAAATTTCTATGGTATGATGGCATTGAACATTGAGATGGAGTTTATTTTTAATTGATTGTATTTTTTGTATATTAATTTACGGTTATTCAGTGCAAAATAAGTATATTAATTCGGTTCGTTGAAACAAATTTTTTTCAGGACACATTTTTTCAGGACAAACCTTTGTCCTGAAAAAATATTTTTTTTTAAATCGAATCAAAGATTTAGAAAATATGTATATCTTCCTTGAAATTATTTCTCTCATTATAGGTAAACAAAAAATATATCAACTTACCAATAAGTATCATAATAAATACCGCCAGTGTAAAGGCTCAGTAGACCTGTAGCGTCTATTGATACCGAGAGAGGACCATGATAGACTAGCGCCACCTATAATAGAAAAAACCGTCGTATTTATTTGTATTTATATATTTGTTTCATTTATTATATTGTATTTTTCTTTATTAATTTAGTGCAGTTATAAATAAAATTGTCAAAATAAATATTCATCTCTTTTTTTGTTGTACTTTAAAATATTTTTTGGAAGACGATGGTGGATCTTAAATTAAAGAGGATTCATAAACATAACAGTTAGGTAGTAAATTTTATTTTCACTTATTTTATTTATACTTGCATATAAAGGTATATGGAGTGTAAAATGATAAGAACTCACTTTGAGAGCTTCCACGCTAAATGGTGTGACGTCAACAAAACCACGTATGGTGTACAAATGAGTCATATTGCTGATACGACAGAAACCATCCTGTGAAATGAAAAAATAAAATAAGTATGAAAATTAAATTCTTTACGTTTTATATTACCATTTATAGAGTACACAGTTTTTATAAACTAGTTCCAATGTTTTAAAAGAGGATAATTATACAACACCAGCCTATAGAAAAAAAAGAGCGTGTGTTGTGTCAGAAGTGAGAATTTTTTGGCAAGATTTAAAGATATCAAAATCGTCGCCTTACCCCATGACGTGACGGCATTGCCATGACGCGACCTTGAAATTTAACTCTCAACGCGCCTCTAGTTTCTCTTCAAAATAAACAGATGGAATATTTAAAACTAGACTTCTTTTGAAAACTATTTTTCCCCTACCTTATTCTCATAGGGACCATATTCCTCTTCAGTAGGTAGACCGTACTTCATCATCCATTGATAAGCAGCAGTGTCTGTTCCTCCATCGCACCCTTCCGCGCCGAATCTATTGTTCAAGGTATTTATAATAATTTGTAATTGTTTTATTCGGCACACATCATCGATGTAAAGATAGTTGATGTATTAAAATATGGTTCAATTCTTTATATTTACTATGTGGAGTGGTAAATTTATACATATAATAAGAAATGTATATGTCTAGTTTAAGTCTATTTATATGATAGCTTATGTGCCAACAGATTTCATTGTTTTGTTGCAAGATAATATGTATTGGTTACGGTGTGAATACGTTACTACCATAATTACTACCTGCCTACTAAATCCAATGGTTGTGACAATTTTTTCAGATAATAAGAACAAACTAAACTCACTCCCAAGCGCAGTCAATAAGAGCTTGATTGCTGAGCCTGATGAGCCTTCCGCCATTAATACTTGCAAGTATACCTTCCACAGCTGCAGTGGTCCCGAAGGTCCAACAGGAACCGCAATCTTCTTGTTCTGATTGTAGGAAATATGATATTATACGAGAGTTTGAAAGCTTACATAGGAAAGAAAGTTTGAATGGGCCCTAGAGGAAAAGCATTGAAATACTGGAGGTAGCTAATTTTGTTGAATGGAAACATTCCTGTATTTTGAAAAATGGTATAGAGGTTCATTAAATATTTTCGAAAATTCATTTGAAGGGATCGGGAATCGAACTAGCTAAAAATAAATAATTTATACCCTGTATATTATGATTGTTAGATAGAATTAAAAATAATTTGGAAAATCCAAAAGTGCACGCCTCATAATTTTTTTTTAATAAATATTTTTAATTATTATTTTTGTTTATTTAATAACAATTAAACCACATCAAATCAGACCCTGAAAAATGAAAGGGTTCTATTCCTGAGCATACTCAAGCGTAAGAGAAAAAAAAGACTCGATTAGTAAAGTATTTCGGTCGCTATCGTGTTAACAAGAAAAAGGATCCGCACATACAGACACACGGACGTCCAAGACAGAACTTTTTTAAACTGTTTTTTAACTAGTTTAAATAACAAAAATGACATCAAAAATATCATGAACGTTAAAAATAGTGTTTTTTCTTAATATGTGTGTGTATGTATTATCTTACAAGTGCAATGTATGATAAATAAAGACATTTTAAGTTTGAAAAATCAGATGTTTTGCGCGAAGCGACAGTAGTACCCACCTCAACGCTTCGCTTATGAGGCGTGCAATATTTAACGATAAAATAAACCATATCGATATATCAATATATACGTTCACAGACGATTTAGTGATAATTTTAATTATATGCTTTAATTTAATATTCAAAAAAAATAACAACATTTTTAATGCATTTTTTTTGTTCTTTTAGTCGTTTATTTGTTACATATTTAAATACTTACCTTTAACAGGTGTGATCCTGCCATATAATCTATGATCAAATTCCTCCGGTAAACTTTGAGATATCTCTTTAATTTGTTCAGGTGAATATGCGAACGGTACCGTCCCGACTTCACCTTGTTTCCGTTTCAATAGACCTTTCATCCTTTTCATTTCTTCCGGAGTACGGTCAGCAAATTTGGTAACACCAAGTTTAAAACCACTGTTATTGTTATTGTTAGCTATGATGCGCCTAAAATAAAATACTTTGATTCTGTAGATAATGTAACGTTAGCGTAATTTAAATTTATCAAATACCAATAGATTTTTATGACAATTATCTGCGGGTCACTGGGATCTGAGATACCAAGCTATTCTTTAATATTTTTTATGTAATGATATAGTATAATGCTGTTTTTTTACCTCATGTTATTGTGAAAAATAGCCTTCCTAATTTCACGTTCATCTTCATCTTTGTAAATTTTTTTATGTTTATGCGTGAAACTGAAAAATGATGAGATATTTTATTTATATTAAAATAAAAACTTAATATATAATATTTGTAAAATAAATACTATTACATACCTCTTAAATATACGCTCAACGTGATCTTCATGGTTTGTGTGACTTACTAACGAATCTCTTGTTACTTTAACATGCTTTGAATTTGCCAGTTTTTTATGGCTCTCACAGGGATCTAAAGTAATTGTTTTTTTTTTTGTATTAAGGGTATATATTGCAGTTATTAATAGTTAAATATTATATAACTACACGCTTTATTCAACATATTTAAAACATTTAGATTAAATAAGAATTATTTACTCCAGCAATATTGTTTACACTTCTCGAAATTGATAATTACAAAATTTGATAGCGTTATAATTTCAGTATAATAAACCTAATTTATTAATAATTAACAGTATAAGCTTAACACTTCTATATTAAATATTATAAAGCTGAAGAGTTTGTTTGTTTGAACGCGCTTATCTCGGGAACTACTGGTCTGATTTGAGAAATTCTTTCGTTGTTAGATAGCCCATTAATCGAGGGAGGCCATTGGCCGAGCACTGCGGGTAAAACCGCGGAGCACAGCTAGTTATGTATAAAAATTGAAGTACTTACATTCGTTCACACTGAAAACCTTGTCATCAACTGCAGTAGTTTTGAAGTTATAGAAATGCCACACTACATGTTCACTTAGGCTTCCTAACCACGCGTTAAATTTAATTTCTTCTAACCTACAAAAAACATTATTTCATTTAGGATATTCTCATATTATTTTAACAACGAAGTTTTACTCTGTATCATGAAGAAATTTAAACAAAATATGGCGGAAGACGCGGGTACCCGTGATAGAATTTTTTCTATTCTCAAAAATTTTTTATAAATATAAGCACATTTAAATCAGTAGTTGATATTATTAATAAAAATATCTTACTTGATAGGAATCCAAGTTTTATTTTCACTCAATTTAGCAATCAATATTCTTTTAAAATCTTCGCTTTCATCGTCACTTTCATGTACAAATTTATGTACGTTTTGTTCTTGTGTATTTTCTTTACCTATAAACAGAATCATCATAATTAGCCAATATATTTTGTTCCCACTACACGCTTATAGGAGTTTTTCTTTTGTCATGTTTTTCTACTGTAAGGAAACAGACCACAGATCACAGTCTTCAGAGATATAACGACATGTTCAAAAATAGTTTGAGCTGACATTCAAGCAAAAATATTTCTACACAAATCGACAGGAACAGGACTTATTTTATATCAGGAAAGAAAACTGACAGATAAGCTAATCAGAAGTTGTGAAATTGGTTTTAAATTTTGACTAATAACTTGATAGAGTCTTAACATTCAATGCATCTACTTCATACATCACGAAAAGACGTGAAATTCCTATTTTTCTGAATTAATTGAATAATAAACGATACTTACCCACGTAATCAAAATCAGACGCATCAGGGAGAACCTTATACAGAGAAATTCTGTGAAGCATATCTCCTTCTCTTTTTGTGCAATTTAATTCATTTTCTGCCTTTTCAGTTGTTATAGGGTATACCTGATAATTACATAAGCTATTAAATATTTCGATATTTTTATAATTTCTCAACAATACGAAAGTATTCAGTTTTTGTAAACTAGTTGTGTGTATAAATTTAATAACTTACTGTAAATTCGACGCCATATTTATAAGCAGTCCTTCGTTTTCCTCTAAAGTTGAATAATTTCACGGCTCCATTATTGAAGTCTGCACGAGATTTCTTGCTCGTACGCCTAATAAAATGTATATAAAATTAAATAGTTTTTCTGTTTTGGTAATCGATAATATGAATCATTTATAATAGTCGTTTATTTAGTTGCTTACGTTGATGTTATTATCTGGATATACAATTTAGGAGGCATTAAACATTTTGAATGTTCTTAATCTTTTCTAGATATTATAATAAAAGTTCGAAGTATAGAATTAAGCAAGAATATACTATAAGAAAAAAACATTCCATTAATATAATAATTCTATAGCCCTTAACCTGTCCTCTTAGCAAGCAACTCGTAGCATAGGGCAAACCGTGTTCGATATATCAGTTTAATTAATTAAGCACGTTCCCAGTCCGCTGTAATCCCATAAAATTACACTAGAAACTCGAATATTACGTTGAAACTAACCAAAATTTAAAATCTTCTATCCAGCCACCAGTCAGAGACCACCTTTCACCTTCAAGGCTATAAGTAGAGCTCCATTTTAAATCTGGTATATCCTCGTCATTGTTCACTGAAACAATGACAATTTAAATTGAAATAAGCAATAACGTATCAGAGTACTCATTATGATTTATCAGTAGGCAAAATAAATAAAAGTATGGCCAATTGAACAATAATTGTGTTCATTGAATTCAGAATTTCGTTATAAATTGCACATAGCTTTTAAGTAGCATTCAAAGTACAATAACCTTTACAATTGTTTTAAATTATTTTACTACAGGTACAGTGAATGACATGCGGTATTACAATTTTCATGTGACAAATTAAAATATTAATAATTAAGTATTTGTATAGAATGTTGAGCGGTTATCCGCTAGGAATACGGAGACTAATTTTTCATTCTCTATATTTCTTTATATTGAAACTCTACCTAATTGCTTGCTAAATCTTATTGCTCTTTATATTATACTAGCGGTCCGCCCCGGCTTCGCCCGTGGTACATATTTACGTTTTCTCTACATAAAAACCATCCTCGTACTTCAAGGAATATAATAAAAAAAGAATTATCGAAATCGGTTCAGCCGATCTCGAGTTATGCGCTTACCAACACATTTTGCGATTCATTTTTATATAAAAGACTAGCGGTCCGCCCCGGCTTCGCCCGTGGTACATATTTACGTTTTCTCTACATAAAAACCATCCTCGTACTTCAAGGAATATAATAAAGAAAGAATTATCGAAATCAGTTCAGCTGTTCTCGAGTTATGCGCTTACCAACACATTTTACGATTCATTTTTATATATAAGATTAAATCACACTTTATCTATATACTAGCGACCCGCCCCGGCTTCGCACGGGTGCAATGCTGATACTAAATACACTACAGAAAAATTGTGAACGTTGTATAGGTATAAAAATATAGCGGCCCGCTCGGCCGCTCTGGCATCGCACGGGTATAAAATACATAGCCGGGCGGCCACAAACGCTACGTCCCGCAATTTTTAAATCTGTAATATCTTCGAAAATATTCACTTAAATCATACGGTGTAAAGGGCCATATAGATCTATATTAAATGAACAATGTATCCATGGTATTTAATTGGTTAAGGATTAATGCTGTATTGGTTAAAATCGCTTCGAAAATTAGCCATTATTTGTCGTAAAAAGTAAATGACAAAAAAAAGTTATTGTGGGTTATCCATAAGAGATAGACATATACCATCGCGGACTTTTCTGTAGACCTTTTCAATGTGTATAATACTTATAGACTGGGGTAGAAGCCTTTGAAAATAATGAAAAGATAAAAAAAATCGCAGTCGGATGAAAAGGAGGGGAATATGATAAAAATGTAAGGAAAAATAAATTACGGTCAATCCGAGTTCGGGAAGCGGGAGGGGGGAGCTTTTAAGAGAAAAAAATGGTTTCTCTCGATTTCCGACAAAACTACAAGTCCTATAGAAAAAAGTTCAATGGCAAAGTTGTAGGTAATTAAAAGTTCTACAACTTTTGTGTTCACAATTTTTTCACATAACCTAAAAATTTAGGTGAAAAATTCAAAAAACCAAGTTTTTGGTCTTTTATTTCTATCTACTTCAAAATTTATTTTTTTCTACGAAATTTGGTGGAAACTTACTTTATTATGTCTCAAATACACTGTAATTTATTTGGTTGAAAATATTTATTTTTTCGCCTTATTTTGAATTAATACCAAAAAAACAACCTAATTTTCAATCGAAAAGTCACCCGTCAAAATATCAGCTTTTTTCAAAAACTTGGGGTGCCTTTTATTCATTGAAATCTCTACTTTCATATGGTGTAAAAAAAATAAACACCACCATAGTAAATGTTCTCAGGAAATGCATACAAACAGTGTGATAATGAGCTTTTACTAAATCAGGCACACTTCTTGAACTCTATATCTTCTCTTGTATCGGCTTTTCGGTAATATTTCAAAAGAAAAATAATTATCTGTTCTAAGTTTAATATTTTACAGCATATTCAAAAGCAAAATGATGTCGATAAAAACATTTCAGGTAGTTCGAGAAGTATGCCTGAATTAGTAAAAGCTAATTTTCAGACTGTTTGTATGCATTTCCTGAGAACATTTACTATGGTGGTGTTTATTTTTTTTACACCATATGAAAGTAGAGATTTCAATGAATAAAAAGCACCCCAAGTTTTTGAAAAAAGCTGATATTTTGACGGGTGACTTTTCGATTGAAAATTAGGTTGTTTTTTTGGTATTAATTCAAAATAAGGCGAAAAAATAAATATTTTCAACCAAATAAATTACAGTGTATTTGAGACATAATAAAGTAAGTTTCCACCAAATTTCGTAGAAAAAAAATAAATTTTGAAGTAGATAGAAATAAAAGACCAAAATCTTGGTTTTTTGAATTTTTCACCTAAATTTTTAGGTTATGTGAAAAAATTGTAAATACAAAAGTTGTAGAACTTTTAATTACCTACAACTTTGCTATTGAACTTTTTTCTATAGGACTTGTAGTTTTGTCGGAAATCGAGAGAAACCATTTTTTTCTCTTAAAAGCTCCCCCCTCCCGCTTCCCGAACTCGGATTGACCGTAATTTATTTTTCCTTACATTTTTATCATATTCCCCTCCTTTTCTAATGGATTTCATCCGACTGCGATTTTTTTTGTTTCAAAAATTATCTACTCTAGTCTATTAGTACATTATTTTGATAAAACTCGTAGGGTTCAGCCTGCGTTTGCACATTAGAAACCTCAAAAATAACAGTACTTCTCCACTACTTAATGGATCTTATTATACATATAAACCTTCCTCTTGAATCACTCTATCTATTAAAAAAAACCGCATCAAAATCCGTTGCGTAGTTTCAAAGATTTAAGCGTACAAAGGGACATAGGGACATAGGGACAGGGAAAGCGACTTTGTTTTATACTATGTAGTGATATATAAAACTCAAAGGTGACTGATATAGTGATCTATCAACGAACAGCCCAAACCGCTGGACGTATCGGGCTGAAATTTGGCATGCAGGTAGATGTCATAACGTAGGCGTCCCCTAAGAAAGGATTTTAGAAAATTCATCCCCTAAAGGGGTAAAATAGGGGATAGAAGTTTGTATGAAACTTTTTATTCCTTGGATGTATTTGCATGAAATTTAGCACACATATAGAGGGTAACTCGGATAAACACATAATATAGGTTTTATCCCGGAAATCCCACGGGAACGGGAACTATGCGGGTTTTACTTTGAGAACGCGGGCGAAGCCGCGGGCGGAAAGCTAGTATATTATAATTGCTTATTAAATCACACAATGAAGACGTATCATAAATAACTCTTCTTCCTCTAAAACTCTTATATGGATCAATAACGTTATATTAGTTTTTTAACAGTTTAGGTAAACATGCAATGATGCATACAGGATAATGAAATGTAGTCTATAAGTATTATAATAAAAAAACCTTCATGATACATTAAAAATATTAATTAAGAGAATAAAAAACATACCCGTGACTCCTGATGCGCAATAAACCGTATAAAATAATAGTAATTTAATTAATATTAAATACATTTTGTGAGACCTTTCACACTAAATGTCCCGTAATAAAAATATTATCACAAAATCAGCTTTATATAGAGGCTTTAATTAATGTTATGTTCTCAAATTAATTAATAATCCACTGTTTTGTGATATGGAATCGGGAAATGCTATCGAGGATTAATTTAGGTATGTGGAAATTATACTATGGATTTATTTTTATATTGTTTTGGAAAAATATCCTGTAATATTTATTATTTTATGAAGATTTTGTTTATAACCGGATTAAAAACTACATGTTCACAATTTGTAGTGAGTACCTATAGGTACTCTGTCTACTATTAAAAAAAACTAACAAATATACTTGGTTTCATGATTTTTTTAATTTCAACAGAAGTAAGTGTAAGATACAGTGTATAAAATTTATAAATATTCAATTTATTTACATACTGGAACCGTAGGTATATAAACAAAGTAACTTAAGGCAAAATGGGAGACTGTAGATGTATCTCATTTAATTTAGCTGTTTGTGACGGAACGAAACTTTTGGTATACAATAGGGTATGCACAGAGCGAGCATCCTCGCGAAGCAATTACTGCGCGAAACAGCTCGGTCGGTATGGACGTGGCTCGGCCGAGGATAGCATGGTTCACGCTACACTGCGCCGGGGCCGGGCCGTGCGGGAGCTGGGAAACAAATTAAACAGTATCAATACAAACAACAAATACCACCGACATTTCAACCGTTTTGACCGTGCCTCGTCCGGGTCCTATCCGTGCACGGCCGTAATGAATCATTACATAGAAAAAGTATATTCGATCGTGCCACGGCCTGGGTACTGACGGGGCATGGCCTGGTAGCGACACGGTGTAGCGTAATCATTCTTATCATGCTGAAATTGACAGCATACATTGCTTCGCGAGGCTGCTCGCTCTGTATAATATAGGTAGGTAAATGTATGTTACACTGGCAAACAAGACCGCGAACTTTCTTAAAGTTTATCGAGTCGACTTCCTATGATAGACTGTAGTATATTATTTTAAGAAGAATGTATTCGTTCGTTTGAGATGGCGTAAAAGTTTCTGGTAAAAACATTGTTTCAATATTTTGTGTAAAGTGAAAACAGAAATGCAAATAAATATCTTTAAAAGTTTTAATTCTCTATTGTTTAATTTATATACTTAGTACCTATACCTATGATTAGATTATTCGATCCAGATTTCTGCGTACTTTTCTTTCTTTGTCATTTCGTAATAATGTTTCGTGATTTAACTAATTTTGTTATATTAATATATTAATATTATATCAGCTAGTTGTTAATAATATGTACACAAGTCCAATAGCTCTTACGTGCAAATAATATACAATAGGTTGCTATAATAATCTATTATTCTATATAAAGAAACCAATAAAAATAAGCTTTGGCCCCTAAGATTTAGTTTCCCAAAGATTTGTATGTTACTTATTCTGCGTAGGAGCGAAGTTAACTAAGTTAGATGTCTTGTCTGTGATCAGCTAAGTATATCTTATCTAATAATAGGAGTTTTAATGAAGGATACCTTTTATTTTATCTTGCCTCTTGTTCTATATACAAGAGAAACCTACTTAATTAGTTTTTCTTCAAATATCCTTCCGCTTGAATGCTGTAGAATGCATTGGATACTTCTTTAGTTTAAAAAATCCTTGATTTCTTTTCTATTTTAGTCAAAGCAGATGCCAAAAAAAATTGTTAGATTAGAAAATCGAATTGAACTCCATTTTTAGCTTACTGTTTCCACCTGGATTATCTATAGGTACCTACATATAATAAATCTGTAGAAGGGTCAATTCTGTACTTTGAAAATATTGAAAAAATAAATAGCAGGAGGTGTTACTGGATCGATACCAAACCTAAATATGTGATTAAAAAAATTTTTGTCTGTCTGTCAGTATAGACAGACAGACAGACAAAATTTTTTTTTTTTTTTTTTTTTTTTTTTTTTATGTCAGAGCAAGCAAATGCTCTTCGATGAAACTTGGTATAATTATACACTATTATCCTGGGCATAAAATGGGATACTTTTTATCCTGGAAAAATACGTAGAAAAAAAAAATCTTAATTTTTCCGCGTGGACGGAGTCGCGGGCGGAAGCTAGTATTATATATAATACCTATATAAGTTTTAGCAATATAATACAGACTAAAATAACAAAAGTATCGAATATCCATATTAAATCAGCGTTCATTAATATTAAAGGGGTGTCATTAGTATCACGTCAACGTAATTTATTAACGGGTAACGAAATATTGATAAACGTGAGTGATAACTTATCAGAGGTATTGTAAATTTCAATAATTATTTTATATATAAGATATATTCGCGAATTTATAGTGTTGATGAATTGGGAAATGGTGTTTATTTAATAGAGCTTAAGGTTTTGTGAAAAGGGTGTAAGATTGAAACTGTTAATAATTACATAGGTTATTCCGAGTAAGTTTAAGAGATTTGCAATTTTAATCATAGTTTTTTAAACTTAAAAAGATTTACTCTGATAATGTTTTAGGATCAGAGATATACATTACAGACTGATTTAATTTAATAAATGCTACCCAAAGATGTGAATAGAGCCTTATTTTACACTTAGAATTTATATTTAGATGTAAATTTTCATATAAATCGTTAACTATTTTCCCGTTTCCGTGTTATAATATGACCTAGACTGTTTGTATATACATTATACTAGCTGTGCTCCGCGGTTTTACCCACAGTGCTTTTTCCTAGCTCCTTTTGGTCTATAGCCTTCCTCGATGAATGGGCTATTTAACACAGAAATAATTTTACAAATCGGACCAGTAGTTCCCGAGATTAACGCGTTCAAACAAACAAACTCTTCAGCTTTTTAATAGTACGTATATAGTACCTCCATATAATATGTACAAACAGTGTAAGCTAAAAAATAAATAGATCATGTAAAAAATGTAGCAAGAACATTGGAAGCTTGTTTTCTAATACCCTGTCAAGTTGTAATTAGCTTCCGTAATAAATCATATTGTAATTGAAGCAATAACTCTAGGAACGAGAAACCCTGGCGATCTAAGAACAAAATTATAGCTTGCAACAGTCCTATAGCATTCAACTGACCTAATTTAAAATGTAATTTCGATAATATACTCTGAACTACGAAGTTTAACCGGCGGGAAAAGTTAATGTCTTAGAGCCAGTGTGAATTTATATTTACGTACATATTTATTGTTCTGGAAATAAAAATAAAATAATCTTATAAAATATACGTAATGTTTTGTCCTTTTACTATTACTTTGACCCGACTATTAACGATTTTACATAGTATCTTATTTTAGGAAAAAGATGTCAAATTAAATTGGCATATACTTTTATTTATATAAATAAAGTTATTTATTCAAATAACTTTATTTTGAATAAATAAAATTATAAGTTAAAATTAAAAAAAAAACCGGCCAAGTGCGAGTCGGACTCGCGCACCGAGGGTTCCGTACAATTTAAGGTTTTCGGAATTTTTCCTTTATGTGTGCTATAAAACGTTGCTTCATGCCAAATTTCAAGATTCTAGGTCGACTGGAGGGTAAGTTTAGGTTTAGGTTTTGATTCCCTTGCTAGTACTTGCGAGTTTCAAAATATGCAGCTTAAATTGCTGTTTCTTTTGATTGCGTTGATATAGAAGTTTGATTTTGTTACAGCTTAAAGGTATTATAGACCTGAGTATTTGGTATGAATTTCAATTTAATACCTCTACGCGTTTATGAGGAAATGGGTAGTAAGTTTAAAATTATTAAAAAAATATATATTATGTGATGTAACTAAAAATTTATGGTTTTCGTAATTTTTCCTTTATCTATGCTATAAGACGTTGCTTCGTACCAACTTTCAAGATTCTGAGTTCACGGGAAGCACCCTGTACGTTTTGATTCCCTTGCAAGTGTCGAAAATTTGCGGCATAAACGGCTGTATCTTTTGATTGCGTTGGCTTAGAAGTTTGATTTTTTCACAGCTTCAAGGGACAGTAGACTTGAGTAATTGATATAAATTTCAGCTTCATACCTCCACGCGTTCCTGAGAAAAAGGGTCTTGACAGACGGACGGACGGACGGACGGACAGACGGACAACAAAGTGATCCTATAAGGGTTCCGTTTTTTCCTTTTGAGGTACGGAACCCTAAAAACAACATCGTCGCCATAAAATACCTACATAATAACTAACAGCATCAAATTGGTTCGTGTTACAGCTGCTGGTTAAATCAGTTTTATTACTAATAAGAAATCGTGAGATCAAGATATAAACCAACCTTTACGTAATTGATTTAATAAATCTATGAAAAGGGCGTGGAATTTTGTATTCTGATTAAGTGTACACGCATTAAACGCTTACAGCGCTTAATGTATAGCAGGAAATTTTAATTAAATCTCTAAATATTGGATCGGCTCAGTTATTAACGGTCATTCGCCACGAATGAAATTCCAGCATGATATTTGTGCTGTTATTAATTTATTACATTAAAGTATAGCGTTTTCATGATGAAAAGTATATTTCTTCAAAAAGTTTCTGTTCTTATGTGGTGGTTGGGATTATTTTAAAGTTGAAGGAAGTTCAATTCTTTTCGGTTGAACATGAATAACGGATGCGAATTTCTAACAAAAATTCTACTGAAAATAAATGTTATTCTTTTGTAATGCATGATCGCATCTGTACCTTTTTTCTCATAGCATTCGACTAAGAATATAAGTTCGTTTGCAATAATATATTAGTGTTCTTGTTGTATCGAAAAACTAAAGGCAAAATAACCTAATCTCACGAAAAGACATATTTTAAAAATGGTAGATATAACTTTATCTTGCTGGAAAATATAAAACACGAACACATGAATTTTACAGCAGTACAATAGAGCGGTATAAATATATAAGTGATATGAGTTGGAGAGAGCTCACATAAACCAGTTCCTTCCATCAAGGGCCATTCAGGAACTTTTATACTTAAAACTTCTACTTGTTGCGCATTCATTTGAACTGAATGTAACCCTGGAACTAAGTTCAGGCCTAATACAGAGTGAGGAAAAATGCCGAGTGCTTTTAGGGTTGCCAGCTGGGGGAAATTATTTATTTATATTGCAAATTTTTGACGTGACAACACCGTGACAACGTCTTATAATTCGAAAGTGTCGGCTGCACGCACGAGAAAACATGACTCATGCGGCGTTACCTCGCTCTGAGGCGTTCCATGTGAGGCTTGAAGTGCAAGCGAGAGCGCGGAACGAGCGACAAAGAAGAACAATCGGCCTTATGACGTTGTCACGTTCAACTATCGTCAGTAAACAGACTTTACAGACAACCAATTTTTTTTTGCTTGAACTGAAATTTTTCTTCATAGAAATCTAAATAACAAGACACATATAGTGGAGCGCCGTAAGGTTTATACCTCGGAATCCAGGGCCAGTCAATGAATATTAATATAAACCTTGAAAATATGTTTTTAATAGTATATAGAAAAATGTTAAAAAAAATTTTTTTCGCGCTCTCAATTTTTTAAAAATTATTATAAACAATTATTAATTTTTTGGAGTTTTCATTGATTTATATTAGTCAAAAGTAATATTTTAAAAAGAACAACTACATATTACAAACTTGAAAACTTGATCTTGGATCTTTAGGGACTGCAGATATACCGATGAAGGTCGGGTTGGAGAATAGAGGGGATAACAGCAGCTGTTCGGTATTGTTCATGGCGGGCAACTTGCTAGACATAATACGTAGCTGTTGTTTTCGTTCCGAAAAATATTTATTTCAGATTTTTGTTTATTAAAAATTAATGTTTATATTATTGTGCAGTGAGTGTGATAAAAGTTAATTATTGAACATTACTGAGTTTTAAAAACTTTGAAAATAGTGGCATAAATTGTATCTAAGTAGGTATTTGTTTTTCATTTATATTACATGCTTTTGAAAACAGTTATGAATATTTTGTAATAAATCGATGTTAAAAGTTAGAATATAATAGTAGAATTTAATAATATAAATCATTAAGTAAAAGTTAGTTATTAATATTACTAATATTTGTTGTTGCAGCCACGTTTCGCAATGGGTGAACCATCCAGTATTGATAGTACAAGCAATGATTGCCTCATTTGTGATAAAATCGGATCTAGTTCTGAATTAAGCTCTGAACTAGGAGATATTATAAAAGTCACTAGAGGCATATCATCATTAAAAGCTGCATCTGCGGAAAGCATCAAGCGGGGATGGACTTTCTCAGTATATAAATGCTCGCGACTTTGTCTACGTGCATTCGGTATGCAGACAAAAATATATTAATAAAGGATGCATTAATTCTTATTTAAAAAAAAAGAACACCACATCGATCTGCATGCTCTCCACCTAAAAAAAGCTTCGAACAGCTACTTCAATTGATTTTGATTGGAAAACTAGGTGCTTCTATTGTGAAAAAGAAGCGGATGAAATGAAGGAAAGAAGGAAGTCCAAGTCGTCAAGACAACAAATCAGCTACGTCACAAGTATACTGATTTCAAGAAAAGTATTGTAAGTTTGATATGTGAAGACAAAAGTGAATATTGTCGCAATATTCATAAAAGAATTGTAGGCGTGTTAGATTTAGTAGTTCAGGGAGCTAAATATCACGCGGATTGTTACATGCGTTTAAAAACAACGCTAAAACAGACTCAGAGGGAGAAAAATCACTAGCACTAATGCTTCACCTACAATCTATATCAACGAGATCGACGACGACGACAATAATGTACAATGATGTAACAATGATAATTTAACAATGATTAATGATAATTTTTTTTTGTAACTTATTTTAACTTAACTTAACTAACATTGAAGTTACTCTGCACATATAATTTATTACAAATAAAATTAAATTTTTCACTATAAACACTTTTTTCCCCTTCCGCCTCTCATTTTTCAGTAAATTGTTGTTAAAAATTGTTGTAAATCGAGATCGGTCAATTTTTTTTTTTTAACTTTTTTATTTGAGGTTTTAATAATGCAGTCTCATACTTGATATACAGATTCATTGACTGGCCCTGGGTTCCGAGGTTTGACCATTCTTATGCCTTACGACACTCTACTAATAGAAGTGCTGTAATGTCATAAGGGCGCGGGCACACGATGCGTTGCGGCGCCGCACCGCAAAGATTTCACCGTGTCAGTGGGTACACGAGCGGTGCGGCGCCGTAACGTTTTTATATCGCAGCGGCGTCGTAGCAGCGTTGCACAGCGTGTCTTTCCTTGTGACGCAAAACAACTGAGCGGTGCCGCTCCGACGTCGCACCGCATTCACCCCTCCCCGCCTCGTCTTGGTGGTTACAAGTCCGGTGCGGCGCCGGAGCGCATCGTGTGACATGCCACAGATATTTCTATGTAAGACGACGCAGCGACACCGCTCCGGCGCCGCACCGCCGCCGCAACGCATCGTGTGCCCCCGCTCTTATTCGTTTGAAAATCGCTGTCGCCAAAATCAACACATTCAAACCGAAAGCTAAACAGTACACACAAGTAAACTATGCCTTTTATTGGACAGCTTGATTTTAGTGAAAACTAACTTAACTATTAAATTAAGCTCTTGAATATGTATCCTAACGCACGAATTTACGGTTTATTTTAGAATAACATCCCTAAGTATATGAGACTTTTTGCTCCAATACGAACAAACGTGATATAATAAGAATGGTCGACTGTGTAATTCATTGTTATTTCGATTACTATGGTGACACTCGTAATACTTGTAAATATTCTATAATTTTAAGGAAAAACGGCATTATTTCTAAAAAAAAATATTTTCCGATGAAATATTATTCCTTTATAAGTATAATTACAACTTGTGGAAGAATTTCCGCAATGGGAATTGCTGAAACACACCATGTATACACTCATACGTCTCCAGAGCAACTGAACAGTGACGAATGCACTGGTGATGTGAACACCACCTGAGTGGCGACAAGGTCACGCACGCTTACGACTTCTAGTGTCTTGTTATTTAGATTTCTATGTTTTTCTTCGTAATAGTTTAGGCTTGACAAGTTACCTTGGACTTGGCTTTACCTTGGGCTGGCCAAGTTGTGTTTTTAAGTCGATGGTATGTTAGGATTAAAGAAGTTCTATCAAAACATGATTTATACATGTAAATATATATTTTTTATTTACAAGACGAGATAATTACGTGAAATAATAATATGTAATTTTGTGTAATTTGATACTTTTCTCCGAATAAATTCTACGTTTTTTCATTAAAAGGCAATTTCGTTACAAATTTATTATAATAAATTGGACACCCTAGTTTTCAGCTATCAAGTTGAAAAGTATAAATATTTAAGTTTTTATGTTTGAGGCTAAAGAAGTTCATTCAAATTCTTTTTATCAAAATGTAGGACGTAGGAATTGTCCCAGATTTTTATGAGTGCAATGTGGTTTACTTGTATTCGATTTACGTGTTACATGTTTCATTTTATGTTTACTTATTATTGTTTACTTTGAATATTTTCGTGGATATACATACTTATTCAGAAAGGTATGTTTTGTTTGAATATACAATTTTACATTCATTTGATACTTAAATTGAAAAAATGAAATCATTGTTTGACTGCATTGAAATGAAGAAAATATTGATTTCTCTTTCGTGAAATAACACAATGAATTGAGGCCTCCTTCTGCTTTAACTTGGTTAAAAAACAACAATTCTGAAGAAATGGATCATTTTATTTAAGAAGTAAGGGGAAAAGCGAGATTGCAGTATCGAAAAAAGCGGATCTGACGAACTGTAAAGTACAAAGCATTTGTGATTAACAGCATTCTCTCATACAGACGGGAACCCGATATAATACTCAGCTTTGTACACCAAAACGTGACAGCATTTGCCCAACTACCAAAAACCTGGCTATCAACGTAGCATCTCCATCTTATAAACCTTACATGAAGTACAAATTTGCTTAAAGTGCTCTATAATCCCATCCTGCTAAGCGTAAAATTAAACACGTGGTACTCCCAAACCAGTTTTAACCGGTTACAATAAAGGTGGATTTACATTGGCGCCAAATTAAAGCATTTGTTTCGGTGTGTCGAAACGACCGTTCCCTCGGAGTGATAAAAAGACACAATGGAACGGTCAACGTGTCTCGTGCCACGATTTGTGTTGTCGAACCGACTGGTGGCTGTGTTTTTTGCTGATAAACATTTTTTACTATTTCATTGAAATGACAGCGCGGGTATTGTAATCCCGGCGCGTTGGAATTATACATTTATGAACTCGTAGGTTAAAAGTGGTTAAAACGAAACTTTAATGGGTTGTATTCGTTTAAAATATGAATAACTTTTGGGAATATGAAAATATTGACAGACTGACATTGATGGACAAAAATCAGTCATTTAAAGGGTTTGAGCCAAGGTTTGAGCATTATAGACCGGGAGATACTGACACAAAATTTCGAGTCATTTGTAACAAGGATGGCGGTTCTACAGGGGTCTTAGTACGCAATGACAAAAAGAAAAATGATGGTGTGAACGCTGGTACCGGTGGCTTAGTCGCGTGGGCGTTTGTCGAACTCGTCGGAAAAATAGCGAAAGTCAAACGATTTGTAACACAAAAATTCTAGAATTTACCGATAGCCCATAAAAAAGTAGTAGGCGGTAGTGTCATGCCACACTTTTCCGGTGTTACTTACAGCCCGCCATACCGACGCGAATGTGTTGATTTAAATAAAACAATCATTCAACCATTTGTACCAGGCTAACTTTTGCACAGGTAACTATCGTCGTGCAGCCATTTACGAAAATCGCCATGCCATACTTTTCGGACGATTCCAAATGGTCGCCATACCGCCGAAAATCTGCAAAAAATTTTTATTTCGCCAAACTTTTTGTACCAGTATTGCATTTGGATTTTTGGAGAGTATTTGATAAAATGTGACCATTATTATATTTGCCATACTTCTAGTAGGGGGAAAAAGTGCTGTCATACTTGAAAACTTAATTTATTATTAATTTATATAAGTGAAGATTTCCAACACATAGATCTTTGAAATTTTGTATTTATATTTGTTGATCCTCAAACTTACAGGAAAAATGAGTGCCATACTGTTACAAATCGTTTGACTTTCGCTATTTTCCGACGAGTTCGACTAACGCCCACGCGACTAAGCCGCCGGTACCAGCGTTCACGCCATCGTTTTTCTTTTTGTCATTGCGTACTAAGACCCCTGTAGAACCGCCATCCTGTTACAAATGACTCGAAATTTTGTGTCAGTATCTCCCGGTCTATTAAACAATCTGCAATCTGACAAAAATTAAAAACATGAAAATTTGTGAGGATGAATGTTTGAACGTCCACCTATATTTTTTCCCCTTTCATGGGAATAGATACAAATTCATAGACATTATGAAAAAATACCTCAAACATTTGGTGTTTTCAAAGTCACTGCTATTTAAGTGTTCAAAACACACTTTATACCACCCACCTACAATAAGTTACTCGTAGTAGACAAATTATAACAGATAAAGAATAAAGTTATTAACCAGGCCATTCATAACCAATTCATAACCATTGATTCATAACTCATATTCCTACCGCCAGAGTAATTAAAGGCTGTTTCGTATCTATTGTACAGCAATTAATATTGGACAAGTAAGCATGGCTACCGGGAACCCAGCATTATCAGATCATTAAACAAACAACGGTACTTTTGTAACTATTCGTAATATAAGTTTAATTTACGCCCACTCCAATTCTGACATCAAATATTTATTCGTCTTATCTGAATCAGTGTTTTAATGTGTTTAAATGGTTGAAGAGAAGCTTTTAAACTGTAAAATGTATTTCGAATTTATGGACCTTTAACAGATAGTTGGTAAAAGTTATGAGTTATGGGTTTAAGAAGAAATAAGGTTTTGTTTACATGATGTGTTTTATGCTTGTGAATTCCTGGTACTTTATGGGATACGGGGTATACGCAATTTCGACCCCGGACTCTAGTATATTTTTTGCTCGGGTATTTACCCTAGGTAGGTGAACTGAAACTGTTTTACTTAGACTATTTCATTTATTATTTTTCCAGAGATGTTGAAGAAATCTATACTAATATTATAAAGCTGAAGAGTTTGTTTGTTTGTTTGAACGCGCTAATCTCGGGAGCTACTGGTCCGATTTAAAAATTCTTTCGCTGTTAGATAGGTCATTTATCAAGGAAGGTTATAGGCTATGTATCATCACGCTACGACCATAGGAGTGGAGCCACGGGGGTGGAACCGCGCGGAACAGCTATAGTTTTTAATAAACTGTATCTTTAATTACTTTGCAATTCGTGTTAAGCAAAACAACTTTTTCTCTTACATATTTTGTGCTATTAAATACCTATACACAAATAAACAAACCAGTTAACCAGTTACTTTGAACCTGTTAAATCTATTTATATCCGACCTCATCCATATAGGTATGTAATACACGTCTTCAAAGTTAAAATGATAAAAATCGTCAATTTATGTATGGGCTGCGTAGACTTATTTTTGTAATAATTTCAAACTTAAAAAGCAACAGCGTAACTGGTTCGAAGCTAATTAAGAAAGCAATTTGCGAGTTATTTATGAGTTATAAAAGAATATAGAGTGCTTTTATCTGCTGAGGCAAGGAAATTGGTTTGATGTCAGAACTTGCGGTTGTGACTTTTGTAGAATTTAATTAATATTTTTAAGTGTATCTGCTTTTTTAATTTTGCAATTCTTTCGGCTCTTTCTGTTTCCTGTTTATTGGTTGTTTTATCAGTGATATTGCTTTATGAATGATTAAATTAATGATACAGAGATAGATTTTAATACTGATTTTATTATTTATAACATGTATGAATTTAAATAGTTTTGATTCGTTGTTTTGATTTTAAAAAGCAGTTAAAAATCGTTTCTACTCACTATGTAATATAGGTAGTAAGTATTTTATGGATAGGTCATCCATTTTATGTTTTACATGCGCAAAAAAAACATAACAGCCATTTGGGAAATCTTTATTTATTGTTTTAGGGAGATACATCCACCTACATATGTATTGATTTAACATACTGTTACTACCAAGAGTTTAATGTTTTAAGATGAATATGTAAAGCCATAACGTATTTTTAACAATCGATATATGTACATATATTTTACGCTACGCATATTACGTGTCTTTGTATGAGATCTGAATTATCTTTATTTGGATTCAATATTATCTGTAAAACTTTATTTGACAGAGACTACGATAAAATTAAGCTCTAACAAAATGTTTTGTATGACATACATTAAATATAAAAGAAAGTCCCAACTTTATTGATACGAGTCAGCATCGGCTGGATAAAAGAAATTGAAATAATGATATATTATGACATATCAGCGGGAAGACAATGCTCTGTATTTGAAAACAATATAAACTATACATTGAATAGTTGGTTCAAATGATTTATTGGATTCCGTTGGTGCAAACAATGGAGGCTGTTCTGAGGATTAATTCTAGTATCAGATTGATTGTTGCACAATTCGGATGATATTCTTTAGGATTTGTATGTAAGACTTGTATAGGATGAAGTGTTAGAAATGCTGCTATGATATTGGCAATTTTCACGAAAGAAACACACATGGTTAATTATGTAGAGCTTTCGCATTTATTACTAACAAACTATTATTGACAATGGGTATGTATGATCATTGTCAAAAATGAGGCGGCACATCTTTACACAATAAATTAATAAAAATCTATTACTTTATTTTAAGGAAATTTCAACCTCGACGAGACTCGCAAACTTGTTACTTTTAAGTTTTTTGTATTGAAATATACCACTAATATGAAATTGAACCTCTCCAGTAGCGTTGAGATCTTTAAACACACTACATAGTAAAAATTGAATTATTATTAGAATAAAATAGAGTAGACAATTGACGATTTTGTAGGAAGCTCTTTACTGTCCCGATAAATTCTACATTTCATTTTATTATTAATGGTAGTAACTACAAAATAATGAAGATAGGTCTTGTCGGTACTTTCACCTACTAAAGTAGGTATGTACGTAGCACGTACTTTAGTTTCTTTTAACTAAGTGACATTCAATGATTATGTTGGACATTGACCTTTTATTTATAAAACAATATGTAAAATTAGTCACACATTTAATATCGTTATAATATTGCGTGCGACAAAATCTCCACAGGGGTACGATGTAATTAATGAGAGGATAAACCAGCTGCAGAATTAATTGTCTGCATGCTGCGCTGTACTCTTCATAAATAAGATAGTCAAGTATAATACCCGTATTTTTCATAATACATTTTTATTATTCAAGATGTTTTTTCTAAATTTACAGATACTGCTGATTTGTTTTATTAATAATATCTATCCTAGTCCGTATTTTAAGAAATTATCAGAATTAATAAATTACTTGATTTGTTTTGATTAATTGCATTATATTATGTCTAATGTGTAAAAAATATAATAATAATTTTGTATACCTAAGGCTTAAATGTTGCAAATACGGACGAAGAATGTAAATGAAAATGGAGGAAATATTTTGTTAAGACGTTTATCCGCTTTTGTGAACACAACAACCACCTAATGCATTTTGGGAGAGTAGTCTTATTTATTCATAAATATTATTTATTCCGTCATACATTAAAAAATCCGGAAAAGCAGCAAAACCTCTAATACCACATTGAAATAAATACAGATAGATACAATAATTTCCTCCGATGGTGATTCTGAAAGCATTATTTACATTATTATATTTTATTTTCTTTACAGACACCTTAGTTATAAGATTACAGCGATCGACCAGCCTATCTTTTTTTATTTTACGAGCTTTTTATGCACCTTGTTTATTTTTGTTTGGAAAAGCTTTCTATACAATATTGAAAACTTTAAGGATTAACATACTTTTTTATCTTAAGGCTGGAGAGACATTTAATAATTAACAATTAATGCAATAAGAACAAAGATGATATCTAATATAGAAGCTACTCGAAATATCAGAAAATGTCTCACGTATAATCTGTTTTCATTAACAGTGGTTAACAGTTGTAACCATTTTTAAATTGTCTTTTTATACGCTCAATTAAGATAGTCGGTATTAATCGAGCTCAATTAATTTTAAAGGGCTTCTGGCGGTGACGTCATAATGAGGCTGAGCCCCTATATCCACGGAGGCCCCAAGGCGACGCGACTGTATCGTAAAATAATATGAAATTATTTTTCAATTGGTGCACTGTGCGCTGGTCCAGTCAGATGTCTGTGCCAAATTTCATTGGTATGAAATTTCATGTCTTTTAAAAATAGCATGAAACAATAGCTATTATGATAAAAATTGTAACATTATTTGTATTCATTGATTGCTTTTTGTTTAAATTTAGGATTTAACTAAGGCGAAAGCTTTTTGTTAGGTAATATTGAAAGGTTAGACAGCGAACTGTTCTTTTATATAACTGTGCGTAACGAAGCATAGGTATAACCTAAAGTATCTAATTCCGAGAAACTATTTGATCATTATCGCCAAAATATAAATAAATCTGCTAGATTTCATATTATTTCTATCTACAAGGGCTGCTAAATATACTACTTCTGACTCTATATTTTGTAGGCGCGGTTATAGTTCAAATGTTATGTGATAAATACGTCCCTGACTTCCGAATCTGATTCAACGATACATCGAACGTAGGTATACAGATTATACTGAGATGCTATCAAAATGATTGACGTTAGATGATTGTCGAAAATATAAGTTGTTTTAATTATAATTTACTCCTACATAGAGAGATGAATGTTAGGAAATTTTTGCAGAACGAGAATAAACATAATTACATAATACGATGGTTATCATTCTGTTCGGTAATCATAGTTTTAAAGAGGTGAATGGGAAGTTTGAATAATATTAGGTACTTGAATAGCGGGTTTATTTCATGTTAATCATTGACAACTTTGGCTATCGGTCTTTTTCACCTTTTCATTGAAAGTTTTTTTTTATTAAGATGAAACGAGAGAAGCTTTTTGTTAAGTTTTCTTACTTTAGTAGGAAAAAATTGTTTTCGTTTTACAATATGTCATGTAAATACCACATAACAAACACGTTACTGAAACAATATTCGAATATTTGTGATAATATTTGCTATCGAAATGTTCCAAATTAGTTCCTGTAATTGAAGTTTATATTATGAGACATAACTCGCGTTATGAAATCCTGTTTCATAACGAAGCTATGCCGGCATAATTGTGTAATTACTGTTAATATAACACACGTTATAGGAATCGAAAATAACTAGGTGTAGCAGTAATAGAATATGAATTACAAAACCAAACCAAACCAAATATGAATTACAAAACCAAACAAAATCAAGTTATTGCAATGTTTTGATTTGGTTTTGTCAATGGACCAGTGTAAGTATTAAATATACAAACAAGTATTTTTAAAAGAAAAGGAGCCTAATTTAGATGCTACTGAAAGTCATCTGAATATCATCATTGTTTTTTTTTCGTGCATGGAAGATTCTCGAGTATCATATCAGATAATATTCATGTGATGAGTAGATATTAGGCATATTGCACTTGGATGGTTGCGGAAGAATTCCAACCAGTACCCGCGGCCCCATCATTAAAGCGGCTAAACGGAACACAGTGGGGTTTTAGTCAGTAAGAATCCGCTCCTTGCTGCTCCTTCCCCGGGGTCCGTGGGTATCTATGCAAGATTTCTCCACTAAAACAAAAAAAGGTTGTCACTTGGATTAGTCCGTTGTCAATTACTGTCCTCAATAACATTGAAGAACCACATCGAATCATCCAAACAATACGGGCCTTTTTACATACATGCTCGGTTGCAGTCAGAGTGACTTATCACAACAATCAATTGCTCGCTGTCCATTTGTTTAATGGCCTGCTATAGACGGGCAGGAGCTAAATGTTATCAGCGAATGTCAATCGCAGTATGTTTCAAAGCAAATGTTTTGGTGTGAACCTCCAGTGGCATGCTCGCTATGTGAGCTTTCGTTGGAAGGTGAAGACGCGGTTTTTCGGTGGTATTCTGCAGGTTGTTGGATAGTTTAGATTATCATAGTAATATAATTAGTTTGATCATTCAGCTCTGGAAACAAAACGAAACAAAATGTATGTACGCGCAAAAAAGTATGTACAAAAAATGTATGAATGACGTATCAGCACGCATCAGTTAGTTTTAAGACGATACACAAAAAAAAATCCACTGCTTGGCGGGCGGAGTCTAATAGCTCGCTATCGCGAACGCGGGTGTGCGCGAAGTCATTCTTGCAAACTCGCCGCGCTGCCGCTGGCCGACTCGGGACAAACATGTATGGAGTCGTCATACAGTTATAAATTATAATATTGTTATACATTTATTCAATTGTTGATTTATTGGTTTTATTTTCTTGCTTATAAACAAATAATCTTCTTTCCAACAACTACTTAGACATTATTAATAATTATTATTATTTCGTAATGTTTACTTTATTACAAAATAATACAGGTTATAAATAATCTTTAAAATAACAAAAAATATTGTTACTCTGAAAAAATGAAATGGTAATCAATAACGCGGACTACTGAATTGATTTAGATAGAATTTGATGCTGACGTAGATATTACATCATGCCCAGAAATGAAAGGTACTATTTCTGAAAGAAGTTATAAACCCTAATTCTTCTCAGTCAAAGTCAAGAGTGGAAGATATCACTAATACAGTAAAACTGATGCGAAACTTTGGATGTTAATTTGTATATTTTTTTGTTAGTTGTTACTTAATCACGTCAAGACTACATTACCAATTTTGATAAAATATAGCTAATTGCCTGGATTTACACATAGGATACTTTTTATCCGAACTGAACACTTCTGTGGGATAAAACAGGATTCACGATATAACCTAATTCCAAGCGGGCAAAGCCGCGGTCGGAATGATATTTTTTTAAATAGAAAAATTGTTAAAAAAAAACACAAAATATATTGACGCATGTATTTATTTTTTGCACTCTATTATAATTGTAATTATTCATTACAAATAATCAAAATAAAATAGCCAGAACAAAGTTAGGCCCTGGTAGGGTAGGTAGGCAGGTACAGCAATGTGAGACGAACACTGGCTTATTTATACCAATAATAATGTATTATAAACATTAAATTAAGTTTACAACAAAAATACATAATATTAGCTAATGTGAAAACGAATCAACCAATCATCCCACAACAATGAAATGTGCACACAAATATTCATCCAAATCGGTTCATGTGATTAGGAGGAGTGACTGCAGCGCCATCTTCCGGGCCCAATTGTGTTTCCAGATCACCCAGGAACTCAATTTAATATACTTACACAAAATTTTTCGAAATTAAAACTCACATTACTATGTAAATATGAATATAAACCTGTTTTAGTACTAAGCAATTTCCCGCACAGGTGTAGTAAGTATAAATGAAATAAATATCAACATCAAATTCTTTATACAACATACTTATCTACCACCTACTAAGAAATGTAATTCTTGAAATTTTTTCGTATTTTTTTTAAATATAATACTACTCCAATGAGCTCCTGTTCCATATCACGTCCGCCATACTTCCACTAAGTTCACCATGATTTTTTATTTCTTTGCACTTTGTTGCTTTTTGCTAAAAATGGAATCATGCGATAAAACCAGTAGAACGTTGATAACATACATTTTTGACTGAATAAAGGTACTTACGAAGGAGTGGGTTCACATTGTGAACAATCAGTGGGTTTATTTTCCTTCTGGATTCCGGATTTCTGAAAAGATTATCTATGCTATAAATGAAAAAAATCTTGCACATTCGTTATGTACTTAAAACAGGGGTACATATCAAACATCGTCTATAATACAATTATCATCAAATTTAAAATAAAACCACCTTCTTCATTAATTTGTTCCAATTGTAAGCATTCTTTTTTCTACAACCTTTATGTTTCTTCTTCTTATTTTCTTTATTGTCCCCATTTGTCTTATCGTGTTGTCACCCTTTTTTACGATTGCGCGAGCGACACAAGTTCCCCGTGTGACGGCCGTAGCGGGAATGACTCGTGCAGCAATCGGGGTAGGAAGGTACAGGGCGGCTCTCGCTATATTGGCTGGTCGCGCGCTAATTTCAAGTATTTCTTGTTTATTTCAAAACCATCGCATATTTCAAAATTCTAAATCGGTAGACGTATAGGTTGTACATTTTATAGTTAATATCCAAAAAGTCGTAACTTTACGTTTGTTATTTTGAAGATGCCAGAGATTATAAAAAAATAACAATGAGAACTTTGTATTTTTTTTCTATCGAGAAAATATCATGGAATCATGTTTCTAAAACGGTAGACGTATTGTGTTACTATTGAACTTTCTTGTCAAGAATTTTCATCACGATAACTTTAATAATATAAAAATTACGAAGGTTTGAAAAGGGCCGTAAATGTTAGAAAAATTAATTCATCACCTTAAGGGTGCACTCACACACATCAGTCACCGTCACGGCACGTCACCGGACAGGATTAAAAAAAAATATGTATCAATAGTTCTAGTATGACTCTGTTCCCACACGACAGTCGCCGGCACGAAATCTATCAGTGACGTCACCGGTCAGGCACGTCAAATAATCTTTCCATACATGTATCATACTTTTATCCCCACTCACCCGGTGCCGTCACGTCTCAGTTCAGTCAGCGTCGTGCTACCGTCAATTGCTACATGTTCTCTAGCGTGACACACGTCTAATCACTGACTAACCTGATGTATGTGTTCAATGATTCAGTCAAACCGGCGACGTGACTGACGGACAACATGACGGTGACTGGTGTTTGTGGATACGTACACAAACCGTCACCGATCAGTCATCGGTGACTTGACGGTGACTGATGTGTGTGAGTGCACCCTAAGAGTCATTCAAGAAAATATTAATAATTTATTTAAACTATAGGTACTTTTATTATTAAACTTTTAAAATTTAACGCGCATTAAGCTCTTAAAATGTCAAAGGTTAATTTATGATTATGATAATTTCATGAATTATTACTTTGGCATCTTTACACGTCTTTGTCCAGTTTTCTATGGAAGATTGTTGTCTTAATTGTTTTTATCAAATTATAAACTGTTTTTTATAGCATCTTACATAGTTACAAGTGGTTGACCATCTTTACGTACAGTAATTTTTAACTTACTTCAATTGTGTATTCATAGAGATCAA